>NC_064637.1:105266109-105891109 GCF_023864275.1 Schistocerca cancellata
GGCATAGAATTTTTGAGCCCTTTTGAAAACGAAACTCAGAAAAAAGACCATTTATGCTGCATATTTTCGTATTACGAAAGTATACATTCTAATTCCACCAAACACCACATGTTACTTTCCGAAGCATTGAAATCGAGATTGCGATGCACTTTTGTAAGCCAGTCACGTGATTTCGCCAGCCGATACAGCGGATATTCAGAGCTTAGGACACGTGATGTAGTAAGCCAATAGCATTATCACTGTTAGGTAGCGCGGGCACACAAATATGAAAAGTTAATGGTGTACATTGACATGCACAGTGTTGCTACAAGAAAAGCAGAGCTTTCACATATAATATTGGTCTCGACGATTAATAAGCTGCAATAGAAGCTAAACTTTCACGTATAATCTTGATCTTTTTTTTGTGAGTGTTACACTTTAAGATGCACCACACAAATGTGCCAGTAAAAGTTTTAATACCGACATAAATGTCTGATCTTCTGGGCTCGAAATTTTTTTCCGTATGATCGTCCTCAAACACTTGATTTTTAAATGAGAGTCAAACGATCAGTGATTTAAGAAATTCATCGCACATTCTCGCACTTTGTTCATCTAGCGTAAAAGGGAATTTACTTTGAAAGTAATGCTTTTCAATCAATCATTCACAATATTTTCCCAGACCCTGTTAGAAAGAGGTTTGTTTCAGCAGTTGCCAGAGAGCACCAGATAACAGACGTCTCCACGCTTGTGCAGCTACAATGACGCAGGAAGCCCGTATGTTCGTACGTGTAAAACATTAAAAGATCTTACGTTATGTCATAAACTAAACAAGGCATCAGAGGAATTCCGTGAACCATACTAAAATGCATAATTCAGCTTAAAACGCTCATTCGTATGTCCAGATTCAGTTGTAAATTTTCTTGGAGTACCAGTACTGTATTGTCTCATTTTTTGTTTTTTTTTTATTATGGCATAATGCCATACGTGCTATAAGTTGAAAATATGCTCTTTTGAAATACAGCAAACAGTTGAAACTAGCCAATAGTGTGGAATTAAAACACTTTGTTTCAAATAAATTGACTGACTCAGCGGAAAAGATTAATAAATCCATATTTCTTTAGCAAACCGACAACTTCATTGTTCTGCAAGGCGATTAACGCTTGACTGAAATTGCCTCCCGAGGCAGATACCCCGGTTTGCTCCCAGTGAATACGGCAGCTTGCGCGCGCCAGTAAAATTTTTCCGGGTAGCATCTTGCTGCTTGCTTATACAGCTAACAGCCACACTTTTGTAGCCACAAGCGGGAGAAGGTACACGTGCAACTCAACTGCGCATGCGCTTGGGTCCGCTCGCAACTGCTCACACGAATCTAATGTAAACAGTTTTGACGTCATGCTCATCGGAGGCAATTCGTTGTTACGAAGCATTGCATAGGCTTCCTAAAGCCTTTGACACATTTTTCTACTGGCAGATGCTTGTATAAGCACTGTGTTATGTTGTGTACATGGCACATTTCCTTTGCAACTTAAGTTTTATTTTAGTTTTTTTCTCTCGTTCATGTTTTATTGCTGCAGTATTATTCTGCAGTAGCGAGATGCAGTAATATCAGTTGTTAGCGTATTATTTCTTACCAGTCAAAATTACAAATTAACTGAAAACTAAAACAAAACAAAAAATCCCGAAATCCTAAAAAATTCCCGGGTTTTTCCCGGATTTCCCGGGTTGTATACACACCCTGATTTATTTAAACACGTCTCAACAATCAAACTAACTGACCTGAACCTGTGAGAAAAGATTGTGCTAAATATTTTCATTTCTCAAACACGATGTAAAATTATGCGCAAGCATGCAGGGTAGCAACAACATTACCTGAATTTCTTCTCACTTCTGAAATCAGTCTTTTCTTCTCACTGAATGTTACACTGACAACGACAATGTTGCGACAATCGAAGATCACATTGCTTGTACTGAGAACCTCTGTGGCATAACATATTGACTACTGAACACTTCTGTTTGACTAATGTCCAGTGTACAGGCATCAAGTCTGCCACATCCAATAAAAGGAGAGCTCGCATCACTTTCACTGAATACTTGAGACAAGCTAGAAACCTTACAGCTTGCATTAGATACGGTTAGAACGACATTTGCTACTCAGTCTCGTATCGAGCAATTAACTGTTTCAGTTGTAAAAAGTTTTATTGGCTATTTGGTGTAACACCCTTTTTTCATTCTGACTAACCCGACCATATCAACCTCATATTTACTGCCAAATGGGGAACCCTCACTATTATTATAATAGACAAGTGTTAGGTCTTATACAATATCTTATTATGGCTTCTTTATTTACCCTTTTACAGCCTTGTACACCTGAAATTGGGCTTGTAATCATCTGAAAACGGTCATGGTTTTGAACCACTGAAAGTTCTTATACCTCAAGCAGTTAATTACCTGACTCTACTACTTACAATTACACTCCTCCTAGTTTGCATATGAGTACAAAGTTTCTGGAGACAAACATAATGTGTATGTCCCACATCCTTGCACGAGTTAGTTGAAAGTTTATTAGTTTTAACAACAAACTGTTTAAATCATAAAGTATTTTTATGTGAAACATATGAGAGAGGACATTTTACAGCAGAAAGATTTCTGGTCCTTTTGACATACTGCTGGTATGAGAACTTGTAACCCCAATCTTGTTCGTTCCAATTCCTTCAACTGTGCTTAGAATGTGAAACAGTTTTAATTAAGAGATTTAATTTAAAAAAATACTAACTTAGGTATTCTGAACAAGATGTTTTGTATTTTTAGAATTATGTTCAATTGAAAAGTGCACAGAAATAACCAATGCCACAGCTTAGTATACACAATAACCACCATGTATAACTGTAAGATATTAGTCACTGTTTTTAGTTACAACCACCTTATTAATTTTATCTACGTAAGTTTCTTAGAAAATATAAAATAATAAAATGATGCAACATATGAATTGTAAAATACAGTTAACACATTTTGTCATTGCATTACACAAGTAAAGAGGGCACTGTAGATTGGTGTGCTGTACACTGAAGCCAGGCATGCTGCGACTGTAAACAGCTGCCTCAGTGTGAGCTTAACGTTTGACATGGATAGTCCAGCTGCAAATACGTGCAAATATAAGTGGCTTTAATGTTGTTATTTCCATATACTGGTAAGTATTTTATGACTGACTCACATTTAAAGCTTATTCAGTCTTACATTTAATAAGGCATGCATGTTACCTTATTGTAACTGGTCCTGCGAGTCTTTTAGCACTGAAGAGGCCACGAAGTGACAAATCTGGATACACAATAAACATTACTTTCAACCAATTTCTGCACACTTTACTAGTTGAAATAAACACAGTCACTGGGCACAACTGCTTCCCCGTGGAATCAAACCAGCCATCATGTTTGTATATGGAACATTGTAAATTATGGTGTTTGCAGGGGCAGTTGTTGGCCACATACAGTGGAACCTAGTTGCAACCATAAAATGGTAAACACAAGACAGTTTCTGCCTCCAAATGAAACATAACAGACCTTGCAAGAAAAATGGCTTTATTACAAAACATCTGATAGCTACTTTTTCAGTGTAACAAGTAATTTGTAGATCTAGAAAACAGTGCTTGTGACTCAGTTATGTTCTATAAAAATTACTGTGACAGGTTACCATGTTCTCAATACAAAAAAAAAAAATTAATGTAATAAATATATTTAATAAATAGCATAAATTAAAAATTAGCATTAATTAATTTCTGCACAAAATAACACGTCAGTACCTATCCACAAAATGAAGTCATACAATTTTCATATTTTTATTGCCTACACCTGTTTCAATGTTTATAGTAATAACACGTTAACAAAAATAAATACAAAAGACACTTCAATAAGCAACCAATACTGGTGCAATAAAATCTTCTCGGGTTTTTTGCTGCACCAATCCACATTTCACCAGAGGAGAGAAAATTCCTTGTGAAACATCACAGACTCACAGCTGAATGACACAGCAAAAAGAAGAGATTTTATTGCATTGGCATGCTGTGCATGCCAATGTTGGGTTTGTTAGCCAGAATGAAAGCTCATCAGATCTTTGCTCAAACAAGACAACATAATTTGAATTACACAGAAAAGTCATACAAACCACTAAAATAATAATTCAATTTCTGAATGAAATACATCCTTTCTCGTAAAAGTATGACAGTTGCATGCCAATTGTTATTTAATTTAGCTTGTTGCAGTTTCACGTCAGTTTTCTCCCCCTTCTGAATGATTTATTTTTTTAAAATATTAATTCCTTTATTCCGCAAATATCTCATGCATATTTCAAGATACCTGTCGAGTCATCTGTATGGGACCCACGCAATACTGATCTGTTGTATTCTCTGCAGCAAGTCTATGTCCTGAGTGCAACTTCGGTAGACATCAAATGATCCCAGATACACACCCGAAACTGTAAATTTTGCGCAAGATTAAAAAAACCTAGTGACAAGTTAGTTTTATTTTATCAATTATTAAGTGGTGAAAAGATAAGCAAACATTCTCTGTGAAACAGCAATCCATTTTCTTCTAACCCACAATGAATATTTTACATAGGGGCACTAAACTTTACAAACAGATCTAAAACACAACAAGTACATGTGGAAAGGAAAGAAAAATGAGGCACAAATGAACTTTCATACATTAAGGATGTATTACACAGAAATTATTATTTGAATATAAATGTTGACAGCTACTCAGGTGTCTCTAGTATGAAGGGATAGCACACATATCATAGCATCTTAAGTATTGTAACCTCAGACACTTGGTAGAGAATAATTTCTACTCATTGCCACAATGACTTACATAAGAGTAGTCTGCATCTCTTCCAATTTATTTGCTATGAAAAAATAACAGCATTTACTTGAGGTAAAAATGATACTACACACAAACATATTCTTAGTTTTTATGAAATACATATGCATCCCCATAGTGACTGCAAGTAGTTACCTTAACAGGCAGACTTCAGAATAATATGAAGACAAACCTATTCTTTATAAATGAATAACAAACAGGCAAGACCACCTCATGCAGAAAAAATTCAACACTTTTTACAAACTGGTACACATTTCTTACTTTACACTCAAAACTTAATGTGTCTCAAAACAATACAGCTTCTCTTGTACTCCTGAACATTGGTTGACAGACAAATACTGTACATAATAACATCATATCAGTGCAATAAAAACAAATTAATTAATTGGTGATACACCAGAAAATCTCAAACTCAAATGTGATCTGCAGAATACACATCTAAAGTACAGCAAGCCCATCCAGTTAGCCGTGCGGTCTGACACACTGCTTTCTGAGTGGGAAGGTCGAAGGATTAGTGTCGAGGCCCAGTGTGCTGGCCAGTCTTTGGATGGTTTTTAAGGCGGTTTTCCATCTGCCTCGGTAAATGTGGGCTCGTTCCCCTAATACCACCTCAGTTACACTATGTCAGCAATTGCTGCACAAACACTTTCTCCACGTACGCGTACACCATAATTACTCTACTACACAAACATTGGGGTTACACTCATCTGGTGTGAGACATTCCCAACAGCAGTTGTCATAATGTTTCATCTTCTTTAAAGGGTTACGAAAGTCTTGACTGATGGAGAAACTCCATACATTTGTAAATAATGACATAATTACAAA
Source organism: Schistocerca cancellata (assembly GCF_023864275.1). NCBI lineage: Eukaryota > Metazoa > Arthropoda > Insecta > Orthoptera > Acrididae > Schistocerca > Schistocerca cancellata. Next base: position 105,271,782 of record NC_064637.1, read on the forward strand.
TTATAATAGAAATGGTTGGCGCATTAGAGAGAGAAGAAAAATGACAGATACCATTGCAATTACTGAACTACAGACCTCAGAAGAAACACAGTAGTAAGACAGATTTCATTAAATGGACTAGACCTAAGACATAATCCAGGACTGATAATGATGAAATTTAACATGTGTCATAATTCATCACTGTCATCAGTACCAGTCTAAAACTTCACTTTCCAACTCACACATTCTGTTTATTACTGTTTTTGTGACACTGTCTTAAAAGCTACTTTGATTCCAAATAAAGAAAAGAAAAAACAAAGACACTGGTTACAGCTATAAAAATCAATTTTTTGTTGTTGGTTGTTTCTGTTATTGTAGTTGCTTGTTTGCCTTAGAATGAATGGCTCCAAAATTATCCGTTTCCCAGCATGATTAAATACAAATTAAAAGAAACAAAATAACAGAAAGTGCAAAAAATTAAAACTCTCTGGCATATGATGATAAATAAGCTTGATACAGCTTCATAATCCCAAATATATGTGCAGAATTTGCAGCTGGGTTAGCTTCCATTTTAGTCAATATACCTCAGATTTCTTGAACAAAGAGTGACCAGAAAAAAAGCACAGGTCATATCCGTCTACAAAGAGGGTAGCAGAAGTAGTCCACAGAACTATGATCTAATCCCATTAACATCCCTCTGTCGTAGGATCATGTAACATATGAGCTCAAACGCAATGTGTCTCCAACAAAATGACTTCCTCCACACCAACCAGCATGAATCCCAAAAATGTCAACTGTGCAAAACCCATCTTTTCTCACAAAACATCCTGAAGGCCATGGATCAAGGAAATCAGGTTGATGTGTACTGCTAGAGTTCCAAAAAGTTTCTGACTTGGCACCAGATCAACATTCATTAACAAAAGTATGATTGCATGTGGAGTATCAATAAAATTGTGATTGAGTTGAGGATTTCTTATTAGAAACGCAAGGCATGTTATATTGGATGCAGAGTCATTAACAAAAGTAGAAGTAACTTCAGTCATGCTGGAAGAAATGTGTACGGACCCTTGTTTATGTTTTATATTAATGATCTGGCAGCAAATATTAATAGCAGCTCCAGACTACAGACGATGCAGTTAGAAATAATGTGGTAACTATCTGAAATCAGGCTGCAAAAATATTCAATCAGATCTCAAATAGATTTCAAACTTGTCCAAGAATTTGTAACTTGCTTAAAGTTTGTACGGAATTTTAGAGATTACATTTTAACAAATGGAGAAAAGTAGTATCCTGCAACTAAAATACTAGTAAGTTACAGCTGCAATCAGTAGACTGTTACAAATACCAGAGAGCAACAGTTTTTAAGAACATGGAATGGAACAATCACATATGCTCAGTCATTGGTTAATCAGGTGGCAGATTTCAGTTCACTGGCGGGAATACTGCAAAAATGCAGCCAGTCTACAAAAGAGACTGCTTAAAGAACACTAATATGCCCCATCACAGAAATCTATGGAAGTGTGCAGGACCCATCCCAAATAGAACTACAGGGGGATATCAAATCTATACAAAGAAGGGCAGCACAAATAGTTACACATTTGACTCATGCGAGAGAGGTGTAGGAATGTTGGAAAACCTGAAGACACACACATTATATCCCACAAAAGTTTACTCACAAAATTTCAAGAAGCAATACTGAGTGAAGAATGTGAAGCTACTCCTCAGCCCCCTATTTATTACTTGTATAGCCATTCTTCCTATGCTCCATACACGAATGTAATGCAAAGAAACCCAAATATGGTCTCATTTTAAATACACTCTGCCACAATCTTCAAGAGGGATTCAAAGAGTATTTATGTACGGGTAGATGAATATATAAGACTGGGAAAAGTCGTATGTTAGTCAGAAGTGATGAATAATTGGAAGAAGGTTCATAGAGCAAAACTTATTTTGGAGTGCATTTGGCAGAACACAATCACACTGTTATCAATACATATAACTATGTTAATACTGCACATTGCACAGAAAGGCTGTTTGTTAAATTTTCTGAGGGTTTTACATATACGTGAAGAAGAAGTAAGTCCTATTACAGCAAGTGAGCACAATGATTTTACAGACAATATTTTTTTTTCCTTGGATGGTAACTGTTATAGCCAGTTCTATAATTTTTGTTCTTTTCCTCCCATACTTAATAGCATTTTAAGTTTCATTATCCACGTGCCCTGGCTTCCCTCATGTCAACTGCACACACTACAAGATGCAGAACGATATAGTGGTTGAAATTAGTGTAAAAGCACGTTGTCACTTGTGGTAAAAAGTATTTATTTTCATATTTGGTATTGCAAAAAATTTTCCCATACAGCTTACAACAAAGTAAGAAAAGTACATTCTTGTTTTACCATTGGCATTGGCACATAAAGATATTTAAAGAACTAAGACAATCTTGGAGGTGGAAATTGATATAAAGGCACTTATAATTATTGTCAGAATAACCAAACATGTACAGTAAATCCATCACAACTATGACCTAGAGTTTAGTCAAACCATCATTGTTCTTAATAAGAGCGAAAATCCTCTTAGGCATCGAATGTATAAGGGCAGTGATTTCTTCTTCCAAGTCTGAGGTCCACTCCATCCGAACTGCAGTTTTCAGTCTGGTTGCTCTCTCAAACTGTAGTCCACTGAGATACACACATTGTGCTAGGAAACACCGCACATTTCCAATGGGATTTAAATTCGGGACTTCTTGATGGTCATCTCAGACATGGGATTTCTTTGTCTTGAAACCACAACTTTTTCTTGGCAGACCTGTAAATTCCAGTGTTATCGCAATGGAACAGTAAATTATCATCGTCAAATTCCTCATACACAAGAACCAGTTCAATATCCAGCATTCCTTTATAATCATTGGATTTCATTTCAGGGTGCAGCCTTGCTATGTTGGACTTGCCTTCAGCATAAAATGCTACCCAAATCGTATCGCTGCCACTGCCGAAGTTCCTACCCATTCAAACATGTTCTTCTGTACTCAGATCATACTAGTAATACTAGAAACCATCTGGCTCATCCAATTTAAACTTCTTCTCATCACTGAAAATTATTTTGTTCCATTCAACGGTCCGTGACATACGTTCTTTTGCAGACTTCAGTCGAGCCTCCTTTTTGCACTGTTTAAAGGTGGCTAATGGAGCCATTTCTCAAATGGCAGATTTGCACCTTGAGCCAGGATTTATCTAATGCAATTGAATGTGAGTGATAACCCCAAACCAGCCACAATTTGAGAGAAACACAAGCCACTGACTTTTGCTTTACACAAAATTAAATGCATATCTGGTATTTATATTGAGAAAATAATATACATACTCCAGCCTTTCAGGCATATAAAACTGTCATTAGTTAAAGTTTGTATGGAATTTTGAGAGATTATATTTTTGAAGGTTATGAGGATTTATTAAAGGCTTATGACAGATCAAGGTGGTTATCTACCTAGTTATATGAGAACAGCTACAACACTCAGTGGCCGAAGTGTGTCTCAGCAATCAGGACGTGAACACAGCCTTTTGTTCTGGAACTGTAGATGCCATGTGTAGGAGTCGGGATCTATCTCTGACTCAGAAAGGATGTCTCTCCAGAGGCTCTGAAAGTTTCAGTAACAAACTCTTGGGTCCCAGTGTTGTAGTGGATAGAACAAAATGGAATTACCATTAATAAATGATTTGAACAATTTTTCTGACTGTTGAAAACAAAAGGGAAAATTTACCTTTCTTACTACATAACATCATGTGGCACAGTATGTCGACTTCGCTTCAAGACACTAAATCAATTAGAAGGAAATAAGTATTTTGGCAAACTTGACTGATCAGTGAATGTTATGCAATAACATGATTGTCAGTAAACTGACTTTTGTTGTGACTAACTGAGAAGTCATTGGGCCACTATGGATACTGACAGTGACAGTACTTCATACAGCTGAATCAGAAGGAAATAAAAGAATATTAACTTCAGTACCATAAAATGTGCACTTGTTTAGCACAGACTTGGTGGCAGTTTTTTAGACTTTTCTATTTGAAAATCAGAACAGTATATCTAATTTATCTCATAAAACGAGACCAAGTGTGTACAACAAACTTCCAGCAGATTATGCAGTCAGTTTTTAGTCTCTTTTCTTGACCGTGTTACAATATTTGTCGCCTCAGGGTGGACAATGCATTTGTGGAGTTAAGTAATGAGCCAGAAGGCACTATGCTACCATACATCCATCATTAAAGTCGCTATAGATGATCCAAGCAGTTAGACGATCAAGTAAATCTGTTACAGTGTGAGGAGAGCAGCACTGAGTTCATTTGAATTGAGTCCCATAACTTGATATTGAGTTCTTTGATAGTATTTGGAGCTTACTGGTGGTTATTTTGTCCACCATGTGGTTATAATATCTGACTGCCCGATAAGATACGGTCATCCATAGTGGCACACAGCTCGTGAACATCCTCACCATGCACATAATAGTGGCGACTGTAGTCATAGAATGTGATGAGTGTGTCTAGTTCTTGGAACTCTAAACAGATCTCCCTTGTTTGTGGGATCAACAGGCAAAAAGAGATGTAATAAAAGTGCAAAATATCAGGTACTTGAAAGACAGGCAGTAAAAAATTATAGTACACAGTTATGTTAAGAAAACAGAATTTCTAAAACTGAACACTTGTGATCTGCTAAGAATAAATTAATGTTATTACATTTAGAATCAATCAACTGTAGATCCTTCTGTCAATCCAATGTTGAAATTCCACATCTGATTAAGACTTGTGTCAGGGATACGAGGTGTGGCTAGAAAAAAACCGGACTAGTACTGGTGAAACAATAAAACGAATGCAATAAGGCTGAAAGTCGCGTGGCCTGTCACGTGACTCTCGCTCCGCCTACTGCTCGAGTTTCATCTGCCTCCTGCACTCAGTCTGCCCGTGGCGTCTGTTTTAAGTAGTTGACGTTTTGTCTGTGCGTCGGAAAATGTTGAGTGTACAGAAAGAACAGCGTGTTAACATCAAATTTTGTTTCAAACTAGGAAAATCTGTAAGTGAAACGTTTGTAATGTTACAACAAGTGTACGGCGATGATTGTTTATCGCGAACACAAGTGTTTGAGTGGTTTAAACGACTTAAAGATGGCCGCGAAGACACCAGTGATGACACTCGCACTGGCAGACCATTGTCAGCAAAAACTGATGCAAACATTGAAAAAAATCGGTAAACTTGTTGGACAAGATCGCCGTTTAACAATCAGAGCAGTGTCTTGAGTTAACAGGAGTTGACAAGGAAAGTGTTAGGCAGATTCTTCATGAAAGTTTCAACATGAACAAATTGTGTTCAAAAATGGTTCCAAAGTGTCTCACAATTGAACAGAAGGAACGCCGAAGAATGATTTGTTCTGACATCCTGGAAAACATTGAAAGTGATCCCACCTTCTTACAAAATGTTATTACTTGCGATGAATCGTGGTTTTTTTACTTACGATCCAGAAACTAAACGCCAATCGATGCATTGGAAAACTCCTGGTTCTCCACGACAAAAAAAAGCACAAATGTCAAAATCGAAATTCAAGGCAATGATGATTGTTTTTTTTTGACATCAAAGGGATTGTGCACATTGATTGGGTACCAGAGGGACAAACAGTGAATCAGCATTACTACATTAGCATCCTGGCTACCCTACGTGAGCGAGTACGGAGAAAACGGAACGATTTGTGGAGAAAAAAGTCATGGATCCTTCACCAAGACAATGCCCCAGCTCACAGTGCGTTGTCAGTGAAGACGTTTTTGGCAAAACACAACATTCCCATCTTAGATTATCCACCCTACTCACCTGATTTGGCCCCCTGTGACTTTTTTCTTTTCCCTAAAGTCAAGTCAGCTTTGAAAGGAACTAGATTTGAGACTGTTGAAGCAGTAAAAGAAAAAGCGACGGAAGTAATGTATGGACTTACCGAAAATGATCTGCAGCATTGCTATGAACACTGGAAAATTCGTATGGAGCGGTGTAGAGACCGAGGAGGAGAGTACATTGAAGGAGATAACATGAAATTGTAAATAAATGTTTTTTCCAGCATCAGTCCGGTTTTTTTCTAGCCGCACCTCGTACAGTCAACTGTTAAGTGCTTGATGCAGGGAATACTGCCAACATGCAGTGTGGCAACAGTTAGGTAATTATCAGATACGTTCAAAACTAGAGATTGTTAACAAAAAAAGCCAATGCAACAGTGACAAAAAAATAACAATAAAAAAGGAAGTGTTTTCCAGAAATATAACTAAGAAGTCACTGGAAAGTCAACAAAATTACCTTCAGACCAGAAAGAAAGCCTCAAAAATTATCAGACAAATCAGGAGGCACATGAAGAACCAGTTGAACTCAACAGAAAAAGACTTCCGAGATCACAATACTACATACTTTTACAGGATGCTCAGAGGGAGGATTTGACGATACACCCCTCAGAACTTATGTTTCCGAAAACCAGACAGCAAACTCGCGCTAGCCAAGCAAGATAATTGTAGAGAATTGGCTCGATATCTCTCAGAGCTACTGAATTTCCAGGAGCCTACATCAACATGGCCCAAAGAGACTCCTGCACAAGTAAAGTCAGAATCTCCACCACCTACCAAAAAAGAAATCCATGGACACATCTTCAGACTCAATAATAACAGGGGATCTGGAGAAGATGGTATAGTTACAGAACTATTGAAGAACATAGGCCCAAATACATTTGAGGAGCTCACACAAATCGTCATAAGACATCTGGAAAACGGAAAAGGTACCTGAAGAATGGAAGTGTGCACTCATCCATCGGTTACACAAGAAGAACAGATGTCAATAACTACAGAGGGATTTCTCTCCTTGAAGTCACCTACAAAATTCTGTATGTGTGCCTTCTTCAAACAAGACACAAGAACAGCTATATGTTCATCGACTTGAAGAAGGTATATGATCCGGTCGATCGACAGTCGCTCTTTAACATCTTAGAAGAACAAGGACTTGATTAAAAGACATTAAGACTCATCAAGGAAACACTCATGGGCACGAAATTAAAAGTGAAATTCATGGCAAATTGTCAGAGCCCTTTGAGATATAAGACCAGTGTGCGACAAGGTGATGGATTGTCACCACTGCTCTTCAACCTTGTTCTGGATAAAGTCATCCGAGAATGGGAGAAAAAATAGAAAACCAAAAATACAGCAATCAAACAGATTGAAGTCCTCAAGGAATGGGCTGAGAAAAGAACTACAAATTTCATTCGAGAAGACCAAGTTCATTTGCACTAAATTCGCCATTCAGGAACTGAACACAAAATATGGGCAAATCAAACGAGTTCCACACTTCAAATAACTCAGTGAGATCATAGAACCAAGAGGGTTGGAAAAGGAAGCACAGAAAGTTCAGTTACAAAAGCTCAAACGAGCATATGGGAGAATGCGTGAAATCTACAACAAGAAGTGTATGTCCATTCATACAAAGATCAAACATTACAAAACAGTGATTAAACCTGTAGTGCTGTACATGAGCTAAACCTTGGTACTTAATAGAAAAGACAATCTCGATAACATCTTCAAGAAGGAAAGAAAGATCATGAAGGAAATGCTGGGACCAGATAAAACAGAAGAGGAGTATAGACTCAAATTGTGCAAAGCACAGAAGAACTGTCCAACCCTGCCGCAGATATCAGGAAATGAAGGCTGAAATTCTATGGACTCATTCATAGACACCTATCTTCAAGGCAAACCCACAAGATTTTGATATACACTGCGAAACTGAAGAACATTCCATGGATAGAAGAAGTCAAATATGACTCTGAAAAGTCACAGGTAGGAACATCGGACATACTAGACAGGAAACTTTACTGTCAGAAGATAAATAGATGGGTAGTAAAGCCAGAGAATGAAGGCCCTAAATGATCAGGGACCAAGTGGTCAGAAGAAAGGAAGAAAGCACAGAGCGAAAGAATGAAAGCTATATGGGCTATTAGAAAGGCAAATCATAAATGCAATGCGTGATACAAAAGGGTCCATACGCACATAATAATAATAACAATAATAATAAAGAAACTGACATATGAGGAGTGGATCCAACGGAGAATAAAACATAGTAAAAATTCTGGAGCTGATAGCTTTAAAAAAAAGTGTGTTTCATCTCTGTGGAACTAAAACCTTTTTGAGATGAAAGGACATTGAGGTAAAACATAGAACAGATACTTGTGGCATCAACGGTGTTGTCGTGGTCGTGGTTGTGGTGGGGGAAGATTTGATCCTCAGCTCACTCCCTACTTCGATTCGCCGCTCTTCAAATTTATCTGTTTTTCGTCTTGGGAAGGTACACTGTCCTCATTATTTAAGTATTCGGTAACATATTTCTAACTTTTTCACATTCTCCATTTGTTGCCTTTGGTTACTTTAAAATCAATAAAATACATCATTTGACAGCAACTGCAGTGTACTGAAGATGCAGTCAATCTAATACAGAACATTTCATATGAGGGGAGGCCCAAAAATAACCGGAATCATACTATTGTGCACACACACTTTCTAGTTACGTGCTGTGGTGCTAGTTTGGATCTCCCATATCACTTAGTAAGGTGGTGTCAGTCGAAGTTAAGTGGTTTGTTTGCAGTGCTGTGTTGTTTGTGTTTCTATTTCAACCTTTCAGCAATTAATGACATGGCTGGAAGGAAGGAGCAAAGAGTCGGTGAGAAATTTTATTTTCTTTTAGGAAAAATTGCAGCCGAGACTACGGGGATGCTTCAGCATGTCTTCAAGAGTAACACTTTGGGGAAAATCACAGGTCCACCAATGTTTTCGCATTTTATATGTTTCATCACGTCAACTGAAAACACGCCACGTCCCAATCATCCTTTGACCACAAAAACTAACAAAAACATTCCCACAATTAAATGTTTAACTGATGAAGATCATCGAAGGACCACCGAGCAAATTTCTGACAAAACAATAGCATACTGGAGCACAGTCCATGTGAATGTTTGCTGTGACTTGAAGAGTAAAGTTCAGAATGATCCAAATATTCTTAAATAAGTTATGACTGTGGGATCATTCCATCTCAAATCAACTAACAGTCTGAACCTTGATACCTCAGATTTGGATGAATTTTTTTTCAGGTAATGTACCCACTAACACTAGTTTAAATTTTAAATTTCAAATTTTTCTGACCTTTGGTTTTTGAGTTTCTAGGGTTTACAAATAAAAAAAAATTCTGTTTTTGATCAATCAATGATTGTTTTAAAATGCTGTAGCTCGAAAACCATACAACCTAGAGAGCTCAAACTTGCACCATTGTTTTCCTCTAAAAATTCCCTTCAATTTGATATGTAACAAGTATTTAAGAAGAAATTAAAAGAATTCCTGAATGACAACTCCTTCTACTCCATAGAGGAATTTTTAGATATAAATTAAGAGAAAAAAGGAAAAAAAAAGAAAAATATTAAAAAAAATAAAAATAAAAATAAAAAATAAAGAAAAACAAAAAAACACACAAAAAAAATAAAGTTGTTATATTAACTTAAGTATGTTGTTAAATTAACCTAATTATGTCATGTATTGGAAAATTCGACTCGTTCCACATCATTACGAAATATCGTATTCATGATCCATGGAACTAGTATTAATCTAATCTAATCTAATCTAATCTAACATGACTATGCTACCTAAATCTTGAAATTTCAAACTATTCCTAAAAATCATTTTTTGAAATTTCCAAAATATGTACCCTCAAAATTTTTTTTATAAAAATTGTATTTGTTGTCCAGTCTAACTGACTACATGCATGCAAAATTTCAAGATGGGATCTCAATGGGTTCTTGTATAAAATAATATTTTACTACCGCAATACACAGTAGTGACATGAAAAGCAGACTATTTCTAGGCTATGAATACTAAGGTAGGCCTATGTAATTCTAACAAACTTAAACTGTTATGTTAATCTTTTTATGCAACATTACCTTCTTATCGTTTGTTAATTCATTAAATGATATTTTAATGCGAGAATAAAATATATAAAAAAATAATAATTTAAGAATCTTACGATTTTATACGACATTCACTTTTTATTATAAAAAAACATGAGATTTTCATATAGGGTCAAGGCACTAGTTTTGGCCACTACCCCACTTATGGCCACCTTGATGTAACGGGTGCAATTTTAAGCTTCTTTGGAATACCAGCCAGTCCTACCATAGATTATAATACGCAATATGAAATGTGCTATTCAACTGTCTATAGAAACATTTTTTTGTTGGTCTTGTTTGAAGGCACCATTTAATGAAAAGATCTGTGTTGCAGAAATTATGTAGTGTTTTTCTTTAAGCAACACACAATCTGTTTTTTTGTATTCTACATGTTGTACAAAGCATCAGAAGAAACTTAATTTATTGAGAGGTAAGATTAAGTATTATATTTTCATTTCCTACAAGTTAAACATGATAAAACCTAAAAACACGTCATTAATGTGGTCGTAAGTGGGGCCTCGACACTACATTAAAATGTGTATGAAATAATCATAGCAAAAAACCTTATGAGTGCTCTATATTGTACTGTGTTTTAGTGTTAAGTTGTCCAAGTGATCTAGTATAGAGCGGTGTAGACTTAGTGTACGCCGTGCCATGTATGTGGTAATATATCAAACATCATAAAATGTACATGTATATATCTAAAAACAAAGATGATGTGACTTACCAAACAAAAGCGCTGGCACGTCGATAGACGCACAAACAAATATATATATATATATATATATATATATATATATGTGTTAGTGACAAACACAAAACAGAAGAAGTAGTTTTATCTTGCAGTAGCGAAAATGTAAACAATTCTTTTATTGATCCTCAATCTTCCGTAGACTATTTGAACAAGCCACTGGAACTCATTGGTGAGTCACCACTAAAGAAGAAAAAGTTTGCTGTGCCTACCTATACAAAGAAAAAACTTGATAAAATAAAAGTCTAGCTTAGGAAAGAACTTACTACCAGATTCGAGCCCTGAAGAAGTTATTACTGAACATTACGAAGATGAATCAGAGATTATTCAACAGTTAAAAGATAAGTTTGCTCAAACAACAAAAAGAAGTGAAAACATGATGATTTTGACTGTCTTACCTATGAGTTGGAGCTGTCAGAAAATAGAAGAAGAATTTGGAGTGACAAACTACATGGCTCATGCAGTAAAACTGTTAGTAAAAGAAAAAGGAATTTTGTCAAATCCTAATCCCAAACCTGGAAGAACTTTAAATGAGAATATTGTTGACTGTGTAAAAGACTTCTACAATTCTGACGAAGTTAGTAGAATGATGCCGGGGAAAAAAAGATTGTGTGGCCATAAGAAATAAAGATGGAAAGGTCCAGGTTCAAACGAGGCTAGTGTTGGCAAAGTTGCAAGAAATATACCAATTATTTAAGGAAAAGATCCCTGCAAACAAAATTGGGTTTTCCAAGTTTTGCGAATTAAGACCAACGAACAGTATCCTGCCTGGAAGAAGTGACACACATACTGTTTGTGTGTGTACCTTACACCAAAACATTAAGCTAATGATGAATGGTACTAAGATGCAAAATTTTGTTTTGGATGGAGATAAAACTGCTTTGAAATCTTATCATTCCTGCCTAGTCAAGATGATGTGCAATCCACCATCACAACAATGTTTTATGGATATTTGTAAGAATGTCCTGGTGTCTCTAGACTTAAAAATCTATTGAATGCAAAGTTCACTGACGATATGATTGATGAAGTTACCTACAAAAAGTGGGTAACTATAGATAGGTGTTTGATGGAAACTAGTAAAAAGTACTGATGACTTTACGGATGAGTTTTTGGACACACTAATGAAGGTAAAAACTCATTCATTTATAGCTAGTTAGCAGAAAGGATACTACAGCGAAATCAAGGACAATTTAACTAAAGTTCATGTAGTAGTCAACTGTGATTTTGCAGAAAACTACTCTTTCGTAGTACAAGATGAAACACAATCATTCCACTGGACTACCACCCAAGCTACACTGTGTTCCTTTCATCATATATTATAAATGGGAGGGAAAACTAAAACATCTGCAGTATGTCTTCATATCAGATTGCCTGAAACATAATACAGTGGCTTTCTATGTCTTCCAGAAAAAACTGCTAGAAATGATAAAGCAAACCTTGCCTTTTGCACTCAAAAAGTTTACTTACTTTTCCGATAGCAGTGCTGCACAATATAAAAATAAGAAAAACTTCCTTAATTTGTATTTGCATAAAACTGATTTTGAAGTTGAAGCAGGGTGGGAGTTCTTTCCAACATCCCATGGCAAGAGTGCATGGGATGGCCTTGGCAGAACTGTTAAGCAGCTAGCTGCTAAAACCAGCTTACATAGGCCATATGACCAACAAATCTTAACACCCAAATCACTTTTTGTATTTGCCATGGAAAACATAAAAAACATTGACTTTGAATATTGCACAACAGATGACTATGAACTGACCAAAGAATACTTACTTCCTCAGTTTAGTGAATCAAAAGCGATTGTGGAAACACAAAAGTTTCACTCATATAAACCCTGCACAGAGAGTCAAATTACTGTCAAGACTTATCATTTTAGTCTGGATGAGTCTCTTGAATATGTGACAACACTGAACCAAATAACACCGTCACATATGGAAAATATTGCTGCTGGTTTTGTGACAGTAGCATATGATGACTCTTGGTGGCTAGGATGCATTGAAGAAAAATACAATGACATGTACCGAATAAATTTTTTACACCCAAAGGATCCCGCCCAGTCTTTTTACTATCCACAACCAAGAGATATATTAGATGTCCCAAGAAATACTCTTTTACAAACAGCGAATCCAACAACAGCTATGGGAGGAAGAACTTACATTTTAAGTGCTAAAGAAATGAAGTTGTCTTCTCTTGGTTTGGAAAAATATCTTAAAATATCATAAAAGAAGCACGTTTAAATTATGTTACACCTACCCTCACTAAACACTAAGTTGTATAAATACCATGTGTATTAACTTTGTAAATACCAATTAGTATTAGAAATACAGTTCTATCCATGCAAATATCAACAAGTTAATCTTTTTCCCAAGTGAAATTACTTATATGCCAATTTCTAATATGATGAACTTGTTTTAAATGATTACAAATAACACTGGAAAACCAAGAAAAAGATAATCTCTGCCATTTACAACTAAGGATGAAGGTTAGTGGCTTTATTCAAAATTTTAACTTGTAGTACGTATATTATCAATTAAAACGTGTTCACTTCCTTCTGATGCATAGTTAAAAGAATCATGAACATTAAATTAAAACAACACTATATCATTTAATGAATTAACAAACAATAAGAGGGTAATGTTGCATAAAAAGGCTAAGATAATAATTTAAAACTGTTAGAATTACATAGGCCTACCTTAGTATTCATAGCGTAGAAATAGTCTGCTTTTCACCTCAATAGTGTGTATTGCAATAGTAAAATATTATTTTATACAAGAACCCATTGAAAGCCCACCTTGAAATTTTGCATGCGTGTAGTCAGTCAAGACCCACATAATTTTTACTAAAAAAAATCTGAGGGTACGTATTTTGGAAATTTCGAAAAATGTTTTTTTGGAATAGTTTAAAATTTTCAGATTTAGGTAGCATAGACATGTTACATAGCAAACTGAAGGGAATTTTTAGAAAAACATTGGTGCAAGTTTGAGCTCTCTAGGTTGTACGTGGTGCATTCAAGTTCTAAGCCCTCCGATTTTTTTTCTCCGGACTGGAAAGAGATAGAAACATGCGCATTGTTTTAAAATGAGGCCGCGTTCATTGTCAATACGTCCCAGAGATGGCAGCACCGTACAGCAGATGGAATTTTACCGCCAGCAGCGAGAATGAGAACTGTTTTAAATACTTAAAATGGCGACGTTTTCCTTCCTTGAACAGCGTGCAATCATTCGTTTTCTGAATTTGCGTGGTGTGAAACCAATTGAAATTCATCGACAGTTTAAGGAGACATGTGGTGATAGAGTTATGGATGTGTCGAAAGTGCGTTCGTGGGTGCGACAGTTTAATGAAGGCAGAACATCGTGTGACAACAAACCGAAACAACCTCGGGCTCGCACAAGCCGGTCTGACGACATGATCGAGAAAGTGGAGAGAATTGTTTTGGGGGACCACCGAATCACTGTTGAACAGATCGCCTCCAGAGTTGGCATTTCTGTGGGTTCTGTGCACACAATCCTGCATGACGACCTGAAAATGCGAAAAGTGTCATCCAGGTGGGTGCCACGAATGCTGACGGACGACCACATGGCTGCCCGTGTGGCATGTTGCCAAGCTATGTTGACGCGCAACGACAGCATGAATGGGACTTTCTTTTCGTCGGTTGTGACAATGGATGAGACGTGGATGCCATTTTTCAATCCAGAAACAAAGCGCCAGTCAGCTAAATGGAAGCACACAGATTCACCGCCACCAAAAAAATTTCGGGTAAATGCCAGTGCTGAAAAAATGATGGTGTCCATGTTCTGGGACAGCGAGGGCGTAATCCTTACCCATTGCGTTCCAAAGGGCGCTACGGTAACAGGTGCATCCTACGAAAATGTTTTGAAGAACAAATTCCTTCCTGCACTGCAACAAAAACGTCCGGGAAGGGCTGCGCGTGTGCTGTTTCACCAAGACATCACACCCGCATATCGAGCTAACGTTACGCAACAGTTTCTTCGTGATAACAACTCTGAAGTGATTCCTCATGCTCCCTACTCACCTGACCTGGCTCCTAGTGACTTTTGGCTTTTTCCAACAATGAAAGACACTCTCCGTGGCCGCACATTCACCAGCCGTGCTGCTATTGCCTCAGTGATTTTCCAGTGGTCAAAACAGACTCCTAAAGAAGCCTTCGCCGCTGCCATGGAATCATGGCGTCAGCTTTGTGAAAAATGTGTATGTCTGCAGGGCGATTACGTCGAGAAGTAACGCCAGTTTCATCGATTTCGGGTGAGTAGTTAATTAGAGGGGGGGGAAAAAATTTTTAAATCCTCGAAACTCAAAAACCAAAGATCAGAAAAATTTCAAATTTAAACTAGTGTTAGTGGGTACATTACCTGAAAAAAAAAATTCATCCAAATCTGAGGGGTCCTGGTTCAAATCATGTAGTACAATTGATTGATTTGACATGGAATGACCCAATCATAAATGGAATGCGTGATCCAACAGGGTCCAACCACACGTAAGAATAATAAAACGAAACTGACATATATGAGGACTGCATCCAACGGAGGGTAAAACACAGCAAAAATTCTGGAGCTGGTAGCTTTAAAAAAAGGGTGTTTCATCTCTGTGGAACTAAAACCTTTTTGAGCTGAAAGGACATTGAGGTATAACATAGAACAGATACTTTGGCAGCAACGGTGTTGTGGTCATCGTGGTGGGGGAAGATTTGATCCTCATCTCACTCCCAACTTCCAATCGCCGCTCTTCAAATTTATCTTTTTTTTTTTCTTGGCAAGGTACACTGTCCTTATTATTTAAGTATTCACGGTATTTCTAACATTTTTCACATTCTCCATTTGTTGCCTTTGGTTACTTTAAAATCAATAAAATACATCATTAGACAGCAACTGAAGTGTACTGAAGATGCAGTCAATCTAATACAGAACATTTCATATGAGGGGGGACCCAAAAATAACCAGAATCATACTATTGCACACACACACACACACTTTCTAGTTACATGCTGTGGTGCTAGTTTGGATCTCCCACATCACTCAGTAAGGTGGGGTCAGTCGAAGTTAAGTGGTTTGTTTGCAGTGCTGTGCTGTTTGTGTACCTATTTCAACCTTTCAGCAATTAGTGACAAGGCTGACAGGAAGGAGCAAAGATTCGGTATGAAATTTTATTTTCTGTTAGGAAAAATTGCAGCCGAGGCTACTGGGATGTTTCAGCAAGCCTTCAATAGTAATAGGTGGGGGGGGGGGGGAGTGGGGGGGATTGGTGGTGGGGGTTTCTGGCCGAAAACAAGTGGCGTGCCAGTCACCTGCTGTCTCTTGTCTCGGCAGCATCGTGCGTTGAGTGGATATGTCGCAAAGTCAGCGGTCACGGCACGGAGTGCAGCAAACAATCGAGCAATGTTACAAATTTTCTGTGAAACTACAAAAACTGGGTACGGAAATGTTGGATATGTGTCGGCGCAAGCATACGGCGATGAGTGCCTGTCAAACGTCCAGGTTTCCAGGTGGGTGAAGAGCTTTAATGAGGGCCGGGACAGCGTTGGGGACAAGGACTGCTCCAGACGCCTGTCAACCAGCAAAACTGATGAAAACATCCACCGTGTTTACGTTTTATTGAACACCAACCATCTGGCGAGTGTCAGGATGATAGCAGACGACCTCAGACTTGATAAAATGACAGTGCACAACATCGTCACCAAAGAATTGTCGACAAGGAAGATCTGTGCGAAAATGGAAGATTTCGTCGGGCGTTCGCAAACAAGCTTGTGTGGATGCCTGCCAAGAATCTCCAGAGCCTCGAAGCTGATCTGGAATTTTTAGATAATGTTAGCACTGGACACGAAATATGGGTGTTTCAGTACGACCCGAAGGCAAAGCGCACGAGTGCCGAATGGCATACTGCAGTATCCCCATGTCCAAAAAAGACTCGCATAAGCAAATCAAAGGTGAAAGCCATGCTGATTGTGTGTTTCAACGTCAGGGGTGGGGTTCGTCATGAGTTTGTGCCCCGAAGCCAAACCTTCAAAGGCGCTTTTTATTGCAAAGTGGTCAAGACTTAAAGCCAGGGTCCATTGTGTGAGGACAGTCGTCGCCGATTTTATACCACAGTACTGTAATTCTTTTTTAATTTTTTTTCTAGCAATAAACATCACTGACTTGAAATTTCATTGGTGCCTTCAAATTTTAAATTATTGACCCCAAAATTTGGGGACTTAACATAAAAAGTCCAATAAACATAAAAATGTTTCGGAATTCCAATAACAGTGAGCTGTACAGTAGTATGAAATTACAAAAAAACATTGATTTTACCCAGTCCGCAGGTGACAGCAACTACTAACTACATCAGCACTGTAAGTGTTAAAGTGAGAACCAATAGCGCATCGTGTCCGTGCGTCCCGTCATGTGACGTTCATTCACAGTCGACAATTCTTGGCCAGTCTCTCACTATGCCGCCATTACGTTTCATGTATCTGCCAGTACTGATTTTCTGGTTACACTGCTTCGCTTTTCACCATGTCAATCACTAATCCTGCCAATTGTAAAGTACACTTGGTTGTTTGGTTCTTAAATGAGGAACAAGATAATCCTGCTAAAATTCACCAGCAGCTTGTTGAAGTTTGTGGTGCAGGTGCAATGAACGACTGAATGTGCGTAAATGGTGTAAGCTGTTTAATGAAGGAAGGGCGAATGACCACAATGAAGAACGGATTACTGTCATGAATTAAGACGTGACACAAAAAGTTGATGAGGCAATTGGCCAGAACAGGCGCTTCACTATTGACAAGCTACAGCAGAAATTTCCACAAGTTTCAAAATCGGTAGCTTTTCATACTATTACTGACAAACTTCACTACAAACAAATGAGTGCAAGGTGGGTGCCAAAAATGTTGGCAAAAGAACACAAAACAAAGCAAATGGCACATTTTTTATCCAATTGGGGCGCTATCACAAGGATGGTCACAAGTTCTTGAGTCACATTGCGACCACTGATGGAAAGTGGATTGTGCACTACAGTCCAGAGAATAAACGTCAATACAGTGAGTGGCATCATTCAAACTCTGACGAAACCACGAAAATTCAAACAAGAACATTCACCACAGTTTTTTGGGACCAGAAAGGCATTCTTTTCTGCCAAGAGAAATGATTAGTGCAGAGCGGTACGATGGAATGAAATGTCGTGTGACAAGGGCCTCCCGTCGGGTAGACTGTTCGACTGGTGCAAGTCTTTCGATTTGACGCCACTTCGGCGACTTGCTCGTCGATGGGGATGAAATGATGATGATTAGGACAACACAATACCCAGTCCCTGAGCGGAGAAAATCTCCGACCCAGCCGGGAATCGAACCCGGGCCCTTTGGATTGACAGTCTGTCGCGCTGACCACTCAGCTACCGGGGGCGGACAGAGGTACGATGAAACATTATTAAAGCTTACGAGCGCTGTTCAAAATCGCTGGCGAGGACTGCTCTCTACTGGTGTCAATCTGCTTCACGATAATGCTCGCCCTCATGTTGTAGTGAGAACAAAGACGCAGCTGGACAGGTTTCACTGGGAATTACTGGATCATCCACCATAAAGCCTTGACTTAAGAGCCATCACACTTTCATCTGTTTCCAAAACTGAAGGACTTCCTTGGTGGAAAGCACACCGAAAAAGATGAGGTTGAAAGAAACTGTTACTAACTGGTTTCACGGTCAGACGGCAGAGTTCTTTGATGACGGGAGCCAAATGCTTGTGCCACGACTTAAATTTTCATGGCGACTATCTTGAAAAGTGAAAAAACGTGCTTATTGTAGTTTGTGATCCAATTTATGTTCATAAATAAAATTTCCCTCACTCCATTACAAATCAGTTCTTATTTATATATATGTATATATATATATATATATATAGGGTTTTTCAGAAGAGATGGTCAATAATTCACACATGTAAAGTACAGGCCAAAAGTTTAAAAAAACTCCAACAAACATGGATCGACAAATCAGCCGTTGCCGAAATATCACATAAGTTCAAGTTGGGAAACAACTGTGAACACCCCTGAATACTGTGGTATTTAAGTTGGTATCTCAAGGTTTGGGATCAACTATCTGTTTGTTTACGTATGCACAATTACTTCCCTTTACTCCTACATGCACTGTGCTGTACCGGCTTCACAATCAGTTACGAACGTGAAGGCACCATAGACAGAGACTACACTAATTAAGAGTTGACACGTACTTCATGTATTGCAAAGCAAATGGGCGTGCCCTTGAGGCTGTACAACTGTATGAAGCAGCTTTTCTCTCCACAGGCCTACATTTAGCTTCAAATTATGTCATCCACCACATTCTCCAGATTTCACTCCATCACACTTGTTTCTTTTCCCAAACCTAAAAAAAGACCTCAAAGGACAACGATTTGGCAATGATGACGCAGTGAACACTTGGTTGGACTCGAAATCACAGAACTTTTATTTGAATGGTATGCAGAAGTTATTTGAGCGTGCCCACGGGTATTATATTGAAAAATAAATTGGTATTGTGAAACTTCTGTCATTCTATATTTGTTAGGCTAGAAACTTTTGACCCTACTCGTAGAACGTGGACTGCACGGCCACAAGTTATGCTGCACCGCCACAGAAGGTGAGGAACAGACTCTTCAGAAAAATGAGCCTAAGGAGCAGCAGGTATTTGGCAGACAGGGATCATCCTCGGCACCACAAAGAATGTATATTAGGTTAAGTGAAGCAATTACATTTTTGCAACATTCTTTTGAAGGTAATAAGATGCAACTCAATGAGTTCCTCGACAACTGTGATAGTGCTTTCGACCTCGTTACACCAGAGCAGCACGATGTGCTGCTGAAATTTGTAAAGGAGTGAATAGTAGGAGCAGCACGAAGTAAATTACTAGTCAGAGATTTGACTGCTACCTGTGCTATTCAGTACGTGCTATTTTAGTACAAAATCATGGTTGTAAAAGAACTACGCTTGCAAAATGTTTTCAAGCAGATAGGAACCATGAGAAAACATAATCCAGTGGAGTTTTAGAATAGATTCACTTCAGCATTTCAGCATCAATTCAGGGACACAGTCAAGGCAGTTGTTCTGTATTGCTGCAATGTCCCACATGTGTGCAGCAGCAACCAGACGTTCGCTGCAGGTAAGAATTTTTTCTACCCGGCCATCCACGCAATGCACAGCTGGAATTGGCCGAGGCCAGGGAGACGGGCCATGAGCGCGCACACATCTGTAACTGTCTCTCGCAATGTAATCTCTAAATACAATCCACTTTGCGAATCGTGTACTTTCATTTCAACCGCCTTTCCTCTACGAGTTTATGCATTCGTTTGGACTGTGGAAAGAGCGAGGCAGTGCAGAATTAACTGCACGCTTTGCGACTGCCTAAATTTTGGTCCTCCGGGCGCAAATGTAACCATTCGAACATGTTCCAGCACAAAAGTTATGTGCTTTGATTTGCACGTGCCACAAATTACGAGTATCTGTCATTCCAAGTGCACTAACCAGGCCTTTATCGGCCGAGCTCAGGCTATTCTCGGGATTAATTTCAGTCACACTCAAGACGAGTTTTATTGGATTATGCAAGATGAAATACCGTATACGAGCTGGAGACTTAAAAGTTATGTAAGAGAGGGAACGCACTCTCCTGGAATAGTTCCTGTGATTCAGCCGAAAAAGTTACTCTGTCCAATGGCGAGTTCTTTCAGTCTGAATCATATCTTTACGGGTATTCCGCGAGCAGTGCCACTTTCGCTGGGCATGCTCTTAGAAGTTATTGCCACTGATGTAACACCGACGCCGATGCAGACAAATTACATATTCAATTTGTCTGCTACCACGGCTACTCACGCAATGGTGATTAGTACATTTCTGACTTGTCGGTTTGGATTGGAGATGCATGAGCAAATTTCTGCCTTCATTGCATCCCTGATCTTTCCTGGATCGATCATTTTCTCAATTTTGACGATACTTCGCCTGATGGAGCTTATGAACGATTATTAATTGCTTTAGGAGCTTTCATCATGAGGATCGGTGGAATTCAGTATCATTGGCCACGGTTAGAGACGTGATGGTAATAATTTCATCCGCTGTGAGGGCAGGTGTCACTAGACAGTTGGACTTGGCTGGGGATCATTCTCTCGATCAAACTGAGCCACGTGGGCATTTGGAGGACCTTGAACTCCTCCACAATACAGGCGAGGGAGCATGTTGGTGAGAGGCCGGAGTAAGACGGTTCCGAGTTGTTCCAGAGTATCCTGGATACGAAATCTGTTCAAGAGGACAGCTTTTCGTGTCTACTCAGGATGATCGGAGGGTGGTGGATGAGGCAGACTACAAAACATCCACAAATAACTGGAGGACATACCACGGCACAATGTCACTCCTTCAGGCTATGGAAAGCAGCAGAAAGGCAAAAGGATTAGGTGGAATTTCAGGTCATTTCGGGGCTATAGCTCGGAAACTATTGAAGTTCTTCATCACTGTCAATGACTATAATCGGTTAAATTGGTATTCAGGATTGAGAATTCCTGATGACATGATGGGAATATGTTCCCCACGGCAGGGGATCGACCCTATGAGATGGCTCTAAACAGAAAGACTATCATGTACACGATGCGGAGTTTTAGTCAGGATTTGGTGCGTAAGTGCCCTCATGACTATCTTTGACAGGTCGTTACTGAATCGGCTTTCACGCGTCAGTGCATTGAGATGTGCACAATGGCTTATCTCTATGAGCAACTGATGGTGCAGTATGCGATTCCAGATGGAACATTCCACTGGGGGGAGTTTATAAAATTAACATCCCCACCGAGCGAACCCATCCTGGAGCATTTGAAATTTTTATCACGTATCGGAGCGACTGGTGAAATCTGAGTTCAAGATATGTCGGCGACTCAGCTACACTTCACCAACGTTGATTTGGTGGTGAGGCACTCTATGGAGTTCAGAATATTGGAGGGAGCTTTCGTGTCAGCGTGGTTTAATCCTAACTGCATACGGATGCTTCGAGATCTGAGGCAGGTCACGGCTCAGTACACGAACGCGATGCGTGAGGGAGATGTATGGAATCCAGTTTAGGGCTTCAATCTAGCAACTATTCGGGCACATGTTGCGCAGTATAATGTAATAACTGCCATACTTGAATTTGGCGTAGCGGGAAGCATTTGGCTGGACATCCCACTGCCGTGATGGGTCAAACTAGCCAGTAAGGTTGTGAGTGATAACCTGCCCATAGAAGTTAATTATTTGGAGCAAAGCTTTGACTATAATTTACGGAAGTTGTTACGGCTTAAAGTTGTGACATTCAGAGTTGTGCCACTGGATGACAAAAGACTTCAGCATCCGAGCATTTATTTAAAGGATTATAGTCCCTCCTAAGGGATTCGGTGGAGGAGTTCTTCCTGAGGAGCTCGATTGGCTTAGCTCCATTGTAAGTGAGTTTTCGTGGGTGTACCTCGTGAAAGGATCAAGTGTTAAGATAAGGGATGTATTGGATCGTAAATTGGAATGAGGCATGCGGATCGAATAGCGGTGTGCACATATGTATGCAGCATACGATTTGCTTTGGGGAATTGTGACTGCATGGCATGTTCGAACCATATGTTAGTCTGGCAGTTTCATAGTCAGTCTCCGGGGGGCTGTGAGGTAATTTATAGTGCAAGCAGCACATCTGGAAATAGTGGTAAAGGACTACCTATCACAACTACAAAAGAGAACTAAATGGTCATCAACAAGGTTAATCTACAGCCACGTACATTGGTTCTCCTGAAAGAAGACAATTTACCACCACTTGTGTGGCGGTCTGGGGTCATTGTTGGTATACACCCTGGTCCCGATGGTATGGTATGAGTTGTTTCAGTGCGCACAGCAATGGGAACTTATAAACGACCACTGTCTAAGATCTGCGTTGTTCCACAGGAAACAGACTCTAGCACACATAACTATTAAATTACTAACTGAAGTGTCTCCTTTGTTTACAGTGGACACAATTTCTTCAATCATTTTATTTCCTTGTGCCGCATGTGATTATTTGTATTTGTGTAATTTACATAAATTAGGTGTATCGAATGTTCTGTATTGGTGCTACATCCTACAAGGGTGCAGCAGCGACTGGACGCTCGCTACAAGTACAAATTTTTTCTGCCCGGTCATCCACACAATGCACAGCTGGAATTGGCTGGGACCAGGGAGACGGGCTGTGATCACCAAGCAGCGCACACGTATCTGTAACTGTGTCTCGCAATGTATTCTCTAAATACAGTCCACTTTTTCGAATCATGTACTTTCATTTCAACCGCCTTTCCTTTGCAACGAGTGTATGCATTCATTTTGACTGTGGAAAGAGCGAGGCAACGCAGAATTAACCGCGCATTTTGGCAGCCTGCCTACAGCAATTATGACAAAATCGGAATTAGCAAGTAGCCTTGCATTAATTTACAAATTGAGTAGCGACAAAGTGATAAGGCAGTCGTAAGAGCAAGGGGAGAGTCAATAACTCTTTCTGAAGCAGTAGATACTGCTCTACAGAGGTAAGTGCTATAGCTTCTGCAAAAGGAAAGCCTTTTGAATCACCAACTTTCTCATCCGAATGCGAAAATATTTCACTGAAGCCGATGTACATAGGGAGGAATGATCACCACAATAAAATAAGGGAAATCGAAGCTCATATGGAACAGTAGCAAAATACGAAGTGTAGAGAAAGTACCAGTTAGAATGACAACGCGAATGGGAGATGATGAAAGTAAAGAGCAGTTAGTGAATGTTACTTGTTTCAACAGAAATCAGAAAGATCACTATGCTTGGCAATGTAAGAATTGGTCATTAAGATAAAAGAAATGTACAGAACACAGAAACTAAAAAGAGGTGCACTGAGGCAGTCACATTCTGTCCTTGTGAAGCATAATGCCATCAGAGGTTGCAGTTCGAGAAATGTGATTTGTGGGAAATTCGTTTTGCTGAGAACTGCACACGAGTGGCTTCGAGAAGATGTTGTAAAGAAAGTGTTAAGTAACGGGAAGAGTGCCGTGAACTCTATGCCAAGAACTGATAATGCAGAACTGGTAGGTGGCGATGAGGTGACAGTGGAATATGCAAAAGGGTACAAACATATCGAAAGTGGTGAAAAACACGAAATTACCCAGCGAACCAGAGGCAGTCGAAGTTGCAGAAGTAGGAGTTTATTACAAGAGTAATCATGTCGGGGGAAAGAGAAGTAAACCGAATTATAAGTTAAATGTAGGCCCCAGGGAAGAGAAAATTGCAAGAGTATAAATTGGTTTATGGCATGTATCATAAACGATAGTTCCAAAACTAGATCTAAAACCAGGAGTACATATACCTGAAGTTTTAGTCGCAGTAAAAGACGGTACGTGTATAAAAGTCTTTTGAGTGCTACCAAAGAAAAGTTTGAAATCAATGATCCTCAGTTACGAGCAGAAGCATTACCTTTAGTGGAAGAGGTAACAGTAAGATATGTAAAAAGTGTGTCTTTAGAAATGACACCAAGAGCCAGTAAACTGAAAGAGTTGATCATTTGAATAGTGTCTAGCTTACAATTATATACAGGGTGTTTATAAACGAATTTTGGGGTTTTAACACTATAATATTTATTACATTAAACTTACAGTTATAAATGATATGTCAAATGAAAGAGCAACTTAAACAGTTGTGTTTGGCACCAGTGCGCATGCGCAGTGCACAATGTTTCCACCGCAATCTGCTACACAGCGCTAGTAGCGAAGATGGTGAATAGTGAACAGAAAGCGTATTGTGTTTTGCAGTTTGCAAAGACCGAATCTGTAGTTACTGTGCAATGTGCGTTCCGGCTGAAGTTCGGTTGTGATCCTCCAAGAGATATTAACATTCGTAGATGGTATCATCAATATGAAGATACTGGCTGCCTTTGTAAAGGGAAGAGCACAGGATGACTAGGAGTTAGTGAGACTGTTGAGCGACTGAGAGAGTCGTTTACTCGTAGCCCAAAGAAAACAGTCCAGAAGGCTAGTCATGAATTACAAGTTCCCGTGTCGACAGTTTGGAAAGTTTTAAGAAAATGCGTACAACTACGTCCTTACCATTTACAGTTATTACAGGCTCTAAATCCGGCACACCGTGGATTACATGCCAACTTTGCAAATGAAATGTTGTTTCACGATGATGAAGATTTTCTGGATCATATTGTCTTCAGTGATGAATTGAACTTTCACCTTAGTGGACATGTTAACACTCACAATGTGCGCATCTGGGGCTCAGAAAATCCTCACGAGGCGGTACAAATACCCTAAAGTGACTGTTTTTTGTGCCGCATCCCGGCGGAAAGTTTATGGGCCTTTTTTTTTGGTGAACCTACTGTAACTGGCACCTCTTACCTTGATACATTAGAGCAATGGCTCTTCCCTCAGTTGGAAGAAGATGGCCAGAGAACTTAATTTTCCAGCAAGACGGTGGGCCACCTAACTGGCATAGCGAAGTATGTGATTGGTTGAACATAACTGTACCCAAGGGCTGGATAAGCCCCAAGGATCCCAAAGACCGGGCTTGCTTTGCATGGCCTCCACGTTCATCCGACCTAACGCCATGCGATTTTTTCCTTTGGAACTTCATCAAGGATCGTGTGTACGTGCCTCCACTACCAGCAGACCTCCCTGAATTAAGAAACCGGATTGAAGCAGCTGTTGCTACAATCACTGAAGACACACTTATCTACATTTGGGAAGAACTCGGCTATAGACCTGATGTAAGCCGTGTGACAAATGGTGCTCACTCTGAGCATTTATAAGGTTCTTGGTAAAACTGTTTGAGTTGCTCTTTCATTTGACAATTTATAATTGTAAGTTTAATATAACAAATGTTATAAAGCGTTACACACCCTGTAAAGCGTTACACACCCTGTATTTCATGACCTATAACAACTTTGTCAAACATAGAATTCCACCAATTTCAGAGTAACAAGGAAAGGTAATTAATTTAAGACCATATCAAATACCACAGGCACAAAAAGAGATTTTACAAGCTGAAACAAAAACAATGTTAAAAGATGATATTCTGGCACAGAAAAAGTTGGACTCCAGTGAAAAGCAAAAGTGGCGTGTAGTAGTGGATTACAGGCGTGAACTGCGACAGCCTCGACGTGGCCCACTCCCCTAGTAGTGCTTCGATGTGATGAGAAGACCGAAACACGAAGTGAATGTCACCCCCAAGTGATGGCCGGACATACTCATACCTCCTGGCTCTACCAGATGTGCTACTCGAAGGCTAGCAGAATGCAACCCATAAAAAAGCCAAAAATTAGGCATTTTCTAAGAATATGCCAAGCCAACATTGAAGGTTATAGCAGAGCCAAAGGTGATATCCTCTCCAAAATTATGAAAGAAAATTAGGTGGACGTAGTAGCACTTCAAGAAACACATACTGATGAGAGCTCAACTTACCGACTTAAAGTACAAGGATTTACCACAGTTGCCTCCAAAGGCCACGAAAAACATGGAATTACACTTATTAAAAATGAGCTATTCAATAATACTACACAGCTTCCCATGCCCATTGACTTTACCATGGGGATAAAAGTAAATGACGTAACAATAGTCAACGTGTAAAAACCTCCATCCAAAAACTGGGCATCTCCTGTTTTTCCTGATGTAAGCCACACAGCAGTGTACACTGGGGATTTCAACTCTTACCATTTCAGATGGGTATACCACGCCCGTGATGACCAAGGTCTCCAGCTAACAGATTGGGCTGATGTCAACAATATCCATCTCATATACGATGGCCACATTTACGTCGAATGCATGGAAAAGTTCAACTTCGCCAGATCTCTGTTTTGTGACAGCCAGTAATGACGGGACCCCAATGCAAGCAAAGTGACGTGTTTTGAGCCACCTGCCGTCATTGTGGAGGTTGGCCTGCAGATACCAGCCCATCATTCCCCTGCTAGAACCTTCATAGGGCACAATGGGGCAAATTCCAATCTCGCACGCTACAAACTGTGACCACAATTCCTCCACTTCCGATAAACTATGAACGGTTTGGGTCATTCCACGTCAAATCAACAAATGAAACCACCGTTTTCAACCTTATCCTCTTGGATTTAAATGAAATTAAGTATGCCTATAGTACTCATAAATAGTACCACAAATTAATTTTTTCACATTTTTCTGATAAAAAGTTACCAAGTAATAGACTTTGCTACACATGAAAATATTAAAGTGTTAGATTTTGTTACATGGTCCGCAAATTGTACATTTGGAACAAATAACTGCTTATTAAAGTTTAGTGCTAACTATTTATTAACAGCTGTAAAACCACAGGGAAAAAAAAAGAAAAAAAGGAAGCTATCTCTCATTTTAAAGATTATATGTAAAATGATTCTTTGGTGTTACTATCTGCAATCTATTCAGTATTTTATGTCTGGTTAATATTGTCAGCAATTTTCACCTATTGTTGAAAGTGACTCACACATTCTTTTGTTGTGAGGCAGCTGTAGTGAAATTATGTGATTAAGTCTGAATCTAGCTTAAAGGTACTTTTGTACAAACCTCGCAAGAGTCTGTAAGTTTGTATGCCTACAACCAGTTAATGTCTGCATACTATTAACATAAAGAAATATTTTTTTACAAGAAGTGAAAGAATCGAGAAGTAATATTGTGTAGTATTGAATACAGAAAGCTGGGGCATTGAACTTCAAAAACATTTTTTTTAATTAATTTGTTCACTTGAGAAATATAAAATGCCTAAAATTTCAGCTTTGTGCTGTAATCGATTTAATGAAAATGGCCACAATAACCACAAGAAAAACTTACGGCCTGTTTCACAATGGATGATAGCAAGAAAACCTTTCTTATCTTTAAATTAAAAAGTGTGTGACAACTGCTGTAAAAAAATTGCACGAGTAGAAATTTGTGATACGTCTAGCACAGAAAATGATGATGATCTACTGTATTCTGTGGCGAAACAAGAAAGGAAAAGGTTTTATGTTATAGTGATGTACAAGACACTGCAGCAAGTGAGGCCTTAGAAAGGTTGAATGCTTCTTTGCAGTCCGTTGCGGCAAGTGAGGCCTTAGAAAGGTTGAATGCTTCTTTGCAGTCCGTTGGTGAATTGCCAATTAAGAAGAAATGACTGTGTGAAGTAAAATATCCTAAGGAAAAACTAATTAAATTAACTTCAACAATTCAAACAAAGGTATTATTGATTCCTTCCGAAAAAGAAGAGGAGGTACATGATCATGCAGAATCTGAGATGATCAGTCAGCTAAAAGATAAATTTCGTACATGTACATCTTGAAGTAAACAGATGGAAATTCTTACCATTTTACCTAAAAGCTGGAGTGTTAAGAAGCTTCAAGATGAACGTAACAAATTACATGGCTCGAAGAGTAAAAGATTTGGTGAAGGCCAAGGGAATTTTGTCTTCACCAAACCCAAAACCTGGCAAGACTCTTGATCAAACAACTGCTGATTTTGTTAGAAACGTTTATTTTTCTGATGAGATAAGCAGGGCAATGCCTGGGAAAAAAGATTTTGTGCTTGTGAGAGATAACGGACAAAAACAACAAGTACAGAAACTGCTATTTTTAAGTAATTTGAAAGAAATTTATGCGAGCTTTAAAGACAACCATCCAAAGCTCCACATTGGATTTTCGAAGTTTGCTGACCTACGTCCCAAATATTGTGTTTTAGCTGGAAGTAGTGGTACACATAGTGTCTATGTGTGTACTACCCATCAAAACTTCAAACTCATGCTGACTGGATGTAACATTCCTCAGCTGACAAAGGATGAAGATAATCCAATAAAAACTTACAAAGACTGCATTGCAAGAGTTGTATGTAATCCGTCATTACCTGCTTGTCATTTTGGTGAATGTAAATTCTGCCCTGGCCCAGAAACATTTAAGACATATTTGCAAGATTTGTTGAATACTAATGATATTGATAATGTAATTTATCAGCAATGTGTTTCCATATATATATATATATATATATATATATATATAAAAATTAAAATCGCTTACACGACATTCAATTGTTGCTAGTCAACAATCAACCTCCCAAAAGAGACTGAGAAATGAAGAAGGCGAGGTCTTAGCGATCTGTGACTTTTCTGAGAATTACTCCTTTGTCATCCAGGACGAAGTTCAAGGCTATCACTGAACAAACATGCAAGCAACGATTCATCCCATTGTTGCTTATTACAAGGATGGGAACAAACTTGAGCACACAAGTCTTGTAATCATATCAGAATGCCTAACACATGACACTGTTGCTGTGCATTTGTTCCAACCGTACTTGATGGACTTCCTGACAAATTCGTTAGAAAACCAAGAAAAATATATAATTTCTCTGATAAGAGCAGCAGCTCATTATAAAAATATGATGAACTTTATCAACCTGTGCCATCATGAAGATGATTTCCAAACTGAAGCTGAATGGCATTTTTCAGCCACCTCGCACATGGGAAGGGAGCTAGTGGTGGTGTTGGGGGAACAGTTAAACGACTTGCAGCTCGAGCAAGTCTGCAACGGCCATACAGTGATCAAATAATGACACCAAAACAATTTTATATGTTTGCCAAGGATAACATACAAGGAATGTAATTCAAGTATGCTACTAAACAAGATCACAAAAATGAAGAAATGAAACTTATGGCGAGATTTGAGAAATGCCGCAAAATTGTAGGGACACAAAAACTTCATACTTTTATTCCTTTTAGCAAGGACAAACTAATAACAAAAGTGTATTCAAACTCTGATGATAGTAAAATTGAACTGGTGACAGTTTCTGACAGTGATACAATACCGTTCAAAGACATAAAATGATATGTTACTTGTGATTATAATGGACACTGGTGGTTAACCTGTGTACTTGAAAAAAAAATCAGCAGAAGGATGAAATCACAGTTAGTTTCTTACATCCACATGGACTGTCACCATCTTTTACATTTCCGAGTCATCCAGACATTCTTTCCATAATCAGTAGGGAAGTAGTGGCAATTGTGAACCCTCAAACTGCTACAGGGTGAACATATAAGTTATCCAGTGCAGAAATGTTGATATGCAACAGACTGATTAGTTCGAAATATGAAGAAGTGCACTAATAGGACGCCTATTTGTAAATAATAGTAATTACTAACTGAATTTAGGTCTGATCTCAGGTATTCATCTTTCTGCATTTTTTTTTAATTGCAGAAGCATAAAACATATGTTATTTTGTCAAGTATAAGTTATTTTTAATTTCCACATTTTACAACAACATACAGCTGGCGAGAAGTAGGCCTAATAACTAGAATAAATTAGTTTTTATGAATTTTTAAACCACCACCATTAACGTAAAATTGCTTTTGATAGTGATCCCATGCTCATCCCAAGTTGAAACTTTCAGAATATGTAGATGTAGAGTGTATCTTTCACATATATTTTTTTGAGAATTTTAAAAATACAGTTTTTCAAAATTTGGTAAATTCAACAATTTTTTTTAACAATTTGTGTATATATATTAAACTAATGATGTTTGGTATCATATAAAAGCTCTTTACAAGAGCTTTCCAATGAAGTAAATTTTATTGTTCTAGGTTAATTAGAACACGAATTGTAAAGAAAACAACATTGTTCTGCGAGTCAACAATTTTTCACCTTTTCAATTTTTGAAAGTCTATTACTCGGTAACTTTTCATCAGAAAAATGTGAAAAAATTAATTTGTCTCATGATTTATGAGTAATATATGCATACTCAGTTTCTAAAATAATCTGAGATGGTCAGGTTGAAGCACTTGTTGACATGACATGGAATTGCCCGTTTACTAAACTGCTGCTACAAGCAGCCCAAGAAACTATCTCACATGGAGCTAGAAGAGAATACATACCAGGCTTTACCAAACAATGTGAACCTGTTCTTCAGGAATACAACAACACTGGAAATCCTCAGACTGCAGACTCACTAACCAAGAAAGAAGGAAACATTCACATGAGCTAATTGAGCAGCTTGACTTCACCCATTCCAGCCCTAACAGTTGGGGTCTTCTCAGAAAAATTAGGGGATGCTGTATATCCTAGCTCCAAACAGAGTGCTGCAAACCCCAATAAAATTACCTCAGTTATACTCGAAAACTCCAAGATCCACGTCCCTACACAACTGAAGAAGGATCTTAAAAAACTCGTGGCTGAAGCACTGAAGAACTGTGCAGAACAGACAGACATTGTGAGCACTGTATCTGAAGAAGAGGTGATAACTTCAACAAATGACTTCAAATCAAGGAAAGCGGCCAGACCTGATGAAATCCTACCAGAGTTTCTAAAGAACCTAGGTTCAAGAGCACGCACATGGCTCTGAAAATTTTTCTCCGCCATACCTGAGACTGGAAACATCCAAACAAATGGAAGGAGCTGAAGATAATAGCTATCTTGAAGCCCGGAAAGGACAAGAGAGAGCCCAAGAGCTACATATCTCTCTCTCTCTCTCTCTCTCTGCTGTGTGTGGTGTACAAACTTCTCGAGAAAATTCTCCTAAAGAGAGTGACCCACCTAACAGGTGCAGCAATACCCATGGAGCAAGCTGGTTTCAGGCCGAAGAGGAGCTGCTGCGATCAAGTCCTGGCGCTAACCACGCATATTGAACGTGTTTTCAGAACAAGAAAAAGACCGGTGTAGTATTTACAGATCTCTCAGTTGCGTACAACACAGTATGGCTCAAAGAATTACTGTATAAGCTTGCTACAATAGTCAAATGTAAGAAGTCATTAAAGTTCTTTATAATATCCTATCCACAAGGAAGTACATCTTCACGGAAAAACAAGCAAAGCCCAAATCCTCAATAAGGGACTTTCATAAGGCTCTGTGCTAGCTCCTTTACTGGTTAATTTGTACATCTCTGATCTGCATATGCCGATGATCTGGCTATTGCTATGTATGGCGAGTCATTCAAACAATTGGAATCAGGCCTAAATTCTGACTTGGTGCAGCTTCATAACTACTACAGGACCTGGCATCTGAACCTTAATGCATCAAAAACAATAAACACAGTGATGCACCTGAATAACAAACAAGTAGACAGGAAGATGTGCTTGAACATAGCAGGCCAGAATATAAGACATTAAAGAACACCAAAATACATAGGTGTTAAACTGGACCACAGCCTAACATTCAAAGAACAGCTGCAGGATGTCACCCAAAAACTCAGAGGCGGGGTCCATATCATCCAGAAACTTGCAGGCTCTACCTGGGGAAGTAATGCTACGGCACTTCACACTTCCTCCTTGGCTCAAGTCCACAGAGTTACAGAAATCTGTGAGCCTGTATGGGCAACAGTTCACACATCAATAAAGTAGATGCTCGCTTAAATGACACTTTGCGAACAATAACTGGAACATTGAGATCTACCCCAACACCGTGGCTCTCTGTGCTGTCAAACACTGAACCTCCCACACTCCGCAGACAATACGCAATCCAAAGAGAACCGTAAAATATTGCTGCTGACACCACACTCTCAATACATGCCGATCTGCATGGCCCTACACGATTAAAGTCAAGAAATCCCTTCTGGATCCAATCCTCAAACAATCGGTACACCATAGCGGAATAGAAACACCTATCACAACAAGGAAATGTCATTAAGAACCTGGCTGATCATGTTCCTGGTCTCAACATCCCTCGAAGAACCTGGGTGGCACTAAACAGAATGAGAACTGGTGTTGGAGCTGCAATGAGCTGATGGCCAAGTGAGGCTACATGGACGATCTTCACTGTGACTGCGGCAAAATACATACAGTGTGGCATATAATCAAGTGTGAAATTCACGGTTTTCGGGACGGTTCACTAGAGGTTCTGCATAGACTTAAAGACTGCGCCATTTCTTGGCTTTGTAATTTAAGTGTTTCTGTTTAATTGTTAATTTTTCTGACATATTACAGCATGTATGCACTATTGGTTTGTAAGAACTGTAACACGTATAACTAAATTTATAACGATTAATGTTTTGTTACATTTGCTTGTTAATTAAGTTTCCCATGCTGAATTTGTTTACTACTGTAATGTATCTGGCATTATCACTTGCCCAGAATAGATGAGATATTACATGGACTAGCAGAGCGAAATATTTCTCCACTCTTGATCTAGTTAAGGGTTATCATCAGGTCTTATTAGCCAAAAAAATAATCCAGAAAAGGCAGCTTTTAACACTCCCTACAGGCACTACGAGTATAAAAGAATGCTGTTGGGATTAAAGATGGCACCAAACACATTTCAAAAATTAATGAACTCTGTCCTGATGGGACTTCAGGGTCAAGGGGTATTTATCTATTTGGATGACATAATTGTTTTTTGAAGCGTCGTTAGACAAACATAATTGCAAGTTTAAGGTTACAAATCGACAAATGTGAATTCCTGCATAAGGAAGTTCCCTTTCTAGGACATGTCCTTACTGCTGATGGATTAAAGCTGGATCCAAATTAAGTGGAAGCAGTACAGTAATACCCACAACCAAAGACTACAACACAATTGAAAGCATTTCTGTGTCTAAGCAGATATTATTGTCAAGTTTTACAAAAAAAAAAAAAAAAAAAAAAAAATGGTTCAAATGGCTCTGAGCACTCTGGGACTTAACATCTGAGGTCATCAGTCCCCTAGAACTTAGAACTACTTAAACCTAACTAACCTAAGAACATCACACACATCCATGCCCGAGGCAGGATTTGAACCTGCGACCACAGCGGTCGCGTGGTTCCAGATTGAAGCGCCTAGAACCGCTCGGGCACACTGGCCGGCTGATGATATTGAGCTCTTCAGTATGAAAACTGGTTTGATGCAGCTCTCCATGCTAGCCTATTATCATCTCTCAATAGCTTGATAAACTATCAACACTAGAAGAAATCGGAGGAAGATTTTTAAATTTTAAAACTTAACTTCATTAAGCACTTAATCCTGTACATATATAGGCTGCACGCTGTCATGTAAGATTACATTCTGCATGTACAACACATTCACCTTACTGTCAGTACAAAGCTGCACTCGATATATCACTTGTTAATCATAGAGTCGTCTTGTGAAGACTGGACCAATGAAGAGCATTTGTTGTTGAAACTGCATATCAACTCTTTCATGTTATCACTGAAGGTTCCCACTCACGTTTTTGAGGTAAGTTACAGACTCGTCTTGACAAAAGACACT
This sequence comes from Schistocerca cancellata, assembly GCF_023864275.1. Classification (NCBI taxonomy): domain Eukaryota; kingdom Metazoa; phylum Arthropoda; class Insecta; order Orthoptera; family Acrididae; genus Schistocerca; species Schistocerca cancellata. The sequence goes on from NC_064637.1 coordinate 105,305,657, forward strand.
GAGAGACTTTTTCAATACATTAACACATTGAGGTAAAAGGTAATGGTGGAGTAGTCAGAGAGAGAGAGAGAGAGAGAGAGAGAGAGAGAGAGAGAGAGAGAATACAAAGAGTCATTACTAACACCTAGAACCAATTTCCAAGGACTGTTGAAAATAAAATTGCTATGGGGCATTGCAGTGGCATTTTAACTTGTTTCAGTTCAGCTTTCAACCCCTCAAACTGCGATCTGATTGACCTGCCTTTCCTTTCCAAACTACCGCACTCAACCCCTCTTTCCACGCCTGACAAAGGAGCGTTACATTTCTGCAGACTTGGAAAGTATTTCCAACTTTAACAACAGCTAGCCATAAAGTTTTAATTATCACCTCAAAAAATAAATTTCATAATTATTTTTCGGTTTATTTGTGGATATACACCTTCAAACTGTGAGATATTTGTAAAAATGCATTTTTATTTGCCATAAGCTGTAAGCCTGCATATAGTATTTATCCTTGACCGGTTTCAGTTAATTAAACCATTATCAACTGAGAAGCTGAACAAACAGAAAAAGCCACACAGCCCACAAACCCGAAACATAAGAGTTGTACCTCTGAACAACAACATCATATACAGTACTTACGAAATTATCAGCTAAATCAGTATTAATGTCAGTGGTGCTTAGAAACATCTGAAATCACTACAACTGAACAGAGCTCCAGGGCCCAATGGAATCCCTACCAGATTCTATACTAATTTTGCAGATTTAATTATATTCTATCTCAGAGACCTCAGACAAAACACCATGCCCAGAAGCTGGAAGAAAGCACAGGTAATACCTGTCTACAAGAAGGGTAGCAGAAGTGATCCACAAAACCACTGTCCACATTCTTAGCTCAAATATAATGATGTACCTTGAACAGAATGACCTCCTAAATGCCAACCAGCACTGATTCTGGAAACATCAATCGTGTGAAACCCGACTCGCACTTTTCTCACATGACAAACTGAAAGCTTTGGATCAAAGCAGTCAGGAAGATGCAGTATTTATTGATTTCCAAAAATCATTAGAATCAGTATCACACCTACCCTTATTGTCAAAAGTGTGATCATATGGAAAATCAAATGGAATTTGTGACTGTATTAAGGACTTTTTGATAGGTTTTTGAAACTGGTGTCCTCTCTGACTTCACCACCTACTTTATTGCAGACTGTCTTATATTTCTACTCTGTTATATTAGACTCAGAGATTTTACATATTCTGAGATGGCAGTTGCCCATTAACTTTCAGGTGTGTATGTGCAACTTACTGAAATTTTCAAGATATTGTCAAAATCTGGTTATGTTTGACTCTACATTTTGTCATTGTAACATTGGATATATGAAGTGTCTTCTATTATAAACCAACAGATGGTATAATATTCTGAGCACTGTTTAAGAAGGTCTTATTTCAACAACGGTACACCTGCAATTTTGTTCATTTCGAGATACTGAAACTTAACCCTTCAGTGGGCACGGCTTTCATATTTCCACGAGTGGGCGCGCTGTGGCTTTTGCATCGCAATTAGTTTTTCATTTTTAACCTAAAGAAAAATAAGCATCCCATCAGTAATAAATAGGTAAAATGCATCAATTTCTTTTTCCATAATTTCAGCACTTGCTTTTGGACCTGGCAAAACTTTTAAGATGTTCTTGGCCTTTGTTATAGGAGAAGAAGGAAGCGGTTCACTTATCCAAATAGTTTCTTTTTCTTTTCCTACATAAAATTGGTAATCCTCTGTTTGTTGTCTCCCATTTTCAACCAGGTGGTCATCTGTTTCCTCTGTTGATTGTTCGGAATCACTGCTGTGGTTTTCTCCTTCAATAACTTCCTCTTCCGACTCAGATTCACAAGAATCTGACGATGCTTGTAATTCTTCTTCTGACAATTCTCGCAGTACTTTCTCATAGTCTTCAGGATGTACAATTAGACGGTGCCTGTCAAATGCCTTCTTTTTCTCCATTTTCACACTTTTATGAGACCTAATGAAACATGTTTTTGTAAAAGTAATATATTGTAGCAAATCAATATCCAAGACTGTAAAAAGTAATGAAAATTGCATATGGGAACTTTGATTTGATACAAATATGCATTATATACTAATATAAAAAAAAAAGATTGCCTTGAGGCGAAAGAAAAACACAAGTATAGAAAATACTTACATCACAGGGCGCGCAGCGGCCAACACACTGCAAACGCAACACTCACGTTTCAAACAACAATAGCGACCAAACTGCTGAAAGCATGAATAGCGCAAATGTAGTAAGTGGTGACATCCGTTGAGAACAACAAATACGTATCTGGACGTGGACGCAACTGTAACGCTATCTGTGATACTGACAGAAAACTAAATCTTGCGGCTATCTGCCACAGGCGCACCCACCGAAGGGTTGAACATAAATGAATGAGACAAGTGTCCAAATGAGATACCTGAAATGTTGCAGTCCATTGCTTGTTGAAAGGATTATCGTTTCTTCCTACTGATCACTCAATTATATTGAAGCCAAAATGATACAAAACTGGAGGTGTGTACCACTATTGAAATAAAGCCTTCATGCAATGTTGATAATCAGAGGTACAACTCTTCTATTTCAGTTTTTTGGTCTGTGTGTATCACATATATGGGTTTTTTCTGTTACCTCATTCATGACAGTTCAATTAACCGAAGTCAGTTAAGAATAAATATTAACACTCCTTCAGTATGGATACACATTGACATCCACATGTAACAGTACTGTAATAAGCTGCTACAGGACCCCATACATGAAGTTGAGTATAGTGTGGTAAATTTTTTTTGGCAGCAGTAGAATGTTGCAGCTGTGAAAGGCCAACCCAGACAACTTCTTTAGCTGTTTCGATTAGCCTGACACAGAGGAACATTTTCACTACTGCTAAAAACTAATTATCATCCAATATTCCACTCAGTTATATTTACACCTGTAGGTACTTACAACAAGCCATTCAGTTTCTTTTAATTAAAGACATTTCCCTGAAAAATCTTCCAGTTATACAACTTCCAAATTAGCTTCAAGTATAACTGCACAACATTATCTACCACACAACTGATGTGTAAAGGTCGTAAACATAAGGCACAAAAAATCCGCAGTTACCTCAGAAAAACTGCTATGCAAACATGTGACAAGTTTCAGTCAACAATAACATTGCAGAAACTGAATAATCTTACAACAGCAAAAACAACCAACTTAAAATGATAGGAAGTGTCACTATGAACTTGTGTTACAGTTAACCGCAAGACAGTTTTTCTGGCACAAATTCTTTCTGTGAAAGAAACAGGTGTACATATTCCAAAAATAATTTACAAAGTTATCTAAGGAAACTGTAGCGTATGTCACTCTGAAAGATGGGCCAGTTTTGAACTGATCTCCTCATCCCTATCCCCATCCACTAACATCCAGCAACCAGTGACATACAGTCTTCCTCTGGACCTGTTGCCGTGAATAGTGCCAAATTGTAATAAATGTCCTCCCGCAGACAACATCATCCTGATGTAACTTCATTTGTTGTTGTCTGTGGACACTCAATACGTCATGGCAACAGTGGAAGGTGTTTACCTCCACCATGTTGACAGGCATACGGAAATCCAATATTGTGCACACTTCCTTACTGTTCTCCTTCTCTGTGCAGAGGCGCCTTCCCATGTGAAATGTACTACAACTGCTGCCAATTTTTTGAGACTAGAAAACACACTCCCGACAATTAGTAAATAAAGTTATCACACGTAGCACTCTGTTTTAGTTTTAGGTACAGTTTCATACACTGTTACAAAGTGATTTACTCGAGTTTTCTTGCCTCCTAGAAGTACAGCTACCCACTCGGGCAGGAGACCCCGAAGTTGACATATTTGGCAGCATTACAAGAAAACTACCATTATTCTCTACCATCTTAGCACCACTGTGCAGCAACAAAAAGTTCAAAACAGAGTCGTGAACAGTGCCCAAGTCGTTTTTCTGCGTCGATTTCTCACATACCTTGGGAGAGGTGCTGTCGGATGCACCACCGCCACTCCACTTCACAGGCACCTTATCCCTCGACAACCACGGTGGCGGCACGAGGCTCGCACACCGGTGTGTCGCGAACATCAGTCGCCCGGCCGTCTTGAAGCCGCACTTGCAGCACATGAGTTCCGGCCCAGTGAAGACAGCATCAGAACCGGTCACTTTCCTCTTGAAAGATGAGCACTTGTGCATCAGTAGATATTGTCTGGAATTTGAATACAAACCACACCCCACACACTTCCAAAGGTACTCTACTGGTGGAGTTGGCCCGACATGTGTGTCACGTCTCGTTCCAACACCTGGCGCCACGTCTGCATTGCGTCTCATTCCGGGACCTGGTGCAATGTCTGCACTGCATCTCCTCCTGGCACCCGGCGCCACGTCAGCGTCGCACCTTGTCCCGGCACCCGGCGCCACGTCTGCGTCGCACCTTGTCCCGGCACCCAGCGCCACGTCTGCGTCGCATCTAGTCCCGGCACCTGATTCCACATCTGCGTCACATCTCGTGCCAGCACCAGCCACCACATCTGCGTCACATTTCGCCCCTGCACCAGGCGCCATGTCAGTGTCGCTTCTCGTTCCAGCACCTGGCACCACGTCTGTGTCCCGTCTCGTTCCTGCACCTGGCACCACGTCTGCATCACTTCTTATTCCGGCACCTGGCGTCACGTCTGGTTCGCTTCTCGTTCCGGCAGCTGACACCGTATTTGTATCGCTTCTCATTCTGGTACCTAGGGCTATGTCCGAGTCGCTTCTCGTTCCGGCACCTGGGACCACTTCTGCGTCACGTCTCACTCCGGCATCCGGTGACACGTCCGCGTCGCATCTTGTTCCGGCACCTGGTGCCTGCCCGTCCAAGAGTATCTTGAAATGGACCGGGGAATTACACAAATGCGACTTGAATATGTCACAACGGTACGTCGTGAAGTTGCATCGCAAACACTTCCACAATACGGAACCTGTCAGTTTTCTGTTGGCAACAGTACCTCTGTAAGTGCGCACCCTATTGCTCGCAGGTATCACACTGGCACTGTGATTCGGCACCATCCTCACACTGTCATCAGAGAGCACCCTACTGCTGTCATTTACACTGCTATTAGGTGGTGAACACTTGTGTGAGAAAAATGTGGGACCATACGTTCCCAATAGATTACACTTCTCACATTTCAACAAACACGTACCTATCCTAGGCGTACCAGATACTTTCAAAGCAATATTCGAAAGCCTCCTCAAATAACCGACCGTCCCGTCACTATTTGCGGAGTGCCTCACAGCAGGTAGAAATGCCAGTTTCGTTACCTGTCGAACTGGCACGGTCCGATACACTGCAGTGTTCGAGACTTGCAGTAACCTCACACCAGTACGTCCTTCCCACACACTCGGAACTAGCTTTTCGTGTACCAAACTAGATTCGTTGCCATTCGCGCACTTTATCACAGCTACCCGAGCACCGAAGTTAACACCGGCTTGTACAAATGGAGTACCTGTCGACTGCGAATCTCCGACTGTCATTTTTCCGGTGGCAGTGCTGTCAGCAGAAACTGCCTCTTGCTCTTCGGCACTGAAATCGATTTCCATATTTTGTGAAGTCGAATAACTTTCACCCGGATTACAGAGCCCCTGTTCCAAAGTGCAGCTAGAATAGTCTGAGCCTTGTTCCACATTCTCCTGCCCAGACACTGCCGCTATCTTGCCGTCACACTTTTCTTCTGTTTCAAATGACTCTGGTAAACTGGAAATCTTGTCAGCCCTGCCATTACTATTAATATTTACATCTACTACTTCATCATCATCCACGTCTATGACTTCAATAGCCTTGCAATTACCATTAATATTATCATCTTCATCATCAACATCTACGACTTCAATAGCTATCTGATTCATTCTTTTTCTTAACTGCAGAGATGATGAATTATTCATTTCTCCTCTACTTGTCACTGTGGAAAAATTATCACTAAATGTGCTGCACGAGCCATTATATTCTTCAGGCAGTTTTTCTGTAGTTATTCCTTCCCCCTCCTCATTCAGAGCTCCTACGGTATTCCACTCATTCTTTTCCAATCTAGCACTCCAGACACTATCTATGGTCAAATCAGACATTTCTCCCTCCATTGCACACTCTTGTTCTCTCTCTTCAGAGCTGACAGTAGCACAACTGTCTTTAGCCACCGAGGTCTCCGGTCGGAACGGTCTGGACGCAATTTGTGCTGAGGAGCAATCAGTCAACACGTCAACAGTAACGCTGTCATCTGCAGGTGAGAAGTTCTTTCTGGGGTGTGGCCCATCCTCTTCTGTGATGAAAGATACCTCTGAAATTTTTCTCTTATTACTTTTAGAAGCACTCCGATTGTCCATCGGAGACGGATTATGAATTTCACAAGCGTCAGCCGTCGCAAAGCAAATTTTGGCAGTTGAGGCTGCCCCACTGACCCCTCCTGTACCTTCCCCCTGTGAGGCACTTTTCAAACTACTCACATCTGACAGAGACTGTGGGGCTGACTGCGGTACGGTGTTCTCGTGGGACAGGTCCACACTCGGCTCCACGAGCGAAATGCAACTTTTTTTCCGAGGTCTCCGAGTCTTCTTTTTGCTGCCGACACGACTGTCTGCATGCAATATTGCTGTCGGCTCCTCCTCTGACACAACTTCCATCTTGAACCCGTGATAATACATGTGCCTCCAGTAATTATCCTCACACCGAAAATCCCTCTTGCAAGTGTGACAAATGAAAACCGGCACCTTCTTGGTGGAGTCACACTTGCCTCTGAGGAAAACATACTTGTGCATCTGACACGACTCCCTACGACACACCACACACAGTTCCAGGTTATCACCATTCTCACGTCGTGTAGATTTCGTAACAGAAACGGCGGCGGCCGACACCGTCACGTCACCGACGAGTGCCAATTTGGCATCCGAATCACTCGAATTTACCACAGATACTGATCGGTTACAGCTGTCACCCTCAGAACATACTTTAGGCTTAAAGAACGGCTTCAGCAGTGCTTCAGAATGGAAAGTAGACACGTGCTTCCGATAATTTTTGCGCTTGAAGAACAGTTTCCCACACACGTGACATCCGAACAAGTTTACGTACCTCACCTGGGTGCCGGGCCTCAGCCACCCCAATATGCTGCCGTTTAACTTACGCTGTTGCGGTAAGATACAGTCGTGGCGTGCCAGCCTGACGACATCCCAGGCCAGCGCCATGCAGTGGCCACACCTGAACACTGTTATCCTCCAGCCATCCCCCAACATACCGCACGGTTCCGAAAGCTCATCAACAGCTGCCACGCTAGACGTATCTTCCACTTCTGCAATGACCAGCCGGGGACTTTCTGGTGAATCGTCGTAATCGTCATCATCGTCATCATCGACCTCTGGGACACTGTCCGAGTAGCCGTCAACTGCTTCCGATGATGGCCTCCCCTCACGAATGCTGTGCAAGTTGCAGTCCAATTCTTGCTTGAGGAAAGGGACGAGATTGGCTAACACATTCTTTTTTGTGTCATCATCGGGAATTTTCTCCCATTCCTCTTCACCAAGCTCCTGTAATGAGTTGGAACAATCTGAGCAATCCACTAATTCTTCCTTTTTAAAAAGTTGTTCTGTCATTTCACTTTTTATACCAGTACTACAAATAGTGTCCAATGGATCCAAGTGAGTCTCACTCTTGCAATTCTCACAAGCCTCGGTTGCATTTTCTGCAGGCTCCAGTTTGACAAGTGGGCACACCTGAGCTTCTTCCTGCAATATGTCAGGAGAGGCACTGCTTGTGCACTCGAGCAGTCCAGTGCTGTTCTCTTCCGGTATCCACTCAGGTTCCGTCTTGATTACTACCGCCAAGTTGTCTATCGGTTCTCGCTTTATTTCGACGAGACTGTGAGCCTCCGATGCCATCTCCATTGCAGCTGCTGTTAATCTGGAAAGTCCACTTTTGTTGCCTGCTGTATTAGCTCTTCACAGACTGCAGTGCCTGAGTGACTGTACATATTTCCCACAAACCACAAAAGTAAAGCTGATAAAGCCGTAAAAACGTTCAGTTTTCTTCTGACTATGTGTCCACCACTTAAGAGCATTGCCCATCCTTTCCAATTGTTTGACCTTTGTTCCCCACACAAATGTTGTACACTGACATTTCCTCCTGTTGCTTAAAACTGATAATTGTAACAGCACTACAACTATGCTCCAGGTATGTATTATAGACAAAAGTCCATCTCCAAAATATTATTCCTTCCACAATGGTCCAAAATGAGAATTCACAGTGTATTGGCCTCTGTATACAGCTCGCATCTTGTGTCCAGAGGTTCCCTGGAAAAACACGAACAGAAAAAACTTCATTAACACAGACCTGCACATTTCTCTTCTAAACAGTTAGCAACAAAGCAAGTGGGATAGCAAGCAAGAATTATCACTGGACTGAAGGTTTTTTGGTAGGAAGGACACAATGTGTAATCCCAGATGGAGAAGCATCGACAGGTGCCCCACAAGAGTGTGGACAGACCCTTGCTGTTCGTGTTGTACATTACTGAACTTGCAGAAAATGTTAGTAGTAATGTCACACTTTTTGCAGTTGATGTTGTTACCTATAATGAACAACTGCCTGGAAAACACTCCACAAACAGTCAATCAGATCCCAATAAGATTTCAAAGTACTACAAAAATTTTTATTTTGCTTTAAACGTTCAAAAATGTAAATTCGTGCTGTTCAGAAAATTAAAAACATAGTATCCTATAACTAAAATATCAATGAGTTACAACTGAAATCTGTCAACTGATACAAATACCTGGGTGAATAATTTGCACAGATATAAAATGGAATGATCTAATAGGCTCAGTCATGGGTAAGGCAGGTGGCACACTTTAGTTCATTGGCAGAATACCGGAGAAGTGCAATCAACCTGAAAGGCGATGGCTACACAACACTCGGACCACAAATACTATAATACTGCTCAAGCGTGTGGGGCCTTTGCCAAATAGGACTGTTACATACAAGGAAGGGTAGTACAAAAGGTCATACAACTTTTTTTTTCTTTTTACCTTTGAGAAAGCTGCAGAAAAAAACTGAACTGGTACGGACACTAAGACGAACTATCCCGGGAAAGCCTTCTCAAAAATTTTCAACAACCAGATTTTAAAAAGTGATGAATCTACGAATATACTGCAAACCTCTCAGTATCATCCTGAAAGGATCGTGAAGCCAAGACGAGAATGATAACCGTGCATACTGAGGCATTTAAACAATCACTCTTCCCACACTCCATGTAAGAACAGAATAGAAATAAATTCAAATTACCAGTACATGGGGAAGTACACTCTGCCAGGCTCTTTGCATTGGTTTGCAGAGTACAGATTTCCATACACGCAGATGCTTATGCACCACTCGTAATGTGAAGCACAAAGCGATTTAACAGGAACTCTTAAATCTTCCTTTAAGTAATCATGAAGATGATATACAAAGACAAAAGAAGACAGAATAACCTTTAATATTTCCAAAAAAAAAAAAAAAATATATATATAATTCTATAGCTGACTCCCCATGTTTTTGATACCCAATGAATTTAAAGTATACAACAAATTGATACACTTAACAGAAGAACCCCTCGCAAGTAATACATTTAGGTCTCTCACTAAAATAGTGACACCATCTGTAATACAGAAAAAAAAATCATTCAGGAATGGGAAAAGGCATTACAATGAATTGAAATAAATAGGGTTGGTTGATTAATTTGGGGGAAGGGACCAAACAGTGAGGGCATCGGTCTCATCAGATTAGGGAAGGATGACGAAGGAAGTTGGCTGTGCCCTTTCAAAGGAACCATCCCAGAATTTGCCTCTCAAGCAATTTAGGGAAATCACGGAAAACCTAAATCAGGATGGCCGGATGCATTTCAACCATCATCCTCCCGAATATGAGGGATAAATATGGAAATCACAAATTAACAACTACCCTAAAAGAAGTTGTCCAAATTAAATATTTAGTTAGCGACATAGTTGATCGTGCTAAGACGCTAAACACAACCATTTTGAGAACATCTTTTGGAAGGACTGCAGACAAAACAGGCCTTTAATCCTACAACTGTAAAGAGGACAAATGTTACATTATTAAATTTTATAATTTATAGTTTATGTACTAGTTAATTATACTTATAAGGTCTCCAATGGTGTGCCACATACAATGTAAGTACAAAAGTCTTGTTTTACAGTCTATACTAACAATGTGCTTTCGGCTACAGTCAACCATCTTCAGGCTGTTGCCTTGGGGTGTAGCAGTGACAGCAAATCTGGCGTGTCGCATGGGAAACCTCAGGGGTCCCTTGTTTTGCCCATGAGCTCTGCTGCCAAGACACCTCCTAGTGCATCCAACATGCTGGATCCACCCTCACTGCAGGGTGAATGGCACGTAGTAACACGTTTGCAGCACTCGAGGTAGAGGGCCAATGTGGAGACTGGCCACCAGGCGAGTGAACAAGTGGGCCACTTCATCAGCAGGCTCTTAGCAGGCACATGTGGGCTGGGGGTTTGCTAGTTACTGGAAGCTCCAACGTTAACAGGGTGTATACATGGACAAGGAAAAAAAATTGCCGGATTTCCCAGTTGAAAATACACTTTCTCCCGGGTGAAAATACACTCTTTCCGTGTTAAGTGACAGTGTGCTTTTCCTCGGCACAGTAACACTTATCACTCGTTAGAATGTTTATGGTTTTCTACATCGACATAGAATTTCCCGACACTTTAGAAAACGAAACTCAGGGGGAAGAAACACGTTTTGGAAAGATCTTTGATGTGCAGCAACTTTACGCTGCAGTTTTTCGTGTTACGAAGATATAAATTCAAATTCTACCAAACATCGCATGTTACTTTCCGCAGCATTGAAATCGAGATTGCGGCGTGCTTTTGTAAGCCAGTCATAGCTCATGTCACGTGATCTCGCCAGCTGATGACAGCATAGGACAAGTGATGTAGTCAACCAATAGCAAGATCAGTCTTGAGTAGCGCGAACACACAAATAAGGAAAGTTAATGGTTTAAATTAATATACATGGTGTTGCTACAAGAAAAACAAAGCTTTCACATATAATATTGGTCTCTGAGATTAATAAACTGCAAGACAAGCTAAGCTTCAACATATAATGTTGATCTTTTTGAGCATATTGCGCTCTAAGATACATCACACAATTGTGCCACTAAAATTTTTAATAACGACGTAAATGTCTGATCTTCTGGGCTCGAAATTCTTCTAGATGGTCGTCCTCAAAGAGTTGACTTTTAAATGAGAGTCAAACGCTCTGTGATTTAAGACATTCATTGTACATTCTCGCACATAGTTCATCTTGTGTAAAAGGAAATTTACTTTGAAAGTAATGCTTTTCAAACAACCATTCGCAATATTTTCCTCGTGACCTGTTACAAATTGATTCATTTCAGCAGTTGCCAGAGAGCGCCAGATAACATGAGTCACTGCGCTTGCGTAGCTACGATGACGCAGGAAGCCCGTATGTTCATACGTGTAAAACATTAAAAGATCTTGCATTATGTCATGAAAGAAACAAGACATCAGAGGATACTTCAAGAGCATCAGAATTTCATGAACCATACTAAAATGCATAATTCAGCTTATTTAGTGCACATTCGTATGTCCAGATTCGGATGTAATTTTTCTTGAGTACTAGTACAGTATTATCTCATGTTTGGTTCTTTATTATGGCATAATTGCATAAGAGCTAGAAGATGGAAAATGTGCACTTGAAATGCAGCAAACTGTTGAAACTAGCCAACAGTGTGAAATTAATAATGAATTGACGGCCTCTGCGGATAAGATTAATAAAAGCCAAATTTCTTCAGCAAACCGACAAAAATAACTTCATTGTTCTGCAAGGCAATTAATCCTTGACTGTCAGAAAGGTGGAAATAAAATAAAATCAGAAACTAATAACATATTTTAGCCTTCCGTAATCATGTGAATGTTTTTTAATTCACTTGACAGCTCCCAGTCAGAGAAATCAGTTTTGTTTACATTTGACATGAGAGCCATAAACAGAGAGGAAACAGCACAATCACTAAACGCAAACACAGGTCACGAGGAGACTACCAAGACTACCAACCTCCTCACTACAACTCAAGACTGCTCTGTGCGTCAGCCTCGGATCTACGACATTTCCAAACCGGGGCAATATTAGGCAGTGGCCTCCAGCGACACAACTGTTAGCCAGAAGCGGGAAAAGGTACTGCTCATACGCGACTCAACTGCACATGCGCAACAGCCCACCCGCAACTGCTCAAACGAATCTATTTACAACAGCTATCACGTCACGCTCATCGGAGGCAATTTGTTGTTAGGAAGCATTGCATATTCTTCCCAAAGCCTGTTTTGTTGTTGTATATGGCGAATTTCCTTTGAGACTTAAGTTTTATTTTTTTTCTCGTTCAGGTTTTGTTGCTGCAGTATTATTCTACAGAAGCGGGATACAGTAATATCCTTTGTTAGAGGATTGGTTCTTACCGGTCAAAATCACAAAAATTCAACTGATAACTAAAACAATGAAAAATTCCCGGAATTCTGAAAAATTCCCGGGTTTTTCCCGGTTTCCTCCCAGATGAAAAAATTCGCGGGTTTTTCCATATCTCCCGGTTGTCCCGGGTTGTATACACCCTGGTTATGCTTGTTGTGGAGCCCCTTAGGAAGATAGGGCTAGAACGAAAGCCAATGTGCATTCGGTATGTCTACCGGGAGTGCTTGTGTGTGGCTATTGAGCGTGCAGGGTACAGTCGTCTGCAAGTTGTGGCTCATGCTGGCACCGGCAATGCCTGTGGCACTTGTTTTGAGGCCATCCTCAGTTATACAGCCGGCTGCCAGAAGTGGTGGAGGCTCGCAATTTTCAGCATCGTTGCCAGAGTTAATTGGATTCCTTTGGTTTGGAGCCAAGTAGAGGGTCTCAATCACAGGCTTCGCTGACTCTGTGATGGTCTTCGCTACAGATTTCTGGATCTGTTTTATCAGGTCGGAAATTTCAGGATTCCTCTTGATAGGTCAGGGATGTAATACACAAAGCAAACCGCTATTCGTGGAGCAGAGTACTTGTGGAGTCCACATGGGGTTTTTTTAAGCTTGGTGGTAGTTTAAGGTGCTGTAACGAACACTCGCCAGTCAATACGCAGATAGTGAATTCGGACTGCATTCAGGGTACAGGCACTTCAACTATCAGAAGTTGACTGTAAATTGGCCAAGTATTTTAACAAAGGTACTGAATTTGCTCCCCTCCAGGAAAGGTCTTGAGCTCAAATTATTCTTGGGACTAAACCCAAAGTAGAAAAGCTCTCAGGTGTTTAACAAGTGATCGAACATACATCAGAAAGATACATTAGACACTATGGGAGGGGGAGTGGTCACTGTAGTTGGCAAAAAAATTCTCTCTATTGAGGTTAAATTTGAATGTGACAGTGAAGTTATCTGCTCACATTTGACAGGTATAGGTGAAACCAAGTTAACTGTTAGATGTTTTTACTGGCCAACTGATTCTGCTGTGGCAGTTCTACAGCATTCAAAGAAAATCAATGGTCAGTAGCACATAAATAACCAGATCATGCAAAGCTGGATGTAAATTTGGCCTACAGAGTGTAGCCTGGGACATCTATGGATTCACTACAGGCAGTACAGACAGATAGTATTGCAATGTACTATTCAACACTTTTTCAAAAATTGTCTGGAACTGTTAATTTGGCTGCCCACACACCATAGAAATGTCTTAAGAACCTGCAGGTACAGCAGGCTTGACCTTATCGATGGTGTCAGTCAAGAGACAGCAATTAATGATCAGGTCATCACAGCAACAATGGTTATGAAAATTAATAAATCACTTAAAAAGGTAAGGAGAGTGTTCCTGCATGAAAGAGCACATAAGCATTTGCTAGCATGTAACTTAGAAAGTGAAGCGACCACCATTTAGTTCCAGTACGACAGATACAGAGGAACTATACCATTTAGTTCCAGTACAACAGATACAGAGGAATTATACACAAAGTTTGGACAGATTGTAAATCATGCTCTGGAAAGCAAGTGCATAGTAAGTGGATTAAGGACGCAAAAGACACACCATGATTTAAAAATGAAATTTGGAAAATGCTGATGAAGCAAAGGCTGCTGCACTGTGTTCAAACAAGAATGTGCAAATAACTACAGGTAAAGTTAGTAGAGATATGTGCGTCTGTGAAAAGATCTAGGGACGAAGCATTTAACAACTACAATTGTCATACCATAGCAAATGATGTGGGTAGGAACCTGAGATGATTCCGATCCTCAGTAAAATCCAGTTAGTCACTGGCCAATCTGGTATGGCAGTTTAATACAGCAAATCAAAGGGCAAAGTTTTAAATCTCACGTTCAAGAAATTGTTAATGCAGAACTGTACAAACATATCATCATTTGATCTTTGGACAAACTTGCATATAGAAGATTTAGTAATAAGCATCCTTCACGTAGAGAAACAACTGAACGATATGAAAGCAAATAAGTCACTTGGACCAGATGGAATCCCAATTCGGTTTTACGAAGAAAAATCGACAGCATTGGCCCCTTACTTAGCTTGCATTTAACGTGAATATCTCACCCAGAGCAAAGCCCCAAGCAACTGGAAAAAAATGCAGGTGACTTACATATATAAGAAAGACAGGACAACAAACCTATTAAATTTCAGACCTGTAGTTGTAATATTGGTTTGCTGCAGAATTCTAGAATATATTCCGAGTTTGAATATAATAAATTTCCTAGAGACCGAAAAGCTTATGTCCACAAACCAGTATTGTTTTAGAAAGCATCACAAAAGCATCACTCGTGCAAAACTCTTTCTTTTCTCGCATAATATACTGCAAGTTATGGATGGAGAACTGTAACTGGTTCACAGTTACTGCCAAAGAATACATCACCGCTGAATTTCATCATGTTGTTGTTGTTGTGGTCTTCAGTGCTGAGACTGGTTTGATGCAGCTCTCCATGCTACTCTATCCTGTGCAAGCTTCTTCATCTCCCAGTACCTACTGCAACCTACATCCTTCTGAATCTGCTTAGTGTATTCATCTCTTGGTCTCCCCCTACGATTTTTACCCTCCACGCTGCCCTCCAATACTAAATTGGTGATCCCTTGATGCTTCAGAACATGTCCTACCAACCGATCCCTTCTTCTGGTCAAGTCGTGCCACAAACTTCTCTTCTCCCCAATCCTATTCAATACTTCCTCATTAGTTATGTGATCCACCCATCTAATCTTCAGCATTCTTCTGTAGCACCACATTTCGAAAGCTTCTATTCTCTTCTTGTCCAAACTATTTACAGTCCATGTTTCACTTCCATACAATGCTACACTCCATACAAATACTTTCAGAAATGACTTCCTGACACTTAAATCTATACTCGATGTTATCAAATTTCTCTTCTTCAGAAACGCTTTCCTTGCCATTGCCAGTCTACATTTTATATCCTCCCTACTTCGACCATCATCAGTTATTTTGCTCCCCAAATAGCAAAACTCCTTTACTACTTTAAGTGTCTCATTTCCTAATCTAATACCCTCAACATCACCCGACTTAATTCGACTACATTCCATTATCCTCGTTTTGCTTTTGTTGATGTTCATCTTATATCCTCCCTTCAAGACACCATCCATTCCATTCAACTGCTCTTCCAAGTCCTTTGCTGTCTCTGACAGAATTACAATGTCATCGGCGAACCTCAAAGTTTTTATTTCTTCTCCATGGATTTTAATACGTACTCCGAATTTTTCTTTTGTTTCCTTTACTGCTTGCTCAATATACAGATTGAATAACATCGGGGAGAGGCTACAACCCTGTCTTACTCCCTTCCCAACCACTGCTTCCCTTTCATGTCCCTCGACTCTTATAACTGCCTTCTGGTTTCTGTACAAATTGTAAATAGCCTTTCGCTCCCTGTATTTTACCCCTGCCACCTTTAGAATATGAAAGAGAGTATTCCAGTCAACATTGTCAAAAGCTTTCTCTAAGTCTACAAATGCTAGAAACGTAGGTTTGCCTTTCCTTAATCTTTCTTCTAAGATAAGTCGTAAGGTCAGTATTGCCTCACGTGTTCCAATATTTCTACGAAATTCAAACTGATCTTCCCCGAGGTCGGCTTCTACTAGTTTTTCCATTCGTCTGTAAAGAATTCGTGTTAGTATTTTGCAGCTGTGGCTTATTAAACTGATTGTTCAGTAATTTTCACATCTGTCAACACCTGCTTTCTTTGGGATTGGAATTATTATATTCTTCTTGAAGTCTGAGGGTATTTCGCCTGTTTCATACATCTTGCTCACCAGATGGTAGAGTTTTGTCAGGACTGGCTCTCCCAAGACCGTCAGTAGCTCCAATGGAATGTTGTCTACTCCGGGGGCCTTGTTGCGACTCAGGTCTTTCAGTGCTCTGTCAAACTCTTCACGCTGTATCGTACCTCCCATTTCATCTTCATCTACATCTTCTTCTATTTCCATAATATTGTCCTCAAGTACATCGCCCTTGTATAGACCCTCTATATACTCCTTCCACCTTTCTGCTTTCCCTTCTTTGCTTAGAACTGGGTTTCCATCTGAGCTCTTGATGTTCATACAAGTGGTTCTCTTATCTCCAAAGGTCTCTTTAATTTTCCTGTAGGCAGTATCGATCTTACCCCTAGTGAGATAAGCCTCTACATCCTTACATTTGTCATCTAGCCATCCCTGCTTAGCCATTTTGCACTTCCTGTCGATCTCATTTTTTAGACGTTTGTATTCCTTTTTGCCTGCTTCATTTACTGCATTTTTATATTTTCTCCTTTCATCAACTAAATTCAATATTTCTTCTGTTACCCAAGGATTTCTACTAGCCCTCGTCTTTTTACCTACTTGATCCTCTGCTGCCTTCATTACTTCATCCCTCAAAGCTACCCATTCTTCTTCTACTGTATTTCTTTCCCCCATTCCTGTCAATTGTTCCCTTATGCTCTCCCTGAAACTCTGTACAACCTCTGGTTCTTTCAGTTTATCCAGGTCCCATCTCCTTAAATTCCCACCTTTTTGCAGTTTCTTCAGTTTTAATCTACAGGTCATAACCAATAGATTGTGGTCAGAGTCCACATCTGCCCCTGGAAATGTCTTACAATTTAAAACCTGGTTCCTAAATCTCTGTCTTACCATTATATAATCTATCTGATACCTTTTAGTATCTCCAGGGTTCTTCCATGTATACAACCTTCTATCATGATTCTTAAACCAAGTGTTAGCTATGATTAAGTTGTGCTCTGTGCAAAATTCTACCAGGCGGCTTCCTCTTTCATTTCTTAGCCCCAGTCCATATTCACCTACTACGTTTCCTTCTCTCCCTTTTCCTACACTCGAATTCCAGTCACCCATGACTATTAAATTTTCGTCTCCCTTCACTATCTGAATAATTTCTTTTATTTCATCATACATTTCTTCTATTTCTTCGTCATCTGCAGAGCTAGTTGGCATATAAACTTGTACTACTGTAGTAGGTGTGGGCTTTGTATCTATCTTGGCCACAATAATGCATTCACTATGCTGTTTGTAGTAGCTTACCCGCATTCCTATTTTCCTATTCATTATTAAACCTACTCCTGCATTACCCCTATTTGATTTTGTATTTATAACCCTGTATTCACCTGACCAAAAGTCTTGTTCCTCCTGCCACCGAACTTCACTAATTCCCACTATATCTAACTTTAACCTATCCATTTCCCTTTTTAAATTTTCTAACCTACCTGCCCGATTAAGGGATCTGACATTCCACGCTCCGATCCGTAGAACGCCAGTTTTCTTTCTCCTGATAATGACATCCTCTTGAGTAGTCCCCACCCGGAGATCCGAATGGGGGACTATTTTACCTCCGGAATATTTTACCCAAGAGGACGCCATCATCATTTAATCATACAGTAAAGCTGCATGCCCTCGGGAAAAATTACGGCCGTAGTTTCCCCTTGCTTTCAGCCGTTCGCAGTACCAGCACAGCAAGGCCGTTTTGGTTATTGTTACAAGGCCAGATCAGTCAATCATCCAGACTGTTGCCCTTGCAACTACTGAAAAGGCTGCTGCCCCTCTTCAGGAACCACACGTTTGTCTGGCCTCTCAGCAGATACCCCGCCGTTGTGGTTGTACCTACGGTACGGCTATCTATCGCTGAGGCACGCAAGCCTCCCCACCAACGGCAAGGTCCATGGTTCATGGGGGGGGGGAATTTCATCATATTTCAATGCAAATTAATGTGCATTTTCGGACACTGTCACTCTTCCATGCACAGTCTATGAGAAATCTGTAGTAAATCGGAATTTGTGATTTATTTACTCTAGCAGGTATTCTAACTAACATACTCCATTACATCTAGTGTTCCCATAAAGAGTAGCAGCTATATTTATTATCTATATTTATTGTAAATTAACTCTATTTTCAAGTTTGCTAACAACTATAAGATCAAAACATTTTAGGAAACTAGTAATTCTTACCACATGTTTTTGTATTGCCTTAAACGAATTCTTGTGTATTTCCTTCAATTCTCGTAGTGAAGTAGCAACTTTTTAGCTCAACAGACTAAAGGATAATCAGCGGGCTTAATTTAAAGTTAACTGTTCACTGCACCAGTCAAAATGCAGCCCCACTGTGGATGCTGTTCTCAGACATGGGATGAGTTGGTTGACATTCGTAAGCAGCTGGAAATCACCCTGATTACCATCAAACAATTGGTAGCTGCAGCAAATCAGTGTGCTGGAAGAGTTCCCAAGAATCCGGTACCTGTGATACCTCAAGTGCTATCCTTTACTGTGGGTCCTGTCTCCTCTGCAGAAAGTGCAGCATCTGACGACTGCGAGTGGTGTGTCAGTGATAGAGCTGTGTGCTCTGTACAGGGTGGATGGGGACCAGGGAGAACTCAGGGTGCTGTACCAATCCCCCTAACGAACAAGTTTGAGTTGCCGTCGTTCACTGATACAAAATGATCCAGAAGGACTCACTTTACCTGTTTTTGGGAAACCTGTTTTGTCCGGTGTCAAGAGGAGGCAAATGCAAAAGATATAATCCATATCGCTTCAGGCAGTGGGGTTACCTTCAGTGTTGGATGTAATTGAATTTAGCGTATGTTAAAATTCAAGAGTAAGTAAGAAACACGTAATTTTTTTTGTTTTCTCCAAGAAATTCCTGCCCCGAGATACAGGTCTCCAAAGATGACACTGCGAACACCATTTTGAAGATGTGAATTTCGGAAAAATGTTTAAAGTGCTGTATCTCTGTAACAGTTCTAGATATTTTGTTACAGTCTTTTTATTTGAAAGGTAACTGCTTTATGATTACAATGGTATCCTCCGTTTGGACATATCTGTCAAAGTTCTTTTACTTTTTACTGTCCCCTTTGGAATTTTTTTTATAATTTACAGGAAAAAAATTTCAAAAATGCCAATTCAGAAAACTTAGATTTTTTCCCTGTTGATTAATACCGTGTATTACTATTTTCTCTGTAAAAAAGAGCTTCCACTTTTAAGTTGGACAGTTTTTATTTTTAAAAAAATTTAACTTTCAATGGTAATGTACGAGATGTGATTGGAAAGTTTTAAGAATGGGCTTGTAATTTACAATGGTGGTACTTACATGATACTGTGAAGCACCTCCTTCAAAATAGTCCCCTTCTAAATGAACACAATGACTCCAATGGTGTTTCCAGTTTTGGAAACATTCCTGGAAACTTTCTTCCTTAAGTGTGTTAAGGACGCTCTCCATATTTGCCTGGATGTCTTCAATCAAGTCAAATTGCCTCCCTTTTAGTGAAAATTTCAGTTTAGGAAACAGGTAGAAGTATGCAGGGGCCAAATTGGGGGAATAGGGCAGTTGTGGACGCACAGGAATTTTGAATTTGGTCAAAAATTCAAGGATGAAGAAGGCACAATGAGGCGGAGCACCCAACTCCTGTCTTTCCAAAATGCAGGCCTTTTCTTCTGCACCTTTTCAAGCAAATGCTCAATGACACATTTGTAGTAATCCTGGTTGTCTGTCCTCCAGGGGTAAATTGATAACGCACAATATTGGTATAATCGAAAAAAAAATAATCACCAAATTTGTCTTCACCTTCGACCGACTTTGCCGTGCTTTTTTCGGTTGTGGTGAACGTGGAGTCTTCCACTGCAAAGACTGCACTTCGGTTTCAGGATCTATATCCATACACCCACAATTCGTCACCTGTAATTACCCTATTTAACAAATCTAGGTCATTTTTAGTCCACTTAATCAGTTCTTGGCACAGGACATGACTCAGCACTTGCTTTGCTAGTGATGAGCAAAATTCTTCAACTGCAAACAGGGGCAGAGAAGATCAATTTTTCTGATGGTGCTCCCAGTCATTTTAAAAATTGCCACAGTCACAGCCCTCATTCTTTTGTCCAAAGATGAAATCAAAGAATTCCATGAGCAGAAAAACGAAGAATGGTCCAAACAAACTACTCCTGTGAAAGGAATTCAGAAGACACATTTTTGGACTTTAAATGGCAAGAAAGAAGAAATTTCGTTCGTTCGGCCAACACCTCATATAATATTCAGACTCACAACCTGACAAGGAGGATGTTTGTGGCGTGTGTGTATCACTGTGACTGGTGGATTGCAGAGATTATAGACACAAGTTGTAAGTTATATGAAATTGTAGTGAACTTTATACTACCACATGGACCAGCTGCTGGATACAGGTTTCCAGCTGAAGGACAGCAACATCTCCATCAGTGCTTACTTCCTGTTCACAATGTTTTGAAGATTGTAAGTGCTCCAGTTACTATCGGTTCAACAGGAAGCCATCACCCTATATCAATGGAAGATACCAAAACAGTGGAACACATTTTTAGTTCACTGACTGGCTAATTTCGGTACAAAACAGAGTGCACAGAAGTTGTATAAATTTAAACCTTTAAATATTTGGACCTGTTCGTTTATCTCCACGACATGTTTCAAAGGCTGTAGGCAGAGGGAGAGGAAGAGAAAGTGAGAGGGAGGGTGGAAAGAGTGATTGTATGAGAGCAAACTTTACAAGGCAAGGGGTCATCTGTTACATTTAATAAATAACTAAAGGTTGGGGTAATACATTGGTTATTGCTTTAAAATGTGCAGATGGATTTACAGTTTGTGCCAGTAGTTGATGTACATATAGTTTCAGGCTGACAAGGGGTACAAGCTGTTGGTGTGATGATATATCTGTAAATGAGATCAATCTCTTGTACACTTGGCGGCTGTCATGGTAACATAACTACTCTTTAACTGCTCTGGATGTGTTAACGCACACCTTTGTACCTTTCCTTGTGTGCTCTTAACGTATTTACGCACGTCACCAGTCCTTCTACCTTGTACTCTGAACGTGTTTATGCGCACCGCCTTAGGGGCATCTGTGTGCTCCTGTGTGAAAAGCCATTAGTGCAGTTACCAGGATTAGGCAGCCTCAACAACGTGCTCGACCCTGCTAGATGGATGCACGGCTGCAGCAGCCAAAGGGTTAAGGTGTGTGTGTGTGTGTGTGTGTGTGTGTGTGTGAGAGAGAGAGAGAGAGAGAGAGAGAGAGAGAGAGAGAGAGAGAGAGAGAGAGAGAGAGAGAGTGTTTGAAATTTTAGTGACATAGGCAGTTCCTGAATGCAGAGATGATACTATTGTAAATATTATCATTTTTGTCATTTAAGATGGATTCAAGTTGTTTGGTTTGGTGTCTGTATACCTGGCGTGTTTCAAGGATGTCTAGTTTTCTGCCTTTTGGTTGCATGTGTAAGATGCTGATACTTGTGTTGTTAACATGGTGTTTTGTTTAATGCAGGTGGGTGGCTACTGCTTATGTGTGGTATTTTTTGTTTTTTAGTGCTGCCATGTGTTGTCTGAATCTAATCTCAAATGACCTGCCTGTCTGGCCTATGTAGAAGCAGTCGCAGTCCAAACATTCAATTTTGTACACACCTGTGTGATGAAGTGGGTTTCGTGTACTGATGATGTGGGGTAACTTCTGTCCAATCTTGTTGTCTGTGGTAAAGGATATGCTTATGTAACACAACACACACACAAATGTAATACTAACAAATGTAAATCCACCTGATGATGGAGCAGTAAACTTGTGGTTTCATTTAATGTCAATAACAGTGGTACAACCTAACCTAAAGTGTTCGCATTTAACATCTTTGGGCCTCTCACACATATTTTGGAACCATTTAAAATGGTTGAAAAATGATTCTCTTACTCATCTTTCAAAACTAAAATTATGTTAAATAAGGTTAGGTTTTGATTTTTATGAGCCTGTTATGTGATAATGTGGTAACAAAACAGGTTTTATGTACGGCAAAAATTTCAGTTGTTTATAAAACCTCTCCTTTTCAGGGAATATAGAACTATATGGTATTAATCAACAGAAAAAAATCAAAATTTTATGGGTTGGCATTTTTGGGAAAAAAAATTTTCCCGTTATTATAAAAAAAGTTCAGAACGCTATAGTAAAAGAACTTTTGACATATAAGTACAAATGGAGGATTTCCTTGTAATCATAAAGCAATTATCTTTCAAATAAAAAAAACAACAAAAATCTAAAACTGTTCCAAAGATACAGCATTTTAAAATTTTTTCCAAAATT
This sequence comes from Schistocerca cancellata, assembly GCF_023864275.1. Taxonomy (NCBI): domain Eukaryota; kingdom Metazoa; phylum Arthropoda; class Insecta; order Orthoptera; family Acrididae; genus Schistocerca; species Schistocerca cancellata. The sequence continues at coordinate 105,328,316 of NC_064637.1, forward strand.
TGCATCTTCAAAATGGTGTGTGCAGTGTCATCTTTGGAGGGCTGAAATTTTTTCGGAGAGAAAAAAAAAAAAAATTCATGTTTCTTTCTTACTCCTGAATTTTAACATATGCTAAATTCAATAACATCTGAGACCATGAAGGTAAGATTTTTTCCTAGCCTGCCTGAGCTGATATGGACTATGCCACAAGGGTATGGCCTATTAATCCCCTTAGGGAAACTGCAGCAAGGGGCAGGAAAGGACACTAGGTGCACTCAGTGATTTTGCCTGGGGGCCTCATTCAACATGATGAAGAGGCTATTGCAGCAGGCACTGAAAAAACAGATTGCAACCAACTGGACACTGTGGCACATGTTGGAACAAATGATTCCTCTCAACTGCGTTCCAAGGTCATACTTAGGCCATTCCAGTGGCCGGCAGAGAAGGTTGAGAAGACCAGCCTTGTGCACGGAGTTTCAACAAAGCTCACAACTTGCAGCACTGCCCCCAGAACTTATCACGGCCCTTCGGTTCCGAGTCAAGTGGAAGGACTGAACAGGGACTTTGAAGGTTGTGTGACAAGCTCGGCTGCGACTTCCTGGACTTACGCTATAGGACTGAGAACTGTAAGGTCCGCCTAAATGGGTCAGGTGTACTCTACACGTCAGAGGCCACTACTCAGGTAAGTGAGTGCGGGGTGCGCACAAGGGTTTTTTAGATTAGGCAACACTCCATCCAATTCAGATTATGATAGCTTTAGGAAACCCAGAAATATCAGTGTAAGATTGAAAGACATACCTCACACAAGTTAGAGGATTCAAATCCTAATGGTTAACTGCCAAAGCATTCAACACTAAGTGAAAGAGTTTCAAGCACTCCTAAAAAGCAGTGAAGCTCACATTAATACTACGTACTGAAAAATGATTGAAACCTGAAACTGACAGCAGTGAGATTTTTGGAGAAAATTAAAGTGTGTATCAAAAGGATAGGCAACTGGGAAATGATGAAGGTGATTTATTTGTCACTCTAGACAAGGAACTCAAATCCACTGAGACAGAAATTGAAGCTGAATGTGAGCTTGTTTGGACACAACTCCGTATCAAGGGTGAGTATAAAATGGATTCGTCTATTGCCCACGAGACTCATCTAATGATGCAACTGAAAACTGTAGAGAAAACCTCAGCTCAGCTCACTTGTACGTAAGTTCCTCAATCGTACAGCAATCATCAGTGGAGACTTTCATCATCCAACAATTAATCGGGAAAATTAAGAGTTTTGTTAGCAGTGGGTGTGATAAAGACATCGAGTGAGACATTACTAAATGCTTTCTCTCAAAACTACCTAGAACAGATAATCAAGAACTCCACTTGTGATAGAAATATACTGGCTCTAATGCTAACAAATAGACCCAACCTCTTGGAGGATATCCACATCAAAACTCGTATCATCAACCACGATGTGGTTGTGGCAAAAATTTACCAACATACAGAGAAGAATTAAAACAACGAGAGAGAGATATACCTCCAGCAAGCTAGATAAAAAGTAAGTATTGTCATATCTCAATGAGGAACGTGAAACTTTCAGCACGGGGCAGGAGCATGTAGAGGAACTCTTGGTCGAGTTTAAAAGAATAGTTGTCCATGCACTAGATAGAACTATGTGATCAAAAGTATCCGGACACCCCAAAACCATACGTTTTTCATATTAGATGCACTGTGCTGCCACCTACTGCCAGGAACCCCACATCAGCGACCTCAGTAGTCATTAGACATCGTGAAAGAGGAGAAGGGGGCACTCTGCAGAACTCACAAACTTCAGGTGATTGAGTGTCACTTGTGTCATACGTCTGTATGCGAGATTTCCACACTCCTAAACATCCCTAGGTCCACTGTTTCTGATGTGATAGTGAAGTGGAAACGTAAAGGGACACATACAGCACAAAAGCGTAAAGGCCGACCTTGTCTGCTGACTGACAGAGACCGTCAACAGTTGAAGAGAGTCTTAACACGTAATAGGCAGACAGCTATCCAATCACACAGGAATTCCTAACAGCACCAGGATCCACTGCAAGTACTGTGATACTTAGGTGGGAAGTGAGGAAACATGGATTTCATGGTCGAGCGGCTGCTCATAAGCCGGTAAATGCCAAACAACGCCTCGCTTGCTGTAAGGAGCATAAACATTGAATGACTGAACAGTGGAAAAACGGTTGTGTGGAGTGACGAATGACGGTACACAATGTGGTGATCCAATGGCAGGGTGTGAGTATGGCAAATGCCCAGTGAATGTCATCTGCCAGCATATGTAGTGCCACAAGTAAAATTTGGAGCAGTAGTGTTATGGTATGGTTGTGTTTCTCATGGAGGGGGCTTGCATCCCTTGTTGTTCTGCCTGGCACTACCACAGCACTGGCCTACATTTATGTTTTAAGCACCTTCTTACTTCCCATTGTTGAAGAGCAATTCGGGGATGGCGATTGCATCTTCCAACACGAACGAGCACCTGTTCATAATACATGGCCTGTGGTGGAAGGGGTTACACAACAATAACATCCCTGTAATGGACTGACCTGCACAGAGTCCTGACCTAAATCATATAGAACACATTTGGGTTGTTTTGGAACGCCAACTTCGTGCCAGGCCTCACCAAACGACATTGATACCTCTCCAAGTGCAGCACTGTGAAGAATGGGTTGCCATTCCCCAATAAATCTTCCAGCAACTCACTGACCAATGGTGGGCACCACGAACTTGTAAGACATTTTCAGCCAGGTGTCCAGATACTTTTGATCACATAGTGTATGTACACAGTAGAACAGTCAGTAATGGGAACATGTTTGGCTGTCAAAAGAGCAATGCACGATGCCTTCAGTGACTACCGTAACAGATTACTGTCATATGATTCACAAAACCCCAAGAAATTCTGGTCGTTTATTAGTGGCACCAAAGTTGGTGTCCAGTCCCTAGCAAGTGTGACAGGAACTGAAATTAAGGGTAGCAAAGCAAAAGCTGAAATGCGTAACGCCACTTTCAAATGTTGCTTTGCGAAGGAAACTCAGGATAATTGCCCCCATTTAATCCTCGTAGCATTGAAAAGACAACTGAAATAAATGTTAGTGACACTGATGTTGAGAAACAACTGAAATCATTAGAATTAAGCAAAGCTCCAGGACCCGGCAGAATCCCAATCAGATTCTATATTGAATTTGCAAATGCGTTACCCCCTTCTAATCATTACCTATCATAGAGCCCTGGAAAAAAAAAAAACAACATTTCTCGGAAAAATGCACAGGTCACACCCGTCTACAAGATGGGTAGTAGAAGTAATCCACAAAACTACCATTCAATATCCTTGACACTAATTTGTTGTAGAATCTTACAACATATTCTGAGCTCAACCATAATGAGATATCTTGATCAGAATAACCTCCTCAATGTCAAGCAGCATAAATTCTGGAAACATTATTCATGTGAAACTCAAGTTGCACTTTTCTCGTTTAAGATACTGAGAGCTTTGGATAAAGGCAGTCAGGTAGATGCAGTATTTCTCTATTTCCGAAAAGCATCTGATTTAGTACTATGCCTACCCTTATTGTCAAAAATATGATCATATATATCAAGTGAAATTTGTGACTGGACTGAGGACCTTTTGGTCGGGGGAAGCAGCATGCCATCGTCAGATGTAGAAGTGACTTCAGGTGTGTCCCATGGAAGTGTGCTGGAACCCTTGCTGTTTATGTTGCATAGTAATGACCTTGCAGATAATATCAAAAATAGCTTCAGAGTTTATTCAGATGATGCAGTTATCTATGATGAAATATTGTTTGAAAAAAGCTGCATAAATATTCACTCAGATCTTGATAAATTTAAAGTGGTGCAAAGATTGGCAACTTGCTTTAAATCTGCAGAAAAATAAAACTGTGTACTTCACAAAATGAAAAAACTAAGTGTACTGTGACTATAATATCAATGAGTCACTGTTGGAATCAGCCAACCCATACAAATACCTGGGTGTAGCACTTTGTAGGGATATGAAATGGAATGACCACATAAATGGAATGATCACATAGGCTCAGTCGTGGGTAATCAGGTGGTGGAATTCAGTTTATTGGTAGAGTACTGGAGAAGTGCAATCAGTCTGCAAAAGAGACTGCTTACAAATCACTGGTGTGGCCGGTTCTAGAATATTACTCAAGTGTGTGGGACCCATACCAGACAGGACGAACAGGTTGTTTTGAACGTATACGAAGTAGGGCAGCAAGAATGGTCACAAATTTGTCTGATCCATGGAAAAGTGTCACAGAGATACATACGGAAGTGAACTGGAAGACTCTTGAAGATAGTTTACGTCTATCCCAACAAAGTCAATTAACAAAGTTTCAAGAACCGGCTTTGAATTAAGACTGCTAATGAAGGTACAAGTATACGGAATAGGTTCCGAGATATCTAACTGATTCAAAGACTTTGTAGGTAATTGAGACCTGTATGTTGTCCTCGATGGCAAGTGTTCATCAGAAACAAGGGTATTGGCAGCAGTTCCCAGGGAAGTGTGACAGATTGCTTGGTTGTTGCAGTTAAGGGAACAAAACTGCAAGGTCATCAGTCCCTTCATCTCTTATGTATCGAACCAGAAATAATACTCTGAGCAAGGATACAAAAAGTAAATCCTGGGAAGCTCAACTGTAACCAAGATACAATAAGACAGAGAAAAAATGGAGGAGGTCAACTCAGTATGGTATGTGGTGGGGGACGTACCCTCTGCATCACACCAGCACTACCCTACCAACTGGTACTCCAAGAAAATGAGTAGCATAGACAACATGATAAAATTTTAGGAAAGACAAAACATTAAAAATGTAGGATAAAAAGCTGGGAAAGGTAGGGGCCAGACCAGGCCAGATTGCCGAGCAAGGGCTGAGTGGGTCCCCTGACCAGAGCAGACGAGGTGCTCCTCCTCATAGAGAAGAGCAGACACCACCTTTGTGGGTGCAGTATAAAATCAGGTCCAGTCGCTTAGCTGTCACTCATTAGCACCAAACATAGTTTGTCGGGAAGGTTAAGCTATCACCGCAAGGCAGCCAAATCTGGGCAGTCTAGTAGGATGTTGGCCAATGTAAGGTGGGTACCACATCAGCAGTAAGGAGGAATCTCAGGTCGGGGATTTTGTCAATGGGGCAGCCAAGTGTGGCCAATGCGTAGCCAACAAAGAACAGTGGACTCCATGCGAGAAGTGAGAAGGGAACACTATCACATGATTGTGGTCTCCTTTATTGCCCTTTGTTTGTTTGGAAAATGCAGGGCAGTCAATTCCGAGTTCCAAATATTCAACATTTGTCGGCGTAGTCGACTGAAGGTCCAGTTGTGGGACCCCCATTTCTAAAATCGGCATCCTCATAGCCAACTTTGCCAAGCAGTGTGCAAATTCATTCCCTAAGATCCCAACACGTAAAGGGGTCCAAACAAAGATGACAGGCTGTCCAGTTTGATGTATGTCAGAGAGATGGTCCTGGACAGCTGTGACTAATGGGTGATGAAGGTAGTACTGATCTATAGCCTGAAGGCTGGTTAGGGAGTCACTGCAGGCAAGAACAGGTGTGGCTAAGGACTCATTTGATGGCCACCAATTCGGCAGTGAAGATGTGGAGAACGACAGTGATTTCGAGTGGTCGTGCTAAAAGCAGAGACTGCGCAAAACCTCTTTGGTTCCTTGATTATTCGTAGTTTTTGTATTTGACTACTTCGTGTTGTTTTCTGGAATTATTTTGTTAGTTTTTGTGCAATTGATAATCTGATTGTGTTTTGTGGATGCAGTCAAACAATAAAAGCCAAGTAACACTCTCAAGAAGTTCTGCGTTATTTCAGCAATATATATTAGTAACTTCAGTGGTGACGAACACGAACATTAGCTCACACGAAAAAGTGACAACAAGAATGGAAGGGACTCGATCACGTATAGAAATTGGATGGCAGGAAGACGAAAGCAGCAGAGTTCAAGCAACTCCAATTGAAAATTCATCCGTGCCGTTTCGTAACAGCAGCGAATCATAAACAGGTTTAATCTCGCAGATGGCTCTACGTTTACCTTCGTTCTGGCCACAGATCCTGAAAATTTGGCAGGAGCAGATTTCCTGTATAGTGGAATAACAAACGAGAAAACGAAGTTCGCCTATGTGGTAAGCCAATTGGACCAAAACTACGCATCTATGGTGGAAGATTTAATTGTCAACCGACCATCTGAAAACTGTTACCAACACCTGAAGTCAGAATTAATACAACGGGTTTCCAAGTCAGTTGAGCAACAAATCCTACATTTATTGCACGATGAAGAGATGGGAGACAAGACACCTTCGCAATTTCTCCGATGCCTGAGAAGCCACGCAGTGAACACGGAAATGCCAGACTCAATGCTGCGAGTGCTGTAAACAAGTCGCCTACCTGTACCAGTGCACACCATGGTACATTCACGTATGGAATCGAATTTAGATAAGCTGACAGAGATGGATGACCGAGTACAGGAAGCAATTTCACTTCCGCTACCTCCAGTCACAGAACTTCCACGACATTATATAGCAGCGTCAACGAAGATGCCCACAGTGACACAGCGGAAGTACCATACAGGTATACAAGACGAGTTGCAACAGCTGTCAAAGGGTCATTCCATGTCAAAGGGACCAATATTAAAAAGTGTCCCCACTCAACCATGTCCAAATCTAATGAAATTTGGTATGAAGGGTCTACATGGTCTCTGATGGTTATATACCAAATTTCAGACCAGTATCTTCAGTGGTTGAATTCTTAGGGGATTTTAAAGAGAGTCCACTCACCTCCGCATCACGTACGAAGATGCAAATGTGCCTACTTTGCTAGGCTTTTTTAAAAGTTCTAACAAACATTGGGTCATTTGGTTTAATATACATAGACAACTTTTTATGCTGAATCACAGCACAGCAAAGGTTAGGGATTTAGTCATACCTTAACATAGATACAAGCCTCTAAAGTGGCTAAAAAATTCGTCGCACTATTCTGAGAGCCATGGTTTGACCGAGCACTGCTACTTTTCGTATCAGCCAATCGTGCCAAAACTTTAGATGGCTATTCCTACCTATGATGTCTATAGATCAATCACATTTATTTAGCATTGGATGCCCAGATGAAAATATATGCATTTGCAAAGTTGGCCAAAATTTTCTACCTGCAAATTTTACGGTATTTTTTTTTTGGGGGGCGGGGTGGGGAGGGGGGCAATATCTCAACTGTCTCTTCTTCAATCCTTTTTTTCTTGCCACACTTGGATAGAATATCCTTTGAGCTTTCAAAGCTATATTGTTTAATTTCTGGATCTTGTATATTGACAAGTGAGAATACCTATAAAAAGTAGGGAAAATGGATTACTGATAAATACAAAAACTAATACAGCTTGAAGTTGTAAATCAAAAAATGTGTAATTATAGTGTCTAAAAATAGTACAAAATTTTCCTGTGGTTTAAAGAAAGTAACTATGCTTATAAGAAGTGTTTTTACATTATTTTGCAGTGTAGAATATAAATGTAATAAAACCTCAGAAAGTGCCCCGAAGATTATAAAATCTAGAAGATTATAGTGGAATGTTATGTTGCTCTAGAAGGTTTTACCTTACAATGCATTGTCACTCGTTTTACATTGGTATTTAAAAGCAGCAATTGTTTTTTAAGGCTGTATCCTCACAGCAGTGATATACATTGCTGAATCACCACTTTCAATTGCTGCTTTCATTATTGACAATTTTCACAGTGTCAGTCTTTTGTGCGGTGTAATCTTTAATGTTGATACTGAACAATCTTAGTGTTGAGTACTGCGTGTTTGAATAATCAGTAATCATTGTTGCAGCTGAAGGTAAGCACTAAAACAATATGTTTTGGTAGCCTAATTTGTATATGTTATATAAAAACAACACTGAATATTGTCCGAAATCATCTGCATTCTATCATGGCAAAAGATAACTACAATCAGTTACGGAAATGTCACCAATTCAGTGTAGGTCTGGGCTTGGTTTTACTGAAGATGCCCCAATTTGTTCATAGCAAAATGCCTTGTTGACGACAAAATTTCAATTCCTGCACAATTTCTGCAACCCATTGGTAAAGAAAAACATAAAAAACATTGGTAACATATAAAAACATCAGTAAACACTGCAATGTCTGATGGGTTGAAGTTACTGACTAATGAAGTTTTTAAACCTGGTCAGAAAATGTGTACCAAATGTAGGCATGAAATGCCCAAAAAGAATTATCCCGCTAGGATAAGCAAGCATCACCATCCAATGAAGACATGGATGTTGTTGATGCTTGCTTTACTGCTGACACTTCATTATCATCACTTGGAGAATCACTACTAAAGCTTCAACAGATCAGCAAAAGGGATTCAATAGCAGACAAAGTGCAAAGGTCTGAAAGGCAAAGGCAGCATTACTGAGGTAATTGCCACAGCTGCTGGTGTGAGCCAAGTAGTTATTGCTCAGATACAAATGGAAGAGTGTCATAAATGTAAAGGAATGGACATCTTAATTGAACAACTTAAGATTAAACTTCAGACTTCAAGCAATAGCAGTAAAATTCAAATTTTGTCTCTGGCCCCAAATAGCTGCTCTACTGAAAAAATAGCTAAAGAATTTGATGTTTCAACTAAGATGGTGAAGAAGACTAGGAACACCTGCAAACTGAAAAGGGGGAAAAGCTCACTGATGAAATAAAACAAAATGTCCTCTTTGAAGATGATGAGTTTTCTCGTTTACGCCAAGGGAAAAAGGATTGTGTTGCAGTAAGAATAAATGGGGAAAGATCCACAAGGAGAAATGCCTGCACCTTTGTAACCTTAAAGAAATGTTCATTGCTTACTGTTTCTCAAAATTTTGTGAGCTAAGGCCAAAATGGTGTAGTACTGCTGATGCTTCTGGATCACGTTCATTATGTGTATGTGCAATTCATCAAAATGTCAAATTAATGTTGGCTTCAGCAACATCCATTAAAGGTGACTACAAGGATTTGATGAAAAAACTGTATGCAGTTCGAAATCAAAAAATTGTATGATTCAACATTGTGAAGAATGTCCAGGAAAAATGCGACTAGAGACTTTTCTTGAAAACTTTTTTAAAGATTATGACCCTGACAAAACAATGGAATACAAGCAATGGCTCCATGCTGGCATAGACACATTGGAGACTTGCCAGAGAACTGTTGAAGATTTCATGGAGGCATTGATTTTGAAAATTACCAATTAAAGAAGCCATCAATTTGTGTCAGAACACCAAAGATTATATCTTAAGCAGCTAAAAAGAAATCTTGCTGAAAATGAATTAATTACATTGATAGATTTTGCTGAGAATTATTCATTGGCTGTTCAGGATACTGTGCAAGGATTCCATTGGGAGAATAGTAGGGGCACATTTCATCCACCTGATGTCTGTTTCGATGCCAAAGAATGTTACAAGTATTAGCATTCGTATGGTCAGCGACTGTTCTGTCATACTACCATTGCTGTCCATGCCTTTCAAATAAAGTTAATAGCATATTTAAAGACAAAGACTGAATACATTAAGAACATTTATTACTTTAGTGATGATTCAGCTGCTCAATATAAGAATTTCAAAAATTTCATCAATTTATGCCTGCACGAAAAGATTTTGGCAGTGAAGAAATGGAATTTTTTTGGAACAAGCCAATGTAAACTACCTTGTGATGGCATTGGGGGAACAGCAAAAGGATTTGCGGCCTGTGCTAGTCTGCAGAGGGCCTTAGATAACCAAATATTGACTCCATATGATTTATTCAAATTCTGTGATGATAGTATTCCAGGCTTACAGCTTTTGTGTACCAAAAGATATTGAAAAAATTCACCCAGATCAAGAAATAAGGTTTACCTTGGGGCATACAGTATCTGGAACAAGAGAAAATCAATTAAATGTAATCAGCGCAGAGTAAGCAGAGTTTCCAATGACACTACAGCATTCACAGTTAACCCCTTCGAAGTAGATGAAGAAATTCCAGCACTCTCAATTCCAAGTATACAACCAGGACAGTGTTACTTGTATGTATGGCAATTTTTGGTGGTTTGAAAACGTGTTAAGTTTCACATGAACAATAAGACTTCCTCATCAGTTTTATGCACCCACACGGCCATGCTCGTTCCTTCCACTGGCCGACTGCTAAAGATACCTGCTGGATTCCTGAACAACATATCTTCATGACTGTAGAAGCCCCATCAACATTATCACCAGGAAGACAGTACAGTTATCCACAATCTGTCATTCACAAAATTGTAGAAATGCTTAACCAAAAGTGGAACTAACTCTAATATTTTTGCTCTATAAATTTGCTGTGTTTTGTACTATACTTGTTTTCATGTCAGGTGTTAAATTAATGTTTGAAACTGACTTATACACTCAAATAAAAATAATTAATTATGGGGCTTAATGAGCAAAATTTTGACTATCTTCTCAAAGCGCTAAAATAATAACTTTTGAAATGTATTCTTACTCGTCAAACTGAAAGATCCAGAAATTAAATGATATTTCTTTGAAAGCTTACAGAATGCTTTTTCCAGCTGTAGCAAGAAAAAGAGGATTGAAGAAGACACAGTTGAGATATTACCCCCAAAAAATACCCTAAAATTTGCAAGTAGGAAATTTTGGCCAACTTTGCAGATGCATATCTTTTCATCTGGGCATCCAATTTAATTATATTTGGTCGATATAGACATGAATAATCCTCTTAAATTTTGGTGTGATTGATTAATATGAAAAGTAGCAGTGGTCGGTCAGACCATGACTGTCAGAATAGCGCAACAAATATTTTAGCCACTTTAGAGGCTTGTACCTATATTTATGTAAGGCTAAATCCCACATTTTTGCCACGGTGTGTTTCAGCACTAAAAAGTTGTCTGTGTATATTAAAGCAAATGACCAAATGTTTGCTAGAACTTTCAAAAAAGCCTAGCCAAGTTGGCACATTTGCACCTTTGTACAGGATGCGAAGGTGAGTAGCCTCTCTTCAAAATCCCTTAAGAATTCAACCGCTGAAGATACTGAACTGAAATTTGGTATGTAGCCACCAAAGACCATATAGAACTTCCACACCAAATTTCATTAGATTCGGAGATGGCTGAGTGGGGACCCCTGGTCCCCTTGACATGGCATGACCCCAAATGCGGTACAGTAACTGTCATGCCAAGTAGAGACACTAACAGTGCAACATGAGCAAACAGAAGTTGACGATAAAGAGAAAAAAATTCAGAGACGATGAAAACATTATCTCAATCACCAACTCTGAGCAACAGCCCGAGCCCACATCGACGTCAGTTTTGTTGGTATCACGAGCATTTTGATGAACGTGTAACACAATGCTGATCACCGTGCAATTACCCAAACTTCCTGAGCAGCCAGCAATAGGTGCGACCGGCTGCAGGAGTTATTTACAGTGCCAACAAAACAATTCATTCTCGCACATACTCTTTGTGGCAGAAAAACTCACTGTGCAAGTTCCTCACAGACACAGGGTTGAATGCTTCCCTATACCCGCACAAGACGTTACGTGTTCGTGTGAAGCCCATGCCCTTACTATTTTCTGATTAAGACATTCAGTGAAATAACTATGCCGTTAGATTTCGGACTGGGGAAGAGATATCAATGGCAGTTTATTGTAGCTGATGTAGCAGAACCAATAATAGGAGCAGACTTCCGCGCGAATTTCAGCTTGCTGCCTGATGTCAGGATTGGCTGTCTAATTGACAATACTTCTGCTTGCAGTACAAGTGGCACCCAGGCACCTTATCCAATGAAACAAGTGCAAGAAGCATTTGTCACAAAGGAGTTTACACAGCTGTTTCTACACTTTCCCGAGAGCGTTACGCCACAATACGAGAAGAAAGACTTGAAACATAACACACAACATTTCGTCAAAACCACACCGGGTCCACCAGTGTCTGCACGGCCACAGAAATTACCAACTAGCAATAGCAAAACAAGAATCTGAGAAACTGTTGAAGGAAAACATGATCCGTCCATATGACAGCCCATGGGCTTTGCCATTGCATTTAGTTCCCAAGCGAGATAAAACGTGGAGAAGATCTTGTGGCGATTTCTGGGCACTAAATGCAAGGACAATACCATATAAGTACCTAGTTCCATATTTACAGGTGTTTAACAATTTGCTAGCACGATCACATGTGTTCAGTGTAGTGGATTGTGCAAGAGCTTATATGCAAATTCCAGTGGAGGCAGAAGATGTCCCAAAGACACCTGTAACTACCCTGTTTGGCCTTTTCGAACACATGTATATGTCTTTTGGACTTAAAATGAAGCCCAGTCATGGCAAAGGTTTATCGACGAGTTTTTGTGTGGCCTGCATTTTTGTTTCGCTTACATTGACGACATAGTATTTTCTAAAACTACAGCCCCCGACCACATATCAAGAATTACCAAGATTTCTAGGAATGGTAAATTTCTATAGGCGGCACTTACCAGGGACAGCGCAGAAACAGGAGTCATTGACTGCAGCACTCACAGGTACCAACGCTAAAAGTAAGTGCAGAATTCAGTGGTCTATGGAAATGCAACGCTCATTCGAGGCAGTGAAACAAAGTGTTCTTGATGCAACGCATCTAGCACATCCTGACCAGAAGCAGATTCAGAAGGATGTAGGTTGCAGTAGGTACTGGGAGATGAAGAAGCTTGCACAGAATAGAATACCATGGAGAGCTGCATCAAACCAGTCTCAGGACTGAAGACCACAACAACAACAACTACTGCAGACGAGCATTTCATTGCATTCATGATCTGGCCAATCCTGGCATCGGGAGCACGGTCCGCCTGGTGACAGAATGTTTCGTATGGCCCAGGATACGCAAAGAATGCATGAAATGGGCGCAAGAATGTTTGGCCTGCCAAAGAAGTCCATCCTCTGTTAGGGATTTTTCCTGACAGGTGCAAAAGATTTGCTCACGTCCATCTTGACTTGGTGGGGCCATTACTGCCCTCAGATGGTTTCCGCTATCTTCTTACGGCAATTGATCGATAAACCCGTTGGGCAGAAGCCATTCCGATAGCGGACATTTCAGCAGAAATGACAGCAAAGACCTTCAGGGGTGTGTGGAATGCGCATCATTATGCCCAAGGCCCACTGCTGCAGGTTTCTGGTAGTAACTTGCTGGAAGGTTTGTCGAGCTTATACGAAGCGATCATGCACCCATGAATCGATGGTACAATATTTATCAAATTTGTTACCGCCATGTTTGATTTGCTCTTCCCACCTGGATAAATAGCCCATATTTGTCAAACGAGAGCACCCCTTTTTTTGTAGAGTTTTGAGACTCCAGCCTCGATGTTCTTTGGCCAGATTGACAGCTCTAATTTTGTAATTAAGAGAAATATAGTCGTACCCTTTTTTTTTTCTTCTCGTCCGGCTCGTATTCGTCTGATGATTCGTTGGCAATGGGACTCGTTTCAACGTCTTCGTAGGCATTATTATCGTCGATTTCATTAATGTCTATCAGTCCCTCATCACGAATGAGGGTTTTTTTGGTGAGCATTTGCAACGTATTCTGGAACATTTCTTCCCCAATTACCATGGTTTCTTCGTTGATTCATGATGACGGTTCTGCTGCGATGCGATTACTGTTACGAAGGAGGCTTTCAAAATACACCAACGCATCTTTCAATTGTTGTTTCGCCACTTCACTGTGTATAGAATCTTCTTCAATCACATCACTTTCATGCGAAGGGCCCGGATCGCTCTCCAATTGTACCGCCTCCATTTTTCCGTTTGTTTAACAGGGTGTACCAAAGCTCCCACCTACGCACTGATTTTCAACGACGCTAGGGAGCGCATCTACCTTCTTTCGAAGTTAGCAGGCAACTACGCTGTTATGCGGCGGCTCGTTTCGGCCCATTCAACATCTGTCCTTCAAGTGTAACGAGCGAGTAACGGAGTTTATATTTCATACCTGCCACAGCAAATTTGTGTTCGTGGGGTCTCTATTCTAGTTCGAACGTTTGACTTACATTATACGTATTCGTTTCGGAATATCGTTTCTACGTCTTCCGTTAACTATACGTGGTAAACACTATGAAGACAATTAATAACATTAGTGAAATACAACTTTTGTTTGCGGAAAACAATAATGTTCGAAGTCGCCAGTTATCTATATAATAGAGGGAAACATTCCACGTGGGAAAAATATATCTAAAAAGAAAGATGATGAGACTTACCAAACAAAAGTGCTGGCAGGTCGATAGACACACAAACAAACACAAACATCCACACAAAATTCTAGCTTTCGCAACCAACGGTTGCCTCGTCAGGAAAGAGGGAAGGAGAGGGAAAGACAAAAGGATTTGGGTTTTAAGGGAGAGGGTAAGGAGTCATTCCAATCCCGGGAGCGGAAAGACTTACCTTAGGGGGGAAAAAAGGACAGGTATACACTCGCACACACACATATCCATCCGCATATACACAGACACAAGCAGACATTATTTATATATATATACACACACACACACACACACACACACACACACACACACACATATATATTTGAATTACAAAAAAACAAATCCTAAAGGTAGCATGGAGCGAGATTCGATCAGCGACCTTAGAATTACGAACCCAAACGCTTACCTCTGCGCTATGACACTGTAGAAAATTATTAATCGTAGAGAGTATTTCACTGCAACGGTTTCTTTTAACTGTCAATTTTCTCGACAACGGCTGAGAAGTGCATCTTGGTGCTTTGCCACATTACACCTCTGGCCATGAGCTTTTATTATGCGCAGTATGAATCGAATCTGAATTTCACAATTGGCGGCCTCCCCTTGTTAGTATGACGCACTACAAATCACACAGCGACTTGCAAGTTCTGTATGCAGATCAGTTATTCTCAATTAAATTCAAGTTGTTTAAGATTTGTTCTCCACTAGAACTGTTTTTCAAAGGTTGACGGACAACCATGATAATGGAATATTCATGGATATGACACCTTATCCAGATACAGGACTTGTTGACCTAAGGTAATGGCTTAAGACATTATTAAGACTACAGAGCAGTGTTCTGCAAACACTGAAGCTTATCTATCCTAAATTTAACCTCATACAGAATACAGTTAATATGTAAATGGTAAGTGCTGGCACAATCAACAACATTCACAATATTATGATTCTCAGGAAGGCAGCTGATGGGAATCACAGAACAGAAGCAAATCTAATGATGTCAATTGGTATAAACAGAGTGATTTTTTTTTTCTCCCAAGCAGTATTCCAAATGTTCATTGTATTTACAGAAAACAATGTGTTCCATCAAAAGTTGATGTACATATGCTGTAGACCTATTTGTGGAAACCAGTTTCACTCGCAAAATTACCTTCATTCAACAAAGTTTACAAGGTGAAGTCCTTTGCACCAAGAAATATAAAAATCTTATTCTTATACAGGTGAAAACAGGCTTCTTCCGTGTTAACATTATTGCTTGTATTCAACATTACTACTACCAGGTGAGCACTAGACAGTTGATCCAAACTCTAGGATCCAACTGGCCAGATTCGATTTTCATTTGGCAGTAGTAATTTCAGATGCAAGCAGTAATTTTGAGACACAGGCAATATTTATATGTGGCATGACACCATCTCACCAGTAAAAAGGTAACATTTTTACATTTTCCGACAGCAAAGATTTTGCTGCAAAATTAACATTTTACAATTGAAATTAGTTTCAACAAATAAAACAGGCAATACAGCAGCTTTTAGCAGAATAAGACATTTTTAATCGATTTTTTTGTCACTGCCAACTTCAGATAATACAAACTGGTAAACAGCTGAGAGTGCCAAAGCAAGAATGCCACACGATGTTGACGGTTGCTGCAATGTTATGAGCAATTATGTTTGAAATCATTTATTGACAGACATGTTAAACCCATAAAAACACAGTGTCATGTATTAGTTAAACTAGCAGTGAGTGAATACTAGTCAACTTTGGTCAATGTCATTCAATTTATACACTCAATTACCACAATGAGCCACCTTGCAGAGATTCTTTTCAAACTGCATGTGTGGTACAAAGATAATTTGATGACAGTCTCTATACCCATTAATTTATACCTTGCCACCACATATGTCTGTCAAGATTTCCTGTTTGATGGAATCAAAACAACTTAATTATATGATTTCCTAAAATGGTCTCCACCTTATAGACTGAGTTTGCTCAGGGCAGTTATTATTGTGGCATGGTTTGATATTTCATCACAGAGCCCATTGTAGTAACAGTATTCCAGACTGCTGCCACTTGATGTGCTGCAACAAATATGAGGTAACTCTGCATTTTTCTGACCTATTTGTGTAATCTGCACTCCAATGTTTTCAGGAAATATCAGAAGGAAAAAGTAAGGGCACTTGGTGAGTAAACAATGGTTAATGAAACCATGGGTTGCCAAATATGCTGACTCAACAATATGAAACACGTAAAATAAGATTAACTTGATCTTTATTTCATGCACTTCTAAAAATAAACGAAATACAACAAAATATTGAAAAACAAAAAGAAAAATAGTGTAAATGTATAATAAAAACCAATGTGCTGAAATCCCACCTTCTATGAAAGTCTTCAATTACATTCCACACATTCCAGCATATTGGTGAAATTTGATCATGTCCCCTTCTGCACACCTGATAAAACAAAATAAGAAATTCAAATTTCACCCTATTTTATACACTATCAAGGGCATGAACATCAAACATACATGAAGACAAGAAGAAAGATTGAGTTAGTGTATTCACAAATAACTGAATAACTGAAACACGTGCCAAACAAAAAATAAAAGCTGTCAAGTCATAATTTTTATACTTTTGAGTATGATGAGCATGCCTGATTAGTAATCTGGAAGAGATGCCAGTTATAACAAAATATTGGATATTTGCTGATTAACAACGTAGTTCATTTACTCGGTCGTGTAATATAAGAAATAGTTTATTTAACGGTGTCTGTTTAAATACGGGATCGTTACAGGCGCAGGTCACCAAACATAAAGGCATACAATTTTTGTATATTTAGACGCAGCTATGTGAAAATTACAAACAAAAGGTGACTTGGCCAACGGCTAAATATGAAAATAACGTACAGGTTTATAAGTATTTTCCACAACATTTCTTACATAAAATACTAAATATGCGTACATTTTCTTTAAGAATGTACGAAATACTGTCCACGGACATTCTGCCGCAATGTCACCAATCGCATAGGCTACTACACAACGGAAGAAACACTGTTTTGTACAATGATGTCCTCGCACCAACAAACAGTAGAGCAAGTACGATTTCACATTAACATAGCGCTAGCGCAATCTTCATTGGAAGACATTTCTTTTTATTAAAATAACTTTTACGCCATGTTTCACTACAAACATAACGCGAAATAATTTTATTCGATTAATAAAGAAAGGTAATTTTGTATCTATCGTCGTTTGTTGATATTGTCGTATAAAAACTCAACGGATAAAACCTGCGTCCATTAGAATTTTCTAAACCAGCAGAGCACAAGAAAGGAAAAACTCTGTATTATGCAGTTTAATACTTACAAATGTGTAGCTTTAGGTCTGCTCAATATTTCACATTGCTTCCGTCTCCTCCAAGCTCACCGTAGAATACAACAATATCATGACGCTATTACAGTAAACAAAAGATAAGCTACTACAAAGACTTCATACGAAAGATAAAACTACATCTAAGGAACTTTATTAGCGTAAAAGTTCCGGAGCACATCTCAGTACCGGTCTAAACGCATCATTATGAATGCATATATCTGCGGAAATCTCTGTACATGCAAAAAATCGCCGACAAAGTGTTCACATGACACAGTTTCAATGTAACGCTGGCTTGCCATTTGTCCTGCACACGTTCAATATTTATTGACACAACTAGTTTGTCAAACCTCAATACATTGAAGTGAAGCGACCTCTCACGAAAAACTCTGGCAAAAGTTCACAGTTGACAAAGCGATATTTCAAAGTTAAGCTGTCGAAGACCCAAAATAAAGCGACTGCTGCAATTATATTAGCTTTAGCTTGCAGGCAACAGAAAACAATGAAAAAGAGGAAATGCAAGCTGAGATTGACTGAAAACAGGTGCCTCCGGCCACATATTAGTTTACTGACTGAAATCGGAATCACGAACCCGAAATATTTCATATATTATTTTCCGACGAGTTCTGCATCGTATGACACGTTATTAGTGTGATACGAGATAAAATAGAGAAGAAAAATACGTTAATGAGAGAGGCAGTCGCATTCGACAAGGAATTAGGAGGTATCTAGCGACAGCCAGGTCATTCTAATGCTCGAAGTTTAGTTCTGTACTATCAGCAAGCACCATTAGTAAAATTATATGGAAACCTATGAAGCAACTATATCTGCCTGTCAAAGATCTATACAGGCAATTAACGTCAAACTTTTTGCTCTCTGTGATAATTTGGTGAACCAGACACGCATTTCCCAGATCTCTTACTATAATCCGTTCACCATAAGAATAAACCTGATGTAAACACTGCATTATGTATTCTTCCCCGTTTGCTGAAATCTCATTGGATTTCCGTTTCACGTGAGATTGCTGCCAAGCTGTCTCGAGTACTGTCAAGTACCAAAATAAGGGTACGGTTTGTGCTGTGCGTTTCGCGCACATCACCTTAGCCATAATACGGGACAACAGTTTTACCGGCGCATTTAACTTGGACAGCACTGGCCGGTCATCTGGTATAGCTAGGAGTACTGTCAAGTACCAAAATAAGGGTACGGCTTGTGCTGTGCGTTACGCGCACATCACCTTAGCCATAATACGGGACAACAGTTTTACCGGCGCATTTAACTTGGACAGCACTGGCTGGACAGCTGGTATAGCTAGCTAGCCTACAGTGACGTGGCCAGATGAGCAGAGGAGCAATACAGCTTCGAATGTCGTTTAATTTTTAATCAGATGTAATAACACACTGCAAATCCCCCACAACAATCTCCTTAGACGACTAGACGAAAACCCAACACGTTGCCTGTTTAGCTAATGTACTATTGTAATTAAAAACAAGAATGATGAAAATTCCTGACTTAACCACAGAGTAATTTTTCTGCGTACCACTTAAGAAACATTTCACCGTTCATTTCTTCGTGATAGTCTCCTGTTTTCTTAGATTCAAAAATTAAATCACCATCTTCCGCAAAACCGCAGTTGCTACCTATATGCACAAAAATTAACCTCTTTCCTTTTCCCAGCCATTTTCACACTATGTATTAATAGCGCGACAGTCAAAGCACAACAGTAAGAGACTGCGACCGTACACAATTTTTGAAATAAAAATTACGTAGCTAAAGCCTGATTAAGAAAAACGTTGATGGCTGTTTCTACGATACTTATCTTCATCTGTGGTATAAAACGATGGACATAGTCAAAATAAAGAGGATTTGGTTTTTCATTTTTGCCTAAAAAATTAAATTGTTATGTTTTCTTAATTTAAACAACTTTTATGAACAGTCTTTCATAAAACATCGATAACTAAGACTTTGTATTCGAAATGGAAACAGGAATTTTGCGTCCAATATGTAATTAGATACAAGAAGACATGCATTATTCATAAAACAAATGTTGATGAGTTTTATAAATACGAGATGTAGGTATTTCAAATTGGACGAGAAAAAAAAATTATAATGGGGAGATACGATCCAACGCACGAATAACATGTGGTTCACTCCCCATATGCTACCGACTACGCTACACGTTCAGTGTCAGTATGTTATCAACTGCATTATATACAATGCTGGGAAAACTTCAAAACAAAAAATGGTTCAAATGGCTCTGAGCACTATGGGACTCAACTGCTGAGGTCATTAGTCCCCTAGAACTTAGAACTACTTAAACCTAACTAACCTAAGGACATCACAAACATCCATGTCCAAGGCAGGATTCGAACCTGCGACCGTAGCGGTCTTGCGGTTCCAGACTGCAGCGCCTTTAACCGCACGGCCACTTCGGCCGGCAAACTTCAAAGCCAGTTATCTGTGTGAACTTATGAAAAACATTAAGAACAGCCTATTTATCGGCACTTATTAACCTTGTTCCACCTTATTAACCTTGTTCACTACAGAACGGAAGCAGCCTTAGCCATTTTCATAGTGCCCATTAAAGGCGCGACAATCAGAACACAACGCTGCAGAGGTCGTAATTGTACACGATTTTTGAAATGAAAACAACGTAGCTAAAGCGTGATAGAGAAACACGTTGATGGCTGTAATTACATTTGAATATCTTAAAGTTTCATTTAACGTAACTTAGTAATAAGATATCTAAACACAAGTAGGAAATACTTCCAAGAGCGTGTAACAACACCAATGTACGTGTGCTACGGCTTCTGACCAATCATCGCGTTTGTGTTTGTTTACATCATGTTTATTCTTATGATGAGTGGATTATAGTCACTGCAGATATATGGCGTATTTTTCGAAATGGAAGCGTTTTTCAAACCTGCTGTGTAACACAACACTCTGTACTATATTTTCAAATTAATGAAGTAAAAAATGTCACTGAGTCCTCCGTTAACCATCCTAATGTGGAATATACATAAATCAAAAAAAGTTTTGGATCACACCAGTTCCCAGAACTTCTGAAGATAGACGTTGACTCTTGATATAGTATCACAGACGCAGTTCCTTTGAGATGTAAACAACCTGCATGAGCAGCGTAGGAGAGCTTCTGCAAAGTTTGGAAGGTAGGAGACAAGGTACTGGCAGAAGTGAAGCTGTGAGGACGGGGCGTCAGTCGTGCTTGGGTAGCTCAGTTGGTAGAGCACTTGCCCGCGAAAGGCAAAGGTCCCGAGTTCGAGTCTCGGTCCAACACACAGTTTTAATCTGCCAGGAAGTTTCAAATCAGTGCACACTCCGCTGCAGAGTGAAAATGTCATTCTGGAAACATCCCCCAGGCTGTGGCCAAGCCATGTCTCCGCAGTATCCTTTCTTTCAGGAGTGCTAGTTCTGCAAGGTTCGCAGGAGAGCTTCTACAAAGTTTGGAAGGTAGGAGACGAAGTACTGGCAAAAGTGACGCTGTGAGGACGGCGTGTGAATCGTGCTTGGATAGCCCAGTTGGTAGAGCACTTGCCCGCGAAAGGCAAAGGTCCCGAGTTCGAGTCTCGGTCTGGCACACAGTTTTAATCTGCCAGGAAGTTTCAAATCAGCGCACACTCCACTGCAGAGTGAAAATATCATTCTTGAATAATGCTTCAGGACGTCGTGTTACGACTCAAACTGTGTGCAATAGACTGCACTATGCACAACTTCACTCCCGACGTCCATGGCAAGGTCCATATTTGCAACCACGACACCATGCAGCGCGGTACAGATGGGCTCAATAACATGTCGAATGGACCGCTCAGGATTGGCATTACGTTCTCTTCGACAATCGGTGTCGCATATGCCTTCAGGATAACGACATCGCTCGACTAGAGTGGCCAACATGTTCTCCAGACATGAACCCAATCGACCATGCCGCAGATAGATTGAAAAAGGCTGTTTATGGATGACATGACCCACGAACCACTTGGGGATCTATACCGAATCGCCGTTGAGGAGAGGGACAATCTGGACCAACAGTGCCTTGATGAACTTGTGGATAGTATGCCACGACGAATACAAGAATGCATCAGTGCAAGAGGACGTGTTCTGCTTATTAGAGCTACTGGTGTGTACAGCAGTCTTCCACCACCTCCGAAGGTCTCGTTGTACGGTGGTACGACATGCAAAGTGTGATTTTCATGAGCAATAAAAATCTCTATTCCAAATTTCTGTACAAATTCCGGAACTCTCGGAACCGAGATGATGCAAAACTGTTTTTGATGTGTGTACAATGATTATCCTTGCATACGCCTACTGAAGTTCATCAGTGTTAAGTGATTCCTTACAAACTGAATCTAAGTTACGATGCACACAACGGCGAATTGAAAAAATAAAAAGTGCACACTAACGCCGTGTGGCATGTTCATGAAGCAATGGCAACATACAGAGTGTGTTCCATTAGTAATAAGACCAATTTTTCTCTGACGCAACGATACACCACAGCGTGTTGTAACTGGCTGGGCTAAGTGGAGGGGGGTGTTAGCTTCAAAACGCTCTTTGTCTCATTTGGCTGCAAGCTGCCGAAGAGTCAGGACTGAGTTTCCGTCAACCCCGTTTTGAGTTTATGTTAACACTGCACAATGGATCATTCTGCAGAGCAACAGCACACTATCAAATTTTGCGTTAAACTTCGTAAGTCCGCCACCGAAACGTTTCCATTAGTTCAGCATGCCTTTGGGAATGATTGCTTGTCCAAATCACAAGTTTTCTGATGACACAAGTCGTTCATGGAGGACCGAGAGGAGGACACCGACGAACTTCGTAGTGGACGGCCATCAACCGCACGAGTCGACGAAAATGTGACATTTGTGCACGATTGTTTCAACTCTGACAGACGGCTGAGCCTTCAATTGATAGCACAAACTCTAAACATGTCAAAAACAACCGTTTTCCGCATTGTGACTGAAGATTTGAACGTGAGAAAGGTGTGTGCCAAACGGTCTCAAAAGAGTTGACCGATGAACACAAGTACATGCGAGTGCTTCGGTGCCGAGAAATGTTGGAAATGTGTGAATATGATCCTCATTTTTTAGACACAGTTATCATTGGTGATGAGTTGTCGATTGTTGAGTACAACCCTCAGACAAAAAGGCAGAGCGGCACACCCCATGTCGCCCCATACCAAGAAGGCATGCATGCACAAGTCCAGGATCAAAACCATGCTCATTGTCTTCTTTGACGTCAGAGGCATTGTCCACCATGGAAATCATACCTGCCGGGACTTCAGTGAACTCAGTTTTCTACTTGGAAGTGCTCAAAAGACTGAAAAGGAGGGTCTCGCGCTGCCGAAGCAACATCAAGGACACGTGGAAAGTTCACCACGACAATGCGGCGAGTCACAGCGCCTTCATTGTCAACGGCTTCCTGGCCAGGACCAAGGCCCCATTGGTTCCCCCTCCCTACAGTCCTGACCTGTTAAAAGGGGTCATGAAAGGAAAATATTGGGACATGAATGAAAGCACCCAGGTGCATGTTACATCAGCTCTATTGGACATTCCGGAAATGGCATTCCAGGATGCCTTCCAGGCATGGAAACACCGCCTCCAGAAGTTTACCGACGCAAGAGGGTGCTATTTTGAAAATTTTTGATTATTTGTATGAATATATTCAATATTTTTATGAATTTGGTCACATTGAGAGGTGGCATGAGCCCCCTCTCATATTTCTATCTTACGATTCTCCTCTCTAATTGCATGTGGTGGAAAGTTGCTATTCCTTCACACACGGACTTCCCACGCAGCGTCTCTCGTCACCCGGGTGGTCCAGTGACAGGCGGGCTCTGTTTGACTTTGAAAGGGTAAGCCGACAGGTGTGAGGGAGTCGAGTGAATGCTTTCCAGACGCCGACATTGTCAAGAGGCACGCCCGCAGGGCCTGAAGTAGTGGCTGGGCTAGAGGTTCCGTTACTTCGCAGAAACTTAGCGAAAACACTTTCTGGCGGGCTACCAGCGAGGCGTGGGAATGACTTGTGTACCCAGGCAGCTGTGGCGGGAAAATTCCCGCGTTTCTGCAAAATAGTAACTGTGATTGGCTTGCTCAGGGCATAGCTCCGTGACGTAGCAAGATCGGCGCAGAAATTGGCGCCAAGAATCTCCATTGGTGGAATGGTAGCGTTCCGGCAATGGAGTGGAATTTTCCGCCGGTTTTCGAGTTGCTGATTGGAACGTTTAACCACGGCCACTGTCGTGGGGGCGAGAATGTTCTGTGTTCGGTTTTGTACGGGTGCTCTTGTAAGTAGTCGGCTCTCGCCTTTCGGTCGAGGACGTCGAAGCAACCAGCCAACGGCTCCAGTACGCCAGATCGTGTCCTGGCAGTCAACAAGACAGTCTGGTAATGTATGTCCGCAGCACCGGCAGATAGGGATTTTCCTAGGTGATAATCAGAGCTCAGCAGAGCGCGCCTGTTCGTCTTTTTTCTAACTTTGTTCTGTCTTGGGTAGCAGCAATTAATGTTGGGTTGGCTATGTTTTTTCTCTAAGATTTGAGTTGCAAGGAATTGGCTGCACATACCTCTTCGTCATAATCCTCACAATCTAGTTTAGGGACAACTTCACATTCACAGCGTTTGTATGAGTATCCAATTTGAGCCAATTTGATGTATTGTTTCATGTGTTTTTGTTTATTATTTTGTGTTTAGTCTTAATAAATCATATTGTTATTTTGGACAGAACTTTCATTCTGTTAATCAGTAGAGCAACCCCATCATTCCTCACTATGTTAATGAAACCTTCGTTTATTTAACTTATTTATCAAATTAAATTATTGCAGGTGCCAAACTCTCTTCTACTCCACTGGCAGGGTTGATTAGAGTCAGTTCGCGTATTTTTTTTTATCCTTGTGCAACAGCAAAAGTTGGAGTTAGAATAGGGGGGGCTTAGAGCATCATGTACATATGTAGATTTTAGAAGAATTGAGTGTTAAATACACTGCTAGCCCCGGCACCTCGCAACATTACTTATGGAATGCAACTTGTATGAATGGAGAACATTGTCAAACAGCTAATATTTGACCTCACACATTCAGTATGTATTGACAATACTGAGAATATTTTGAGGTCCATAGTTACTGCTCATCAAAATTTTTAGGACTGACAAAACGCCAATGCGCGCTGTCAAATGTTCAATACATTGACAGTTTTACAATATTAATGAACGTGTGAGGGACCCTTACAGAAAAACTTTTAGCGACAAGTGGCTAATCCCTTGCAAAGGATATTTCAGGTCAGGGCACTAACTGATAGTGAAGGAAATTCTGCTGTAGTCTGTGTTTGTAACTAGCTTTAAAAATGTTAATAAAGTATCAGAAGCAGATAGAACTATCTAAATAATCAAGTCAGTGACCCATGAAGCGATGGCAGCTTTCACATATTAACTTACTTCAAGAGTCACAAGCCGAACCCGACGACTGGCATGGTGACTTATATATATCTACAAACGCTCATAACTCCACACATGACAAGGCGATATACTTCTACGAGGAGAGTAATTTCGCTATATGTAAGGTTGATGGCGACACTGCAATCCCTGGCAACAGAAAGATGTTACAAGGATTCAGAACTTTCGACAGAACTGTCCAATCAAGTATTGAGCAGAACAATACCTGACACATTCGAAGCTATACAATTTTCCTGAAGAAGGAATTCATAGAGACAAGTACAGTATCTCTATTATGTAATATAATTAGAAATGTTTTGAATTTCACTATATTCTAATAAATTATAGGAGCAGCCAATGAGGTATCTTTTACTTACTTAAAATGTAACCACCAACTTGTTATAAACTTTTGCAGCAGAATACAAAACTCCAATCAGCAGTCTAGATAGCGAATCACTATCCACATGAAAAGTTTACTTTTAATACTGTATGAAACGTCCCCTTAGAACAAATTGTACAGGACTGTGCTTAACCTGCCACACAATATTTTTAGCGCAACGCAATCTGACTATCAAAGATCCCTGCAAAAGAATGGCCCTGAGTAACATTAAACTATACCTTTCAGAAATCACTTACCTCACAAAAATCTTCATTACTCGAACTACTGCAATACAGCGAGCGCCACTACTGCCAGCTAAATAAAAGATTCAAACTACTGAAGGCACTAACTACTGATAGGGATAGTTAGCAAATGAAAGGTATTAATAGAGAACAAACAATGTATTTACCTTAATAGTCATAATATATATAGCAGTTCATGACAAATTACAAAACTCCGCCATCTCTCTCCCCACATCCACCACTGCTGGCGGCTCACCTCCAACTGCGCAACGCTACGCGCTGTTCACATCCAGCTGCCGCTGCCCAACACTACAATGGCAGACAACAATGCAAACCAGCCACAGACTGCACACAGCACAGCCAGTGATTTTCGTACAGAGCGCTACATAACGTTGCCAATAAGAAAACATAAACAGCCTACTTACATAAAGAAAACATAAACAGCCTACTTACATAGCCCCCATGCTCCCCACAAAAAAATTTAAAAAATATTTTTGGGCAGTGGCCAATAATGATTTGAAAAAATTTTTCATAATTACAATAACAAAGAAATCAAATACACACACCTATCGATACAATGTTGGTCAAAAGCTAAAATTTTCTCACAGTCCATAAAGACAGTCCAGATTGTTCATCACAGTAAAATTTCAGTGTTTTTCTCAACGTCTGAGCAGTAAAAGAAAATGCACACGGAAGTAGTGGATATCCATGCAGTCTTGAAGAAGTAGTATTGTCCTTCCAACGGAAAGACAGTGCTGACTCTTGACATGCTGACAGGTAATGGGCCACAACAGAGCAAACCCACAGCAGAGTCATTCGACATTTTGAAGAAGATTGGTAGGTAGGTCATCACAGAGTAGACCCACTGTAGTCCTGGTAGCGATTACGGTATTGGTGGGCCACCAGAGATGTAGACCCACTGCAGTCCTTGTAGAGATGGCTAGCAGCCATCCGTTGCGACTGTGCAGGTGCACAATCACAATCAAAGAGTCTTGCAGAGAAGATAGCAAATCCATAAACCACCACTTGTGCACGCACAAATTTTTTGGAATTGTCCTTAGAACCAGCAATGCTGTTATCCAGTCCCTTGCTGAATTATTAACACACGTGCAAACACTAACAGTCCCTACTTCTCACATATTGTCCATATACTATGACCAACAGAAATGTGTGCAGTGAAAGGAATGCTTGCAAGTTACTTAATATGATTAACTGGCGTCAATTACAATATTATAACATGAGAATACAATAACAAAGGTACAAAATACATCATTAAAACATAACAATACAGATAACGTTTGTAGTAATAAGGGCTTTGCAAAAGAATAGAAATAAACATATACATCAGTGTTACAGGAATTATGACATAAGTACATACATAAACGATCAGAATAACTTTTGAAACATCAACTCCACACATGAGCATTAAAACAAAACAGAATAAATAATGTCTAACATCTTTACAACGTAAATAACATATTATTAATGCCAATTATATTCGAGGATAACAGTATTCCTCATCATAGTGAATGTAGCTTAGCATTAGAAAAATTCTACAACATAAGTCTTATCAGATAAACATATAAAGACAGGAAGAACATAATTACACACAGGTACCCAAACACATAGTGGGATAACACAAAAGGAAAGGACAGCGTTTGTTTCATTGCAGTATTTTGCAAACAAAACTTTCTTTGCTTCTTGGAGATCTCCCTTCATTCATCATTATTCCCAAAAGCCCTATCTAAGCCTACTTTCTGTATTCTGTTCACATCCTCTGTCAAAATAGTTTTTCTCCACTGTACAGTATCCCTTTTTTTTGCCCAAACCATTTTCATATAGCTTCTCAATACATTTCTTCCAAGTCATCATAGTTAGTTTCTTATATAGTCTACCCCTCTTAAGCTAACTTAAATCTACTGAGCTCAGATATATATACCAAGGGACGAGGCAATGCAGCATCACATAAAACAATTAATATAAACAGCAATAAAAAAACGCAGATTTGCGAAGCAAGCAGCATTAAGAAATTAGCAAAGCAATTGTAATATTACAACTAATCTAAGGCAATGTGCAGCAAACAATAAAAATAAATCATTAGTAAAACTGGCTTAACAGAGTAATACAAAGTGAAATTTAGTAGCACTATGCCTGGCAAACAGCAGCAACTTATACCTAAACATGACATAGCTCAAGCAGAAAAAATATTACAGTAAAAACAACAATGCAGATAAGGGAAATGTATATTCACATCTTAATGTCTATGTAATTAAAGTGGTCATCTTAATGTCTATGTAATTAAAGTGGTGCACCACAACAACTTATTGTAAAGAAAATATTACCATGTACTTGAAAAGAAAATTTTGTGTCCAGTTACTGTTACTAGTCCCTTCTTATTGTTCTTTCCTTTCCAAGTGCTCCTTTTTTTTTTAAAGAATGTGGATTACAAAATTATTATTTAATGGATCTGTTGACAGAAAGTGTTCACATTAGCAAATGCATTTTATTTTATAAAACTAATGCTGCAATACAGCTGGAAACCAGATATTAAACAAAATGAGCAATCTCTTAACTACAAAGACAATAGATGTAAAATGTTTCTAATCATTTCATTAGGCATTTTAGTAAATATCATAAATTACGAGCTCCACAGTATGCTTTCAACAAGGAAATGTCAATAGCGAGGACAATGGCCTCCCTTTTTTTTTCTACCTGTGCTTCCGGAAAGGCACACCCTAATGGCTTGTTCTCCAGGTGTCTGACACAGCTGTGTGGCCGACGCCGCACGTGCAGGTGGTCACTTAACTTTCTTACGGAAATATTTACGACAGCAGTTTCCGCTACAGTGACAGTCTCATATAAAAATTTCACTGGTCGAGAATTTACGTTGAAAATGTGTAGAAACAAAATCCTATGAATATAACAGTGGTCAAAAAATTTTCGCCAGCATTGTGATACATTCACGCATTTACACACATTTCATAACTCTTAAAGTACGATTCTTGGTTTCCAACATCCTTTTTCACAAGTCAAGAGTCCCTAACTTCTATTCATTATTCATATACATATAAACACGTAATCACATTCCTCATATATGGTAGCATCATCTTATTGACATAAACATACCTCAACAGCACAATACACATCGTCGTCGTAAAAATAACATCATAACACCTCAGTCAAATCTCAAAAAAGTCGTAGATTTCTGCAATAATTTCAAACCTAAAGAAAATTCTCTGCTCATTTCAGTAGTGTCATCTACCTCAAACGTACTTTAAAAATCATGATCTCATACCAAATACATCATTCAAAGCTCTCATAGTATCACAATGGGTCCGAAAAAATATGAACAGTTCACAAAGTACAGACAAAATACAATTTTGTAAGTGTGAAGTTATCCAACGGTGTAATTACGTAAACATGTGTCACTGACATAGTAAAAAAGTTTGTCTCTCTCAGTTAAATGATCAGATAGCTGTGTAATTTGTGTTTTAGAGAAATATGGTACCGATGTGTAAAGTTGTATAAGCAAATACCATATTAGCTAGGGCTCCTTGTGCTTGCCACACACATGGTACACAAAGTAGGCGTGTACCCCCCTGAGGTTTATTGTAATTATACCCTCAGGTGTTACAGATTACAGCAATGGAATGAAATGTATCACGGAAAACTTTCTTTGTAATTCAAAAATCTTAAAAAATAAATGTTTTAAGTACAAAATTAATCACTCAAATACATGTCCTGTAGCGCTAAATGTGCGTCTTGCTGTAAGATAATCTCTGTGGGAGTGTCGTAGTTATCGTCCTCCGAAAGCTAAGTTCAGCAGAAGCCAATGTACTTACCTCATGATAAACAAAAGTGAAATGCTTTGCGTTAGATTTCTTAGTTATTACGCTTATTGTCGTGGTGAAGAACGTACTGTGCTGTAACGTATTGTTGTGCTACGAAAGAGGCTGTCTCATTGTAGCTATACCACAAAAGTTACTACTAAAACATGTTTTGCTTTCCAGAAGGATTCAGAAAAAACTGTGCCGATATAAAACAGATACACTGCAAAAGCAACATTGTAAATTGTCACTCATTAGTAGCGTCGTGATAAAATCGTGTAGCTGTCACACAAACTAACCACTGTGTCATCGTTAATCTCACCGAATGTACTACAAATAAAGAGTATCTTTTCAAGTAAACCAAAACGTTGCATTAAAATCTCATTAGCAGTATATGTTCTAAGTATGTAAGCCTTATAGTCGTTACGTAATCGTGCAACTAACAAGCAAGAATGTACAAACACAATAACACTGTGTCGTCTGTTCGCAATAACAATGCATTCGTAATTTCTGTTTGAATAAGTTCTCTTGGTTCTTGACTGGATATTTAACTTTAAACATTGTTGCGTGTTAACAGTTTCTCAGTGTGACAAATTGTACAAGTAGCGTGAAGTGAAAATTGCAAAGACTAAGTTAAAAAGCAGATTATCTGTCAATAAATGGTTTTACATGTGAAATGTGGTGTAGCCCTTTGCTCTTCCTAGTACGCAGAGTTTCAACTTTAACGCAATTATCATGTGGTATACGTCGGTAAAGAATACTGGAATTTTGCTCAAGGTTAGCGTCAATGTTATTTTTCCCTGAGCCAGCGGGCGCAAGTGGCTGCCTGCGGTGCGAGTCATTGTCTGTTCCTTTGTTGGCGCGCGTCGTTATTGGGATTTGGAGACCTAACTTCTACAAATTCACCGTGACGAGAGTGCGCTGCTCTGTTTAAATCCCGCCAGTTCTGATGCAGTTCAGGTCTGTCGTTACGATCATATCGTCTGTCGTCATGTCGGTAGATTCCATAGTTTCTTTCTTGTCGGTCACGTGGTGGAGAATTTCTCCCTGAGTCGTAACTGCGCGCTGGACCGTTGCGTCTAAAGTTATTCTGTCTCCCTTGATAATAATTGTTTTGGTTCCCATATTGTCTGTTTCTCTGATTGTCTCTGTGATAGTCATTACTGCGGAAAGGTGATCTTTCCCTGTAACTATTACTCTGCCAGTGGTTGTCATATGGGTGGTGTCTGTTTTGGTCACGATTTACGTTGTAAGAATAGGTTTGTTGTGGCCATTTATTGTTTCTGTCGTCACGGAATTGTGACGGATGTGACCTGTAGCGATTTTTTTCCTGTTTTCGCATCCCGCGACTGCCTGTGTCAATTTCTAATTCTTGTAAGAGTCCCTGAAAAGCTTCAATGTCGTCTTTGCAACGTCCTGCCAAAATAATATGTCGTAAATGTTCAGGCAGTTTGATTAAGCAAATGCGGATGAGTTCTGAGGGGCTGTATGGGTTTG
Organism: Schistocerca cancellata; assembly: GCF_023864275.1. Lineage (NCBI taxonomy): Eukaryota > Metazoa > Arthropoda > Insecta > Orthoptera > Acrididae > Schistocerca > Schistocerca cancellata. Next base: position 105,359,270 of record NC_064637.1, read on the forward strand.
ACAGGTACTGATTCTTGTGCAACATGTCTTCAAAATATTTGACAAGACTGGAAAATTCAGATTGTTCGAAATGTTTCATCATTATGATGCCATGTTTTACTCGGTCTTGTGTGGTTTGAGACCAATATGCTGAGAGGAAGGCATGGTAAAATTCTCCTTCACTGTGGCAATTGTGAATGACCGATCGCATTCTTACCGCTGGTTCATTCTCTAAGTAGCCACACATAAATTCTAATCTGTGTTCTAATGACCAGTTGGGAGGAAAACAATGAGAGAATTGATGGAGCCACGCTTGTGGATGAATGTCGTTGGCAGAATTCTTAAACGTTTTGAATTTACGTGTAGTAATGAACAGCTTATAGTCAAAATCATCGTGTCGGCGAGTAGCATATCGGTCATTGTTACGTCGTGTCGGCGGTTCCATCTCAAAATTCGGTGTACCTTGCCAATTTCTTTCATAATTTCCGAAGTGCCCTGAATTATTATTTTGTGGCTGTTCCGTATTTCTATGTCCCTCTTCCCGTGTTGGAGCGCGAGTGTCCTCTGAAATATGTAATTCTTGTATTACCTGCGTCAACTGATCTTGTACTTCCCGGATTTCTCTTTTGTACTGTGTATTGATTTGATTTTGACTTTGTTTGAATTTTCTTATTTGTTCATACTCTTCAGTGTCAGTGAAGGCTACGGGTCTTGTGTCATTCAGATCATCATCTACCTTTGTAGATAAGTTAGTGACCTGATCCGAAAGTTCGGCTACTTTCTCCGATAGTGTACTTATTTCCTCAGTGTGTTTTTCTGAACCAAGTTTCAGAGTGTCCATGTGTGCTGAAATCGTATCTACTGTGTCCTTTAAGTTTTCTTGAGTTTTTGCAAGTTGCGTAACCGAATCGGTAGATGCAACTGAGTCAATTTTAGCTTGCAAGGTGTCGTGATTTTCATGAACAATAGTTTGCAGTTCTTTTATGGCTGCTTCATGATTCTGTAATGCATTTTCATGACGCGAAAAAATAGGTTGGAAATGCTCACAAATTTGTGTTTTTACGTCATTACAGACTTTCTGACATTTCGATTCAATGTTATATAACTCAGCAGTTAAATCTTCACGTGTTTGTTCGAGAGTTTGTTCCAATGAGTCTACCTTTTGAAGCTTTTGCTGTGTTTGTCTCTGATTTTGTTTCATTGTGTCTAACTTTTGAACATTTTGTCCCATTGTGTCTAACTGTTGCTGTGTTTGTCTCTGATTTTGTTCCATTTGTTGTATTAGTTGTAATAACAATGCATTAGTGTCTGGAATCTGTTCCTCTACGCTTTTTGGCAGTGCATTTGCACCGGCAACATTCACATTTTGACAAGCTGAAAATGTGTCTTGACTTATTTGAGAAAACGGTGAGGACGCAAAACCTGAATCTACAGTATTTGTAAAATTGTGTCCTGTCATTTCGGATTCCTGAGGAGCGCTGTTGCCGACCGATCGATCGATAATGCTTCCCTGTTCACAACCTGTTTCACTGTCTGCACCATTATTTGCCGCCCGCTCCATTTCCCTATGCACGATTACCAAATTACTACTTGGAACGTCTGTTAATTCACTACACAGTGGTGCTGATAAGCTACGCTCGTCGTCACTATTATTTCTCAGTTTACTTTGGAGCCTAGTGTTACGTTTTTCACACGCCATTATTGTGACAATATTTCACACGATAACACAGAAAAACACAATTTTAAGAGCAAAATTAAGAGAGCACATTAACATAGCACTGAAAATAATATCTAGTTAATTGCAGCTGCGAAATACTTGGTGCAAATCTACATGCATGCCACAACTGTTTTACTGTGCAACAATGAAAAACCACAACTACCAAGGAAATTCTCTCTATAAATACGCGCTAGCAATAAACAAAAGCTACACTAAATACACAAACTACAAGAAAAAATCAGAAGATTCCAGTGAGGTATCCTAGGCTAAGGGTCGACATATGAAACGTCCCCTTAGAACAAATTGTACAGGACTGTTCTTAACCCGCCACACAATATTTTTAGCGCAACGCAATCTGACTATCAAAGATCCCTGCAAAAGAATGGCCCTGAGTAACATTAAACTATACCTTTCAGAAATCACTTACCTCACAAAAATCTTCATTACTCGAACTACTGCAATACAGCGAGCGCCACTACTGCCAGCTAAATAAAAGATTCAAACTACTGAAGGCACTAACTACTGATAGGGATAGTTAGCAAATGAAAGATATTAATAGAGAACAAACAATGTATTTACCTTAATAGTCATAATATATATAGCAGTTCATGACAAATTACAAAACTCCGCCATCTCTCTCCCCACATCCACCACTGCTGGCGGCTCACCTCCAACTGCGCAACGCTACGCGCTGTTCACATCCAGCTGCCGCTGCCCAACACTACAATGGCAGACAACAATGCAAACCAGCCACAGACTGCACATAGCACAGCCAGTGATTTTCGTACAGAACGCTACGTAACGTTGCCAATAAGAAAACATAAAGAGCCTACTTACATAATGAAAACATAAACAGCCTACTTACAACTATCCACATGAAAAGTTTACTTTTAATACTGTAGTAGTGAATTGCACACACAATTATAAGATTTCCTATGTTCCTGAAGATTCAACTGTCAGAAGGTCTTTTATCAACTTAACACAATATTATGACTTCATTCTTCTGTACAATAAATATTTTTATTTTATCTGCACCACCACAAAAGATTACAGCATAGGGCAGTATTGGGACAAAACATGCTGGCATTCTTTTATTTGGTGAAACTCAGAGAAATATCTAAATGCAAAGGAGGCAGAACTAATAATATTGGGTAAGTTCACAAAGAGTTTAAAAAACACTTTCCTTGTTTGCCATAAGGTCATCTGCTCTTATTTCTCTATTAACATGGCACAAAAATCACTTCACAATGGCTGCTTATGTAAGGTTCTTTGCTACAACACTGAGACCGGCAGCAGCCACATACAAAACACAAGATGGCCCAAGTCGACAGACTTGTGCCGATCCAGGACTAGAGGTCCTTCATTCATCTCTTTGCAGACAGAGTATAGTTATGTCCACAGAAGTTAAAGTGAATGAATGTCATATTGATTTGGAGTGCCAGAGAAAAGTCAGAATTATTCTTTATCAAATTCTCTTTTTGTAGTTCCTTTGATTGTGTAGGCACATGTCAGTCATGACCTGAGGTTGAGAGGGTTGATTTTGATTGCTATGTTTTATCATGTTTACATAAATAGCTTAATTTCTGTCGCTATAAGACTGATACTTAACACAGCCAAATCTAAAAACAAATGTAGACAATACAGTGTTGATTATTTGAAGATTGGCTTCATTCCATCATAATCAGACAAACAATTATCTTTATGCCATTAATGCAACTAACTTTGAAGCAATGACACAATGAAACCATCCAGCCTGAAAGACCATCTTAGAATGTGGTACCCTGATATAGCACATAAAGATTTGAAATACTTTCAGATACTTAAACTCTTCAAAAAGAGACCCATGTGGACATTGAATTCACATCTACATCACAAAGATATGATGGTTTGCAGGCATCTTACAATATCTCACTACTAACAGCAAAATTTGGAAAACCATGTACTATTGAGGAAAAATAAATTTTGCCAGCCATTAGAGGGGTTTTAAACGCTGTTCTACAAAACCTGCTTATTATGTACTCAAAAGAATTCCTCTGAGCAAGAACTCAGTTCAAAGACGAGGTGATGAAATGAAATATGATATTGAAAGCACAATGTATATTTAGCTGAAAACGACCCATTTTCCACACATCGGACAAGTCAACTTTATCTGCTAATGATACATTATCATTGGCATATATTCGTTTCCTAATGGACCAACAAATCCATAAATAACTGCTGGTGCAGCTTTATGACGTCAGAATCAGAGGTGCTGGAACAAAGGGAAGAAATCTACTGTAGAGACATGTAGGGCTATTTACAGCATTCAGGTCACTCAGTAATTACATCCTGCCTGCCCTAAGTAATTCCCCTTTGATGTCACCATTTAAACAATTGCCACCCAAACACCAAATGGTCAATGCATCATGCTATTTCAGTTTAAAAATGGAATGGGGAGGGGGTTCGCATTTCCAACCAAATCCATTTGTGCTAACTTAAGGGGACTGGTCCATGAATAGAAGGGGAAGCCTTGAAAACAGTGTAACTCAAAGAATACGATATGTAAGCCTATATAATACTTACCATCTGTTAAGACATATTTGGGAACATTTTTATTTATGAACAACAGCTTTAGCTCTCACACCTATTTTTAATTGTATTTTTTGTTGCAAGTGAAATAAACTATGCTAATTATTTATGTACATCATAGATACACATTACTCAAAATACAAACAAAGTAGAAGGTTTATTTTTTTCCTGTTTGTTCTTTACATTATCATCTTCATAGCAGACTATTGAATAGATGGTGCTGTCATAAATCGTGGTACAAAAAACTTTTAAGTATGATTATCAAAAACTTTGAAAATTAATCAGGGTTTTTTCCTTCAAAAAAGCATTTTATTTTCAAAGTTAAGTCTCAAGAGTAGTCTACTTTTTAGTTAAGCACGTTTTACGACAGTACACAAAATCCCAGCACTCTAGCTTTAATAGGTTTTGGCCAAAGTGTACAAGAACATGAAATAATTTAACTTTCACGAAATTCAACTTAAAGTTAAAACTTGCTTTTGCTATTAAACTAGCATGGCAGTAATGCATCTGAGGTTCATATTCATCTTGTTTCCTTTGTTGTTCTTCCTCCCTTCTCTTTTTCACACTTTTTCTTCTTATTCTTGTTTCATTGGTGGCTCACAACACTGATTTTTCTGCTTCTAAGAGTCTTCTTCGGTCAGAGGCTATTAAAGCTCCATGCATATTTAGTTCACCAGGCACTCCCATCAGTTCCATAACAGTAAGCCTTGACACCGCACTATCATTGAAAAGCAGAACAGCTTCTAGCACACCTAGTCCTACTATAACAGATTTTGGTATCTGTTCCCATACACAATTGTTAAAATTTTCATTTGCATTTTGAGTCCTACCACAAAAACATTTCTCTAATAATGTTGTGTCACTAAGATCCCTGTATATAGGTTTTATAACTTCCATTACAGCAAATAGCAAAGAATATTTATGGTTGTAGGTCTCAACTTGAGTAACAGTCCTCTGGTGCCCACATCATGTATCACTGCCAGGTGGGCAGATGCATGACATCTGTGGAGGATTTATGAAAGAAAGTAGCCCATACTGCCTTTTCATTCCTCAAGGTAATTTTTATTTTGTCTTGTGGCTTGTCCATAATAATACTGCAACCTGTGTATTTCTTCATCTGTAAGCCAACCACATCCACTAAAGCACTTGCCATCAGCTAATTTCTTTCCCTTCAAATTCCTCTTTAAGTTCCTGAATCTTGTACCTAACCTTTTCTGGACATGCCCAACACATACCATTTTTCCAATTTTTGTGTCAGCATAAGGTTTGGATTCACAAGCTTTTTGGCGCCATTTGAGTCTCCATCTCCTAGGTAAGATGTATACATCACACCATATTTCTCCAATGACCTGTAAAATATATCTTCACAACGCCTTTAGATTCCATTCGTTCACAATAACCACTAAAATTAATCAAACGTTTATAGTTTTCAGTTCCACTAGTACAGCCTTGACAATAATTGGTAATACATTCCATATCAATGACTTTACCATAATCCAAGGAGATAGCTGTCACTACACCATTTATGGGATTAAGGCCTTTTCATTGCCAGGATGCATCCAGGGCCAAATACATACATGTATTGCTGTCATTCATGTCTACACTTTCCTGAACAGCACTTTTCATTCTATCATTTGTTATTTCTTATAATGTCTGTAGAATAATTTTATTGTACCTGTCAAACTTTGTAGGGGGAGGTAAATCCATAGGACACAGAACATGTGTGGACTTCTGTACCCTTTGCCTTTATACCTCATAGCATAAGCAAGTTTGATATTTCTGTTTAGTTACACCAAAAGTATAGCCACATTCACTTAAATCACAAAATAACAAACAATTCTTAATTTTGATGCACAACCTCTTCTAGCATGTATCTCCTCAACTATCTTCACGTTACTGTTGTCACATTTCGTACATGCAAAGCATTATTTTATTAGTTCAGATAGAACAGAGAGTTCAACAATAACACATCCTGAATCAATAGATGAGATCTCTACATTATCAGCATTAATACCGTAAAGCCCATTGTCCAAGTATTTCGGTTTTAGCTTCAAAGTACTTGGAGTAGTTGAAGCTGATTCAAGTGATGTATCATGTTGTAATTCGGTATTAGCAGAGTCAATCCATTTGGTGAACTAATTTCCATAAAATTTACGTTGTTTAACACTGAACTTCTTAATTCTCACGTGCACAATTACTTTGCTGTATACAAAATATTCGCGCCAAAACAATGGCAGACAATGACTAAACTCACTGTATAAACAAAAGATAAGCAACTGTAAAGCTTTTGCAGGTTAGCCAACTTAAGACACTAAAAAGTCATAAAAACTAAACAACTGACAGCAAAACTTTATTTTTAACAGAGCTGACTGTATGCCATGGGGACATTGTGAGGAATGCACCCACTTTTAAATTCCTCTAAGTTTGGTACTTCTGGTCCATTTTCCTGGAAGTAAACTTTTTCTCGCTCAGAAAACCACAGAGAATTTTTTAAGACAAAAATAAAAAAATCGAGTTTTTGACAGTGAGTCACGTACAAGTTCCCTTAAACTGAATTACCAACCTATATGACTGTCACTAACTTTTTTGTAGGCGTACAATTGTAGTAATCAAGTTTTTACTTGACACTAAACCTGGGGTTGGGGAGAGAAGGTTCTCCACCATGCACGGCTCCCACCCCTCCACCCACACCTCCCACAGTAACTGATCGGGTGCCAAGAGGCTCCACGCCACTCTAGGGTTGGGTGGCTGTGTGACAAAATGGCCACCGCCAACGCAGTTCCTTGGTCCAGGCAGTAGGCTGATATGCACTGTTAGAGGAAGGCAGGGCCAGGCCATGAGACTGCCACTCACCTGCGACTAGCTCCACAGAGCGAGTGTTATGTCCACTCCTCTATCTGTCTCACGTTTAGGTGTAAGTGTTCATACACTGAGGTGACAAAAGTCATGGGATACCTGCTAACAGCCGGCCAGTGTGGCCAAGCGGTTCTAGGCGCTTCAGTCAGGAACCACGCGACCGCTAGGGTCGCAGGTTCGAATCCTGCCTCGGGCATGGATGTGTGTGATGTCCTTAGGTTAGTTAGGTTTAAGTAGTTCTAAGTTCTAGGGGACTGATGACCTCAGATGTTAAGTCCCATAGTGCTCAGAGCCATTTGAATCATTTGAACCTGCTAACATCGTGTTTGACCTCCTTTGGCCCAGCATGATGCAGCAACTTGACATGGCAGGGATTCAACAACTTGTTGGCAGTCCCCTGCAGAAATCCTGAGTCATGGTGCCACTGTAACTGCCAGTAACTGCAAACGTGTTGCCGGTACAAGATTTTCTGCTCTGACCTCTCGATTATGTCCCATAAATGTTTGATCTGATTCATGTGGGGAGATCTGCATGGCTAAATCATTACTCATACTAGCCAGTATTTCCAACCAATCATGAACAACTGGCCCATTGGCACAGCACACGGTCATTCACAAAAATTCCGTTATTGTTTGGGAACATGAAGTCCATGAATGGCTGAAAATGGTCAAAATGTTCAAATGTGTGTGAAATCTTATGGGACTTAACTGCTAAGGTCATCAGTCCCTAAGTTTACACACTACTTAACTTAAATTATCCTAAGGACAAACACACACACCCATGCCCGAGGAAGGACTCGAACCTCCACCGGGATCAGCCGCACAGTCCATGACTGCAGCACCCTAGACCGCTCGGCTAATCCCGTGTGGCTGAAAATGGTCAGAAAGCAGTAACCAAACATGACCACTTCCAGTCAATGATCGTTTTAATAGGACCACAGCACTCAGTCCATTCCATGTAAACACAACATACACTTTTTATTGATTGGCGACTCCATGGCATGTTGTGTGCACCAAGGCCAAATAGTGGATAGAATTGGAAGGAAAATCAGCATTGGCCATATTTTGTTGTTTTATTGTCAGCAAAATCGATTTTCGGTCACTTAGTGACCATCCTCAGTGCTGTAATATGCCATTAAAATTGGTAGGCACTTGTATCAAGCTATAACCACAAGCTTAGAGCGATCACATAAACTCACCAATTTTAATGGTATATTACAGCACGGAGGATGGTCACTAAGTGACCGAAAATCGATTTTGCTGGCAATAAATCAACAAAATACGGCCAATGCTGATTTTCCTTCCAATTCTAAGAACATACCATTATGGAGCCGTTGCATCTTGCACAGTGCGTTGTTGACAACTTGCATCCATGGGGCCTGCACTACACTCGAACAATACCATTAGTGCTTACCAGCTGAAATCGGGAGTAATGTGACAAGGCCACCGTCTTCCAGTTGTCTAGGGTCCAACTGATATGGTCACGAGCCCAGGACGGGTGCTGCAGATGATGTCGTTCCGTTAGCAAAGGCACACCCATTGGTCGTCTGCTGCCATAGCCCATTAACGAGAAATTTCGCCGCACTGTCCTAACATATATGTTCCTCCTAAAATCCACAATGATTGTGGTTATTTCAAGCAGTATTGCTTTTCTGTTAGCACCAACAACTCTTTGCAAATGTCGCTGCTTTCAGATGTCGCTGCTTTCAGTGATTAAGTGAAGGCCATTGGCCATTGTCCACACTGAGAGGTAATGCCTGCCATTTGGTATTCTAAGCACACTCTTGACCTTGTGGATCTCATAATACTCAATGGAATGTCCCATGTGTCTAGCTCCGACTACCATTCCGCATGCAAAGTCTATTAATTCCTGTCGTGTGCCATAATCACGTCAGAAACTTTTTCACATAAATCACCATGGCATAAAAGACAGTTCATCTAACGCACTGCCCCTTTATATAAAGGATGTGTGCAATGCAGATGTAGTTGTACACATGATAGGGTAGAATGAAAGAAAACACATGACCAAACTTTAACACAAATAGATTTATTTTTCCATGAAAATAAATTGCAGGTAATATGTTTTCTTACAGAAAACAAGACCCTCTTACTGGGCTATTTCATATTTAACATAATATATTTGTTTTCAACACAGAAAGAACCATATGCGTCACATGTAGGCTTTTTAAATAATACACGGGAAGAGAAGGTACAAAAATTCTATATACAAAACGTTTACAAAAAGCAACATAACAATGTACAGGACTATATCAACAAAATATGTCTCACAGTTTATGTTTTACACTACAGCTGATACACTTTTCAATAGCTTGGAATACGCATAGCACCGTTTACAACCAGTTGCATTTTTATTCTTCCAGCAGCGTGGATTATTCTTAGCACAGTTGACAGACACATTTTAACTATATTTAACATAAAACAAAACGTTTACAAAAAGCAACTTAACAATTTACAGGACTATATCTACAAAATATGTCTCACAGGTTATGTTTTAGACTACAGCTGATAAACTTTTCAATGGCTTGGAATACTCAGCACCGTTTACGAACACTTACATTTTTATTCTTCCAGCACCTTGGAATATTCTTCCACAGTTGACAGACACATTTTAACTATATTTAACATAAAGTATGTATTTACAGCTTGGAATAATCGTAGAAGTTGAAAAACTTACACATTTGGTTTACACTTGACATGAAATACTTATTTACAACTTCCCTGTGAGACAAAACACTAAACTAAACGTGATCTCGTTTGGTATGACCAGCAGCCGCGTAATTTTACCTACTGTACAGATAATACCATCTGCCAGGCACTTAAATATCATTTGCAGAATATCCATATAGATGTAGATACAGACACCGCGTGCAGATAACAACATTACCTATACAAATGGTGTACAAAAAACAAAGTACTCACTCACATATACGTTAGACAATTACTCACATATGCACTCACAGATATATGAACACACATATACATGTACACACTAGGATAAGTTGGTCTTACTATTACACACTCTCTCTCTTATCACCCAAGTGAACAGTGTGCGTATGATAGGATTTTGATGGCCGATTCTTAGTTGCGATACATGCAGTAGCGGATACATATGGAGGGCGTGCGAGGAACGCCCCCCACCCCCTTGTGCAGCCGCCCGCATTGCCACCCGCGCCGCCCACGCCAGTCAGCCAGCACGATATTCGTTCGTTTCTTTCATCAGTCGACTAGACTGAATCGAGTTATTGAGTAGTCGTTCTTTCCCGTGTAGTGCGCACGTCCGCGTCATCGTATTTTATACGTTTCTGTCTGGCACGTACCTTCGAGAAAAGTCGCGGCCATTCTAGTGATCTCGATACATTATTTTGTCTGGTATTTGTTCGAGGAAAGTCGCGAATATTCTACTGTTTTGTGATTAAAAAGAGACTAATAGGAGAGATTCTTCAATACAAGCAAACGAGCATAAACGCCCTTAAACTAAAACTGATCAAAAATGTCAATTTTTGATTTATTTTTTATTTTTAGTACAATTCATGGACAATAAGTTCCCAAAGTTTCAATGTTGAAATCGCATCCGAAGTGCCTGAAAATTAATAAAAAGTGTAATGCGGCCTCCCTGCCACGCCAAGCTCAGAGGGATAACAACCCCTACATTCACGAGAAATTCCAAATTGTATCCTGATCTTGTCTGGCCGATCCAGCACTTCTAAAAAAGTGTGTCCATGGCAAAACCCAAAATCCAAATGAGTCTCTAAATTCACTGATATGGAAACGATGCCCTAAAAACGCATTTGCATCTGCTAGAGTTGTCAGAATTGCAACTTATGATGCAGTTATTGTATTTAATGATGGAACATCGGGAGGATGAAAGTATCAGATAGAATGGGCTTCAAGATAGGAAATTTTACTCAAATAGGTTTACAGCACGTCTCTGCGCCTGAAAAGTCAGTTGAAGACCTGGTAAAAAAAGAAGACAGACAACAAAAAAACAGAAGAGAAGCCTTGAAGGGAAAGACGACCCAGAGTACAAATGAGGTGCCTTCTGAAGACGTGACATGAGGAAAAAAGTTAGGTTGAACTTTAAATTGTGATTCCTGAAAAGTTTGTATTTTAAAGTTTATGTACCTTTCCCTCAGATTCTATGAATGCTAGTATCATGAAATTTTGTACACATATTTCTGTAAAACTAATAAACGTTGTCTCAACAGCAAATTTTGCAATTCTGATTGCAAGATGAGATATTGGGCAAAGTGCTTGGAATTTTGCATGAATTAAAAATTGTACTTGTGGAATTATAATTTAAAAATTACGAAAATTCTCCTATATGACCTATTCCAAAAACCTCATGAGAGAACATATAAAGAGATGAAAAACAGAAAATTTTGTAGAAATCTCTTGAATTCTTTCTGAGAAAACGGAAGATACATTATTTTTTGAAAATAAAACTTCAGATTTCATTCAAAAAAGTTGAATATATATAATCAAAGGATTTTATATGTAAATGTGTTACTTTCATGTAAAGTATGGTACAAAATTTCGTTGCCATATCTCCAACACTGTAGATTTGGTGCATTTTTGAAATAGTGTGTGTTTTTCATCAACATGCACCCTTAATGATCGTGATTCTGTTATGCAAGCGCTGTCTGTTTGTCCTAGATCCGACTATCCTACTTTTCACACTCTGTACAAAATATTTGCTTGTCTACCTGCATCTATTGCTACACTAGGAAGAAGATTTTCAACACTGAGGCGAACAAAGACATGGCTGAGATCGACAATGAAGGAGGATCGACTTAATGGCTTAGTTCTGTAGAACACTCACCCTCACATTGATTGTCCTATTGTCGATGTACTTAACTAATTTGCCATGAAGAAAAGGCGCATAGAATTCATCATTTAAGGAAGAGATCCACAACTGCAACTTTTTTTATAAGCTGCCATTGTCTTGTATATGTGTATTATCAGTTTAAATAAAACTTTCTTAAATTTTTTAATGTCATTTGATTATTTTTATTAGGGTAAAAATAAAGGTAGCTCAAGATATCTTTAACACCCCCTCCTTGAGGTTTTTCTGTATCCGCTACTGACCTCGTGTCTTTGCGACTGAATACGAACTACTGCCCCAAATGCAGAGCAGGGTAGACAACACCACCATCATTGCTGTGCAGCACTTCAAGTAGTCTTCAACCATGAGAACCGTTGATGCAACATTATCATGTCTAAGGGTGCCACTTGTGTCTATACAGTATGTGTAAATTTTTTGGCAGAGACCTACAAACTCCACAGTCGTGACCCATTTGCCTCGTCTTTCGTCAGGCTGATAACCTTATTGTTGGTAGGTATTATGCCATAAAGATTATCGACATATCCAGATATGTCGAATGTGTTGCGGTGGCATCTTATTCCTTCATATGGATCACGACAAGGCTGTTGGTATCCATATAAACGAACTTTTTTATATGCGAAATGAGTTTTTATGAAACTAAACTTAAAATGGTGCATGAGGAGTTTGGATAGGTCTAATACAATCATACTTAGAGAATGAGATTTTTACTCTGCAGCGAAGCGTGCGCTGATATGAAACTTTCTGGCAGATTAAAACTGTGTGCTGGACCGAGACTCGAACTCGGGACCTTTGCCTTTTGCGGGCAAGTCCTCTACCATCTGAGCTACCCAAACACGACTCACGCCCCGTCCTCACAGCTCTACTTCCGCCAGTACCTCGTCTCCTACCTTCCAAACTTCACAAAGCTCTCCTGCGAACCTTGCAAGACTAGCACTCCTGAAAGAAAGGAGAGCTACTGTGAAGTTTAGAAGGTAGGAGACGAGGTACTGGCGGAAGTAGAGCTGTGAGGACGGGGCGTGATTCGTGTTTGGGTAGCTCAGATGGTAGAGCACTTGCCCGCTAAAGGCAAAGGTCCCGAGTTCGAGTTTCGGTCCAGCACACAGTTTTAATCTGCCAGAAAGTTTCATATCAGCGCACACTCCGCTGCAGAGTGAAAATCTTATTCTGGAAACATCCCCCAGGCTGTGGCTAAGCCATTTCTCCGCAGTATCCTTTCTTTCAGAAGTGCTAGTCTTGCAAGGTTCTATGTAGAGATTTACCTGAATCACTTTGTTGGAACTCAGAGAGCTGACCTGCATCAGCGTCAGGATAAAATCATAAAACCATTTATTAACTGAAGTGCCTTGCGATATCTCGACACTATCCCCTTGCTTATGTACGACAACACTCTTTGAGACACCCTCTTAGATGGCAGAGTGAACTTGCAGCACCCATGCACACACACACACACACACACACACACACACATGCATCACGCCGGTTCCCAGAACTCCTGAAGAGAGATGTTGACTGTGAAATTGTATCACAGACACAGTCCCTTTGACTGTTCAGAGATGTCACTAAACCCGCCCAAAAATGTGAACAACTATGCATGAGCAGCGCCTATTAGACGGAGGGGTCCGATAGCCCATCAGTTCCAGTCATTCTACCAGGAAGGAGGTACACGGCTCGTATTGTCTGTAGTTCAACCACGCCTAGACGGTCAATACCGCGGTTCGATCGCGTCCGCATTGTTACTTTGTGCCAAGAAGGCTTCTCAACAAGGGAAGTGTCTACGTGTCTCGAAGTGAACCAAAGCGATGCTGTTCGGACATGTAGGAGATACAGAGAGGCAGGAGCTGTCGATGACATGCCTCGCTGAGGCCGCCCGAGGGCCACTACTGCAGTAGGTGACCGCTACCTACTGATTATGGCTCGGAGGATCCCTGACAGCAACGCCACCATGTTGAATCAACGACTCAAACTGTGCGCAGTAGGCCGCATTATGCACAACTTCACACCCAACGTCTATGGCGAGGTCCGTCTTTGCAATCACCACACCACGCAACGCGGTACAGATGGGCCCAACAACATGCCGAATGGACTGCTCAGGATTGGCATCTCTTCACCGATGATTGTCGCGTATGCCTTCAACCAGATAATCGTCAGACACGTGTTTGGAGGCAACCCAGTCAGGCTGAACGCCTTAGACACACTGTCCGGCGAGCACAGCAAGGTGGAGGTTCCCTGCTGTTTTGAGATGGCATTACGTGGGGCTCACGTACGTGGCTGGTGGTCATGAAAGACGCCGTAATGGCTGTACGATACGTGAATGCCATCCTCCGACTGATAGTGCAACCATATCGGCTGCATATTGGCGAGGCATTCGTCTTCATGGACAATTCGCGCCCCCATGTTGCACATCTTGTGAATGACTTCCATCAGGATAACGACATCGCTCGACTAGAGTGGCCAGCATGTTCTGCAGACATGAACCCTATCGAGCGTGCCTGGAATAGATTGAAAAGGGTTGTTTATGGACGACGTGACCACTCTGAGGGACCAACTCCGAATCGCCGTTGAGAACCAACAGTGCCTTGATGAACTTGTGGATAGTGTGTCAAGACGAATACAGGCATGCATCAGTGCAAGAGGACGTGCTACTGCGTATTGGAGGTACTGGTGTCTACAGCAATCTGGACCACCACCTCTGAAGGTCTCGCTGTATGGTGGTACAACATGCAATGTGTGGTTTTCATGAGCAATAAAAGCGGGCGGAAATAATGTTTAATGTTTATGTTGCTCTCTATTCCAATACTCTGTGCAATATATATATATATATATATATATATATATATATATATATATATAGAGAGAGAGAGAGAGAGAGAGAGAGAGAGAGAGAGAGCTGAGTGGTCAGCGCGACGGCCTGCGTTCGATTCCCGGCTGGGTCGGAGATTTTCTCCGCTCAGGGACGAGGTTTTGTGTTGTCCTTATCATCATCATTTCATCCCCATCGACACGCAAGTCGACGACGTGGCATCAACTCGAAAGACTTGAACAAGGCGAACGGTCTAACCAACGGAAGGTCCTAGCGACATGGCATTTCCATTTCCATTGACAAAATTATTTAATTGGATAGATAAAAAATGTACTCACCAAGTGACGGCAGAACACACACATAAATGACTGTTGTAACTGGCAAGCTTTCGGAGCCAGCGGCTCCTTCTTCTGGCCGAAGGGTTGAAAGGGAAGGAAGAAGGGGGAAGGAAAAGAACTGTAGGGGTCTAGGAAAAGGGGTAGATTTCGGGAAAATCACCCAGAACTGCGGGTCAGGGAAGACTTACCGTACGAGATGAGAAGGAAATACATTGTTGGGGACCGCATCGGACGATATCTGAAAACCTGAGAGCTTAAAGGTGGCAGACATGGCAATACGTAAGGCAGAAATTACTGCTAAAACATCGTGCACGACTTAATAAGAGTGAAAAGCTAAGTGCATTGCACATAACAGAGGTGGAAGCGAGGCGGTGAAAAAGACAATGAAAGATGTAGAGAAATAAAACGGAGTGAAGCAAAGAATAGTGACAGTGAGGAAATGCTGAGACGGAAGAAATTAACGTAAATTAAGGCAGGTGGGTAGCGAGAACCAAGGACACGTAGTGCTAGTTCCCACCTGTGGAGTTCTGAGAAACTGGTGTCCGGGGGAAGAGTCCAGATGATGCGTGTTGTCAAACAGGCACTGACGTCACGAATGTTATGTTGTAGAGCATGCATCAGGATACTGTGAGTTGCCAGTATACCCCTCTGCCTATTCATCCTAATTGATAATTTGGTGGTAGTCATGCCGATGTAGAAGGCCGAACAGCGTTTTCATAATAGCTGGTATATGAGATGTGTAGTTTCGCAGGTAGCTCTTCCTTTGATTGTATATGTTTTGCCAGTTACAAGACTATTATAGGTGGTGGCAGGAGGGTGCTTAGGGAAAGTCTTGAAGCAGGGACGGTCACAAGGGTAGGAGCCGTAGGGTAGAGAGATGGGTGCAGACAGAGCATAGGGTCTGACAAGAATATCGTGGAGATTGGGAGGGCAACGGAAAGCTATTCCAGGTGTGGTAGGCAAAATTTCGGACAAAATTGATCTCATTTCATTTAGGAAGTCATGGCCCTGTCGAAATAACTGATTAACGCATTCCAGACCAGGATAATACTGAGTCACCAATGGTGTGCTCCGAAGCTGTTTTGTGGAGCGATCAGCAGTACCAGGATTGGATGTGATGGCCCGGGAAATCTGCTTTTTAACTTGGCTGGTGGTGTAATGAAGTGGTGCAGTGAAGGTTGAGGAGAGAATGGTGGTGTATTTCTGTAAGGCGTCTGCATCCGAACAAATACGTTTGCCTCGGATGCCAAGTCTGTATGGGACCGAACGTTTGACATGGAAAGGGTGGCAACTGTCAAAATGTAAGTACTGTTGTTTGTTGGTGAGTTTAATGTGGAGGGAAGTTGTGCAAGCTGGCCTTCGGTGAGGACGAGATCAACGTCAACGAAAGTGGCATGGGAATCAGATAGGACCATGTGAAATTTAGTTGGGAGAAGATATTCAGAGATGCCAGGGATTTTGGCAGGTCAACCTCACCATGAATCCATATGGTAAAGATGTCATCATTGTATCTAAACCAAACCAGGGGCTGAAGACTTGCGGATCCCACGAAAGCCGCCTCCAAGCGACCCATGAAAAGGTTGGCATAGGAAGGAGCCATTCTGTTCCCCATGACCGTAACCCTGATCTGTTTGTCTGTCTGTCCCTCAAAGGTGAAAGAGTTGTTAGTAAGTACAAAGCTGATTAAGGTGAGTAGGGACTCTCTACAGCAATACACCTCCATTCTCACCTCAGCCTCCTCTGCACGTAATTACCCCACCAGCCTAGTTAAAAAGCAGATTTCCCAGGCCATCACATGCAATCCTGGTACTGCTGATCCCTCCACAAAACAGTTCAGAGCTCACCATTGGTGACTCAGTATTATCCTGGTCGAGAATGTGTTAATCAGCTATTTCGACAAGGCCATGACTTCCTAAAATCATGCCCTGAAATGAGACCCATTTTGTCTGAAATTTTGCCCGCCACACCTAGAATAGCTTTCTGTCACCTTCCCAATCTCCACAACATTATTGTCAGACCCTATGCTCCTTCTGCACCCATCTCCCTGCCCTATGGCTTCTACCGCCAGCGACTGTCCCCACTGTAAGACTTGCCCTATGCACCCTCCTACCACCGCCTATAATAGCCCTGTAAATGGCGAAACATATATTATAAAAGGGAGAGCCACCTTCGAAACGACACGTGTCATATATCAGATCGTCCGCCCCAGTAGCTGAGTGGTCAGCGTGACGGATTGCCGTCCTCCGGGCCCGGGTTCGATTCCCGGCTGGGTCGGAGATTTTCTCCGCTCAGGGACTGGGTGTTGTGTTCATCATCATTTCATCCCCATCCGGCGTGCAGGTCGCCCAATGTGGCGCCGAATGTAATCAGACCTGCGCCAAGGCGGCCGGACCTGCCCCGCGAGGGGCCTCCCGGCCAATGACGCCAAACGCTCATTTCCATTTCCATATATCAGATGATGGAATATTCGATCTGCCGGGAAAACGTCAAGAGACACAGAGTGCATGATGATTGGCAAAGGCGATACAATAGCTAGAATGCTATAAATGTGATTAAGGGAATGGTCATAAACGCTTAAGACTCTGTAAAATGGTTATTATGCTGTAACAGGTATGTAGTAAGTTTTTCGTAAACCTGTGTAAGATGCAGGTCTTCCTTTCCAACAGAGCCTGTTTGGTTCTTTTTTTCCGAATATTTCTCGCCAGTAGCTCTGTCAGTTTTTCAGGAATAACCAAATATATTGCAACTGGAATGCACATCTACCTTGATCATCTGCTTGATTTTACTTCTGAATTTCATTTTGATGTTTTCAAAGGATATAAGCATATACCGTGCTTTGTGATATACCATAAGTCAGCTAGTTACTTAGTTATTTTCATGTTCCATGTATCATTTGCACGATAAATCGCAATGATTTGGAACAAGTCATTATACAGGGTGCGTCAAAAAAATGTATACACAACTTTGAAGCGTCATAGAAAATTTATTTGCCATTCTACCATGTTAAATTTCTGGAAATGGAAAGCTTAAAGTCCAATTGGAAAAATAAATGTACTTTGCAAATGTGATTAATGTTCAAACTGGTGGCCTTCAGCATCAATACATTTCTGAGTACGAATCACCACTGATTCCGTACATGGTACAAAAGTGTCCAATGAGATGTCTGCGCACACCGCCTGAATCTCATTCCAAAGTGTGTCAAGGGTACGTGGTTTACGTTTGTACACCTCACCTTTTACTGTGCCCCATAAGAAGAAATCCAGCGGCTTGAGGTCTGGAGAGCGTGCCGAAAACTCGATTGGTCCTATCCACTGGCCTGGCACATTGTGATCCAGGTATGCTCGTACGTCCCTATGATAGTGCAGCGAGGTGCCATCTTGTTGGAAATGAAACTCATCATTACCGTATCATGCACGAATGGCAGGGAATATGGAGTCAGCAAGCATTGTTAGGTACGTTTCTCCAGTAATAGTACCTTCAAAGCGGAAAGTCCCCTTGCAGACAAACCACACCACACATTTACACCAGGCAAATTCACAGCCTTTTCAACTGTAATGTGAGGATTATCTTCAGCCCAGTACACACAATTGTGCCTACTGACAGTTCCATTGAATTTGACTTGGGCTTCATCCGACCAAATTATGCTACCCATAAATCCCGATTCACGTCTCACCATCTCCTGAACCCATTCACAAAATTCTAACCTTCGATCTGGATCGTCGTCACTTAGCTGTTGCACCAGCCTTGGAATGTACACACGAAACTTGCCTTCCTTCAGAATGCGTAGCACACTACTAGCACTTACATTACTCTCACGTGCCGCTTGCCTTGAAGATTTTTGAGGCGAACGCTGAAACAGTTCCAAGACCACAGTTGTGGAATCATCACTTGTAGCTGTACGAGGTCGCCCTGATCGACCTTTATGCACATCACACACTGTTCCATGAATTTCGAATTTGGCTCGTAGACGTGTAATTGTTAACTTTGAAGGTGGTTCTGTACCATACTCACTTCTCCACTGTCTTCGAACCGCAGCTACATTCTCAAACTTCCAGTACCACTTAATTATCTGCTTCCGCGCTTCAAAGCTCAAACGCAGGTCCGCCATGTTGCAGTTACTTCCTTGCCACTGCTGCCACCTGTTGAAGAAACATAACATTACTTTCTCACAGATATTTAACCTTGTAGAACGGGAAATAATTTGTCTATGACAGTTCAAAGTGTGTATACATTTTTTTGACGCACCCTGTATATTGACATCATTTTGTTCGTAAATATGCCTCCATGGTGATCATTTATTAGTTTTCTTTCGTTTTTAATTAAAGACAGATGTTAGTAATTCCTATCCATCATCATTCACACATTACAGTAATAGATAATCTTCTGCGGAACAGAGGAGTAGTCAAAGATAAACGTTTTCAGTTTAATCTCAAATTTTACTGTGCTGTCTTCAGGCATTTTATATTAATGGGTATGTGATCAAAACTTTTGGTTGCAGAGTTGTGAAACCACGTTTGTGCTACAGATAACCTTAGTGTGGTGCAATGAATGTCATTTTTCTTCTTCTGGTGATGTAATTATGTACATCATTGTTCCTGATGAGCTGCAGTGGATTATTTACAACAAACTTCATGGGGGCATAACTATACTGTGAAACGCATAGATTGCTACTCACATGCCAAGCAGCAGGCAGGCACGACGAAAAGAATGTTCACGTAAGTTTTCAGTCAAAGCCTTCTTCAGGAAGGATGCACACAATCATACACACAAAACTCGCACCCACATGACCTCTGTCTCCGGTTGATTTAGCCAGAATCTCTTCTAAAGGAGGAGGAAACG
The DNA here is from genome assembly GCF_023864275.1 of Schistocerca cancellata. Taxonomy (NCBI): domain Eukaryota; kingdom Metazoa; phylum Arthropoda; class Insecta; order Orthoptera; family Acrididae; genus Schistocerca; species Schistocerca cancellata. Next base: position 105,379,230 of record NC_064637.1, read on the forward strand.
TGAACAATGAATAATTATAGGTGAGAGGAATTTAGGGCATGAGATGCTGCCGCAACAATCAGTGCGGTTACGTAGCCGTGTGTTGTGCGAGGATGAGGCCATTGATCCAGTGTGGCTCGCTTGTCGGAGTGTTTGCGATTCGGAAGGCAATGAAAAATACGGGACCCGACACTGAATGATGAAAGGCACATCTAAAGTCAGATGACAGAAATGAAACCACTAAATTAAAAGTAAACAGTGCAACCATAATTCATGTACACAAAAGAAAACAGTGTTTGGTTCTGAGCACTATGGGACTTACCATCTATGGTCATCAGTCCCCTAGAACCTAGAACTACTTAAACCTAACTAACCTAAGGACAGCACACACATCCATGCCCGATGCAGGATTCGAACCTGCGACCGTAGCAGTCGCGCGCCTCCGGACTGAGCGCCTAGAACCGCTAGACCACCGCGGCCGGCGAAAACAGTGTTTGAACGGCTACACTTACGAATGAAATGCGTTTTCTTTAGACTTAAGATTACGAACAGATCGATTAGTACACCGGTAAATAACACAAGCCGGTATTTTTCGTGAAACAATTACATCCCCACAATCATAACACCCACCCCGGTTGAAACTGGACACGGGCACGTCAGAGTGACGTCACGGGGAAGTATCAAAGCGGTGAACCATGGAGGTATGAAGCTGGTGAACCTAATGTTGTCGGCTACTTAAAGATGGCGGACGTCGGTTTCACGTTTACGACGTAATGACAACTCTCTTCTTTTTTTACGTCCATGTTTGTAACCCAGTGTTATATCTCCGACGCATGCGTGTTTACCACAGTAGGCTTGGCCAGTGTTACTATGTTTCGATCCAGTGTATCGATACGTGGAACTGTTTCAGTGTTTCGGAACGGCTGTGGTTCACTGTTTCGAAACAGTGGTTCAAAAATGGCTCTGAGCACTATGCGACTTAACTTCTGAGGTCATCAGTCGCCTAGAACTTAGAACTACACTCCTGGAAATTGAAATAAGAACACCGTGAATTCATTGTCCCAGGAAGGGGAAACTTTATTGACACATTCCTGGGGTCAGATACATCACATGATCACACTGACAGAACCACAGGCACATAGACACAGGCAACAGAGCATGCACAATGTCGGCACTAGTACAGTGTATATCCACCTTTCGCAGCAATGCAGGCTGCTATTCTCCCATGGAGACGATCGTAGAGATGCTGAATGTAGTCCTGTGGAACGGCTTGCCATGCCATTTCCACCTGGCGCCTCAGTTGGACCAGCGTTCGTGCTGGACGTGCAGACCGCGTGAGACGACGCTTCATCCAGTCCCAAACATGCTCAATGGGGGACAGATCCGGAGATCTTGCTGGCCAGGGTAGTTGACTTACACGTTCTAGAGCACGTTGGGTGGCACGGGATACATGCGGACGTGCATTGTCCTGTTGGAACAGCAAGTTCCCTTGCCGGTCTAGGAATGGTAGAACGATGGGTTCGATGACGGTTTGGATGTACCGTGCACTATTCAGTGTCCCCTCGACGATCACCAGTGGTGTACGGCCAGTGTAGGAGATCGCTCCCCACACCATGATGCCGGGTGTTGGCCCTGTGTGCCTCGGTCGTATGCAGTCCTGATTGTGGCGCTCACCTGCACGGCGCCAAACACGCATACGACCATCATTGGCACCAAGGCAGAAGCGACTCTCATCGCTGAAGACGACACGTCTCCATTCGTCCCTCCATTCACGCCTGTCGCGACGCCACTGGAGGCGGGCTGCACGATGTTGGGGCGTGAGCGGAAGACGGCCTAACCGTGTGCGGGACCGTAGCCCAGCTTCATGGAGACGGTTGCGAATGGTCCTCGCCGATACCCCATTAGCAACAGTGTCCCTAATTTGCTGGGAAGTGGCGGTGCGGTCCCCTACGGCACTGCGTAGGATCCTACGGTCTTGGCGTGCATCCGTGCGTCGCTGCGGTCCGGTCCCAGGTCGACGGGCACGTGCACCTTCCGCCGACCACTGGCGACAACATCGATGTACTGTGGAGACCTCACGCCCCACGTGTTGAGCAATTCGGCGGTACGTCCACCCGGCCTCCCGCATGCCCACTATACGCCCTCGCTCAAAGTCCGTCAACTGCACATACGGTTCACATCCACGCTGTCGCGGCATGCTACCAGTGTTAAAGACTGCGATGGAGCTCCGTATGCCACGGCAAACTGGCTGACACTGACGGCGGCGGTGCACAAATGCTGCGCAGCTAGCGCCATTCGACGGCCAACACCGCGGTTCCTGGTGTGTCCGCTGTGCCGTGCGTGTGATCATTGCTTGTACAGCCCTCTCGCAGTGTCCGGAGCAAGTATGGTGGTTCTGACACACCGGTGTCAATGTGTTCTTTTTTCCATTTCCAGGAGTGTAATTAAACCTAACTAACCTAAGGACATCACACACATCCATGCCCGAGGCAGGATTCGAACCTGCGACCCTAGCGGTCACGCAGTTCCAGACTGAAGCGCCTTTAACCGCACGGCTACACCGGCCGGCGAAACAGTCGTGTTTCATTCCGCCCCTGTGTCGGATAACCCGACCAGATTCGATCTCGAGCCAGACACAGAAACTGTATCGTTGTTTCAAAATACGGCTGTTTCAGTCCACCTGTGCTTGGAACGTACTAATTGTATCGAAACACTGATGTTTCATTCCGCTCTGTGTCGGACGAGATTCGGGCTCGGCACAGGTACTGAAACACAGCATACCACTTCATGAAACAAAGAATGTCGAAATCTTTTTGACAAGCAACAGCATGAAGCTTAAGATATCCAAAAATAAAGTTTCGTTTCTAGCTGACTGTCCTATTCCGAAATGGCGTAACATCTGCTTTATAAACGCTAACCAAACAATAAAACAACGCATGCTATTCACATTGAAAATAATAAATATATGAAAATCATTCAGTTAAATTACACTTTTTTATAACATACGTTTCTCTGTTCATGTACAGTAATCACATTAAGAAACGCAAGTTTTTGAATAAAAAAAGGCGTGCAGTGACAGTTATTAGACATTAAAATTGATGTAGGTATAATTGCAAGCAATCTGTCTGACATATCACTGATAGTGTAATGGTGAACGGGAAGGGCTGGGAAGCATGATGAATTTATAGTAACGGTTCGAAACACCTTGAAAGACAAAGTTTTTTCTGTTATATTTTGTTATTTATTCGACTTATTTAACGTTATTTGTGAGTCCATAGTCACTGTGCCTATTATCCACAATGATTCCCTTTGTGTGCATGGAAATTAGCAGGATGGGTATATTACCCATACTAACGGAATGTGGGAATCCCAGTAGCATATCCGTCGTTTCTGCAGTTTGCTACCACCTCCAGATCCGTTCGTGGTAGTTCTTCTGTCTTCAAGTATGGCTGTCCTCAGCCAATTGAAAACTATGAAAGTCACACGACACGAAAGCAGCGCATTTGCTGCAGGATGCCGGTCGCGGTGGTCTAGCGGTTCTAGGCGCCCAGTCCGGAACCGCACGACTGCTACGGTCGCAGGTTCGAATCCTGCCTCGAGCATGGATGTGTGTGATGTCCTTAGGTTAGTTAGGTTTACGTAGTTCTAAGTTCTAGGGGACTGATGACCACAGATGTTAAGTCCCATAGTGCTCAGAGCCATTTGAACCATTTTGCTGCAGGAAATACGAAACTGCCAAGACGCCTAAGTGATAGTTTCATACTTTCTGCGATATGATTAGCGCTCTCGCACCTCATTTGTGTTTATATGGACATACTTATACAGTAGACATTCAAGATGATAAAATGTGTATTAGATTCCAAAACACAAACTGTTTCACTGTTTCGAAACATAGTATCGAAACATTACATTGTACTGTTTCATTTGTTTCGAAGCAGTTACGTGTTTCAGTTTGCCCATCTCTATACCACAGTATTGCAACAGTCTAAGATAACAGTTCGACCATAGACCGTATATAACATAGACTGCGCATGTCCCTATCTCTGCCGTGTTCCCTCTTCAAACCAACATCTAAGTCACGTGACTCGGAGCAGAGACCTGAGTTTCTGTCATTACACGCCGTGTGAGGTGGAGCTGACAGTTACAGTTTCTCTCATTTATAGCTGAATTTGAAGCATCGATTTTGACAAGTCAACGAACTGTAGTAGTGCAGTGAATCTAAGTTCTCCGAAATTCCGGATAATAAAGCAGTGGTTATCATTTTTTCGTGTGGTCAAGTTGAAACGTATTGACAGGAGTGGAAGAAAAAATAACAATTTCGAACGCAGCATTAGTTTTCTAACGATTCCACAAGAATGTGTGTGAAATACTTTAGTAAGCTTTTGTAAGAATGGAAATTCGTTTATGTGCATAATGTCAGGTATTTACACAAAATAAGCACATACGCTTTCTGACTTTTGCTTAACGAAGTACAGACACCGAAAGTAATTCACTTACTCAACTGAGATTTTCGTTACGTTGCCTAATCTGTAGGACACCAAAAAAAAAAAAAAAAAAAATCCCACAGCACGTTGCCAGGCACCCCAGATATACTTAATAATATTCATGTCTGGGGAGTTTGGTGGCCAGCGGAAGTGTTTAAACTCAGAGGAGTGTTCCTGGAGTCATTCTGTTGCAATTATGGACGTGTGAGGGGTCGCACTGTTTTGCTGGAATTGCCCACGTCCGTCGGAGTCACAATGGATATGAATGGATGAAGGTGATCAGACAGGATGCTTACGTACGTGTCATCTGTCAGAGTCGTATCTAGACGCTACAGGTGTCCCACATCACTCCAACTGCACCCGCCCCACACCATCACAGAGCCTCCACCCGCTTGAACAGTCCGCTGCTGGCATGCAGGGTCCATGGATTCATGAGGTTGTCTCCATACGTACACATCCATCCGCTCGATACAATTTGAAACGAGACTCGCCCGACTAGGCAACGTATTTCAAGTCATCATTGTCGTTGTATACAGACCCATAATAGGCGTAAAGCTTTTTGCCGTGCTGTCATCAAGAGTACACGAGTTGGCCTTCGGCTCCGAAAGCCCATATCGATGATGTTTCGTTGAATGGTTCGCACGCTGACACTTGTTGATGGCCCAGCATTGAAATCTGCAGCAATTTGCGGGAGGGTTGCACTTCTGTCACACTGAACGATTCTCTTCAGTCGTCGTTGGTCCCGTTCTTGCAGGATCTTTTTCCGGCCGCAGCGATGTCGGAGATTTGATGTTTTACCGGATTCGTGATATTCGCGGTAGGGTAGGGCGGGGCTAATCGAGTAATTTTTCACTTGATTGGTTATAGCTCCTCAACGATAAGTCTTAATGGCTTGTTATGCATACTGATGGGTAAGCAATTCATCACTTTGCAAAAGTGTCTATAGTAATCTATTTCTAGCAAGTTGCATTTAAGAGCTAGAGCTGTTTAAATGGAACGTACGCTCAACATACCCCATAGGTGTGGTAAGTTGAGCAAAGGTATGGGACAAATTGAGCACTCAGAAATCTAGCCAAAGCACGGTTTCAATATTAGCTAGACAAGAAATAAAATTTCTATCTGACAATCAACTTTTTATTTATAGTCACTTAATGACGGACAGTAAAACTAAAAGTAATTTTCCTTTAATAATAAACAAAAAATAGGTTCAATAGAACATTAACGTATCTTAAGATTAACTTTTGGATAAGACTCAGTCTTTCTATTCAAAATCAGACTTGCATATTTATGTAATTATCAATATGGTTTCTATTAAAAAAGAAAAATTAATATGATATTGGAAACTGTTGTCACTGTTGCAATTTACACAAATTAAAGTAAGACCAGCACTTGGCGCACATTTTATACGTGCCCATTGTCTGCAAACTTGACACTGGATCCATGTTTCCTCTCATAAACTTGCAGAATAGCCTTCGCAACAAATCAGACACACAGCCATCATCTTTGCCTTCCTCATTTGACTGCAGTATTTTTTATAGAAACACTCTTCTTTCTTTTTTATCAGTGTTCTTTCTTGGTTTTTTAATTTTTGTAGTCGTTTTATTTTGTCCCTCCTGCAATGTGTTCTTTTCGGGAGCCGGCCGCGGTGGGCGAGCGGTTCTAGGCGCTTCAGTCTGGAACCGCGCGACTGCTACGGTCGCAGGTTCGAATCCTGCCTCGGGCATGAATGTGTGTGATGTCCTTAGGTTAGTTAGGTTTAAGTAGTTCTAAGTTCTAGGGGACTGATGACCTCAGATGTTAAGTCCCATAGTGCTCAGAGCCATTTGAATAATTTTTTTCTTTTCGGGAATGTCTGTTAGAACAGCAGCTTTCGTCTTTCTTTTGTTAGTTTTGTTTGCTTTTCTAGGACCTGTTTTTGGATATGGTCGAACAATTTCTGGAGAAAATGTATGCGTTAGATCGAACAGCTCGTTTTCTTTATTGCTTGTACCAGGTGGGGGTTCAGGTTGGCTGGTGGACGTAGAAGGAGCGAGATTAGGTTCAGTGTTGGACATTAGGCCTACAGCTTGCTCTGGACGATCTTTTTCCATCTCGATAGTTTCTGGATGTAGACGGTCGATTACAAATGATGGTGAAAACTCATCCTCACTAAAAATGTTCGCTAAGTTTCCTTTAATTTACGTCTATGGTCACAAACTTTTTGTTAACAGATTACCGGTTTCGGTCTATAATGACCATCTTCAGATCTGGTTTATAAAAACAAAGTCGTAATGTACTGCAGCCATAGTGGCATCGTCAACTGTGCTGATTTTGCATTTAACGCTTGACGATGCCACTATGGCTGCAGTACATTACAACTTTGTTTTTATAAAACAGGCCGGCCGGAGTGACCGAGCGGTTAAAGGCGCTACAGTCTGGAACCGCACGACCGCTACGGTCGCAGGTTCGAATCCTGCCTCGGGCATGGATGTGTGTGATGTCCTTAGGTTAGTTAGGTTTAAGTAGTTCTAAGTTCTAGGGGACTTATGACCACAGCAGTTGAGTCCCATAGTGCTCAGAGCCATTTTATAAAACAGATCTGATGATGGTCATTATAGACCGAAAAAAAGTTTGTGACCATAGACGTAAATTAAAGTAAAATTATTGTATATAGGAGTCACTGTTTTATTCGCGACAATGTCGCAGCTTGTGGAAAAATGTTAGCATTATACGGGAAGATGCCAGTCTTTCGGTTCAAATGGTTCAAATGGCTCTGAGAACTATGGGACTTGACTTCTGAGGTCATCAGTCCCCTAGAATTTAGAACTACTTAAACCTAACTAACCTAAGGACATCACACACATCCATGTCCGAGGCAGGATTCGAACCTGCTCGTTTTCTTTATTGCTTGTACCAGATGGGGGTTCAGTTTGGCTGGTGGACGTAGACGGAGCGAGATTAGGTTCAGTGTTGTAAATTAGGCCTACAGCTTGCTCTGGACGATCTTTTTCCAGCTCGATAGTTAGGTTTAAGTAGTTCTAAGTTCTAGGGGACTCAGAAGTTAAGTCCCATAGTGCTCAGAGCCATTTGAACCGAAAGACTGGCATCTTCCTGTATAATGCTAACATTTTTCCACAAGCTGCGACATTGTCGCGAATAAAACAGTGACCCGTATATACAATAAGTTTCCTTTAATTTAAGTCTATGGTCACAAACTTTTCTTCGGTCTATAATGACCATCATCGCGCGGTCGCGCGGTTCCAGATTGTAGCGCGTAGAACCGCTCGGCCACTCCGACCGGCGCCAGTCTTTCGGAAACCGTTGACAATATTTGTACTTGTCCGAGCCATTGGCAACGAATGAGCGACAATTTTTGTATATCTTAAGTAGTCAGGGTCTTGCCCGCGTTATTTCGTAGCCACGTACCTTCAGCAGCGGCGCAATACTTTTTGAATGGTCCAAACACTGAGACATCCAACGGTTGCAGCTTGTGGCTACAATGCGGCGGAGAGGACAACATTACAACTCCGCTCTCTTTGGCCAAATCTAGTATCACCACATTCAAATGACAGGAGTGTTTTGTATCCCGCTTGGAAGGCGGCGCGTGGGTCTGCTCCTGAAAACTGAAAGGTTGGTCGAATGAAGGAAGCGAGTAGGAGCAGGTGAGTAAAGCACGTCGGTACTGCAAATACAGTTAAAGCACTTTTATTAGTGTATAAACATATGCAAACATGTTACATAACTTTAGGTGATGAGCACGTAGGTGCGACGTCGTAGACCCATTGTAACTGCAAACTATGCTGAAGCAATGTTTCCAGCCCGTCTGCACTTGATGAAATGGGCAGAATCTGGAGCGGAGCTTGTAGAGCTCTCCCGCTCCGGCTAGAGCGCGCTGTCGTCGGTGTCTGTCTTAGTGCCAACCTACGCCGTGGCATCGTAACTATCGATACCACAGAGTGATTATCTAATACTAACAAAACACGATGCTCCATGGACGGTTTCACATGTTTCATAAAATGTTGCATAAACTGATGGAATTCTTCGTCTGTAACCCATCCACTGGTATTGCCTGCTGCTATACAATCAGAGGGACCACCATTACGAGAGTGTCTCTTGAAATTTTTTCTGGGAAACACAAACATAGGATGTACTGTATTTCCAAAAGCAGATACAGCAGCTACTACTGTTATGTTAGCCCCTCGCTCCACAAAAGTCACCGAGCGAGGTGGCGCAGTGGTTAGCACACTGGACTCGCATTCGGGAGGACGACGGTTCAATCCTGCGTCCGGCCATCCTGATTCAGGTTTTCCGTGATTTTCCCTAAATCGCTCCCAGGCAAATGCCGCGATGGTTCCTTTCAAAAGGGCACGGCCGACTTACTTCCCCGTCCTTCCCTAATCCGATGAGACCGATAAACTTCGTAGTCTAGTCTCCTCCCCCAAACAAACCCAAACCCCAGAAGTCATGGCTCCAACGTTACGCTTACCCTCGGCAGCTACAATTTTATTTGGATTCACACTATGGACATTCCTGTTTCATCTACATTCCATATGTCTGAAAGAAAACTCTGGCATTCACAGCACTAGATGTAGCCCTACCAAGGCTTTCGAATGGATAGCTCCGGATTCCGTTTAAAAACATCGTAAGCCATTCTTTTCCGGCCATCTTATTTTAAGTCCAGGAGGAAGGAGTTTTAATGCACAAATTTAGCAGCACACTCGTAGGCAAGGCGACAAACATCTTTTGGTGAATAAGCGTTGAAGACTGATGCCACTTGTAACAAGCATTTTTTTAAAGAGTCTTCTCGCGTGGGAAGAGATACCTGCCTCGGTGTTGCATAAGCCATGGATGAATTACGACCTTCAATTTATTTCTTCAAAAATCTTGTCACAGTCATCCATTTGATACCGATCCTTTGGCGGCATGCGAACTATGTGCCGGACATCCATCATGTTGGAAGTACATCGCTATTCTGTCATGCAGTGAAACATCTTGTAGTAACATCGGTAGAACATTACGTAAGAAATCAGCATACATTGCACCATTTAGATTGCCATCGATAAAATGTGGGCTAATTATCCTTCCTCCCATAATGCCGCACCATACATTAACCCGCCAAGATCGTTGATGTTCCACTTGTCGCAGCCATCGTGGATTTTCCGTTGCCCAATAGTGCATATTATGCCGGTTTACGTTACTGCTGTTGGTGAATGACGCTTCGTCGCTAAACAGAGCGCGTGCAAATAATCTGTCATCGTCCTGTAATTTCTCTTGTGTCCAGTGGCAGAACGGTACACGACGTTCCAAGTCATCGCCATGCAATTCGTGGTGCCTAGAAATAGGGTACGGGTGCAGTCGATATTGATGTAGCATTCTCAACACCGACGTTTTTGAGGGTCCCGATTCTCGCGCAATTTGTCTGCTACTGATGTGCAGAATAGCCGCGACAACAAGTAAAACACCTACTTGAGCATCATCATCTGTTGCAGGTCGTGGTTGACGTTTCACATGTGGCTGAACACTTCCGTTTCCTTAGATAACGTAACTATCCGGCGACCGCCCCGACACTTGGATGATGTAGTCCAGGATAGCGAGCCGCACACATAGCACACGCCCATTGGGCATTTTGATCACAATAGCCATACATCAACACGATATCGACATTTTCCGCAATTGGTAAACGGTCCATTTTAACACAAGTAATGTATCACGAAGCAAGTACCGTCCGCACTGGCGGAATGTTACGTGATACCACGTACTTGTAAGTTTGTGACTATTACAGCGCCATCTATCACAAAGTGAAAAATGTGGTCCACCTAAAACATTCATATTTCTTTACGTACTACACGAATATGTAATAAAAATGGGGGTTCCTATTTAAAAAACGCAGTTGATATCCGTTTGACCTATGGCAGCGCCGTCTAGCGGGCCAACCATAGCACCATCTGGTTTCCCCCTTCAAGCTAGACAAGTTTCGTTCTTTGTAGTTTTATCGTTTGATGCTTATTTCGTGAGATATTTGGCTCGGTCACTATCAACGGACCACCCTGTAGAGTGCAGACCTTGCCTAGAAAGGCCGGCCGCTGGCGCCCATACGCTGTCGCGGCGGGCGTTTCTCCCTGCATGGCGCTTTGGAACGACGGCAGCGGTCGCGGGGTTGACAAGTGTCTTCTAGCGGCCAAGTCCATACCTTCCGGCAGTCTTTCCACATCGTCGGACTGGGGTACCATATTACTGACGTTCGAAGTCATGGGGTTAGTTGAGCTACTATTGCCCGACCAACCCCAACCCAAAAACTTAAAACAAAAGTGAGGTTATGAAACAACGGTTAGAATTATATCCATAAATTTTATACATACACTATGTGATGAAAAGAATCCTGACACTTGGCTGAATATGACTTACAAGTTCATGGTGCCCTCATCAGTAATGCTCCAATTCAGTATGGTATTGGCCCATCCTTAGCCTTATTGACAGCTTCCACTTTCGCAGGCATACGTTCAATCAGGTGCTGGAAGGTTTCTTGGCGAATGGCAGCCCATTCTTCACGGAGTGCTGCACTGAGGAGAGGTATCGATATCTGTCGGTGAGGTCTGGCACGAAATCGGCGTTCCAAAACATCTCAAAGATGTTCTACAGATTTCAGGTCAGGACTCTGTGCAGGCCAGTCCATTACAGGACTGTTATTGTCGTGTAACCACTCCGTCACACCTAGTGCATTATGAGTAGGTGCTCGATCGTGTTGACAGATTCAATCGCCATCCCCGGGAAAATATGGAAATTTGTGGTAAGGTCTTATGCGACCAAACTGCTGAGGACATCGGTCCCTAAGCTTACGCACTACTTAATCTAACTTAAACTAACTTACACTAAGGACAACACACACATCTATGCCCGAGGGAGGACTCGAACCTGCAACAGGGGGAGCCGCACGGGCCGCGACAAGGCGCCTACCACCACGCTGCTATCCCACGCGGCGCCATCCCCGGACTGCTCTTCAACAGTGGGAAGCAAGAGCGTCCTTAAAACATCAATGTAGGCCTGTGCTGTGCTAGTTCCACGCGAAACAACAAGGGGTGCAAGCCCCCTCCATGAAAAACACGACCACACCATAACACCACCGCCTCCGAATTTTACTGTTGGCACTACACACGCTGGCAGATGACGTTCACCGGGTATTCGCTATACCCACACCCTGCTATCGGATCGCCACATTGTGTACTCAACACAACGTTTCTCCACTGTTCCATCGTTCAATGTTTACGCTCCTTACACCAAGCGAGGCGTCGTTTGGCATTTACCGGCGTGATGTGTGACTTATGAGCATCCGCTCGACCACGAAATCCAGGCTTTCTCACCTCCCGCCCAACGGTCATTGTACATGCAGTGGATCCTTATACAGTTTGGCATTCCTGTCTGATAGTCTGGATAGATGTCTGCCTGTTCCACATTACGACTCTCAACTGTCGGCGGTCTACGAATATGTCAGTCAACAGATGAGTTCGGCCTATACGCTTTAGTGCTGTACGTGTCCCTTCACGTTTCCACTTCACTATCACATGGGAAATAGTGGACCTAGGGATGTTTAGGAGTGTGGAAATCTCGCCTACAGACATATGACACAAGTGACAGTCACCTGACCACGTTCGAAGGCCGTGAGTTCCGGGAGCGCCCCATTCTGCTCTCTCGCGACGTTTAATAGCTACTGAGGTCGCTGATATGGAGTATCTGGCCCTAGGTGGTAGCACAGTGCACCTAATACGAAAATCGTATGTTTTTTGGGGTGTCTGGATACTTTTGATCATATAGTGTATCAAAAATATACTAAATTTATGTATGAAACTTCCTGGCAGATTAAAACTGTGTGCCCGACCGAGACTCGAACTCGCGACCTTTGCCTTTCGCGGGCAAGTGCTCGTAAAGTGCAAGTAAAGCTGCGAGTACCGGGCGTGAGTTGTGCTTCGGTAGCTCAGATCGTAGAGCACTTGCCCGCGAAAGGCAAAGGTCCCGAGTTCGAGTCTCGGTCGGGCACACAGTTTTAATCTGCCAGGAAGTTTCATATCAGCGCACACTCCGCTGCAGAGTGAAAATCTCATTCTGGAAACATCCCCCCAGGCTGTGGCTAAGCCATGTCTCCGCTATATCCTTTCTTTCAGGAGTGCTAGTTCTGCAAGGTTCGCAGGAGAGCTTCTGTAAAGTTTGGAAGATAGGAGACGAGATACTGGCAGAAGTACAGCTGTGAGTACCGGGCGTGAGTCGTGCTTCGGTAGCACAGATGGTAGAGCACTTGCCCGCGAAAGGCAGAGGTCCCGAGTTCGAGTCTCGGTCGGGCACACAGTTTTAATCTGCCAGGAAGTTTCATATCAGCGCACACTCCGCTGCAGAGTGAAAATCTCATTCTGGAAACATCCCCCCAGGCTGTGGCTAAGCCATGTCTCCGCTATATCCTTTCTTTCAGGAGTGCTAGTTCTGCAAGGTTCGCAGGAGAGCTTCTGTAAAGTTTCGAAGGTAGGAGACGAGATACTGGCAGAAGTAAAGCTGTGAGTACCGGGCGTGAGTCGTGCTTCGGTAGCTCAGATGGTAGAGCACTTGCCCGCGAAAGGCAAAGGTCCCGAGTTCGAGTCTCGATCGGGCACACAGTTTTAATCTGCCAGGAAGTTTCATATCAGCGCACACTCCGCTGCAGAGTGAAAATCTCATTCTGGAAATTTATGTGTGTTTAACACTTACTTGATTGAAAACGGATAACTTTGACTTGTACAGAAGAAATATTCCTGTTTACGATTATTTTTGATCACGAAATAAACAATGCAGGTGTGTAGTTCACTAGGTCGGCAAATCGCCACTGGCGGTGGTGCGATGGTTTCCCCTCCTACGACCGCTTCTTTCTGCAATTTGATGCATCAACGTGCAGTGACTAGTTTCCGAGATATTTCGATTGCTGAACTTACCCTTATGCTCAACTAGGCCCGCCCAACATTCGTGAAATGATCGTACGGGAAACTCCCCACTTCATCGTTACCTCAGAGATGTTGTGTCCCATCGCTCCTGCGCCGACTTACTTATTCTCGAGTCAGAAACATATTTACAGTAACCATACACATCAATAAATATACTCATAAAAAAGTTTTCATAGCCATTGTTCCAAGAGTTCCGGAACCTGTACAGAAAATTGGATTAGAGATCAACATAAACATTATTTCCACCCTTTTTATTGCTCATGAAAACCACACATTCCATGTTGTACCACCATACAACGAGACCCTCAGACGTAGTGGTCCAGATTGCTGTACACATCGGTACCTCTAATACCCAGTTCCATGTCCTCTTGCATTGATGTTTGCCTGTATTCATCGTGGCATAGTTCAAGGCACTCTTGGTACAGATTGTCCCACTCCTCAACGGCGATTTGGCGTAGATCGCTGAGAGTGGTTGATGGGTCACGTCATCCATAAACAGCCCTTTTCAATCCATCCCAGGCACGTTCGATATGGTTCATGTCTGCAGAACATGCTGGCCACTGTAGTCGAGCGATGTCATTATCCTGAAGGAAGTATTTCAGGCGGCGCGTACAGTCGTCCATAAAGACGAATGCCTCGCCAATATGCTGCCGAAATGGTTGCACTGTCTGTCGGAGAATGGCATTCACGTATCGTATAGCCATTACGACGCCTTCCATGGCCAACAGCGGCGTACGTCGGCCCCACATAATGCCACCCCAAAACAGCAGGGAACCCCTTGCTGCACTCGCTGGACAGTGTGTCTGAGGCATTCAACCTGACTGGGTTGCCTCCAAACACGCCTCCGACGATTGCCTGGTTGAAGGCATATCCGACACTCATCGGTGAAGACAACGTGATGCCAGTCCAGAGCGATCCATTCGGGTGGCCTGAACGAGGCATGTTATCGACAGTTCTTGTCTCTCTGTATCTCCTCCATGTCCGAAAAACATGGCTTTGGCTCACTCCGACGCCTGGACTCTTCCGTTTTGAGAGCCCTTCCTGGCACAAAGTAACAATGCGGACGCGATGGAACCACGGTATTGACCGTCTAGGCATGGTTGAACTACAGACAACACGAGCCGTGTACCTCCTTCCTGGTGGAATGCCTGGCACCGATTGGCCCTCCGCTCAATAGGCGCTGCTCATGCATGGTTGTTTACGTCTTTGTGCGGGTTTAGTGACATCTCTGAACAGTCAAATGGACTGTGTCTGTGATACAATATCCACAGTCAACATCTATCTTCAGGCGTTCTGGGAACCGGGCTGATGAAAACGTGTCTGTGTGTGTGTGTGTGTGTGTGTGTATGTGTGGAGTGGCTTGTAGGAGGTCATTCTTCATGCAGGATGTAGGGCACAAAGGGCACTGAAGCATGTGGTCTGCGGTTTGTCCTTGTCCACAATCACAAGACGTATCTTCTGTTATGAAGCCCCATCTCTTCAGGTTGTCTCTGGATCGTCCAATTCTTGATCGTAATCTGTTTAAAGATTTCCACACCAGCCAGCTTTCATTGTGTCCAGGTGGTAGTTCTTCAGCTTCTGGCATACGTCTGTGCAGGTGAGGCGTCGATTTCTTGCATAGCTCCAGCCTTGCTTTCTCTGGTGAAATGGTAAGCTTCTCGGAAGTCTTCAGGAAGCTCTTTCGCGAGCTCAGCCGACTATAGGATCACTTTCGAACTCACTTAAATCTTGATGACCTGCCACTGTAGCAGCAGTAACCGATCTAACAACTGCGCCAGGCACTTGTTGTCTTATACAGGGTGTTACAAAAAGGTACGGCCAAACTTTCAGGAAACATTCCTCACGCACAAAGAAAGAAAATATGTTATGTGGACATGTGTCCGGAAACTTTCCATGTTAGAGCTCATTTTATTACTTCTCTTCAAATCACATTAATCATGGAATGGAAACACACAGCAACAGAACGTACCAGCGTGACTTCAAACACTTTGTTACAGGAAATGTTCAAAATGTCCTCCGTTAGCGAGGATGCATGCATCCACCCTCCGTCGCATGGAATCCATGATGCGCTGATGCAGTCCTGGAGAATAGCGTATTGTATCACAGCCGTCCACAATACGAGCACGAAGAGTCTCTACATTTGCTACCGGGATTGCGTAGAAAAGCGCTTTCAAATGCCCCATAAATGAAAGTCAAGAGGGTTGAGGTCAGGAGAGCGTGGAGGCCATGGAATTGGTCCGCCTCTACCAATCCATCGGTCACCGAATCTGTTGTCGAGAAGCGTACGAACACGTCGACTGAAATGTGCAGGAGCTCCATCGTGCATGAACCACATGTTGTGTCATACTTGTAAAGGCACATGTTCTAGCAGCACAGGTAGAGTATCCCGTATGAAATCATGATAACGTGCTCCATTGAGCGTAGGTGGAAGAACATGGGGCCCAATCAAGACATCACCAACAATGCCTGCCCAAACGTTCACAGAAAATCTGTGTTGATGACGTGATTGCACAATTGCGTGCGGATTCTCGTCAGCCCACACATGTTGATTGTGAAAATTTACAATTTGATCACGTTGGAATGAAGCCTCATCCGTAAAGAGAACATTTGCACTGAAATGAGGATTGACACATTGTGGGATGAACCATTTGCAGAAGTGTACCCGTGGAGGCCAATCAGCTGCTGATAGTGCCTGCACACGCTGTACATGGTACGGAAACAACTGGTTCTCCCGTAGCACTCTCCATACAGTGACGTGGTCAACGTTACCTTGTACAGCAGCAACTTCTCTGACGCTGACATTAGGGTTATCGTCTACTGCACGAAGAATTGCCTCGTCCATTGCAGGTGTTCTCGTCGTTCTAGGTCTTCCCCAGTCGCGAGTCATAGGCTGGAATGTTCTGTGCTCCCTAAGACACCGATCAATTGCTTCGAACGTCTTCCTGTCGGGACACCTTCGTTCTGGAAATCTGTCTCGATACAAACGTACCGCGCCACGGCTATTGCCCCGTGCTAATCCATACATCAAATGGGCATCTGCCAACTCCGCATTTGTAAACATTGCACTGACTGCAAAACCACATTCGTGATGAACACTAACCTGTTGATGCTACGTACTGATGTGCTTGATGCTGGTACTGTAGAGCAATGAGTCGCATGTCAACACAAGCACCGAAGTCAACATTATCTTCCTTCAATTGAGCCAACTGGCGGTGAATCGAGGAAGTACAGTACATACTGACGAAACTAAAATGAGCTCTAACATGGAAATTAAGCGTTTCCGGACACATGTCCACATAACATGTTTTCTTTATTTGTGTGTGAGGAATGTTTCCTGAAAGTTTGGCCGTACATTTTTGTAACACCCTGTATAGGCGTTGCCGAGCGGAACACCGTATTTTGCCTGTTTATATATTCCCGTATTTGAATACGCATCCGTATACCAGTTTCTTTGGCGCTTCAGTGTATATTCTTCTTCACTATTTAAAACAATCTGTCAATACTGGGACTATATAAGTCACTTAACTTGGTTTCGAGGCGAAGAACTCATCGAATCATGATCGGAACGCATTTTCATCTGGAAAGGAAGTTCTCTGAAGGTTCTTCAACAGTGAGCGGAAAAGGTGAAAGTCTGAGGGAGCAAGATCAGGTGAACAAGATGGGTGTGGAATGATTACCCAATCAAACTCATGTTTGGCGTTTTTTGTCAGTCTAACAGAATGTGGGCGGGCTTTATCGTGGAATAGCATGACTTCATGCAGTCTTCCTGGTCGTTGTTCTTCGATTGCGTCTGCAAGATGTCTCAGTTGTTGACAATAAATGGCAGCACTGATGTTACACCTCGGGGAAGCAATTCGTAGTACACCACACGACACCGTCCACCACATGCTTAACATCTTCTGTGGGTGGGCACAGGTTTTTGTACGGGGAGATGCTGCTTTCTTTGGGCTCAACCATTCCTTTCTTTTCCTTATGGTAGCATAAAGACAGCGTTTCTCGTCACCAGTAACGATACAGGATAGGAACGGTCGGTGGTGTTCACGAGGCAATTGATGACGAGCAAGCAGAGATGCACCTTGGCCACTTTGTAGTTCTGGTTTAGAGCATGTGGTACCTACACAGCCGATTTTTGCACCTTCCCCATTGCTTGCACTATGTTAGAATGATCACAGTTCATCACATCTGCCAGTTCCCCATTACACAGACGTGGAGCATTGCAGAATTATTCACTTAAACGTCTTCATCAAACGCTGATAGTCTTCCAGAACGAGGAGAGCCACTAATGTCGAAAACATCCTCCTTAAAACGAGAAAAGCATTTTGTTACCGTGCTGAGTGCAGCAGCATTAGCCCCACACATGGCGCAAATGTTTCTGGCTGCCTTCGCTGCTGTAACCCCTCTGTTGAACTGAAACTGAAGAATATGTCGGAAATGTTCCGATTTCTCCACTTGACACTCCATTTTCTAACGTCCACAGCTCCACTCAGTGTCTCCAAATGATAAAATGGCAATATGTAAACTCAAATGGCAACAGTGAACTACAAATAAAACATGACAGTCGATAAATAAACACATACCAACCGGAATACATGCAAAAATAAAAACACTACGAACTTTTACAACAACCTAATGTAATGAAATGAAATGTGTAACTAGGGCCTCCCCTTGGGCAGACCGGTCGCCTGGTGCAAGTCTTTCGAGTTGACGGCACTTCGGCGACTTGCGTGTCGATGAGGATGAGACGATGATGAGGACAACACAACATGCAGTCCCTGAGCGGAGAAAATCTCCGACCCAGCCTGGACTCGAACCCGGGCCCCTTTGCACAGCATGCCGTCGCGCTGACCACTCAGCTACTAAGGTGGGCAGAAGAAAAACTGAAGAAAATTTATGGACAAATAGACACAAATGGAGAATGAAAATTAAATCTGATTTATTATATTGGATTGTCATGAAATGTAAACACATTCTAATACAGCGAAGAGTAACGATAAGCACCCCTGTTAAACAATTATAGCAAACGGCGTTGCCGCAGTGGTGACACCGGTTCCCTTTCAGATCACCGAAGTTAAGCGCTGTCGGGCTGGGCTAGCACTTGGATGGCTGACCATCCGGTCTGCCGAGCGCTGTTGCCAAGCGGGGTGCACTCAGCCATTGTGAGGCAAACTGAGGAGCTACTCGATTGAGAAGTAGCGGCTCCGGTCTCGTAAACTGACATACGGCCGGGAGAGCGGTGTGCTGACCACATGCCCCTCCATATCCGCATCCAGTGACGCCTGTGGGTGAGGATGACACGGCGGCCGGTCGGTCCCGCTGGGCCTTCCAAGGCCAGTTCGGCCAGAGTTATAGTTTAGTTTTAGATAAATAATTCTCACCCGTGGGAGACACCGCGCCACTGTGTGAATCCGCCTCTCGTGCTGATAACGGCTTCATTTCGGCGTGGAAGGCAGTCCAGGTACGCTTTATCCAGCTAAAGCCGCTGGCAGATGACGATAATGTAGATTGTAGAAAAAAGAGCAACATTCGCACATTCTTGTCCGTATTGACGGTAACGTGAATGGCTGTGTCCACATCTCGGTGCCAAAAACATTCCTAAAGGTCTACATCTGCATACATACTCAATAAGCCACCGAACGGTGCATGGCAGAGGGTGCTATTCTGTTGTCCTCACTCACGGTGCAACGATTAACTCTGAAGTGTATTTTGCTACCCTCACGAAATTAAAGGAACGAGTTCAGCGTGTTTGTCGCCACGAAAATGCAATCGAACTTCTCCTCTTCCACGACAACGCAATGCCTCAGTGAAGTCTGCGTACCAGAGAGGAGCTCACAGAACTTCACTGGACTGTTCATCCCCGTCCAGCCTACGGCCTGAATATTGTACCTTCCGACTTCCATTTATTGCCCAGTGAAGGTTGCACTCGGCGGAAAGCAGCACATAAATGACGGGAAGGTTATTGATGCAGCAAGACGCAGGCTTCAGCGACCAGTGGAGTGATACCGTGCGGCTATACAAACCTTCCAAGTAAGGTCGTGTATGCACATAAATGACGGGAAGGTTATTGATGCAGCAAGACGCAGGCTTCAGCGACCAGTGGAGTGATACCGTGCGGCTATACAAACCTTCCAAGTAAGGTCGTGTATGCACATAAATGACGGGAAGGTTATTGATGCAGCAAGACGCAGGCTTCAGCGACCAGTGGAGTGATACCGTGCGGCTATACAAACCTTCCAAGTAAGGTCGTGTATGCACATAAATGACGGGAAGGTTATTGATGCAGCAAGACGCAGGCTTCAGCGACCAGTGGAGTGATACCGTGCGGCTATACAAACCTTCCAAGTAAGGTCGTGTATGCACATAAATGACGGGAAGGTTATTGATGCAGCAAGACGCAGGCTTCAGCGACCAGTGGAGTGATACCGTGCGGCTATACAAACCTTCCAAGTAAGGTCGTGTATGCACATAAATGACGGGAAGGTTATTGATGCAGCAAGACGCAGGCTTCAGCGACCAGTGGAGTGATACCGTGCGGCTATACAAACCTTCCAAGTAAGGTCGTGTATGCACATAAATGACGGGAAGGTTATTGATGCAGCAAGACGCAGGCTTCAGCGACCAGTGGAGTGATACCGTGCGGCTATACAAACCTTCCAAGTAAGGTCGTGTATGCACATAAATGACGGGAAGGTTATTGATGCAGCAAGACGCAGGCTTCAGCGACCAGTGGAGTGATACCGTGCGGCTATACAAACCTTCCAAGTAAGGTCGTGTATGCACATAAATGACGGGAAGGTTATTGATGCAGCAAGACGCAGGCTTCAGCGACCAGTGGAGTGATACCGTGCGGCTATACAAACCTTCCAAGTAAGGTCGTGTATGCACATAAATGACGGGAAGGTTATTGATGCAGCAAGACGCAGGCTTCAGCGACCAGTGGAGTGATACCGTGCGGCTATACAAACCTTCCAAGTAAGGTCGTGTATGCACATAAATGACGGGAAGGTTATTGATGCAGCAAGACGCAGGCTTCAGCGACCAGTGGAGTGATACCGTGCGGCTATACAAACCTTCCAAGTAAGGTCGTGTATGCACATAAATGACGGGAAGGTTATTGATGCAGCAAGACGCAGGCTTCAGCGACCAGTGGAGTGATACCGTGCGGCTATACAAACCTTCCAAGTAAGGTCGTGTATGCACATAAATGACGGGAAGGTTATTGATGCAGCAAGACGCAGGCTTCAGCGACCAGTGGAGTGATACCGTGCGGCTATACAAACCTTCCAAGTAAGGTCGTGTATGCACATAAATGACGGGAAGGTTATTGATGCAGCAAGACGCAGGCTTCAGCGACCAGTGGAGTGATACCGTGCGGCTATACAAACCTTCCAAGTAAGGTCGTGTATGCACATAAATGACGGGAAGGTTATTGATGCAGCAAGACGCAGGCTTCAGCGACCAGTGGAGTGATACCGTGCGGCTATACAAACCTTCCAAGTAAGGTCGTGTATGCACATAAATGACGGGAAGGTTATTGATGCAGCAAGACGCAGGCTTCAGCGACCAGTGGAGTGATACCGTGCGGCTATACAAACCTTCCAAGTAAGGTCGTGTATGCACATAAATGATGGGAAGGTTATTGATGCAGCAAGACGCAGGCTTCAGCGACCAGTGGAGTGATACCGTGCGGCTATACAAACCTTCCAAGTAAGGTCGTGTATGCACATAAATGACGGGAAGGTTATTGATGCAGCAAGACGCAGGCTTCAGCGACCAGTGGAGTGATACCGTGCGGCTATACAAACCTTCCAAGTAAGGTCGTGTATTGCCGTCCTACTGGACAGAGATAATGTTGCAAAATAGGGTTTCACCTACATCTACATCTACATCCATATTCCGCAAGCCAAGTGACGGTGTGCGGCGGAGGGTACCTTGAGTACTTCTATCGGTTCTCGCTTCTATTCCAGTCTCGTATTTTTCCGAAAGTTTGATGGTACGAGGGCTGTCCAGAAAGTAAGTTACGATTGATCGCGAAATGAAAATGAGAGCGAAAATCAGGAATGTTTCATTTGTAACAGCTAGCTACACCTTTCAACTACTTCTCTACGTAGTCGCCGTTCAGACTCAGACATTCGTCGTAGCGCTGTACCAACTTTCCAATACCCTCATCATAGAAGGCAGCCGCCAGTGCTTTCCGCTAATTGTCTACGCTGGCGTAAAGCTCGTTGTCTGTGCCAAAATGTTGTCTTCATAGCCAGCTGTTCGTTTCAGTAGAGATGAAACTCAGTGGGAGACAATTACGGGCTGTATTGTGGGTAACCAAACATTTCCAATTGAAACGATGCAGGAACATCTTCATTGCCCCTGCAGAATGAGGCTGAGAATTATCTTGAAGAAGAAACCGCACGACCGTTATGTAATGTTGGTTACATAGCTTCAGGGGAAAATTCTCACCAGGCCCTCGTACTTGGCGGGAGACACTATTTTCTATAACATCTTTACGCGCTCACTAAGAGCTCAGGAATGAAAAGAGCGACATAATTCTACCTAGAGTCATACTAGAGACACTGCCCAACACATCTTTGCAAAGCTTTATCGGATATTCATAGTCGTTTCCATTTCGCGACCGATCGTAACTTACTTTCTGGACAGCCCTCGTATATCGCCAGTCTCATACATTTTACATGCCAATGTCATTGATCGTTTTGTTGCCATTTCCACCACGATTCGGATACAGCATTAGTAGTGTCTTGCTTGACACAGTCAAGTCGTTTAAATATCTGGGCAAAGCGATATGAGATGGAATGAGCATGTGAGGATTACGGTAGGGAAGGCGAATGTTCGACATCGGTTTATTGGGAGAATTTTGGAAGAGTTTGGTTCATCTGTAAAGGAGACCTCATATAGGACACCCCGTGACCTATTCTCGAGTACAGCTCGAGTGTTTGGGATCCCCAGCAGGTCGGATTAAAGGAAGACGTCGAAGCAAATCAGGGTAGACTGCTAGATTTGTTACCGGTAGGTTCAATGAACACGCAGGTTTATGGAGATGCTTCCCTGGAGGGAAGGCGATGTTCTTTTCGAAGAACCCTATTAAGAAAATTTAGAGAACTGGCGTTCGAACCCGATTACAGAAAGACTGTACTATCACCAAAGTACATTTCGAGTAAAGGATAACGGAAGAGAAATTAGAAGTCGTATGGAAGCATACAGGCAGTCGGTTTTCTCTTGCACTTTTTACATCTACATCTACATCCATACTCCGCAAGCCACCTCACGGTGTGTGGCGGAGGGTACCTTGAGTACCTCTATCGGTTCTCCCTTCTATTCCAGTCTCGAATAGTTCGTGGAAAAAAAGATTGTCGGTATGTCTCTGTGTGGGCTCTAATCTCTCTGATTTTATCCTCGTGGTCTCTTCGCGAGATATACGTGGGAGGGAACAATATACTGCTTGACTCCTCGGTGAAGGTATGTTCTCGAAACTTCAACAAAAGCCCGTACCGAGCTTCTGAGCGTCTCTCTAGCAGACTCTTCCACTGGTGTCTATCATCTCCGTAACTCTTTCGCGATTACTAAATGATCCTGTAACGAAGCGCGCTGCTCTCCGTTGCAGTATTCAAGCAGTGGGCGAACAAGTGTATCGTAACCTACTTCCTTTGTTTTCGGACTGCATTTCTTTAGGATTCTTCCAATGAATCTCAGTCTGGCATCTGCTTTACCGACGACTAATTTTATATGGTCATTCCATTTCAAATCACTCCTAATGCCTAGTCCCACATAATTTATGATATTAACTGTTTCCAGTTGCTGACCTACTATATTGTAGCTAAATGATAAAGGATCTTTCTTTACATGTATTCGCAGCACATTACACTTGTCTACATTGACATTCACTTGCCATTCTCTGCACCATGCGTCAATTCGTTGCAGATCCTCCTGCATTTCAGTACAATTTTCCATTTCCAGAATGAGATTTTCACAATGCAGCGGAGTGTGCGCTGATATGAAACTTCCTGGCAGATTAAAACTGTGTGCCGGACCGAGACTCAAAGTCGGGACATTTGCCTTTCGCGGGCAAGTGCTCTACCAACGCAGCCACCCAAGCACGACTCACGCCCCGTCCTTACAGCCTTACTTCTGCCAGTACCTCGTCTCCTACCTTCCAAACTTTACAGAAGCTCTCCTGTGAGGGGGCTGCGATTGGGAGGTTCCCTTGTACGCACACACGAAAGCAATCGGGAGTCGATGCACACAGACAGCCGATTCATGAACGATCGGCGAGTCAAAACGCGTCGTCCGGTTGGACGACCGACCGAGATCCACCGAGACCGTGGCCCGGCTGAAGTGATGCGTGGCGGCAATTGTGGGACGAGCCATGTCGACGCAGACCTCACTGCTGCTCCAACCCGACTGCACCGGTGCCGCATTGCAACTCCCCGACTGGCAGGTCCGGATTGCGCTCCAGACGCGTTCCAACTGACTGGCAGTCCCGAACTCGCGACCCGAACTGCCTTACGACAGACAACGGCCAGGAAGTAATAGCAGTCCAGCAAAGATACTATGAGAGGGGATATGTCGATAAGCGCTGCTAACGCTGCTCACGGTCAGGCAAAGCAGCAACTTAGTGACAGTAGTAATTTAAATTAACGTAGTGAGGTGGAGGTACGTCAAAAACAGGAGGGAAGACTTGAACCAAGGACCTCTCGTTCCGCAGCTGCTCACGCTAACCACGGGACCACGGCGCTCATGCGTTGACGCGATCCTTGATGTTGCATATCTTGCTCATGGACTACTCAGTTTGTATATTTTCTTTATTTTTTCATAGTTCCACACAACTTCTTCCTGTTTTCTCGATTGATCTGTGTTCAGTTTTTCAAGGCCTATCCACTATGCCAAGTTATAACTATATCTGAGGGGGTGCGATGGGGAGGTTCCCTTGTTAGTTACTTGAGTCGATCCGTTCCTGCAGACCAGGGAAGTTATCTCCGCGCGGTGCAGTCGGCTGGGTCCGCTGTCGGTCCCTGCGCAGTGTCGGAGAGTGTGTGGAGCTGTCCGATCGCTACGAGCTTCGTGGTTCACCGACCCAGGAAGTCAAAGTTGAGTAGTGGTTTCAGCTACCCAAGCCATGTCCATTCATGTTATGGTGGTTCGTTTCGGTGGTTGCTGTTGGGGAGGTTTTCCTGTAAGCAACACCGAGTGTTTCTATTGCTGGAATTTAGTCGCCATGCGGTGCAATTAACCTTTTTGGTTGACTACAATTCGAGTGCACCAGTGGAATTTTCTGCCTTGTGACCGTGAGTGTTCCGGTTACCTGCCCTGGCCACTAACGTAATTTGAGACAGCGTTGTTTCCTCACTTGTTGTCGCTGTCCAACATGGTGTGTAATTTTGATAGCTAATACATACTTCCTCGTGGATTATCACGTTTGTATCCTTTGGTGTTTGAATTCTCATGTACTGATTGATGGGAAGCAAGTCGTTATGTCAGAATGAAATTCTCACTCTGCAGCGGAGTGTGCGCTGATACGAAACTTCCTGGCAGATTAAAACTGTGTGCCGGGCCGAGACTCGAACTCGGGATCTTTGCCTTTCGCACTTGCCCGCGAAAGGCAAAGGTCCCGAGTTCGAGTCTGGGCCCGGCATACAGTTTTAATCTGCCAAGAAGTTTCAAGTCGTTATATGTCGGTCGGTCCGTGGCTGTCCCCAGGTGGGGTTTCGCACATATTAAGTGTAGTTGGATTCACCACCTGTCTCACCTAAGTGAACGAGGGCAGACCGAACCACTGGAGACTCCAGAGTACCGTTCTCTTTAATTATCCTTCTTGTTGTAATTTAACTGTAATTTGGCAAGGATAGTTGTGGGCCTTCAGCTCTGGAAGCATGTTCTCAGAGTTTCCTGCAAGTTCAAACATTATCGCCTTCTGCTCTTGAAAGGTTATTGTAATTTCCTCTGAAAGATTTTTCAAGTTATTGTGGGCCTTCCGCCGTTGGTGTTGCAAAAAGGAAATTTTTAAACTTAATGTATTGCTTTGCCGATTGTTGCAATATATATATTTCCTTAATTTGCAGAATTTAACTTTGTGGCCTTCAGCCATCTTATTACGTTTGTTTATCTCTTTCTGTGCACCTTGTGGGCCATCAGCCCTGTTAGCATCTTAAGCCTTCTGCCTTCAGTAATCATCATAGTATATTTGGAATTTTGAAGATTTAATCCGACGGCCTTCAGCCGCTTCGCATGCTGATCTCATACATGTATACGACTTATCTTATTCGTAAATTTAACTGTGTGTCATGTCTTTTCAAAATTGAACTTATTCTAAAACATCTGTTTGGAGGCCTTCAGCCGCGAAACAAATTTAATTCTTTCAAAAGTGAACTAAATGATAATAAATTACAATTGTGAATTGAATCCACCCGCAACTCCCTTGGCCCTTTCCACAATCCTAATTACCTATTAGCCCTGCGTGATTTAACGGGCGTTTCAGGCAGCCCGTCAAAAACTGAATGCAGATCAAGCCTGAGAACAGGAAGAAGATGTACTGAACTGTAAAAAAGGCAAAATGGAAACAGTGAACGGTCGAAGGACAAGAAATGCAATATCAGGGTGTTTATAAATGAATATCGGGGTATTAACGCTTTATATTTATTATATTAAACTTACAGTTATAAATGATATGTCAAATGAGAGAGCAACTCAAACAGTTTTACTAAGAACCTTATAAATGTAATAGCGAAGATGGCGACTAGTGAACAGAAAGCGTTTTGTGTTTTACAGTTTGCAAAGACCGAAATTGTAGTTACTGTGCAACGTGCGTTCCGGCTGAAGTTCGGTTGTGATCTTCCAAGTGATGATAAAATTGGTATCATCAATTTGAAGATACCGGCTGCCTTTGTAAAGGGAAGAGCACAGGTGAAGAGACTGTTGAGTGAGTCAGAGAGTCGTTCACTCGTGGCCCAAAGAAATCAGTCCGGAAGGCTAGTAGTGAATTACAAGTTCCCGTGTCGACTGTTTGGGAAGTTTTAAGAAAACGCCTACAACTACGTCCTTACCGTTTACAGTTATTACAGGCTCTAAAGCCGGCAGACCATGGATTACGTGACAACTTCGCAAACGAAATGTTGTTTAATGACGATGAAGATTTTCTGGTTCATGTTGTCTTCAGTGATGAATCGACCTTTCACTTTAGTGGACACGTTAACACTCAGAAAATCGAAACTTTCTGGCAGATTAAAACTGTGTGCCCGACCGAGACTCGAACTCGGGACCTTTGCCTTTCGCGGGCAAGTGCTCTACCATCTGAGCTACCGAAGCACGACTCACGCCCGGTACTAACAGCTTTACTTCTGCCAGTACCTCGTCTCCTACCTTCCAAACTTTACAGAAGCTCTCCTGCGAACCTTGCAGAACTAGCACTCCTGAAAGAAAGGATATCAGCGCACACTCCGCTGCAGAGTGAAAATCTCATTATGGAAACATCCCCCAGGCTGTGGCTAAGCCATGTCTCCGCAATATCCTTTCTCACAAAAAATTGTGCCGTATCCCGGCGAAAAGTTTATGGGCCTTTCTTTTTTTGGTGAACCTACTGTAACTGGCACTTACCTTGATACATTAGAGCAATGGCTCTTCCCTCAGTTGGAAGAAGATGAGCCAGAGAACTTCATTTTCCAGCAAGATGGTGCGCCACCTCACTGGCATAGCAAAGTACGCGATTGGATGAACTTCACTGTACCCAAGCACTGGATAGGCCGCAAGGGGCCCAATGACAGGGCTTGCTTTGCATGGCCTCCACGTTCACCCGACCTAACGCAATGCGATTTTTTCCTTTAGGGCTTTTCCGCTACCAGCAGACCTCCCTCGATTAAGAAACCGGATTAAAGCAACTGTTGCTACAAAAAATGGTTCAAATGGCTCTGAGCACTATGCGACTTAACTTCTGAGGTCATCAGTCGCCTCGAACTTACAACTAATTAAACCTAACTAACCTAAGGACATCACACACATCCATGCCCGAGGCAGGATTCGAACCTGCGACCGTAGCGGTCACGCGGTTCCAGACTGAAGCGCCTAGAACTGCACGGCCACAGGGGCCGGCAACTGTTGCTACAATCACTGAAGACACACTTATCAACGTTTGCGAAGAACTCTGCTATAGACTTGACGTGTGCCGTGTGACAAATGGTGCTCACATTGAACATTTATAAGGTTCTTGGTAAAACTGTTTGAGTTGCTCTTTCACTTGACATATCATTTATAACTGTAAGTTTAATATAATAAATATTATAAAGCGTTAAAACCCCGATATTCATTTATAAATGAGCAACCTAAGTCAGCAATGGCATCGTGGGTAAGCAGTCATGGTACTGGATTGCCCTGCGGACGAGCCGTGTGCAAATCCCTCTCGCGCCATTTTTTTTTCCTTTTTTTTCTAACAACACTGAAATGTTGGCCACTGAAATTTTTGTTCTCCTTCTGTGGACTTGGCAGTTGTATAGATGTTAAGTTATGTGGTAAGAATACGTCACTGTCGCAAGTAAACGTGATGAATTGTGAGAACAGGGGAGATACCACATAAATGTTTCACAGAAATGAAAACTATGTTATAACAAAGGAATTCAAGAGTCAAAACTTCCGAAACGGAACGCAAATTCAAAAACGTTAAAAACAAATGTTTTGACAGAGCACAGAGAAACTGTGTGATTGTGAAACTGTTACGCGCATTTGTTGCAGCTTTTGTGACAAACTATTATGTTTTCATCTTTTCCTTGAGAGTGAGCAGGTTCGAGTTACACGAACACCTAAATCGGACAAAGAGCCATATCTCAACTCACTTACCATGGGTACAAATTAGATGCGTCGGTAAGAGATTCCTATCATATGATACACGTACTGTCACTAACGCCGTGTATGACATACGAGACGTATTTTTCCGTGGATGATTCGGTTGACTGGTCGACTTGTCATCAAACGTTTGCGGTTCCCATTCGAAAGCCACCTGCTTTCGGCTGCTTAAGGGGAGCCGGAGGTGCCTATGCTGCCCATGTTAAAATCACTAAGTTTGAGGAACATTTATGAATAAACTACCAAATAGAAAAATTTGATTTTTTTTTTACATATAGAGTGGTTTAGTATTGCAGTTATGACAGAGGGATTTTGGAGTATCTTTTCTAGTCTCCTTCCAATTATTTTTTTTATTAATGACCCAAATTTTTTTTACAAATAATTGCTTTATAATTAAACTGAAATGAAACTACTGAACATATTGCCAAATGTTCTGGTAAACCTTCCGGGATGTAAGGTCGTGGTCCATGAAACTCTTCAGCTCCTAACGTTTCGTCCAGAGCTGCGCTGGACATCTTCAGAGGGGTGTTTCTCCTCCGGTGAGTCTTGCCGACTGACTGAGAGCGACTTATATATCGTAGAAAGTGGGCGTGGCCAGAGTTACACGTGATATGCAGAGATAATCTTTGTCAGAGATAAAACTTAACTATCGATCGTGATCTCGTCACGGATAAAACTGTCTAGCAATTCTGTAGTGCTACTGTCCAAGTATCACTAAGTTTCATGGTCTCTTCTTTCCGATTAAAATTATCCCTATGTTTATATATTTCAATTGCTTCTCTACAAAGCCGTGGGTAACAGTTCGTCGTCGTAGATGAAATTTTTGTTTCGGAAAACTTCACTTGATGATTTCCTGACTGAAAAGCGTGTTCTGCTACAGCCGATTTATCTGTTTTTCCTAATCGGCAAAGACTTCTGTGTTCTTTTCATCGTGTATTTACGCTTCTTTTTGTTGTTCCAATGTTAGGAGCTGAAGAGTTACATGGACCACGACCTTACATCCCGGAAGGTTTACCAGAAGATATGTCATCCGGTCGTGAAAGCCTTCATACTATGATATTGCCAAATGGCTGTGTTACAATGTAAGTTTGACCACCAGGAGGGCTGTATAAAAATTTCATCTCTCTAGCTTGAGTGGATTTTGAGAAAATGTTCCTTATATTCGAAAAATTCTAATTTACGGGAAATGGCTATCAAAGTTTCTCAATACATTCCTGCACTATAGGATGGATTATCAGGGTCTTATTCTTCTTCCTCCAAAAGCTTCCTCTTCTGTCTTCTTTTCTGGACTGTTGTTCCATCATACTTCATATGCCTTTCTCTTCTTTCTGCTCCTCTTATCCTTTCTCTGTCAATATTTCTTAGTGCTCGTACAGTGTTCACCCCAACTGTAAATCCTAATGCCTTCAGAACTTCACACTTCACACTGTTCCCTTGGTTGTAGGTTGCTATTGCATCATAAATGCCGAAGTGCAGTGTTTTTATGCTTACAAACACCCTTTTAGGAATCACTTTCCAAATCAAATTGTTTACGCTCTCATTAGGATTCTGCGTCTTTCCGTGTAGACATTTGTGTAACAATTCTGGCTGTGCTAAGTCATGAAAAATTGGTTTTATTGTTCCCTTCTGATTCTTGTACATACTGCATATTACCCGCTTTACACAAGAAGTATAATACTACCAACAACAGGCGCAACACTGAACTAATTCGAAAGGGTAAACAGCAAAGAGACGATGTTCCGCGCTCTTATTCATTGAGTATTGCAACTTGGTATTAGTGTTAATTTTCTTTTCCCTACGTTCTTCCTCTTCTTATATACACGGTTACTAAAACGTGGCATCGTAACCAAACAAAAGTGTACGACAATATTAAATGGAGCAAGATGTTCGAAATTCTGAGGAAAATAGGAGTAAGCTGTAAGGAAATACGTGTAATATTTGTCACAGAAAACAATGTAGCCAACCCTTGCATACTCGCTGTATGCGTAACATAAGGCGCAGTATGCGTAACAGGCCGAGAAAATCCCAAGCAGTTCGCCAGGAAGTCACGAGAGGGTGTTAGATGCATTCAGCGGCCGCCCATTTCCCCTGCAGGCGTGGGGGAAAATGGTAATAACTCCACTTCTAGGGCGAGTAGAACAATAATTCAAAGTTTACGTTAAAGAGGAATGTTCCAATTAATTTTCGGTAGCAAAAAAAAGATCGTAATTTTTTGGATTTGACCACCTCCGGTTCCCCTTAAAGGGTAGTTGTGCTGAATAAATTGTCATTATAGGTCCCTTTCCTTACACCTCGCTATTGCAAACGGATGTTGCAGTACGGCACAGACACAAATTTGAATACAGCGAACACGGGGAGTCAGGACGTGCGTTTCCGTCAGCCCTGTTTCGAGTTTATGTAACACGGCGCTACGGATCATTCTGTAGAGCAACGGTACGCTATCAAATTTTGCGTTAAACTTGGGAAGTCCGCCACCGAAACGTTTCCATTACTTCAGCATGCCTTTGGGACTGATTGCTTGTCCAGATCACAAGTTTTCTGATGACACAAGTCGTTCGTGGAGGGCCGAGAGGAGGTCACCGACGAACCTCGCTGTGGACAGCCATCAATCGCACGAGTCGACGAAAATGTGACGCGTGTGCGCGATTGTTTGAACGCTGACAGACGGCTGAGCCTTCAATTGATAACACAAATTCTAAATATGTCAAAAACAACCGTTTTCCGCATTGTGACCGAAGATTTGAACATGAGAAAGGTGTGTCCCAAACTCGTCCCAACATTGTTGACTGACGAACACAAGCACATGCGAGTGCTTCGGTGCCGAGAAATGTTGGAAATGTGTGAAAATGATCCTCATTTTTTAAACTCAGTTATCACTGGTGATGAGTTGTGGATTTTTGAGTACAACCCTGAGACAAAAAGTCAGAGTTCAGAGTAGCACACCCCATCGTTGCCCCGTCCTACGAAGGCACGCATGAGCAAGTCCAGGATCAAAACCGTGCTCATTGTCTTCTTTGACGTCAGAGGCATTGTCCACCACGAATTCGTACCTACCAGGACTACAGTGAACTCAGCTTTCTGCTTGGAAGTGCTCAAAAGACTGAAAAGTAGGGTCTCGCGCTGCCGAAACGACATCGAGGACACGTGGAAAGTTCACCATGACAATGCTCCGAGTCACAGCGCCTGCATTGTGAACGACTTCCTGGCCAGGACAGAGACCCCATTGGTTCCCCAGCCTCCCTACAGTCCTGACCTGGCTCTCACTGACTTTTTTTTGTTTCCTCGGTTAAAAGGAGTCATGAAAGGAAAACACTAGGACACGATCCAGGCGCATATTACATCAGCTCTTAAGGATGCCTTCCAGGCATGGAAACACCGCCTCCAGAAGTGTATCGACGCAAGAGGGTGCTATTTTGAAAATTTTTGATTATTTGTACGAATATATTCAGTAAATGATTTTTTATGAATTTGGTCGCATTACTTATGGAAAGCACCTCGTAAAACCACGACGCTGTTGCTGTTTTAGGCTGTTCTATATTGCACTTCTTGTCCTTCACTGTGTCTATTTTGTTTCATTTCACAGTTCAGTACATCTTCTTCCTACTTTCATACTTGATCGTGTTCAGTCTTCGACGGGCTATCCACTGAGCCACCTCATCACTAAATCGGGGGAGCGATTGGGAGGTTCCCTTGTTACAGAAATGGGCAATTTCTTTTAATAATATCAGTTATTTGATTGGATGACGCTATCTGAAACGCTGCATTGGGTGATGATTGAAAACACCATTATATATCTGACAATAAATGGTGTCAAGATTTCACGCGACAATTATTTTCGTGACTCGGATGAATGGAAACCTAAACACTCCGTGGAAGAAAGGTGGATTTACTCTCTTAAGGAAATCGAATATCCTGAACTCAAATGCCAACTGCTAGAATTATGCGAGTATTTGTTTTGTATTTCTAGACACAACGATATCGTGGAAAGAGTATTTTCGCTGAAGTCGGCCCAGGGACTGTGGAATCAGTCTGACAGTGTCAGTTTAGCTACAGATCAACTACACTCATGCTCATCAATTAGGGATAATGCTGATACATGGTGAAATAACGCTCTGGTGGGCAGTTTGTCGGTTTAAATCCCCTCGGGGTATGAACATGCGGTGCATTTGACTTGCGGTCGTCGCACGGTGGCGCTGGCAGAAGTCCACATATACAGAAGTGTGTTGGTGCATGTCAGAGTACGGTGTGCAGAGTAAGTGTGCAAACGTTTTCAGACGTGCTAATGGTGACTGTGTGTCAAAAATGGCTCAAAGAACACATATTGATGACGTTATGAGGGGTAGAATACTAGGGCGACTGGAGGCTGGTCAAACACAGCAGGTCGTAGCACGTGCTATCTGTGTGCCGCAAAATGTGATCTCAAGATTATGGCAACGATTCCAGAAGACAGGAAACGTGTCCAGGCGCTACAGTACGCAATGTCCGTAGTCTACAACACCATAAGAAGACCGATATCTCACCATCAGTGCCTGCAGACGGCCACGGGGTACTGCAGGTAGTCTTGCTCAGGACCTTACTGCAGCCACTGGAACAGTTGTCTCTAGACACACGGTCTACAGACGACTGAACAGATACGGTTTATTCGCCCAGAGACCTGCAAGGTGCACTCCATTGACCCCTGGTCACAGGAGAGCCGTAAAGCCTGGTCTCAAGAACAGTATAAGGTCATTGGAACAGTAGTCCAGGTTATGTTCATGGACGAGTCCAGTCCAGTCCAGTCTGAACTGTGATGCCGGATTTTCATCTGGATTGAACCAGAAACCAGATACCAACCCCTTAATGTCCTTGAAAGGGACCTGTATGGAGGTCGTGGTTTGATGGTGTGGGGTGGGATTATGATTGGTGCACGTACGCCCCATGCATGTCTTTGACAGAGGAACTGTAACAGGTCAGGTGTATCGGGACGCCATTTCGTACCAGTATTTCCGCTTTTCCAGGGCTGCAGTGGGTCCCACCTTCCTCCTGATGGATGATAACGCACGGCCCCACCGAGCTGCCATCTTGGAGGAGTACTTTGAAAGAGAAGATATCAGACTAATGGAGTGGCCTGCCTGTTCTCCAGACCTAAACCCCATCGAGCACGTCTGGGATGCTCTCGGTCGACGTATCGCTGCACGTCTTCAAACCCCTACGACACTTCAGGAGCTCCAACAGACACTGGTGCAAGAATGGGAGGCTATACCCCAGCAGCTGCTCGACCACCTGATCCAGAGTATGCCAACTCATTGTGCAGCCTGTGTACGTGTGCATGGTGATCATATCCCGTATTGATGTCGGGTACACGCGCAGGAAACAGTGGCGTTTTGTAGCACATGTGTTTCGGGACGGATTTCTCAACTTATCACCAATACCGTGGACTTACAGATCTGTGTCATGCGTGTTCCCTATGTGCCTATGCTATTAGCGCCAGTTTTGTGTAGTGCCACGTTGTGTGGCACCACATTCTGCAATTATCCTTAATTTATGAGCATGAGTGTAGCATTGAGTGAAGGGAAAAAGAGTTGCTGAAGGAGGTGAAATCTTCCGAAAAATATGATGTACCAACTACTTCCACCACAACAATTTCTATGCAACTGTGTTCTAAATAAGAAGTAGTCATATTAAATAAATTTTTACTTCATTTCCATGCACCCATCTCAGAGTGTCCCGAAGAGGTCTTAGCTAGATAAGGCAACCCTACAAGCGAGCGAGTGCATAATACCCTGCACGAATAATTAGCTATGTAGAAGCTGTGTGCGAGGTGGGTGCCGGGATTGCTCACAGTCGACCAAAAGTGCATCTGACACAACATTTCAGCACAATTTCTGGCGATGTTTAATCGCAATCCTCAAGACATTTTGCACCGATCTGTGACTGCTGATGAAACCTTGATCCATCATTACACACCATATTCAAAACGGCAGTCAAAACACTGGACAAAGGCTGGTGAAAGTGAACCAAATAAGGAAAAGACCGTTTTGACATCTGGTGAGGTGATGGCCTTTGTTTTTTGGTATTCATAAGGAATAATCCTCATAGATCATTTGGAAAGAGGCAGACCCATAACTGGACCCTATTATGTTTCACTGTTGGATCGTTTGAAACTTTCGTTGGCTGAAAAATTGCTCTTTCACCAGGAGACTGCACCATCCCACACATAAGCGGTAACAATGGCGAAAGAGCATGAACTGGGCATTGAATTGGTTCCTCATCCACCCTAATCATCAGACTTAGCCCCAATGACTTCTTTTTGTCCACTAACTTAAACCTTTAGCTTGCTAGAAAGAAATTTTCAGCAAATGAGAACGTGATTGTTGCAGTCGACCAGTATTTTGCAGAGTTTGCCAGAGCCCTCTTTTCTGATGGGATGCAAAAGCTGAGCGATTGCTGGACCAAGCGTATATCTCTCAAAGGAGACTATGTCTAGAAATAAGGTGATTTTGTTTACAAAACTGTTTTTCCTTGCTTTTTTACCAGACTTATCAAACCATCCTCATAGTGTAGGAATTTAATTTTAAGCTGTTAATTTGTTATGCATGATGAAAGCCATACAATGTAAATTGTTTGACGGATTAGTAAAGAAATCAATTATTATCAGAATTCATGGCGGCTAGAAGACCCTCAAACGGCGCTGAACAGATTCTGCAACCAGCATAATATGGCTGAAGGATGAGGTGCGACAATAAAGTAATGAGACTGATGTGAAAAAAAAATTTTGCATGCTGTTTTAGTCAAGTGTTGTCTCCTTTAAAGTAGTTCCCTTCTGATTGCGCACACTTTTTCCAGCGCTTCTGCCATTGATGGTAACATTTCTGGAATTGTCCGCAGCTCGTGGTCGTGCGGTAGCGTTCTCGCTTCCCGCGCCCGGGTTCGATTCCCGGCGAGGTCGGGGATTTTCTCTGCCTCGTGATGACTGGGTGTTGTGTGCTGTCCGTAGGTTAGTTAGGTTTAAGTAGTTCTAAGTTCTAGGGGACTGATGACCATAGATGTTAAGTCCCATAGTGCTCAGAGCCATTTGAACATTTTTGATTTGAACATTTTTTTTTCTGGAACTCATCTTGTGTAATGTCCTCCAAGACCCTCACAGCCTTTTGGACATCTTGTGTTGTACGAAAATGGTGTCCCTTGACAGCCGTTTTCACTCCTGGAAGTAGAAAAAAGTCTACACAGAGCGATATCTGGTGAATAAGGTTGCTGTGGTAGTACTGAAATTTGTTTTGAGGTTAAAAATTGCTGTACTGACAGAGCAGTATGGGATGGCGCATTATCGTGACGCAGAATCCAATTATCAGCAATGTTGGCACGGACACGAAGAACTCTTTTACGAAGTTTTTCTAAAATTTCTTTGTAGTAATATTGGTTAACTGTTTATGAGCTCTTTATGAACAATTCCCTTGGAATCAAAGAAGCACACAAGCATGTATTTCACGTTTGACTTTGACATGCCAGCTTTTTTGGTCTGGGTGATCCCTTTGAGCACCATTGCAAACTTTGGCGTTTTGTCTCTGGATCGTACTAAAAAAACCAACTTTCATCACCAGTGATAACACTGTTCAACAATTCTGGATTGATTTCCGTTTGCTCTAAAAGACCGGTTGCCACATTTGTCCGTGTTTCTCGATGTTGTGATGTGAGATTTTAGGGGACCATTTTTGCACAAATCTTTCACATACCAAGATCTTCAGTTATTATTAGACAAACCATTTCTCGATTGATGTTCAGTTCTTCTGCAATGATTTTCACGGATAATCTTCGATCAGATTGTACATGTTCATGCACACCGGCCAAGTTGACATCTGTCCGTGAGGTTGATGGTCGTCCACCGCGGTCTTCATCTTCAATATTCGTTCTGCGTTCACTAAACATTTTATGCCAAGGAAAAACTTGAGCTCTTAGCATAACCTCCTCTCCAAAAGCCTTCTGAAGACTACCATAGGTTGTCTTCGCGTATTCATCCAATTTAATGCAAAAAGAAATGGCATACCATTGCACAATATTATGCAGTTATATCTCTATGATGAGAGACACACGTGTTAACTTATTACAGCAAAACTCACGAGTGAGCAGTTGCATCGATGTGCCGCTTGGACTAGAAGCAGCTTATAGACCAAGGTCAAAGAAATTGTGCCTACGCAAGCCTGCAGGGTTGCCACATCTTGCAAAGAAAATCAGTCTCATTACTTTATTGTCGCACCTCGTATATCTGCCCAACAGCTTTCCTCTATGCCCACAAGGGCAGCTCATTCCGCTACTACACAACTAAATTCCACGCGTGGGTTACCAGCTGCCCGTCGACAAATAAGAACCGCCAAAGCCTGCTATAGCTGGAGCCACGAACGATGGCAGTACTGCGCACTATATTTCTGCGCACCCCCTACGTCACGCATTCTCTGACAGCCAATCAGTGTTCAGTAGCTTTCTGAGAGCTCTACCGTGAACATCGTAGCCAGTGCGAGCATTAAACGAGATCGTAGCCAGTTTCTAGTTGTTCAGTAAATTTTTATTCCACTTGTTGCGAGTTGTCATCGCTGACGGTAGTGGTAAGTGAGAAATTCTACATAAAGTGAGAGAAATAATTTGCAGGATACATGCTTTCTTCAGGCACAAGGCAAGTGTATACACGTACTGCAACTGTCACAGGGAACCGACAACAATACAATCCCTGTCAGTGCCGCGAAGAGCGCGATCCTCAATCGTTCGCAAATCCGACTATAGTACTTGAGAGGAATACGTGCACCTCAGGTGTCCCGCTTCTGTGTAAATTTATTGAATGATGTGCTTTTACGTGTGGGTTTTAAATCAATTTTCTGAATTATAGTGCCATATCCTGAAAATGTTGGTAAAGTGGTCCCTAAATGTTCAATAATATTGAAAATATTTTCTGCATGCGCAGTAATACTGACCGTCTAAGAGTGAGATTAAGAGGGAGCGCAGTAACACTGAGAACATCAAAA
Source organism: Schistocerca cancellata (assembly GCF_023864275.1). Lineage (NCBI taxonomy): Eukaryota > Metazoa > Arthropoda > Insecta > Orthoptera > Acrididae > Schistocerca > Schistocerca cancellata. The sequence continues at coordinate 105,416,460 of NC_064637.1, forward strand.
ACTTTGGAAATATATTGTGCTGCCTGGAAATATTGTGCTGCCTGTGGGCAGTATTAATAATACCCTCGACAGTCCCTTGCGTGCTATACAGACCGAGGAGATTAGATTTGTTGTTGCTGAGTGGATAATGAGTCCAAAACAAGACGAAAGAATACTACAAGGGTCACTCCAAAAGAAATGCACACTATTTTTGTAAAAATACAGTTTTCATTCTGCATGAGTGAAAGTTTTACATTGTGTAGATACATCCTTCTCACTTGTTTTCAAACTTAGTTCAACCTGTTCCCGTGAGTGGCGCCGTCTCAGCACGTCTTCAAGATGGCTGCTACACTTGACGTTCGTCAGAAGCAACGTGCTGTCATAGAATTCCTGTGCTGTGAAAACGAGACAGTGGGAAACATCCACGAGAGGTTGAAAAAGGTGTACGGAGATGTTGCTGTCGATCGCAGTTACAGTTAGTCGTTGGGCGAGCAGGTTACTTGATGAAAGCGGGCACGGTAATATTGAGGATTGTCCTCGCAGCGGCAGGCCTCGTACTGCACACACTCCAGACAATGTGCAGAGAGTTAACGAACTGGTGACTGCTGACAGACGCATCACAGTGAACCAATTGTCACACTACGTTGGGATAGGGGAAGGAAGTGTTTGCAGAATACTGAAAGTGTTGGCGTTAAAAAGGTTTGTGCCAGGTGGGTTCCCAGGGTGTTGACAGTGGCTCACAAAGAAACGAGAAAAACGGTATGCAGCGAACTTTTGGAACAGTACGAGCATGGTGGAGATGCATTTCTTGGAAGAATTGTGACAGGTGATGAAACGTGGTTCCATCATTTTTCACCAGAGACAAGGAGGTAATCAATGGAGTGGCATCATGCAAATTCACCTAAGAAAAAAAAAATTCAAAACCACACCTTCTGCTGGAAAAGTTATGGCTATGGTGTTTTTCGATTCCGAAGGACTCTTGCTTGTGGACATCATGCCAAGTGGAACCACCATAAATTCTGATGCATATGTGACGACACTGAAGAAACTTCAAGCTCGACTGAGTCGTGTTCGGCCACATCAGCAAAATCAGGATGTTTTGCTGTTGCACGACAATGCACGGCCACATGCCAGTCAAAAAACCATGGAAGCGATCACAAATCTCGGACAACACTGAAACACCCGCCTTACAGACCTGACCTGGCTCCATGTGACTATCATATCTTTGGGAAACTGAAAGACACTCTTCGTGGAACAAGGTTTGAAGATCATGACTCCCTTGTGCACACTGCCAAACAGTGGTTCCAATAGGTTGGTCCAGAATTTTACCGTGCGGATATACAGGCGCTGGCTCCTAGATGGCGTAAGGAAAGAGGGATGGAAATTATGTGGAGAAATAAAAATATTGTTCCGAAATGACGTATCTACACACTGTAAAACTTTCAAACATGTAAAATAAAAGATGGATTTAAAAAAAAATATTGTGCATTTCTTTTGGAGTGAGCTACGTAACAAACACTCTATTGTGAAACGGAACATGCAAATTTCAAGTCTTCGAAACAATTGCCAGTAGCAGGATATCGTAGCGTAATAGATTAGCACTGACTTGGTGGAACTGCTGCATCTCTCACTGTATTAGTTTGTTTCTTGATGATGGGGAAATGGGCGTCTGTAGCAGTTTATCCATGGGGACGCCAACGTAATAGGGAGAACAATTTATAGTAATGGGGAATGTCAAATTAAACACGTTTCAACCTTATTTGGCCATTAGTTTCAGCGTTTTACTACGCCACCTTCAGGCCCCTGACCGACGTGCACTTAGATGCCTGAAGTATTCACTGTAGCAAATATCTACTAATACTAGGTTTGCTGGCCCCTGTTTTGAACACAACCGAGGTAGATTCTTCCTGCAAGTCGGTCAGGGGCCTGAAGATGGCATAGTAAAAAGGCTGAAACTGGTTGACAAATAAAATAAGGTTGAAAACTGTCCATCCCTAAAAAGATGGACATACAGAGATTCAGAGTAATGCATCAAACGTTGGACTATCAACAAACATAAAGTTATGATTATCCTTTTTCTTCGTTCCACCTGAATTCACTCAAAAAGTTTTTCTGAGTGTTCGTCGATGCTCCTTGAACCAATTTTTCATTCAGATTTTTTCTGCTTCCAAGAAGGTAGAGGAGTTATCACAGCAGCAGAGTATTCATCGTCTGACATTCCGAACCACAGTATCATTACACAAATATTATTGACAATGTTATTGAGCAGTGTAGGGAAAATGTCAATAATATGGTACAATATTCGTATGCAATATTATTCACCTTCTAGGTGCCACTTAAAGGCATGCTATATGCAACCTACCAGCTCTAACTACACTACTGGCTATTAAAATTGCTACACCAAGAAGAAATGCAGATGATAAACGGGTATTCATTGGACAAATATATTATACTAGAACTGATATGTGATTACATTTTCACGCAATTTGGGTGCATAGATCCTGATAAATCAGTACCCAGAACAACCACCTCTGGCCGTAATAACGGCCTTCATACGCCTAGGCATTGAGTCAGAGCTTGGATGACGTGTACAGGTACAGCTGCCCATGCAGCTTCAACACGATACCACAGTTCATCAACAAGAGTAGTGATTGGCGTATTGTGATGAGCCAATTGCTAGACCACCATTGACCAGACGTTTTCAGTTGGTGAGAGATCTGGAGAATGTGCTGCCCAGGGCACCAGTCGAACATTTTCTGTATCCAGAAAGGCCCGTACAGGACCTGCAACATGCGGTCGTGCATTATCCTGCTGAAATGCGGGGTTTCGCAGGGACGAATGAAGGGGTCGTAACACATCAGAAGTGTAACGTCCACTGTTCAAAGTGCTGTCAATGCGAACAAGAGGTGACCGAGATGTGTAACGAATGGCACCCCATACCACAACGCCGCGTGATACGCCAGTATGGCGATGACGAATACACGCTTCCAATGTGCGTTCACCGCGATGTCGCCAAACACGGATGCGACCATCGTGATGTTGTAAACAGAACATGGATTCATCCTAAACAATGACCTTTTGCTATTCGTGCACCCAGGTTCGTCGTTGAGTACACCATCGGAGGCGCTCCTGTCTGTGATGCAGCGTCAAGGGTAACCGCAGCCATGGTCTCCGACTGGTGGTCCATGCTGCTGCAAACGACGCCGAACTGTTCGTGCAGATGGTTGTCGTATTGCAAACGGCCCCATCTGTGACTCAGGGGTCGAGACGTGGCTGCACGATCCGTTACAGCCATGCGGATAAGAGGCCTGTCATCTCGACTGCTAGTGATACGAGGCCGTTGGGATCCAACACGGCGTTCCGTATTAACCTCCTGAATCCAGCGATTGCATATTCTGCTAACAGTCAGTGGATCTCGACCAATGCGAGCAGCAATGTCGCGATACCATAAACCGCAATCGCGATAGATTACAATCCGACCTTTATCAAAGTCGGAAACGTGATAGTACGCATTTATCCTCCTCACTCGAGGCATCACAACGTTTCACCAGGCAACGCCGGTCAACTGCTGTTTGTGTATGAGAAATCGGTTGGAAACTTTCCTCATGTCAGCACGTTGTAGGTGTCGCCACTGGCGCCAACCTTGTGTGAATGCTCTGAAAAGCTAAACATTTGGATATCACAGCATCTTCTTCCTGTCGGTTAAATTTCGCGTCTGTAGCACGTCATTTTCGTGGTGTAGCAATTTTAATGGCCAGTAGTGTATATGTGACATTGCTCACCTAACACTGTGTTATATCTCATGGAACACCACTATTCGGTTATTCTTGCAGAACTCCTCACTAACGACACCAAAAAATGACTATCACTGCACAAAGTGAAATGCAACGTCTCTCAGTGAAAAGAGTACTTCAAACAGAGGCAAAAGTAAGTTGAATTGAAAATCTCGTAATGTCATGACAAGTCGATGTGCTTCATTAATAGCAGTTGTACTCCAATTCTGTGGACTTTCCAAAATGTAGTCGCACAAACCTCCAATTTCAACACTGTGATAAACTTCAGTTTGGCTGGGTTGGGTTGTTTGGGGGAAGAGACCAAACAGCGAGGTCATCGGTCTCATCGGATCAGGGAAGGACGGGGAAGGAAGTCGGCCGTGCCCTTTCAAAGGAACCATCCCAGCATTTGCCTGGAGCGATGTAGGGAAATCACGGAAAAACCTAAATCAGGATGGCCGGACGTGGAATTGAACCGTCGTCCTCCCGAATGCGAGTCCATTGTGCTAGCCACTGCGCCACCTCGCTCGGTCAACCTCAGTTCGTACCATGCGACATGAATAGCTCCATCTTGTTGATGCAAGTTTTGGAAACCTCTTCTTTAGTTTATGTTCGTTCTTTTTGAAGAATGGACAAAAAATGTAACAAAACTACTAAGATCAGCAAAAAACACTTTAAATGCACCCATACACGATACTGCTTGTGATAAAACCAAATTCAACTTTGTGAGCGTAACAGTGTACACATATGGCATGAGCTGTTACTTCTCGTCTCGATTTTTGTTTACCATCGTTTGACTGTCCCGCCATAACGGTGCCACATCATACGTCTGCGTGACCGAATTATTTTTTACTCAAATTCTTCAAGGCGGTCTGTCGCCTCTGCTGACCGTTAAACCCTACGAATCTTTGAAGAATCTCTCCTTTGTATATACATTTGATGACAGTTGATAATTGCGAAAGATTGTGAAATTCGATGTTTCACCTAGTAAAACAACAAAAAACGTCGCATTTTTCATCTGAGGTTTCATTTCGAAGAGCATGACACCATGTACGCGTTGAATTAAATAATTTTGACTGAGAACAGATAATCCGGTGAACGCAGAAAATAAGGTTCTCAATTTATCGTCAAACTAAGGCAACAAATAAGTTAACTCGCAATAACGATTTCGATTGTCGGAGTCGCAGCTTTCCCTGTGTCCTCGAAATGATAATTCTTGCTGTCCTAACACGCAAGTAGCCGGAACTGTTTCACTGCTTTATTGAGCTTTCTGTCTATCTAATTGCAAATCAACACTGCTTTAACCTAATGTGCCCGGTGCGTGGATATGAGATTCTAATTTTTCATGCGTTGAAACAGTAGTATGCAAATTATTAAGGTACGAATAACCAAGACCTCCACTGTCCGAAGGAGATTTTGTACTTTCCGAGCAACAAACATACGAGGGTGAGTGAAATGAAAACCTTAAATATTTTTAAAATATTATTTATTGTGCAGACGTGGTACAAAGCTGTATCACTTTTCAGCATAATCTCCCCCACGCTCAATGCAAGTCCTCCAGCGCTTACAAAGTGCATAAATTCCTTTAGAAAAAAATTCTTTTGGTAGTCCGCGCAGCCACTCGTTCACAGCGTGACGTACCTCTTCATCAGAACGGAACTTCATTCCTTCCATTGCGTCTTTGAGTGGTCCAAACATATGGAAATCACTTGAGGCAAAGTCTAGTGACTATGGTGGATGAGGAAGACACTCAAAATGCAGGTCTGTGATTGTTGCAACTGTTGTACGGGCAATGTAGGGCCTTGCATTGTCATGTTGCTAAAGGACAGCTGCTGACAGCAATCCACGTTGCTTTGATTTGATTGTAGGCCGCAGATGATTTTTTTTAGGAGATCTGTGTATGATGCACTGGTGACAGTGGTCCCTTTAGGCACGTAATGCTCCAAAATGACGCCTTTTTCATCCCAAAAGAGAGTCAGCATAACCCTCCTCAATGATGGTTCTGTTCGAAACTTCTTTGGTTTTGGTGATGAGGAATGGCGCCCTTTCTTGCTCGCTCTCTTCGTTTCCGGTTGGTGGACGTAAACCCAGGTTTCGTCCCCAGTAACGATTCCTCCAAGGAAGCCATCACCTTCTCGTTCAAAGCGCCGAAGAAGTTCTTCACAAGCATCAACACGTCGTTCTCTCATTTCAGGAGTCAGCTGCCGTGGCACCCATCTTGCAGACACTTTGCACATCATGCACAATGTGGTGTGCTGACCCATGACTAATCTGTAAACATGCCGCAATGTCATTCAGTGTCACTCGGCGGTTTTCCTTCACTATGGCTTCAACTGCTGCAATGTTCTGTGGAGTCACATCTCGTTGTGCCTGACCTGGACAAGAAGCGTCTTCCACTGAAGTCACAACATTTGCTAACTTCCTACTCCATTCGTAGACTTGCTGCTGTGACAAACATGCATCACCGTACTGAACCTTCATTCGTCGATGAATTTCAATAGGTTCCAAACCTTCACTACGCAAAAACCGAATAACAGAACGCTGTTCTTCCCTGGTGCAAGTCGCAAGTGGGGCGGCCATCTTTATACTGATACTGCGACGGTATGTGTGCATCTGCACTATGCTGCTACCTACAGGTCATTCTGCACGCTGTTTGTAGCATGCTTACCAACTTACAGGATAACGGTGCGAAATTTCGATTTCTTATTACAAATTTAAGGTTTTCATTTGACTCACCCTCATACCAACAGAAGAGTTTATACAATGTATCACTGATTCTTAACCACACTGCTTCTTTGTAAATATCAGAATTAAACGTTCTTGTGAAATTTTCGGTTGTGTTGCCTGCCCTTACTCCGAGGTGACACAGTCGTGAGATACCTCTAAACAGCCGGCTACGGTGGCCGTGCGGATCTAGGCGCTTCAGTCCGGAACCACGCAGCTGGTACGGCCGCAGGTTCGAATCCTGCCTCGGGCATGGATGTGTGTGATGTCCTTAGGTTAGTTAGGTTTACGTAGTTCTAAGTCTAGGGGACTGATGACCTCAGATGTTAAGTCCCATAGTGTTCAGAGCCATTTGAACCATTTTGAACCTCTTCACATTGTGTCGGACCTCCTTTTGCCCAGTATAGTGTGGCAGCTCGACGTGGATGGACTCTACAAATCGTTGCATGTCTCCAGCAGAAATATGGAGCCGCGGTGCCTCTATTGTCATCCATAATTGCCGAAATGTTGCCGGTTCCGGATTTTGTGGACGAACTCACCTCTCGATTATGTCACACAAATGTTAGATGAGATTCATGTCGGACGATCGCAGTGGTAAAATCGTTCACTCAAGCTGTCCAGAATGTTCTTCAAACCAAATGTGAACAACTGTGGCCCAATAGCACGGCGCATTTTCGTTCATAAAAATTATATCTTTGTTTGGAAACACGAAGTTCGTGAATGGCTGTAAATTGTTTCCAAGTAGCTGAACATAACCATTGCCAGGCAATGATCGGTTCATTTGAACTAGATCACCGAGTCCCTACCACGTAAACACAGCCCATACAATTATGGAGCCACCAATAACTTGGTTCAAATGGCTCTGAGCACTATGGGACTTAACATCTGTGGTCATCAGTCCCCCAGAACTTAGAACTACTTAAACCTAACTAACCTAAGGACATCACACACATCCACGCCCGAGGCAGGATTCGAACCTGCGACTGTAGTAGTCACGCGGTTCCGGACTGAGCGCCTAGAACCGCTAGACCACCGCGGCCGGCTCCAATAACTTGCACAGTGGCTTGTTGACAACTTGGCTCCATGGCTTCGTGGGGTCTGCGCCACACTCCAACCCTGCCATCAGTTCTCAGCAACTGAAATCAGGACTCATTTGGCCAATCCACAGTTTTCCAGTCGTCTGGGGTCCAACCGATATGGTCACGAGTCCAGGGGAGGCACCGCAGGCGGTGTCGTGCTGTCAACAATTGCACTCGCGTCGGTTCGGTTCACACAGTGTTGCTTATAATCCGTCTTCATTGCAAAATGTTTATTCATATGACCGGTTTCGGTTCCTCTAGAACCATATTCCGATATGTAACGATAATGATACCAATTTACTACTTCACGAATGCAAACCTTTTTCATCCTATCTAATCGACATCAAATGTACCAGAACGTACCTGACATTTCGGTTACAGGACTAACTAGTCCAAATACAGCAACTTCCACATGCTGCGTCACATAAAATTGGTTGGCAGAATGCACGTCATTTATATTAATTATAACACTATTACCGACAGATGGCGTCTGGTACATTTGTTATAGTATTGTTGGCTTAGTGGCCTGTGTACCATCAAAGTAAAATATGCCCATTTGTATCGCGTTGGGTGACAAGAGCGCTCATTGATAACTAAATCTGTACACGTAGGTTTTCTGAATATGCTAAATTCATGCTTCCCCTCTTTCTTTATTAGTGTTATATGTAAGTAATCTATACGGTTGTCTTCTTCAAATTCCATAGTGAATCTAATTTTCGGATGTTGAGAGCTCATTTTTTGTGCTACGTTTGCGACATCATTTTTATCTCCTTTGTATAATAAAATAGAGTCGTCAACATATCTCCTGTAATATACAATTTTCTCAGCGATATCAGGATTTTCATCAAAGAATTCTTATTGCTTGTCTGTTAGCACTGACAACTGTATGCGAACGTCGCTGCTCTCGGTCGTTAAGTGAAAGCCGTCGACCACTGCGTTGTCTGTGGTGAGAGAAAATGTATTTTCGGTACACTCTTGACAGAGTGGATCTCGGAATTTTGAACCCCGTAACGATTTTCGAAATGAAATGTCCCGTGCATCTATCTCCTGCTACCATTCGGTGTTCAAAGTCTGCTAATTCCAGCCGTGCGGCCATAATCACGTCGCAAACCGTTTCATACGAATCACGTGAGTACACATGACATGGCTGCAGACACAACATCGCTCTTCAGAAGCCTGTTCATAGATATTGGCCGCTGACGACATCGTGTATAGAGTATACGATGGGAGTTCGCCGCTTCAGCGTCAGTTGAGACCTGAAGATGGTGTACTGAATCACTAAAACTGGTAGCTACATAATAGGTAACATCGAAATGACGGCTGCAGGTATTCCACTTCATTACACAACCACTTGATATGTAATGTATCCGAGAAAACGGCGATCAACAATCTGCGGCAGAACTAAAATCACGATTACTTTGTTCACGGCGTTTACGTCTAACCTCTACGAGCAATCTCACGACTGAAAAATTTCATAGTATGTTTGTTTGCATATCCATCTTCTGCAGCAAAATATCAGTTTTAGCGGAAAAAGCAAATTACAATTTCTCGCTGTCATCGGGTACCTGAAATTATTCTCACACTGGCTACACGGGATGCCGCGTTACCTACCTGTAAGCAATCCTGGTTGGCACTCGGGTGCAGATTATGGGCGACACAACCAGATTCGAAACGGAAAAACAATGACACGAATAAAAGTAAGAGCAAATAAGAAGTCAATATGATGATGAAAATTATGCGTCAAAGTAGTGGAAATTATACAAAAACATATTTAGAACAGTTACCTGAATAAAAACAGTAATGGAAGTCTTTTGATTAGATTAGAAATAATAAAAATTCACTGTGTTTCACGAGTTTCAAACCTACGAACTTCTACAAGTCAGAGTTATACTCTAACCACTATGCTATGCCATTACACTGCAAAAAACTGTTTGTGTTTATGTCTCTGGTGTCCCAGGCGCAACGATTAACCGACAGGCTTAAAAAATTCGGCTTCACGCAAAACTTGTCTAATGCAAATCGGTCTCTGTTATTACAATAACTGCATAAATAACGCTGAATCGCGTCTTGAGCGGAAGGATGCAGTAGTGTTTGGTTAGTGCTGTGTCTGAAACTTGTATTATGTCAGCATCAATATATATATATATATATATATATATATATATATATATATATATATATATATATGTGTGTGTGTGTGTGTGTGTGTGTGTGTGTGTGTGTGTATTGTGGTTTTAGTGTGGTTCTTGTGTGTGATGAAATACGAAATAAAAGGGCCAGACGCAGGAGTCGGGATCCTAACACATCAAGAAAAAAGAGGGCCAGGAAAATGGAAGTGTACTAATTGTCGTGGTAGTTTGGCAACGGCGAACTGTTCGGACGCGGCACTGAGCGCTCTGGTTGGAGGAAACCAGCTACAACGCGTGAAATGTCAGCTATCAAGTAATTTTAATCGGACGGAAGGTCCTTTCAGGTCAATCAAAACTATTATTTCCTGTGCTAGAAGAAAGCAGACAAGTCGTGAAATTTCTAGGTCAATAAGACGTCCAGCTCAAGTGTCGGGACCTTCTAAAACTATGAAGATTGTTCAAAACGTGATGGTAACTTTCGTTTTTCGAGAAGAATTTAATTTACTCGACTACACCAACGCTATGCCCTTCAAAGTAATGCCCATTCGATATTGTACACTTAGAGCTTTCTCCAGTCCCAGAAACGCTTCTGGAACCCTATCTTTGTGATAGCTTTTAGCTCCCTCTGTGATGCGATTTTAATCTCATCTATACCTGTAAAACGACCCCCTTTAATGCTTGCTTTGTTTTTGGGAACAAAAAAAAGTCAGGAGAAGATGGGGGCTGGAGATTCATTACAGTATTGTTTCTGGCCAAAAATTCACGAACAAACAAAGTGTGAGCTACTTCATTACCGTGCTCCATGAGCTATAAATTGTTTTTGCATAAATCCGTGCGTTTTCTCGCATTTCTTCATGCAAATCGTTACAGAATTCAATATTCAGAGATTCACAGTGTCAAAAGTGTGCGACAAAACCAAGTTTAGGCCATTACCTCTCACCATGGACAGCGCAGTAGCCAACGGCCTTCACTTAACGACCGAGAGTTTTCAATGCTAGCAGACAAATAAGGCTGCAGCAGAAATCAAGGTGAGACGTACGACGAACATATCCGTTAGGACAATGCGACGAAATCTGGCGTTAATGAGCTGTGGCAACACACGACTGGCGCGAGTGCCTTCGCTAAAAACACGAGACCGCTTACAGCGCCTCTCCTGGACTCGTGACCACATCATTTCGACCCTAGACGTATGCAAAGTCGTGACCTGGTCACATGAGTCCTGATTTCAGCTGGTAAGTTTGGAGTGTGGCACAGACCCCACAAGGATGTGGACCCAAGTTGTCAACAAGGCTCTGTGCAGGCTGGTGGCGGCTTGATGATGGTCTGGGCTGTGTTTACATGGGATGGATTGGGTTCACCAGAGCGATAATACCAAATTTCAGACATTATCCCACACCACGGGCAACACAGTGGCCGATGGCCTTCGCTTAACGATGGAGAGCAGCATTGTTTGCGTAGAGCTGACAGTGCTAACAACAAGAAACACCAAGTGCAGTAACCGCAGAAGTCAATGTGGGTGAGCCGTGGTAAAAACTGCTGTTTTGAAGAGCGCGCCGCATCGTGTAGTGTGAAGCAGTCGCCTTCCGTTTCTGGCGGTGGCACCGCTGTGGCAATCGCAGCTTTGGCGTCTCCCTCTGGTGGGAACGGGGAAAGGTTGCCTGTTCACGTGCATTTAAGGGGCGCTATGAGCTAGCCAGTTGGTCAGTCTGGGTCAGTCTCTCGTCCCCAGCTTGCTAGTCTGTCTCTCGTCCGCATTTGTTAGGCAGTTAGTGTCTGTCTGTCGTTCGGAGTGCTAGTATGTCTGTCGTTCGGATCAAACTTTAAAGCCGGCAATATGAGAGTCTTTCCACTCCGCCAGTAACAGAACTCAGCGAGTGGTCGCCCGGTCGGGGCTTAGTTCCTGCATCTGAGTCTGCGCGTTAGGCCGCCAGTCTGCTTGAGTTTGCTCAGGCAATGGTCATTGGCGGTTGGATCGATCGGTTGGTCGGTCGCGCACTGAGACAAGATGACTTGTCCGTCAAGAGCGTCGGCGCATGCGAGGTCGCCACGTTTAAGTCCAGTGGGCCGCGGCGTACAGCGAGGGGTAGTGGCTTCGCGGCCGACACGAGAGCAACAGGAGTCAACCCACAACATCAGTCTGGCCAGTGCGAGCTGCGACGCCGTGAGACGGGAGATCGGCGCGCCTTCCTGCGTCCCTTGAAGCGGCTAGCAGCGGACGGTTCGGGAGAGCGATTTGGGGGGTGCTGCGCCAGGTCTTCTCGAGAAATCGCAGTTTATTAGAAGTTAAGTGATTGGTGATATCTTGTTTGATTTACTCTTGTTAAATTCTACTTGTTTTCTTGGTGAGGTCACCAGCCGTTTTGCATTGGGGTCGTCCCACCATTCTTCTACGTTTGGCCACCCGCGGGAAGGTGGTTGTTTAGAAATTGGATGGCCCGCTTTTCCCTTGTGGAGTAGAGGCGGGTTAGAGCAACCTGCAGTTCGGGTTGTTCGGTAATCTCCCTATCATTCTACCGTACGTTAGTAGCTGCCTCTGTCATGTTTGTCGGATTTGGTGTGATAACGAATTTATTGCTTGGAGTGTAATGGCCTAATACCTGAAATATGTTTTGATCTTGGGAAACTTTGATATTATTGCCTATGATCTTGAGAGGCGGTATCTGTGTACTGTAGAGCATCTTAACTATTGTTTGGCCAACCTTGTAGAATTTTATACAAGATTGCATTTCATGGGCTTTTATTTAAACGATCATTTTAGTATATAAAATTGTCACCCTTTCACCGTAAGTCTTTTCTTAGAAGTTAAAATGAAGTTCTACCTTCAGTGGCAAGGTTAATATTTTAATTGTTAGTGTTTTGTACCATTTCCATCCCTCCTAAACTCTTAGTTTAAAGTTATCTGGTGTGTTGCAGATTTGCACCAGTGTAGTCTTTCAGAGGCTGTTGTGAGCCGTCGTAACTACGGCCGTGTCAAAAGGGAGCGGCAAAGTTCTCTACCTGAAAGCTCATACAGTCAAAACTTGTTTCTTTCTGCCTATGAATAAGTTGTAACTTTGATATTTAGAGGGTGCTTTCTGATTATAATTTTAAATCTCTTTCTTTTAAAAAAAAAGATTTTAGGCACTACTAAAGTGAATAAAATTCCCATTTGTTAAAAGGAATTTGGTTATGATTTCATTAGTTACTCTCTGGCAACTACTTCCATACTTACATAGTGTGACTAAATGTATTAATGTTTGTTGTGGACTGGCAAGACAGCCAATCCACTAGGACGGGAGGCCGAAGGGCACGCGTTTAAGCTCACGCAGGATGGCGTGAGGTCTGGAACAGGACAAGGTCTTTATACTAGCAAAAATAGTTCGTAGCTTCTGGAATACTTAACTTTAATCCATAATTGGTGAACATCGGTCTGACGGTACATGCATCACAAGATAAATAGCAATTGATAATGGCGCCTTGCTAGGTCGTTGCAAATGACGTAGCTGAAAGCTATGCTAACTATCGTCTCGGCAAATGAGAGCGTAATTTGTCAGTGAACCATCGCTAGCAAAGTCGGCTGTACAACTGGGGCGAGTGCTAGGAAGTGTCTCTAGACCTGCCGTGTGGCGGCGCTCGGTCTGCAATCACTGACAGTGGTGACACGTGGGTGCGACGTATACTAACGGACCGCGGCCGATTTAAAGGCTACCACCTAGCAAGTGTGGTGTCTGGCGGTGACACCACAATGTTCTTGATGAATAGCTAGTAGATAAAATAAATTCTTAAGAATATCCTTTGAAAACAAATCACGGTTCAGTGGGACGTACGACGAACGTATGCGTTAGGAGAGTGCGACGACCGACGTGAGTGCCTTTGCTAACAGCACAACATCGCCTGTAGCGCCTTTTCTGGGCTAGTGAGCAAATCGATTTGACCTTATACGGCTGGAAAACTGTGGCCTGGTCAGATGAGACCCAGTCCCGATTTCAGTTGCGGAGAGCTGATGGTAGGGTTCGAGTGTGGTGCAGACCCCACGAAGCCATGGATCCAAGTTGTTAACAAGGAACTGGGCACAGTGCAGGCTGGTGGTGGCTCCATAATGGTGTGGGCTGTGTTTGTATCAGCGTGGGTTTCGAAAAAGACGATCGTGTGAAACCCAGCTCGCGCTATTCGTCCACGAGACTCACAGGGCCATAGACACGGGTTCACAGGTAGATGCCTGGTTTCTTGACTTCCGCAAGGCGTTCGATACAGTTCCCCACAGTCGTTTAATGAACAAAGTAAGAGCAGATGGACTATCAGACCAATTGTGTGATTGGATTGAAGAGTTCCTAGATAACAGAACGCAGCATGTCATTCTCAATGGAGAGAAGTCTTCCGAAGTAAGAGTGATTTCAGGTATGCCGCAGGGGAGTGTCGTAGGACCGTTGCTATTCACAATATACATAAATGACCTTGTGGATGACATCGGAAGTTCACTGAGGCTGTTTGCGGATGATGCTGTGGTATATAGAGAGGTTGTAACAATGGAAAATTGTACTGAAATGCTCGAGGATCTACAGCGAAATGACGCATGGTGCAGGGAATGGCAATTGAATCTCAATGTAGACAAGAGTAATGTGCTGCGAATACATAGAAAGAAAGCTCCTTTATCATTTAACTACAATATAGCAGGCCAGCAACTGGAAGCAGTTAGTTCCATAAATTATCTGGGAGTACGCATTAGGAGTGATTTAAAATGGAATGACCATATAAAATTGATCGTCGGTAAGGCAGATGCTAGACAGAGATTCATTATAAGAATCCTAAGGAAATGCAATCCGAAAACAATGGAAGAAGGTTACAGTACGCTTGTTCGCCCACTGCTTTAATACTGCTCAGCGGTGTGGGATCCGTACCAGATAGGGTTGATAGAAGAGATAGAAGAGATAGAGAAGATCCAACGGAGAGCAGCGCGCTTCGTTACAGGATCATATAGTAATCGCGAAAGCGTTACACAGATGATAGATAAACTCCAGTGGAAGACTCTGCAGGAGAGACGCTCAGTAGCTCGGTACGGGCTTTCGTTGAAGTTTAGAGAACGTACCTTCACCGAGGAGTCAAGCAGTATATTGCTCCCTCCTACGTATATCTCGCGAAGAGACAGTGGGAATAAAATCAGAGAGATTAGAGTCCACGCAGAGGCATACCGACAATCCTTATTTCCACGAACAATACGAGACTGGAATAGAAGGGAGAACCGACAGAGGTACTCAAGGTACCATCCGCCACACACCGTCAGGTGGCTTGCGGAGTATGGATGTAGATGTAGAGATGTAGATATATGGAATGGGCTGATTCCTCTGGTACAACCGAACCGATCATTGACTGGAAATGGTTTTGTTCCGCTACTTGGACACCATGCTTCCACTGGGACTACTCAACCTTAGTTTCGAGTCATATCCGTAAACACACGCTTCTTTACCTGTCACGACACTTGTCAGTGTTTCCACATTCCTGCCGACTTCATCTAGCAGTTCTTGAGAACTTTGCATTCGGCACTGTTTTTGACCGAAAGTTCAACAATTCGGAAGAAATTTTTGCTGTCACCGGTTCCATGAATAGAACAGCCGAAAAAATCTCACGGTGTTCTACCGTATCTTCCTTGGTCGTCGGCGTTGTCGTTGTTGCCGTGAGGCACCGTTATACCAAGTGGAAAGGCGCGTGGATCTTAGAGCATGAGATATGGTAACCTTTAAGTCATTGACAACACACAACGGTGACGGTAGCACCTGATACCAGAATAGCCGCAGTAGTTAGGATCTACGAACTACCTCCTCTTGACCAGGTCCCCAAAACTTAACTCGTAACGAGATCCCTTCGAAGCAAATTGTCATAAAGATCGTTTCTAAAGGCTTCGTACAACGATAAGAAATGCTACAGTTTATGGAATAATAACAGATACGACCAAACTGTCTTGTTTCTTCTGTTTTATTTAACGTAACTTTGTTCACAGTTTTATTTCGCATTCACCACTCATTCACACCCAGATGTGGAGTATATGCGAGTGCCTGAACCCTAACTCCCAAGTTCCATCGAAACCCTTTGATGAACAGTTTTCGTTGATCGACACCAACAGTCAATGATAATGATACAGTATTTTGTAATTTTCTAGTTTAGCCACCGCCCTCCACGAATGTTTGTTAGGCGTAAGACAATTACACACTTTTCTATCCGGTCCGCTATTATTAAGAATTCGCGTAAAAGTTAACGTTTTTCTCCTTTTCATGAATTGGAGCCAGCTCTCCGCGATATAATTAAAGAAAACAGTCTCAATACCGCGTCCCTCGTGAGATGCGTATGGATTTATCCCGGAATTGACCACCCTATAGGTGTACTCAATTTAATGACCACACTTCGCTATCCGCGATTTCGTGTAACTAAATGTCCTTTTGTTACTCTGATCGTATACCGTAGTTATTTAAAACTCGCCCCTATAGTTTTTCACAACGCACAATTAACACTTCTTTACTTGTTTATTTCTAAGATTAAACGAAAAAATGACGCCGTATCATTGGCTTCGTCGATGTAAAGCAAAACACCTCAGTAGGCCCAATTTTACCTCTTCTTATAGGATCGGTTACCTTACTCATTAATTTACTACATATTATTTCCAATAACACTAAATAGGTATCGACGTTATATTTTAATTGTATTCAAAAGCATGTTATCATTATTATGACCGACCAAATCGTAACAAATCGCGCGGCGTGCGTTTTCAACGATAGTTTTACACTCGCCCAGCCTTTATTCGTGCAATATTATATAAAAATATACAGACAGGAGCGAAAGGTCGATCTCTCTACCGTAACCAATAGAGGCAAATACGCTATTCAAGTTCCGTTACATCTATCTTGACTCGTATTGTTACAGTGTTAGCCAACAGAAACTTCGACAATATTAGTGAAATCCCCGACTGTACTTCGGTGATCGTTCATAATTATTCGTTTCACTTTTTCCACGATTTCGTCAGCTGATGATATGCTGGGGCGCCCCGTGCGTTCGTGATGCTCAACGTCTTCACGGTCTTTTTTAAACTTTTTGAAGATAAGACCGCTTCAGTTGTAAGGCCTTTATTTATAGGCACGACCAGCTTCGCAGCATTTAAGCTGCATCACCAGGCACAATGTACACAATTAATAGACAAAATCTCATGTAAGCTAGGGATACGTAACTAAAATGAAAATATATGCGGGATAACGCGTTTGCTTGCTTGGCCATCCTCCGCAGATAGCACAGAAATATTTATTTTATAAATAAAAAACGTCTTCTCTTGCTGCACTTTATTTTAGTCCATCAGGCGCGTTTCGCCTTTTTCACTTACGGCGTCATCAGTGGGATCCACAATGACACAGTTACGATACACTTTTGTTTTGATATGTATTATTCATAGATTGCAAAACAGTTCACTTCTCGCTTTTTATGGAGATCAGTGGTTATTTACAGTTCTTCGCGTTTTTATTTGGCATCTGCGTTCCTCTCGTCTGGTCAAGTGCTGGAGGTCACACTACCCCAATTTACGAAACATAAGCATGGTTTTGTGTTTCGAAGATTTTTCTTCCCACTTTTCAAACAGTGCAACAAGAGAAGGCGTTTTTTATTTACAAAACAAATATTTCTGCGGTTACTGGGGAGGATGGCCGCGCAAACCAGCTCGTTATTCATGCCATGCCAGTCATTTTCCTGTGGTCTATACCACAAATTCAGAACGTTCATGAAGTTACACAACACATAAAATTAAACACAATATACAAAGTAATGATCTTGTACCTATATATAACAATGTAAAGATAAAAAATAGTTCATCCAGCGCTCAAAAAGCAATTCGTGTCGCTCATAAAATGTGGTTAACATTCGAAATCAAATCCCTATTCTCTACAAAACAACAGCTAAATTACGAGTTATATAAGACACATCTGTAACTTGCAAACATTATTAACGATATGGCAGTTTTCTCCCATGTGGTCAACAACGTCGAAAGTCACACAAAAACTGTTGTACAAAGAACGGAAACAGTTCATAGAACAAAAATTAGTCAACTCAAAAAAACTCCAATCACAACACAATGACTCTACACACAATGTACACAAACACACACACACATAAATTCTACCCAAGATTAGTAAACCTCAGAGACACACAAACACACAGTAAAGAAAAACAACTGTAGAAAAAAGGATTAAAATACAATGTAAATTCAGAAACAGATGAAAACTAAATAAAACATCTACGTATAGAAGCAGAAAGTATATTGACAAGGGAAGACAGGAGAGAAAACATCAGTACTAACAATCTATTAACCACATAACTAATAGCAAAAAAGAAATCCATAATATAATATCCAATATGAAAACACAACACACAAACACAGAATCTTTAGCATTCAAAACACTTAGGAAAAAACTTCCAAATTAAGATGTCATCATTTCAAAAGCAGACAAGGGAAACACAGCAGTACTTATAAACAAATAACAGTACATTAAAAAAACACATGAATTCATCTCACAAAATAACATTACAATATTAAAATTAATCCTAATAAATAGATTTCAGACAAAAGTAAAAAACATTTCACACTGGATAACACGACAAAAGAAAGCTGACACAGATTAATCCCACTGCACCTGTCCTCTGAAGACAACCAAAGTTCCACAAACCAAACATTCCTGCAAGACCAATACTGGAATTCAGAAAATCCCCCACTTACAAGCTAGCAGGATACTTGCCAAAATTACTGTCTAAAAATTTCAAAGCACAAGAAGACAGAACCATTGAAAAACTACACAGCTCATAAACAGATAAAATATATATAAAAGCCCAGACACAGTAACACTCCTCTCATTTGATATAAAAACTATGTATTACAACATCCCAGTACCAGAAACAATGGAGATCATAGACAAGAAACTGAAAATATGCAGTCAACTCCATGATGAACAGATTAAGGAAGTACTCACATTAATAAAGCTCATAACAAAACAGAATTACTTCCAGTTCAATAATGAATTTTATTTACAAAAAGATGGGTTACCAATAGGGTCCCTAACATCAGGAGCCTTATCAAAATTTTTATAAACCACATTGAACAGATCATTTTCACAAAAATAGTAGCAAAAGAATACAACATACTATATTGGTTCATGTATATTGATGTCATCCTCTGCATAGAAGATGAACCACAAACAAAAATTGAGAAATTATATACTAACATCAACAAGGTACATAAAAATATAAAATTCACAATGGAAAGAGAACAGAATAACCAAATTAACTTTCTGGATATAATTATCAAAAAGCACATGTTTGAAATTTGCTGAAAACCCACAGCAACTGACATTATCATCCCCCAATCCTCAAAGCACTCACAAAAGCAAGCAGCACTTTGACACATGCTTCACAAACTCAATACAGTTCCACTGAACAAACACAAATACAAAAAGAAGACAAAATAAAGCAGATAGCCCAAAACAATGGGTAAAATAGTAACATAGTCACAAAGCTAAACAAGAAATTTAAAAGTAAAATAAAAGCAGAAAGCACAAGAGCACTGAAAACATCACAATAGAACCAAACAAAATCACGAACACTCAGTACCATAAAAACTACACAGAATCATCAGGAAAATATAAGAGATGGCACACCGTGACCCAAGATGGCACACAATGACGTATGTACACAAACTCACATATAAAATCACCATTTTCAAAAGACAGGGAATAAACATAGCATACACAACAGATAATTCTATCAAAAAATAGACCCCAAAAGCTGACAAAAGACAGAGATATATACCAGATAGCAGGTATATATCATCTATAGTGTAACACTTGTGATGGCAGATTCATAGGACAAACAGCATAACACTGATATCAGATGCAAAGAACACACATGAGCCTGGAAGTATGGGACAAATCACTCCACATTTGCACAATGCCTAAGAGAACGCAATCACAAACCAACCAATAGAGAAGAAGACACAAAAATAATATTCAACAATAAAAACATCTCCTAACCCTGTAAGAAAATTACCACACATGGAAAGCCAAAGCAGAAAAGAAAACCACGTTGAATGATCAAGTACTTATGTTAAACAACTCATTGTTTACACAAATAGATAAAATAATACAGTAACAATGCAACAGAGGACTATTATCATAATAATAACATCACCTCTTTCCATTTATTTGTCCACGAACATCTCCATAAAACATTTAAACCAAAACCCAAATCAACTGAACACAAAAAATTTCAACCATTCTCTGATAGCTATTACATTCATATTCAAAATTCTACAGTTCAACAACAACAAAAAATCTTTGCAAGTGTATAATCTCTCTCTCTCTCTGTCTCTCTCTCTCTCTCTCTCTCTCTCTCACACACACACACACACACACACACACACACACACACATACGCAGATACAAAACATAACAGAAAGGAATATACGTTAGTTTTCAGCACGTACTTGGTTAGGTTGGCAACATGTACGTAAACAAATCAAAGAATTAAATACATAGTGAACTAAAAGTAGTTAAGTCTTGAGGTCACAGTTTTCGATCAAATGTCTATATTAGCGACAGAAGATTCATAGTGCATCACAACAATAAGGGCAAACAAAATTAAAATTGGGAAGAACAACATAAAAACATGCTTATTTTTCGTAAATAGAATGGTAGTGCGAACTCCAACATGTGACCAGACGACAGGGAACGCCGATGCCAACTAAAAACGCGAAGAACTCATTTATTTACATAAAAAGCGAGAAGTGAACTGTTTTACAATCTATGAATAACACATATCAAATCAAAAGTGTATCATAACTGCATCATTATAGATGCCTTAAAGTGCAAAGCGAAAATAAAATAAATGCAGCAAGAGTGCGTTTTTTTTTTTTTTTACAAAGTATATATACGGGACAAACAAATTCACAAAATCAAGTCATGGTCCGACCGAAACAAGAGAATGGGATGATACGGCGCTCATAGGCAGCAATTATTTTTCGCTAAAAAGCGGACGTCAAACTTAATAGCAAAAAATAACACAGAACGCTCCCATGCTACCTAGAATGAACGAAAGCTGAAAAGAAGAAATCCCTAATAAACTGTCATGTAGGTAAAACACCAATTAATTCCACTCTCCGTGAGTAATAGTATTTAGTGATCCGACAGGTCCCCATTACATCGAAAAAGTGATAAAAATCTCACCGTATATCATCACCTATGAGATTATGTAAAACTGTGTTGCTCACTGTCTCTCGTTTACCTAAAAAGGACTGAAAAACGAACTCGTAAAAACCCAGTTATTCAATCATAAGTTGCGGTTCTTCCCCCCCAAAAAATCCAATATGAAACCATTTTAAGGCTTAGGACGAAAATGACATGAAGTGAAAGGGATCACGCAGCTTTCCCATCAGCCCAGGAACCGTTACCCGTGGGTGAGCACGCGCGTTCCGCACGAACCATTCCTCCATGTCGCTGCACTCTTCTGCCGCTCCCACAGTTCCCTCTTGACACGCCGCCTGTTACCACACATCCAGTGAGCGCGATTGCGGTCGGTTAGTGCCATCTGGCTTTGCAATGTATTGCTTTGTGCCTAGTGAGCTGTTTAGGTACGACACGATATTCTGTTTTTTTTCATTCTCGTTAGTTTCGTGTCAAGCCTTAAACAGTTTTATATGTTGGGGGTCGAACCACAGCTTAAGACTGAATAACTAGGGCTTTTAGTAGTATGTTTTTCAATTCTTTTTAAGTAAATGACCGTGAGATGCTTCATTTTACACAGTCCCGTAGATGATCATATACCGGTACGGTAGGTTTTTGATCACTTTTTTGGTATATGGGGACCTGCTAGCTCACCAGATACTGTTACCCGTGCTGAGTGGACTTTATTAGTATTTTACATATCTGACAGTATTCTATTAGTAATTTCTTCTTTTTAATTTTCGACCTTTCTAGCTTTCACGGAGTGTATCACAGGAGAGTTCTATGTTACAGTACTGGCCATTAAAATTGCTACACCACGAAGATGACGTGCTACAGACGCGATATTTAACCGTCAGGAAGAAGATGCTGTGATACGCAAATGATTACCATTTCGGGGCATTCACACAAGGTTGGCGCCGGTGGCGATACCTACAACGTGCTGACATCAGGAAAGTTTCCAACCGATTTCTCGTACACAAACAGCAGTTGACCGGCGTTGCCTGGTGAAACGTTGTTGTGATGCCTCGCGTAAGGAGGAGGAATGCGTACCATCACTTTTCCGACTTTGATAAAGGTCGGATTGTAGCCTATCGCGATTGCAGTTTATCTTATCGCGACATTGCTGCTCGCGTTGGTCGAAATCCAATGATTGTTAGCAGAATATGGAATCAGTGGGTTCAGGAGGATAATACGGAACGCCGTGCTGGATCCCAACGGCGTCGTATCACTAGCAGTCGAGATGACAGGCATCTTTTCCGCATGGCTGTAATGGATCGTGCAGCCACGTCTTGCTCCATGATGGGGACGTTTGCAAGACAACAACCATCTGCACGAACAGTTCGACGACGTTCGCAGCAGCATGAACTATCAGCTCGGATACCATGGCTGCAGTTACCCTTGACGCTGCATCACAGACAGGAGCGCCTGCGATGGTGTACTCGACGACGAACCTGGGTGCACGAGTGGCAATACGTCATTTTTTCGGATTAATCCAGGTTCTGTTTACAGCATCATGATGGTCGCATCCGTGTTTGGCGACATCGCGGTGAACGCACATTGGAAGCGTGTATTCGTCATCGCCATACTGGCGTATCACCCGGCGTGATGGTATGGGGTGCCATTGGTTACACGTCTCGGTCACCTATTGTTCGCATTGACGGCACTATGAAGAGTGGACGTTACATTTCAGACGTGTTACGACCCATAGCTCTACCCTTCATTCGATCCCTTCGAAACCCCGCATTTCAGCAAAATAATGCACGACCGCATGTTGCAGGTCCTGTCTGGGCCTTTCTGGATACAGAAAATGTTCGACTGCTGCCCTGGCCAGCACATTCTGCAGATATATCACCAATTGAAAACGTCTGGTCAATTGGTGGCCGAGCAACTGACTCGTCACACTACGCCAGTCACCTTGATGAACTGTGGTATCGTGTTGAAGCTGCATGGGCAGGTGTACTTGTACACGCCATCCAAGCTCTGTTTGACTCAATGCCCAAGCGTATCAAGGCCGTTATTACGGCCAGAGGTGGTTGTTGTGCGTACTGATTTCTCAGTATCTATACACCCAAATTGCGTGAAAATGTAATCACATGTCAGTTCTAGTATATTTGTCCAATGAATACCCATTTATCATCTGCATTTCTTCTTGGTGTAGCAATTTTAATGGCCAGTAGTGTATTTTGGCTATTTCATGTTTGATATTCTCTTCTCAGTGAAAAACTTGTTCACTCTGAACGCCGGGTCATCGAATTCTCTTTTCTCGACCAGAACACGTCTTGATTTTGTGAGCAGGTTCACCTCGTGTATCTTTTCATTTCAGTTACATTTTCCTGCCTTGCATGGGCTTTTGTTTATTAATTGTACGTTTCACCTGATGTTGCAGCTACAATTCTGCGCAACCTATCGTGCTTATATTGTTATTTTATTTATTTACAACGTGCTTCGTTACATTTCTAATGCTACATGTATGTATTGTGTGTGTAAAGTGTAGTGCAATGTTTGTGTTTCATGATGATAAGAGCAGGGAGTGTGTGAAACCCGACGCCGGCACACAGCCTACTCATCGCGAATAGCACTAACAGGGCCGCCAAGCGTTACGTCGCCACCAGCAGTGTCAAAAATGGTTCAAATGACTCTGAGCACTATGGGACTTAACTTCTGAGGTCATCAGTCCCCTAGAGCTTAGAACTACTTAAACCTAACTAACCTAGGGCATCACACACATCAATGCCCGAGGCAGGATTCGAACCTACAACCGTAGCGGTCGCGCGGTTCCATACTGAAGCGTCTAGAGCCGCTCGGCCACACCGGCCGGCACCAGCAGTGTCACACTCCCTCAGTTCAGCGGAGAGGTTTGGTATTTAAACCAGGAACTTGGCGCAAAGCCTGCTGATCAGGACGTTTACGCCACCACTTCTCCTCCTCTGAGCGGACAAACACTGGCAATGCACGTCTTTCCCACCACCAGAATTTGAACCGGCTTACCCCCCACGGTCGTACGTTAGCGATCTTGGCCGCAGAAGTGGGTGGTCGTGCTTATAAGTACAGGATTTACAGATGAATCGATCTTATCTTCAAAAGGATACACCGTGTGATCAAAAGTATCCAGGCACATGGATAAAAATGACTTACAAGTTCGTGGATACCTCCATCGGTAATGCTGGAATTCCATATGGTGTTGGCCCACCCTTAGCCTTGATGACAGCTTACACTCTCGCAGACATACGTTCAACCAGCTGCTGGAACTTATAATTAAATGTTTTCCTGAGACATTTAAGTTCCTTCGTTATCTACGATAATGATGGAAGCAAAAGAAATAAATTAATATTTGTGCTGCGGCCGGGACTCGAACCCGGGTCTTCTTGCTTATTATGCAGCAATGCTAACCATAACATCGCCACAGCACTTCGACATTGCGGCACGAATTACGCAAATTGAGCGCCTTCCCCAACACAAACTTCAATTCATATCTTCTGCTTATTTTCCCCTACATTGTCACTACTGCAAGGGCTCTCCGACACTGGAATAGCATTGGACGTAATGGGAAAGTCCTGTACCATAGGTGAGCTTGGGGAGGGCGCTCAACAAGGTAGTTCGTGCAGCCATGTTGACTATCTTGCTGCGGTGGTATAATGGTTAGCATTTCTGCCTAGCAAGCAAGAAAACCCGGGTTCGAGTCCCGGCCGCAGTACAAATTTTAATGCATTTCCTTTGCTTCGATCATTATCGTAGGTGCTGGAACGTTTCTTGGGGAATGGCAGCCCATTCTTCACGGAGTGCTCCACTAGGGAGAGGTAATGATGTCGGTCGGTGAGGCCTGGCACGAAGTCGGTGTTCCAAAACATCCCATAGATGTTCTTTAGGATTCAGGTCAGGACTCTGTGCAGGCCAGTCCATTACAACGATGTTATTGTCGTGTAACCACTGTGCCACAGATCGTGCATTATGAAAAGGTGCTTGATCGTGTTGAAAGATGCAATCGCCATCCCCAAATCGCAAGAATGTGTTGAAAACATCAATGTAGGCCTGTGTTGTGATAGTACCACGCAAAACAACAAGAGGTGGAAGCCCTCTCAATGAAAAACTCGACCACACCATAACACCACCGACTCCGAATTATACTGTTGGCAGTACACACGCTGGCAGATGACGTTCACGGGGCATTCGCCATACCCACACCCTGCCATCGGATCGCCACATTGTGTACTTTGATTCGTCACTCCACACAACGCTTTTCCACTGTTCAATCGTCCAATTTTTACGCTCCTTACACCAAGCGAGGCTTCGTTTGTCGTTTACTGGCATGATCTCTGGTCTATGAGCAGCCGCTCGACCATGAAATCCAATTCTCACCTCCCGCCTAACTATCATAGTACTTGCAATGGCCGGCCGCGGTGGTCTTGCGGTTAAGGCGCTCAGTCCGGAACCGCGCGACTGCCACGGTCGCAGGTTCGAATCCTGCCTCGGGCATGGATGTGTGTGATGTCCTTAGGTTAGTTAGGTTTAAGTAGTTTAAGTTCTAGGGGACTGATGCCCACAGATGTTAAGTCCCATAGCGCTCAGAGCCATTTGAACCATTTTTTTTTTTTGAACTTGGAATGGATCCTGATGCATTTTGGAATTCCTGTGTGATGGTCTGGATAGATGTCGGTCTATTACACATTGCAACCCTCTTCAACTGTCGGCGGTTTCTGTCAGTCAACTGACGAGGCCGTGCTGTACGCTTTGTCCTGAACGTGTGCCTTCACGTTTCCACTTCACTATCACATAGGAAACAGTGGACCTAGGGATATTTAGGAGTGCGGAAATCTCGCACACAGACGTATGTCACAAGTGACACCCAATCACTTGACCGCCGGCCGTTGTGGCTGAGCGGTTCTAGGCGCTTCAGTCTGGAAACGCGCGACCGCTACGATCGCTGGTTCGAATCCTGCCTCGGACATGGATGTGTGTGATGTCCTTAGGTAAGTTACGTTTAAGTAGTTCTAAGTTCTAGGGGACTGATGACCTCAGATGTTAAGTCCCATAGTGCTCAGAGCCATTTGAACCAATCACTTGACCACGTTCGAAGTCCGTGAGATCCGCAGAGCGCCCCACTCTGCTCTCTCACGATGCCTAATGATTACTGAGGTCGCTGATATGGATCACCTGGCAGTAGGTGGCAGCACAATGCATTTTGGGTGTGTCCGGATACTTTTGATCACATAGTGTATATGTCCAGGTGCGTCTGCCCTGAGCACAAAGTCTTCTTTGAACTCATACCATCTGTAAACGCTAGTTTTACATAAAGCACACTCGTGAAGTTCTGCTGCACTTTATTCCTTTCCTATATGAAAATCTGATACAAATCCTCTGACGCATATTTATACAAAATACTGGCAAATCCCATGCAATGATTCGCAATTGCTAAATATGTATGGGAATTGGATATAAGTTCTAATCTCCTTCTATATCTCCTTCTACTTCTACATCTACATCTACGTAAAGCCACCGTACGGTGCGTGGCGTAGGGTACCCTGTACCACTACTTGTCATTTTCTTTCCTGTTCCCCTCGCAAATAGTGCGAGAGAAAAACAACTATCTATATGCCTCCGTATGAGCCCTAGTTTCTCGTATCTTATCTTCGTGCTCCTTATGCGCAGTGATTTTCATACAGAGCCTAAGTGACGTTACCAACATAAAAACCTAAACAGCCTACTTACAAAGTGGGTGGACGTAACGTTGTAAAGTAATGTTGGCGGTAGTAGAATCGTTCGGCAGTCAGCTTCAAATGCCGGGTCCGTAAATTTTCTCAATAGTGTTCCTCGAAAAGAGTGTTGCCTTCCCTCCAGGGCTTCCCATTTGAGTTCCCAAAGCATCTATGTAACACTTACGTGTTGTTCGAACCTACAGGTAACAAATCTAGCAGACCGCCTCTGAATTGCTTTGCTGTCTTCCTTCAGTCTGGCCTAGTACGGATCCCGAAAACTCGAGCAGCAGTCAAAAATAGGTCGCGCACCAGCGTCCTTTATGTGGTCTCCTTTACTTGTGAACTAGTCGTTCCTAAAATTCTCCCAATAAATGAAGTCGACCATTCGCCTTCCCAACCACACTTCTCACATGTTCGTTCCACCTCATATCGCTTTACAACGTTACGTCCACGCACTTTGTAAGTAGGCTGTTTAGGTTTCTATGTTGGTAACGTCACTTAGCGCTCTGTATGAAAATCACTGCCTGTGCTGTGTGCAGTCTGTGGCTGGTTGGCATTGTTGGAATATTCACTAGTGTAGTGTTGGGCAGTTGGATGTGAACAGCACGTAGCGTTGCGCAGTTGGAGGTGAGCCGCCAGCAGTGGTGGATGTGGGGAGATAGATGGCTGAGTTTTGAGAGCGGATGATCTGGACGTGTGTCCATCAGAGACAGTAAATTTGTAGGACTGAACTGATGTATACATATTATGACTTTTGAACACTTTTAAGGTAAATACATTGTTTGTTCTCTATCAAAATCTTTCATTTGCTAACTACGCCTATCAGTAGTTAGTGCCTTCAGTAGTCTGAATCTTTTATTTAGCTGGCAGTATTGGCGCTCGCTGTATTGCAGTAGTTCGAGTAACGAAGATTTTTGTGAGGTAAGTGATTCATGAAAGGTATAGGTTATTGTTACTCAGGGCCATTCTTTTGTAGGGATTATTGAAAGTCAGACTGCGTTGCACTAAAAATATTGTCTATCAGTTTAGTGATGATCAGAATAAGTAAAGAGAGAAATGTCTGAGTACGTTCAGTTTTGCTCAGCTGTTTGAAAATCAAATAACGTAAGGGGTTTGCCAGCAGAGTAATTCATAAATTTTTCTAAGGGGACGTTTCAACTTAAATGACTTCGCTGTGTCAAGCATGACTAGTAATACTGTATCCGAACATTACAGGTTTGATCTTCCTACTCATCCGGATTTATGTTTTTCCACACCAGATGTTAATTTTGTCTAAATCGTCTTGTCTCATCCTACAGTCACTCAACTTTGACACCCTACCGTACACCACAGCGTTATCAGTAAACAACAGCAGTCTACTGCCCACCCTCTCCACTAAATCATTTATATATAGAGAGAACAACAGCGGTCCTATCACAGTTCCCTGAGGCACTCCTGACGATACCCTTGTATCTGATAACACTCGCCACCGAGGGCAACATAGTGGTTTCTGTTACTTAAGAAGTCTTCGAGCCATGTGCTCGTACCTTCGTTAACAGGTCAAATGCTTTCCGGAAATCTATACTCATGCTCATAAATTAAGAATAATTGCAGAATGTGGTGCCACACAACGTGGCACTACACAAAACTGGCGCTAATTGCATAGGCGCACACACGACACAGATCTGTAAGTCCACGGTATTGCTGATAAGTTGATAAACCGTCCCGAAACACATGTGCTACAAAACGCCACTGTTTCCTGCGCATGTAGCTTGACATCAATATGGGATATGATCACCATGCACAGGTACACATGCCACACAACGGGTTGGCATACTCTGCATCAGGTGGTCGAGCAGCTGCTGGGGTATAGCCTCCCATTCTTGCACCAGTGCCTGTCGGAGCTCCTGAAGTGTCCTTGGGGTTTGAAGACGTGCAGCAATACATTAACTGAGAGCATGTCAGGCATGCTCGATGGGCTTTAGGTCTGGAGAACAGGCAGGCCACTCCATTCACCTGATATCTTCTGTTTCAAGGTGCTCCTCCAGGATGGCAGCTCGGTGGGGCCGTGCGTTATCATCCATCAGGAGGAAGGTGGGACCCACTGCACCCCTGAAAATGCGAACATACTGGTTCAAAATGACGTCCCGATACACCTGACCTGTTACAGTTCCTCTGTCAAAGACATGCAGGGGTGTACATGCACACCATCAAACCACGACCTCCTTATAGGTCCCTTTCATGGACATTAAGGGGTTAGTATGTGGTTTCTGGTTCACGCCAGATGAAAACCCGGCGAGTATCACTGTTCAGAGTATTCCTGGACTCGTCCGTGAACATAACCTGGGACCACTGTTCCAATGACCATGTGCTGTATTGTTGACACCAGGCTTTACGGGCTCTCCTGTGACCAGGGGTCAGTGGAATGCACCTTGCAGGTCTCCGGACGAATAAACCATGTCTGTTCAGTCGTCTGTAGACTGTTTTAGTGCCTGCATAAGGTCCCAAGCGAGGCTACCTGCAGTACTCCATGGCCGTCTATGGGCACTGATAGTGAGATATCGGTCTTCTTGTGATGTTGTACACTGTAGACGTCCCGTACTGCAGCGCCTGGACGCGTTTCCTGTGTGCTGGAATCGCTACCATAATCTTGAGATCACACTGTGTGGCACATGGAGGGCCCATGGTATGACCTGCTGTGTTCAAGCAGCCTCCAGTCGCCCTAGTATTCTACCCCTCAAAACGTCATCATTATGTGTTATTCGAGCCATATTCAACACACAGT
This sequence comes from Schistocerca cancellata, assembly GCF_023864275.1. Taxonomy (NCBI): domain Eukaryota; kingdom Metazoa; phylum Arthropoda; class Insecta; order Orthoptera; family Acrididae; genus Schistocerca; species Schistocerca cancellata. The sequence continues at coordinate 105,445,820 of NC_064637.1, forward strand.
CACCATTAGCACGTCTGAAAACGTCTCACACTTAGTCGCTGCACTGTACCCTGACATGCAACAACACACCTCTGCATATTTAGTCTGCTGGCAGCGCCACCATGCGACGACCGTAGGTCAAATGCACCGCATGGTCATACACCGAGGTGATTTAAACGCGGAAACCGCCCACCAGAGCGTTGTTTCACCAAGTATCAGCATTATCCTTAATTTATGAGCATGAGTGTAGAAGTATGGAATCAGCCTGTCACACCTCATCCATTGTCACATGTCATGTGAGAAGAGGGCGAGCTAAAGCTGCCCTCCCCCTCTGTCACTCCATTTTCTTCCCCCATCACAACCGTAGCATCATCGCAGAAAAAACGTTTCATTGTGTGCAGCTATAAATGTAGTACCATTATCACCATACATGTGACAAGGTTTTCCTCTTCTAGCAGCGAATCTCCTGAGGGCAGCCAAAAAATACCTGATTACTAAGACGCTAACTAGATGTATGGCTTTGGTTGCCATGCAAACAAGGAAATATAGACCTTGGTAAATGGAAATGAGCGTTTGGCGTCATTGGCCGGGAGGCCCCCTGCGGGGCAGGTCCAGCCACCTTGGTGCAGGTCTTATTACAATAGACGCCACATTGGGCGATCTGCGCGCCGGATAGGGATGAAAATATGATGAAGACAGCACAACACCCAGTCCCTGAGCGGAGAAAATCTCCGACCCAGTCGTGAATCGAACCTGGGCCCGTAGTACAGCAATCGGTCACACTGACCACTTAGCTATTGGGCGGACATAGGTCTTGGTAGTAACCTGATTCTGTCTTCCACGATGCTTCACAGTTAACGGAGCCTGCATAATCCACTCCACAGTGCTGGAAAGAAAGAGACTGGTTTACTCTAGATGCTGGTAGTTGCCCCTTAAATTGAACCTCAGTCTGTGGCTTGAACCTAAAGCACTTCAAACATTTCCCAATAACTCCTTTGTCTGTGTTGCGCCCGTTGGCAATCCAAAGCCTCTTACGCAACGTGTTCAGCATAAGCGGTGATCCAGTATGCAACAGATTTTCATGTTCATAAATTCATCATCAAACTTAATAACGGACACCAAAGAGACTTGTGAACACCTTCTTTCAGGCGCATCTTCTAACACAAGTGAAGGCCAAGTGCTGCAGTCCAGGTCATTGTTGGATAGGCATGAAGGGCCAGATCACCACTGCACAAGTGGCAAGTGACCTCAAATGTGCTGGACTAATGCCAGGTGATAAGTGATCAGCAGGATTGTCTTCTGATTTGACATGTCTCAATTTGGGAACTGAACTCAGTTCCTGAATTTCAGAGAATCTGTTGGCAACAAAAGTTTTCCACTGGCTAGGACAACGTTGCAACCAGCATAGAACTATTGTAGAGTCCGTTCCCAGGTGGATATCACTATTGTTTACGACCTCGAAGGCATTGGCCACCTTATGAGTGAGTCTAGCAAGAAGCAGAGCACCACACAATTCCAACTGTGGTAGAGATTTAGTTTGAAAGGAGCTACACGAGAGTTGGCTGCAGCCAATGAAACTTCCACCTTGTCGGAAAGAACACATCCGATGTATACACAAGCACCAATGCCAGCTGTGAATCATCACAAAAACCACGAATTTCGAGTTTAACGTATTGAGGGCAGGAAACGAGCTTCCCTCCGATCGAAATATCATTTAGGGAAGGTAGTTGCATGTACAGGATATTCAATTCATCAATTACGTTGGATGATAGAACTTCATGCCAATCGAGGGTTAGTTGGCCACATGCCTAAAGAGTAGCTTGCATCTTATGACTGCTGGACCCAGAAACCCTAGTGGGTCAAAAATAGGTGCTATTCTAGGTAGAACATTACGCTTGGTAATCTTTGAGCATCAATGACTCTTCAGCTGCACATGGAACTGCAATCTGTCAGAGCCAGGGTGCCATAATATTCCTAACGTTTTTATGGTTTCTTCACCAGTAAGATTACAAGACGAAGAAGTTTCTCTTTCCTGCAACGGAAGTTTTTCCATAACCTTGTGACTTTGGAACACCATTTCATCAGCGGAATGCCCCCAGAAGCAAGTAGTTGAGCCAGCTCGGTTTGAAGTTCCTGAGCTTCAGCTTCTGTGGCTGACCCACCTAAGAAGTCGTCCACATAAAAGCTAGACACCAACGCTAGCGATGCCACTGGAAACCTGTCTTGATTTTCCATAGGCTGTAGCTTAGCGTGCCCCTTGATTAAATCCTTGATAGTCGATTCAGTCAAGCCCCATGAATCCTCGAAATTTCCCTATTCTTGCTGTGATCCGCGGATTCGTCTTCAATTTCCAGCCGACCCTGAGACGACTCAAACATCAGTCTGAACACGCTTAGTCTGCTTCATTTTGCCTCTAGTATTTCAATGTTGGCACTATCTGCATTCTGCGGAAAGGTCCCTATGGGTTCTAGAGCGACCTTTGCAACCCCTCTCTGTTTGACTATCACAGGAATCCATTTCGGGAATGGGCAGATGATAACAGGGAGCTAACACTAACCAGGTTGCAGCGGCTGTACAGGAGAGTACGAAGTGGAACAGCAGCGGCATCACGGGCGCTGGCAGCTGGCGTGTCAGAGCCTGCAGTCTCCGATGGTGCGAAGTGTCGGCGAGAGAAGGAGGTGACGTCCCAGATGATGACGGCACTGTCCGTGTCTGTGGTTCTCGCGTATAGAGCTCGAAAGACATTAAACGTCGGCGAAAATGTCCCGATCACTGGTTCTAAGGCTGTTGTTACCGAAGTTCCGAACAGGCCTTGGAACAATAGGTAGCCCTTACCGACGAAACCGGAATGTGTGCAACTCACACGTGATTATCTTCTCGCGGCTTTTTATACCGGAACAGATACGAGCGCGAACGAAACTATTACGCGTGCTGGCTGTATCCGGCCCAGAGGACCAAAAAATATTCACAGTTCACTAGCAGGCCTCTGGTCCTGCGTTAGTATATTTAAGTTTTGAGCGTGTAGTATGAGAGGACTCACTGCCCTCCCTTGTTTCCACTCACAATAGTTAGACCGCAGACAACCCTTGTGATACGTAAACACTTTATTCCGTATTACTTCACAGGTGCTATTTAGCAATATCTACGAGGTGCATTCAAGTTCTAAGGCCTCCGATTTTTTTTCTAATTAACTACTCACCCGAAATCGATGAAACTGGCGTTACTTCTCGACGTAATCGCCCTGCAGACGTACTCATTTTTCACAACGCTGACGCCATGATTCCATGGCAGCGGCGAAGGCTTCTTTAGGAATCTGTTTTGATCACTGGAAAATCGCTGAGGCAATAGCAGCACGGCTGGTGAATGTGCGGCCATGGAGAGTGTCTTTCATTGTTGGAAAAAGCCAAAAGTCACTAGGAGCTAGGTCAGGTGAGTAGGGAGCATGAGGAATCACTTCAAAGTTGTTATCACGAAGAAACTGTTGCGTAACGTTAGCTCGATGTGCGGGTGCGTTGTCTCGGTGAAACAGCACACGCGCAGCCTTTCCCGAACGTTTTTGTTGCAGTGCAGGAAGGAATTTGTTCTTCAAAACATTTTCGTAGGATGCACCTGTTACCGTAGTGCCCTTTGGAACGCAGTGGGTAAGGATTACGCCCTCGCTGTCCCAGAACATGGACACCATCATTTTTTCAGCACTGGCGGTAACCCGAAATTTTTTTGGTGGCGGTGAATCTGTGTGCGTCCATTGAGCTGACTGGCGTTTTGTTTCTGGATTGAAAAATGGCATCCACGTCTCATCCATTGTCACAACCGACGAAAAGAAAGTCCCATTCGTGCTGTCGTTGCGCGTCAACATTGCTCGGCAACATGCCACACAGGCAGCCATGTGGTCGTCCGTCAGCATTCGTGGCACCCACCTGGATGACACTTTTCGCATTTTCAGGTCGTCATGCAGGATTGTGTGCACAGAACCCACAGAAATGCCAACTCTGGAGGCGATCCCCCAAAACAATTCTCTCCACTTTCTCGATCGTGTCGTCAGACCGGCTTGTGCGAGCCCAAGGTTGTTTCGGTTTGTTGTCACACAATGTTCTGCCTTCATTAAACTGTCGCACCCACGAATACACTTTCGACACATCCATAACTCCGTCACCACATGTCTCCTTCAACTGTCGATGAATTTCAATTGGTTTCACACCACGCGAATTCAGAAAACGAATGACTGCACGCTGTTCAAGTAAGAAAAACGTCGCCATTTTAAGTATTTAAAACAGTTCTCATTCTCGCCACTGGCGGTAAAATTCCATCTGCCGTACGGTGCTGCCATCTCTGGGACGTATTGACAATGAATGCGGCCTCATTTTAAAACAATGTGCATGTTTCTATCTCTTTCCAGTCCGTAGAAAAAAAATCGGAGGCCTCAGAACTTGAATGCACCTCGTAACAAGTGCACAAAGTGCCCGTGAGCTGAGGCCTTGGACTGGACGACTCATACACTATGTGATCAGAAGTATCCGGACACCCCCAAAAATATATGTTTTTATATTAGGTCCACTGTGCTGCCATCTACTGCCAGGTACTCCACATCAGCGACCTCAGTAGTCATTAGACACCGTGAGAGAGCAGAATGGAGCGCTCAGCAGTTCTCATGGACTTCGAACATGATCAGGTGATTGGGTGTCACTTGTGTCATACATTTGTAAGCGAGATTTCCACACACCTAAATACCCCTAGGTCCTCTGTTTCCCATGTGATAGTGAAGTGGAAACGTGAAGGGACATGTGAAGCACAAAAGCGTACTGGCCCATCTCGTCTGTTGACTAACACAGACTGCCGACAGTTGAACAGGGTCGTAACGTGTAATAGGCAGACATCTATTCAGACCATCACACAGGAATTCCAAAATGCATCAGGATCCACTGCAAGTACTATGACAATAGGCGGGAGGTGAGAAAACTAGGATTTCATGGACAAGCAGCTGCTCATAAACCACACATCACGCTGGTAAATGCCAAACGACTCATCGCTTGGTATAAGGAGCGTAAACATTGGACGACTGAACAGTGGAAAAACGTTGTGTGGAGTGACGAATCACGGTACGCAATGTGGCGATCCGATGGCAGGGTGTGGGTACGGCGAATGCCCAGTGAACGTCAATTGCCAGCGTCTGTAGTGCCAACAATAAAATTCGGAGGCGGTGGTGTTATGGTGTGGTCGTGTTTTTCGTGGGGGGGACTTGCACCCCTTGTTTGTCTTGCGTGGCACTATTACAACACAGGCTTACATTGATGTTTTAAGCACCTTGTTGCTTCCCACTGTTGAAGAGCAATTCGGGGATGGCGATTGCATCATTCAACACGGTCGAGCACCTGTTCATAATGCACGGCCTGTGGCGGAGTGGTTCCACGACAAGAACACGGCTGTAATGGACCGGCTTGCACAGAGTCCTGACCTGAATCTGCCGTATTTCTTTCCCCCGTTCTTGTCAATCGTTCCCTAATGGTCTCTCTGAAACTTTCTACAACCTCCGGTTCTTTCAGTTTATCCCATGTCCCATCTCCTTAAATTACCACCTTTTTGCAGTTTCTTCAGTTTTAATCTACAGTTTATAACCAATAGATTGTGGTCAGAGTCCACATCTGCCCCTGGAAATGTCTTACAGTTTAAAACCTGGTTCCCAAATCTCTGTCTTACCATTATATAATCTATCTGAAACCTTCTAAAATCTCCAGGCTTCTTCCATGTACACAACCTTCTTTCATGATTCTTAAACCAAGTGTCAGCTATGATTAACTCATGCTCTGTGCAAAATTCTAGTAGACGGCTTCCTCTTTCATTCCTTAGCCCCAGTCCACATTCACTACTACTTTTCCTTCTCTTCCTTTTCCTATTATCGAATTCCAGTCCCCCATGCCTTTTAAATTTTCGTCTCCCTTCACTATCTGAATAATCTCTTTTATCTCATCGCCCATTTCTTCAATCTCTTCGTCATCTGCGGAGCTAGTTGGCATATAAACTTGTACTACTGTGGTAGGCGTGTGTTTCGCGTCTATCTTGACTACAATAATGCATTCATTATGCTGTTCGTAATAGCCTGCCGACGCTCCTATTCTTTTATTCATTATTAAGCCTACTACTGCATTACCCCTATTTGATTTTATATTTATAACCCTGTATTCACCTGACCAGAAGTCTTGTTCCTCCTGCCACCAAACTTCACTAATTCCCACTATATCTAACTTTAACCTATCGATTTCCCTTTTTAAATTTTCTAACCTACCTGCACGATTAATGGATCTGACATCCCACGCTCTGATCCGTAGAACGCCAGTTTTGTTTCTCCTGATAACGACGTCCTCTTGAGTAGTCCCCGACCGGAGATCCGAATGGGAGACTATTTTACCTCCGGAATATTTTACCCAAGAGGACGCTATCATCATTTAACCGTACAGTAAAGGTGCATGCCCCCGGGAAAAATTACGGCTGTAGTTTCCCGTTGCTTTCAGCCGTTCAATGTACCAGCAAATCAAGGCCGTTTTGGTTAATGTTACAAGGCCAGATCAGTGAATCATCCAGACTGTCACCCCTGCAACTACTGAAAAGGCTGCTGCCCCTCTTCAGGAACCACACGTGTGTCTGGCCTCTCAACAGATACCCCTCCGTTGTGGTTGCACCTACGGTACGGCTATCTGTATCGCTGAGGTACGCTAGCCTCCCCACCAACGGGAAGGTCTATGGTTCACGGGGGGTGGTGTAGGGGGGGGGGGGGAAGAGAGTAATACAGAGTCTGTATAAAAACTGGCGCACTTACGTATCTGTGCAAAATGTGAAACAAAAAACAATTCCTTCAGTTCGCATACCACAAGTTACTGCAGACACCCTCCAAAGAATTACTCAAAGCCCAAAGAAGTCTACACGTAAATTGGCCTAACAGCCGCATGTAACCGAGATCATATCGTGTTGTGCAGCAATTACAGGAGTATGGCAGTCAGAAACGTACAGATTACTGCACGTGGCTTTTGAACAACATAAACGATGAATTATTTGACCCTTTTCATTAAATTATGAGTGATGAAGCATTGTGTGTCAGGAACCACTCCATAATGAAAAAAATGGCGATTGGTGCGCTGTAACAGGAACGCGCACCATTGGACCGATACTTGTTGACACTACCCTCAACACTGTTGCATACATGGAGATTTTTGATACATTTTAGCTCAACTCACTGAATACGAAAGACAATACCGTTTCTTCCGGCAAGATGGGGCGCCGACTTGTCTGCAAACATTATGGCCACCACGTTCTACGGATCTAACAACGTGTGATGTTTACCTGTTGGGACACTCGAAGATCAAGATCTGTGAAACAAATCCACACACAACACAGGAACTGAAGGACATCAGCCGTGAAGTGGCCGCGATTGAAATCCGAACTTTACGCTCGAGGGTATCTGAATATAAGCACGTGGTATCACGTAACATTCCGCCAGTGCGGACGCTATTTGCTTCGTGATACATTACCCGTATTAAAATGAACCGTTTACCAATTGCGAAAAAGGTCGATATCGTGTTATTGTATAGCTATTGTGATCAAAATGCCCAACGGGCGTGTGCTATGTATGCTGCTCGGTATCTTGGACGACATCATCCAAGTGCCCGGACCGTTCGCCGGATAGTTACGTTATTTAAGGAAACAGGAAGTGTTCAGCCAGATGTGAAACGTCAACCACGACCTGCAACAAATGATGATGCCCAAGTAGGTGTTTTAGCTACTGTCGCGGCTAATCCGCACATCAGTAGCAGACAAATTGCGCGAGAGTCGGGAATCTCAAAAACGTCGGTGTTGAGAATGCTACATCACCATCGACTGCCCCCATACCATATTTCTATGCACCACGAATTGCAGGGCGACGGCTTTGAACGTGTGTACAGTTCTGCCACTGGGCACAAGAGAAATTACGGGACGATGACAGATTATTTGCACGCGTTCTGTTTAGCGACGAAGCGTAAACCGGCATAATATGCAGTATTGGGCAATGGAAAATCCACGATGGCTGCGACAAGTGGAACATCAGCGACCTTGGCGGGTTAATGTATGGTGCAGCATTATGGAGGAAGGATAATTGGCTCCATTTTATCGATGGCAATCTAAATGGTGCAATGTATGCTGATTTCCTACGTAATGTTCTACCGATGTTACTACAAGATGTTTCACTGCATGACAGAAAGGCGATGGATTTCCGGCACATAGCTCGCATGCGGTTGAATTGGTATTGAATAGCATATTTCATGACAGGTGGATTGCTCGTAGAAGCACCATACCGTGGCTCGCACGTTCACCGGATCTGACATCCCCGGATATCTTTCTGTGGGGAAAGTTGAAGGATATTTGCTATCGTGATCCACCGACAACGCCTGACAACATGTGTCAGCGCATTGTCAATGCATGTGCGAACATTACGGAAGGCGAACTACTCGCTGCTGAGAGGAATGTCGCTACACGTATTGCCAAATGCATTCTGGTTGACAGGCATCATTTTGAGCATTTATTGCATTAATGTGGTATTTACAGGTAATCACGCTGTAACAGCATGCGTTCTCAGAAATGATAAGTTCGCAAAGGTACATGTATCACATTCGAACTACCGAAACAAAATGTTCAAACGTACCTACGTTCTCTATTTTAATTTAAAAAACCTACCTGTTACCAACTGTTCGTCTAAAATTGTGAGCCATATGTTTGTGACTATTATAGCGCCATCTATCACAAAGTGAAAAAAGTGATATAACTAAAACATTCATATTTGTTTACGTACTACACGAATATGTAATAAAAAATGGGGGTTCCTATTTAATTAAACGCAGTTGATATCCGTTTGACCCATGGCACCTCCATCTGGTTTCCCCACTCAAGCTAGACAATTTCCGTTCTTTGTAGTTCTCGCGACTGACGTTTATTTCGTGAGATATTTGGCCCGGTCACGATCAATGTACCACCCTGTATAAGGGTGGTCTTCTCCGAATGTACTTCTGACCAAAGAGCGAGTGTGCTAGCTGGACTCAAAGTTCTTATTGATCATGCCTTTTGTGTTCTTGTGGAGATATTTCGGCAGCAACTTTCATCCCCTAACAAAAATGTCTTTATATCTAACCGAGAAGTGAAATACTAATTTTCATAAATTTGGCTTTAAAATTTTTTTAATGTAACGTAAAATTTTCTTTAAAATTTTCATTTCCCTTAGGGGTTAAATTTCCAGAAATACTGAAACATGTGGTTTTTTTTATTTCTATCGGAGAAGTAAAATGCCAATTGTCATACATGTAGCCTTAAAAAACCGTTAGTGGTTCTTTAGTAATTATTTATTTCCCAAAAACACTCTCACCCGCTATTGTCGCCACTTCTTGGTTGAATTTCCAAAAATGCTGCCGGCCAGTGTGGCCCAGCGGCTCTAGGCACTTCAGTCTGGAACCGCGCGACCGCTACGGTCGCAGGTTCAAATCCTGCCTCGGGCATGGATAGGTCTGATGTAGTTAGGTTAGTTAGGTTTAAGTAGTTCTAAGTTCTAGGGGACTGATGACCTCAGATGTAAGTCCCATAGTGCTCAGAGCCATTTGAACCATTTGAACCAAAAATGCTGAAAACATTTTTAATTTTCTGACAGAGAAACCAAATTCCAGTTATCGTAGTTCTAGCTTCAAAATTCCATTAATATAGACATACTGTCATCCCCTATTTCACCCTCTTAAGAGCGGAATTTCGGACAGCCCCTTCTTAAACGATGACTACAGTATACGATCCACACCCCCTCCAAGCTTCAAGTTTCTATCCTCACAGGTTTAGGCTGGGCGATGATGAATCAGTGAATCAGTCTGACCCTATTTCATCCCCTTAGGAATTGAATTTCCAAAATCAGTGATATGGGTATGTTTTATTTCAACAGAGAAACCAAGTACATATTTTCATAGATTTACCAGAATGAGATTTTCACTCTGCAGCGGAGTGTGCGCTGATATGAAACTTCCTGGCAGATTAAAACTGTGTGCCGGACCGAGACTCGAACTCGGTACCTTTGCCTTTCACAGGCAAGTGCTCTACCAGCTGAGCCACCCAAGCACAACTCACGCCCCGTCCTCACAGCTTTACTTCTCCCAGTACCTCGTATCCTACCTTCCAAACTTTACAGAAGCTCTCCTGCGGAACCTGCAGAACTAGCACTCCTGAAAGAAAGGATATTGCGGAGATGGCGTAGCCACCGCCTGGGGGATGTTTCCAGAATGAGATTTTCACTCTGCAGCGGAGTGTGCGCTGAGATGAAACATCCTGGCAGATTAAAACTGTGTGCCGGGCCGAGACTCGAACTCAGGACCTTTGCCTTTCGCGGGCAAGTGCTCTACCATCTGAGCTACCCAAGCACGACTCACGCTCCGTCCTCACAGCTTTACTTCTGCCAGTATCTCGTCTCCTACCTTCCAAACTTTACAGAAGCTCTCCTGCGAACCCTGCAGAAATAGCACTCCTGAAAGATATTGCGGAGACATGGCTTAGCCACAGCCTGGGGGATGTTACCAGAATGAGGTTTTCACTCTGCAGCGGAGTGTGCGCTGATATGAAACTTCCTGGCAGATTAAAACTGTGTGCCGGACCGAGACTCGAACTGGGGACCTTTGCCTTTCGTGGGCAAGTGCTCCAGGAGAGCTTCTGTAAAGTTTGGAAGGTAGGAGACGAGATACTGGCAGAAGTAAAGCTGTGAGGACGGGGCGTGATTCGTGCTTGGGTAGCTCAGTTGGCAGAGCATTTGCCCGCGACAGGCAAAGGTCCCGAGTTCGAGTCTCGGTCCGGCACACAGTTTTAATCTGCCAGGAAGTTTCATAGATTTTGTTTCAAAAATGCTTGCACAATGAAATATTCCCATAAAAACTTTCATCCCCTGTTTCACCCCCCATAGAGGTTGAATTTCCAAAAACAGTGAAACGCATTTTTTTTTTATTTCTAACTGAGAAGCCGAATTTAAATCTTCGTAGGTTTAGCTTTAAAAATGGTCCCATAAAAAAAATTCATGAAAAATCTCGTTCTATATTTCACCCCCATAAGGGCTCAGTTTCCAAAAACACTGAAACACTTGCTTTTTTTTAATTTGTAACCGAGAAGTCAAATACCACTGTTCGTAGATGTAGCTTTAAAAATACATTAGTAGTTCCGTAATAATGACATATTAAAAAAACTTTCACCCTGTATTTCAGCCCCATAGGGTTAAATTTCCACAAATGCTGAAATACGTATTTCTTTACTTCTGGCGGAGAAACCAAATACCAATTTTCGTAGGTCTAGTTTCAAAACCGCCTTAAAAGTGACATCATCATCATCATCATTTAAGACTGATTATGCCTTTCAGCGTTCAGTCTGGAGCATAGCCCCCCTTATACAGTTCCTCCATGATCCCCTATTCAGTGCTAACATTGGTGCCTCTTCTGATGTTAAACCTATTACTTCAAAATCATTCTTAACCGAATCCAGGTACCTTCTCATCGGTCTGCCCCGACTCCTCCTACCCTCTACTGCTGAATCCATGAGTCTCTTGGGTAACCTTGCTTCTCCCATGTGTGTAACATGACCCCACCATCTAAGCCTGTTCGCCCTGACTGCTACATCTATAGAGTTCATTCCCAGTTTTTCTTTGATTTCCTCATTGTGGACACCCTCCTGCCATTGTTCCCATCTACTAGTACCTGCAATCACCCTAGCTACTTTCATATCCGTAACCTCAACCTTGTTGATAAGGTAACCTGAATCCACCCAGCTTTCGCTCCTATACAACAAAGTTGGTCGAAAGATTGAACGATGCACAGATAACTTAGTCTTGGTACTGACTTCCTTCTTGCAGAAGAGAGTAGATCGTAGCTGAGCGCTCACTGCGTTAGCTTTGCTACACCTCGCTTCCAGTTCCTTCACTATGTTGCCATCCTGTGAGAATATGCATCCTAAGTACTTGAAACCGTCCACCTGTTCTAACTTTGTTCCTCCTATTTGGCACTCAATCCGTTTATATTTCTTTCCCACTGACATTACTTTCGTTTTGGAGATGCTAATCTTCATACCATAGTCCTTACATTTCTGATCTAGCTCTGAAATATTACTTTGCAAACTTTCAATCGAATCTGCCATCACAACTAAGTCATCCGCATATGCAAGACTGCTTATTTTGTGTTCACATATCTTAATCTCACCCAGCCAATCTATTGTTTTCAACATATGATCCATAAATAATATGAACAACAGTGGAGACAGGTTGCAGCCTTGTCTTACCCCTGAAACTACTCTGAACCATGAACTCAATTTACCATCAACTCTAGCTGCTGCCTGACTATCCATGTAAAGACCTTTAATTGCTTGCAAAAGTTTGCCTCCTATTCCATAATCTTGTAGAACAGACAATAACTTCCTCCTAGGAACCCGGTCATATGCCTTTTCTAGATCTATAAAGCATAGATACAATTCCCTGTTCCACTCATAACACTTCTCCATTACTTGCCGTAAGCTAAAGATCTGGTCCTGACAACCTCTAAGAGGCCTAAACCCACACTGATTTTCATCCAATTGGTCCTCAACTAATACTCGCACTTTCCTTTCAACAATACCTGAGAAGATTTTACCCACAACGCTGATTAAAGAGATACCTCTGTAGTTGTTACACTCTTTTCTGTTTCCATGTTTAAAGATTGGTGTGATTACTGCTTTTGTCCAGTCTGATGGAACCTGTCCCGACTCCCAGGCCATTTCAATTATCCTGTGTAGCCATTTAAGACCTGACATTCCACTGTATTTGATGAGTTCCGACTTAATTTCATCCACCCCAGCCGCTTTATTGCACTGCAATCTATTGACCATTTTTTCCACTTCCTCAAATGTGATCCTATTTCTATCATCATTCCTATCCCATTCTACCTCGAAATCTGAAACATTACTGATCGCATTTTCACCTACATTGAGCAACTCTTCAAAATATTCCCTCCATCTGCCCAAGGCATCCACAGGATTCACCAGCAGTTTTCCTGACCTGTCCAAAGTACTTGTCATTTCCTTCTTACCTCCCTTTCGAAGACTGCTAATTACACTCCAGAATGGTTTTCCAGCAGCTTGACCCATAGTCTCCAACCTGTTTCCAAAGTCTTCCCACGATTTCTTCTTCGATGTTGCAATTATCTGTTTGGCTTTGTTTCTTTCTTCAACATAACTTTCTCTGTCTACCTGGGTTCTGGTATGTAGCCATTTTTGATACGCCTTCTTTTTCCTTTTACAGGCTGCCTTGACTGTATCATTCCACCAAGCTGTTTGCTTCATCCTACTTTTACACACTACTGTTCCAAGACATACTTTAGCCACTTCTAGTACTGTGTCCCTGTACCTTGTCCATTCCTTTTCCAATGACTGTAATTGACTACATTCAACTAACTGGTACCTTTCTGAGATCGCTGTTATGTACTTGTGCCTGATTTCCTTATCCTGAAGTTTCTCCACTCTTATCCTCCTACATATGGACCTGACCTCCTGCACTTTCGGCCTCACAATCCCAATTTCACTGAAGATTAAATAATGATCAGAGTCATCAAAGAATCCCCTGAATACACGTGTGTCCCTCACAGCCTTCCTGAATTCCTGATCTGTTATTATATAGTCAATGACAGATCTGGTTCCCCTGCCTTCCCAAGTATACCGGTGAATGTTCTTATGTTTAAAAAAGGAGTTTGTAATTACTAAGCCCATACTGGCACAGAAATCCAAGAGTTGTTTCCCGTTCCTGTTGGCCTCCATATCCTCTCCAAATTTACCCATAACCTTTTCATACCCTTCTGTTCGATTTCCAATCCTGGCGTTAAAATCACCCATGAGCAGAACACTGTCCTTGTCCTTTACTCTAACAACTACATCACTGAGTGCCTCATAAAAACTATCCATCTTCTCTTGATCTGTCCCTTCACAATGCGAATATACTGACACAATCCTAATTTTCTTGCTAGACACTGTCAAATCTATCCACATCAGTCGTTCGTTTACATACCTTATTGCAACTACGCTGGGTTCCATTTCTTTCCTGATGTAAAGCCCTACATCCCATTGTGCTATTCCTGCTTTGACTCCTGACAGGTAGATCTTGCATTCTCCCACTTCCTCTTCTTTCTCACCCCTTACCCAAATGTCACTAACAGCTAAAACGTCCAGCCCCATCTTACTTGCAGCCTCTGCCAGCTCTACCTTCTTCACAGAGTAGCCCCCATTGATATTAATAGCTCCCCATCTCATTACCATTTGTTTGCCAAGTCGTATCTTAGGAGTCCCTGGTTTGTCAGTTAGAGGTGGGACTCCGTCACCTCCAAAGGTCCGAGGCATTTTGCTCTGATTATTGCCAGCATCATATCTAAAGTACCAGGGAAGCAGGTTGCTAGCCTTACTTGCCCCGAGTCCCATTGGGTTTTACCCCTAACGGCTGAGGGACTAACAGGTGGATTTGGTAGTCTTTGCCGTATGAGCACAAAGGTGACAACGACTCAGAATATGTCCGAGATGCCCAGCCTTATTCCAAAGTAACTGGTATCCCGACTGTCGGGACCACTTACTTGGCCACTCATACGTTGCCCGTGGTTCATGAACTAGGACATGACTACAGGAACCCACACCATGAACCACTTAAAAGTGACAGACTCAAAAAATCCCTTCATCCCCTATTTCACCCCCTTAGGGTTGAATTTCATCCCCTTAAGGATAGAATATTATGGAAATGGAAGAGGATGTAGATGAAGATGAAATGGGAGATACGATACTGCGTGAAGAGTTTGACAGAGCACTGAAAGACCTGAGTCGAAACGAGGCCCCCGGAGTAGACAACATTCCATTGGAACTACTGACGGCCTTGGGAGAGCCAGTCCTGACAAAACTCTACCATCTGGTGAGCAACATGTATGAGACAGGCGAAATACCCTCAGACTTCAAGAAGAATATAATAATTCCAATCCCAAAGAAAGCAGGTGTTGACAGATGTGAAAATTACCGAACTATCAATTTAATAAGTCACAGCTGCAAAATACTAATGCGAATTCTTTACAGATGAATGGAAAAACTGGTAGAAGCCGACCTAGGGGAAGATCAGTTTGGATTCCGTAGAAATATTGGAGCACGTGGGACAATACTGACCTTACGACTTATCTTAGAAGAAAGATTAAGGAAACGCAAACCTACGTTTCTAGCATTTGTAGACTTAGAGAAAGCTTTTGACGATGTTGACTGGAATACTCTCTTTCAAATTATAAAAGTGGCAGGGGTAAAATACAGGGAGCGAAAGGCTATTTACAATTTGTACAGAAACCAGATGGCAGTTATAAGAGTCGAGGGGCATGAAAGGGAAGCAGTGGTTGGGAAGGGAGTGAGACAGGGTTGTAGCCTCTCCCCGATGTTATTCAATCTGTATATTGAGCAAGCAGTAAAGGAAACAAAAGAGAAATTCGGAGTAGGTATTAAAATCCATGGAGAAGAAATAAAAACTTTGAGGTTCGCCGATGACATTGTAATTCTATCAGAGACAGCAAAGGACTTGGAAGAGCAGTTGAACGGAATGGACAGAGTCTTGAAAGGAGGATATAAGATGAACATCAACAAAAGCAAGACGATGATAATGAAATGTAGTCGAATTAAGTCGGGTGATGCTGAGGGAATTAGATTAGGAAATGAGACACTTAAAGTAGTAAGGGAGTTTTGCTATTTGGGGAGCAAAATAACTTATGATGGTCGAAGTAGAGAAGATATAAAATGTAGACTGGCAATGGCAAGGAAAGCGTTTCTGAAGAAGAGAAATTTGTTAACATCGAGTATAGATTTAAGTGTCAGGAAGTCGTTTCTGAAAGTATTTGTATGGAGTGTAGCCACGTATGGAAGTGAAACATGGACGATAAATAGTTTGTACAGTAAGAGAATAGAAGCTTTCGAAATGTGGTGCTACAGAAGAATGCTGAAGATTAGATGGGTAGATCATATAACTAATGATGAAGTATTGAATAGAATTGGGGCACAACTTGACAAAAAGAAGGGACCGGTTAGTAGGACATGTTCTGAGGCATCAAGGGATCACAAATTTAGCATTGGAGGGCAGCATGGAGGGTAAAAATCATAGAGGGAGACCAAGAGATGAATACACTAAGCAGATTCAGAAGGATGTGGGTTTCAGTAAGTACTGGGAGATGAAGAAGCTTGCACAGGATAGGGTAGCATGGAGAGCTGCATCAAACTAGTCTCAGGACTGAAGACCACAGCAACAACAAGGATGGAATTTCGAAAAATCCATACTTAAACGACGCCTACAGTGTAAGATCCACACCTTATCCAAATATCAAATTTCTGCCCTTAGTGGTTTGGGCTGGGCGATGATGAATCACTCAATCAGGACATTGCCTTTTGCATATAAACGGGAAACGTTGTTACCAAGAATCAAGAAAAGTTCCTGACCACCTTACTTCATATTTTCACAGGACACTCTAAGAAACGATCATATGGGCATGGGCTAGATGCTTTTATAAGTAACAATGTACTGCTTTCCCATTAAAACCGGCTGCGAGAACGAAAATGCTGCGGTTTGCTCTGCTGTGAATATGTGTGGTTTTACTTTCGTTCTCGCATCAGTTTTAAATAGGATAGTAGGGCATTTAACCGAATAGATCTTCCATAGACTTTCTTTCTCATTACATAGATTTTTAAAGAAAATGGTATACACAACAATGTTTTGTTTGGTTTCCTTCCTTGGTGTTGGTTTTCTCAGCAAAAAAGAAAAGTTGTATTTATGGTTTATCAGATTAAGATTTGAATACTACGACGTATTCTGAATTTGCAATAACAATAGACAAAGCTCGAGATCAAATAAAGGGGAACGAACAGACAGACAGAGAATAAAGGAAGGAAATGGACACTGAAAGGGGGACGAAGGACATGGACAGAAAGGAGATGGCATTTACTAAATTCCGTACATATTTAGCAATTGCGAAATCTGCCGGGTTCGCTAGAAATTTATAAATATTTCGTACAAATTGGCCGATATACGGCGAACTAAAATCCAATGCCACAGGGAAAACGATTCCATTGCCATCTACCATTACAATTGCGGCGCTCATAAAATAAAATAGAACAAAAATACATTTGACTGTGGGTCTACATCTACGTACATAATCCACAAATCATAATACGGCGCATGGCGGAGGGTACCATGTACCGCTACTAGTCTTTTCCTTTCCTGATCTATTCGCAAAACAGAGCGAGAGAAAAACAACTATTATATGACTCCATATGACCCTGAATTTGTCAAATTGTCATCCTAGTTGTCCCTACCCGCAATGTACACTATGCGATCAAAAGTATCCGGACGCCCCCAAAAACATACGTTTTTCATAATTGAAAAAAAAAAACACGATGATAGGGGTGTCTTCCTCAGGATTTAAATCAAAGAATGGTCTATAACATGGTCACAGATATGACTTATTTATTTTATTTATTTTTATTTATTCATGACTAAAAACGTGTGATACAAAGTACAGAATCATCGTGTAAGATTGGCAGTACTTATATGTCATTTATAAAATAATAAATATGCCAAAAGGGCATTAGTCACAAAGAAATTTAAGGTAAAATATTGTGATGGCGAGCCACTAAGGGCTGCTTGTTACTTGCATGGTTACAGGTTGCAACCTTCTAATGTGGTCAGGTGACTGGGTGTCACTTGTGCCATACCTCTGTACGCGAGATTTCCACACTCCTTAACATCCCTAGGTCCACTGTTTCCGATGTGATAGTGAAGTGGAAACGTGAAGGGACACACACAGTACAAAAGCGTACAGGCCGACCTCGTCTGTTGACTGACAGAGACCGCCGACAGTTGAAGATGGTCGTAATGTGTATTAAGCAGACATCTATCCAGAACATCACACAGGACTTCCAAACTGCATCAGGTTCCATTGCAAGTACTATGACAGTTACGCGGGAGGTGAAAAGACGGATTTCATGGTCGAGCGGCTGCTCATAAGCCACACATCACGCTGGTAAATGCCAATCGACGTCTCGCTTGGTGTAAGTAGCGTGAACATTGGACGATTGAACAGTGGAAAAATGTTGTGTGGAGTGACGAATCACGGTACACAATGTGGCGATCTGATGGTAGGGTGTGGATATGGCGAATGCCCGGAGAATGTCTTCTGCCAGCGTGTGTAGTGCCAACAGTAAAATTCGGAGGCGGTGGTGTTATGGTGTGGCCGTGTTTTTCATGGAGGGGCGTGCACCATTTGTTGTTTTGCGTGGCACTATCACAGCGCAGACCTACATTTATGTTTGAAGCACCTTCTTGCTTCCCACTGTTGAAGAGCAATTCGGGGATGGCGATTGCATCATTCAACATGATCGAGCACCTGTTCATAATGGCGGAGTGGTTACACATAATAACATCCCTGTAATGGACTGGCCTGCGCAGAGTCGTGACCTGAATCGTATAGAATAACTTTGGGATGTTTTGGAACGTCGACTTCGTGCCAGGCCTCGCCGACCGACATCGACACCTCTCCTCGGTGCAGCACTCCGTGAAGAATGGGCTGCCATTCCCCAAGAAAACTTCCAGCACCTGATTGAACGTACGAGGTGCATTCAAGTTCTAAGGCCTCCGATTTTTTTTCTCCGGACTGGAAAGAAATAGAAACATGCTCATTGTTTTAAAATGAGGCCGCGTTCATTGTCAATACGTCCCAGAGATGGCAGCACCGTACGGCAGATGGAATTTTACCGCCAGCGGCGAGAATGAGAACTGTTTTAAATACTTAAAATGGCGACGTTTTCCTTACTTGAACAGCGTGCAATCATTCGTTTTCTGAATTTGCGTGGTGTGAAACCAATTGAAATTCATCGACAGTTGAAGGAGACATGTGGTGATGGAGTTATGGATGTGTCGAAAGTGCGTTCGTGGGTGTGACAGTTTAATGAAGGCAGAACATCGTGTGACAACAAACCGAAACAACCTTGGGCTCGCACAAGCCGGTCTGACGACACGATCGAGAAAGTGGAGAGAATTGTTTTGGGGGATCGCCGAATGATTGTTGAACAGATCGCCTCCAGAGCTGGCATTTCTGTGGGTTCTGTGCACACAATCCTGCATGACGACCTGAAAATGCGAAAAGTGTCATCCAGGTGGATGCCACAAATGCTGACGGACGACCACACGGCTGCCCGTGTGGCATGTTGCCGAGCAATGTTGACGCGCAACGACAGCATGAATGGGACTTTCTTTTCGTCGGTTGTGACAATGGATGAGATGTGGATGCCATTTTTCAATCCAGAAACAAAGCGCCAGTCAGCTCAATGGAAGCACACAGATTCACGGCCACCAAAAAAATTGCAGGTAACCGCCAGTGCTGAAAAATTGATGGTGTCCATGTTCTGGGACAGCGAGGGCGTAATCCTTACCCATTGCGTTACAAAGAGCACTACGATAACAGGTGCATCCTACGAAAATGTTTTGAAGAACAAATTCCTTCCTGCACTGCAACGAAAAAGACCGGGAAGGGCAGCGCGTGAGCTGTTTCACCAAGACAACGCACCCGCACATCGAGCTAACGTTACGCAACAGTTTCTTCGTGATAACAACTTTGAAGTGATTCCTCATGCTCCCTACACACCTGACCTGGCTCCTAGTGACTTTTCCAACAATGAAAGACACTCTCCGTGGCCGCACATTCACCAGCCGTGCTGCTATTGCCTCAGCGATTTTCCAGTGGTCAAAACAGACTCCTAAAGAAGCCTTCGCCGCTGCCATGGAATCATGGCGTCAGCGTTTTGAAAAATGTGCACGTCTGCAGGGCGATTACGTCGAGAAGTAACGGCAGTTTCATCGATTTCGGGTGAGTAGTTAATTAGAAAAAAAGTCAGAGGCCTTAGAACTTGAATGCACCTCGTATGCCTGCAAGAGTGGAAGCTGTCATCAGGGCTAAGGGCGGGCCAACACCATATTGAATTCCAGCATTACCGATGGAGGGCGTCATAAACTTGTAAGCCATTTTCAGCCAGGTGTCCGGATACTTTTGATCACATAGTGTAGGTGAGGGACCGATGTCGTAGAGTACTCTCTGTAAAACCGAATTTGGATTCCATCCGGGTCTGATGACTTTCAGCGGTTTCTCTACGCCAGGGATGCTTATTACCATGTTATCCATACGACAGTCTCTTCGATGCTCAAACGACATTACGTTTGTACGATGCTCCTGTGTGAACGATTTGTTAATCGCAAAATTTAAAACTTCGGCTTTCGTTTTCTAACTTCGAGTGCGACCTAGACTGGTCAACAGTGACTACATGGAAGATTTTACAGGTCCTTGACTTACATTAAAATCGTCGGTTTCTGTCAGGCCTGCTGTAGTGTGAAGTGTGAGATGGGACGTTTTTACAACCTGATGATGAGAGATCCCTCTCTAAATGCGTTGCTGAGCTGCATATAAGTCAGAAATACGGTTGAAGGCTACCAATTATTGTTGTATTCACATATTATTTGTTCGGAGAGTTTCTCTGCTCGGGGACTGCGCGTTGTGCTGTCCTCATATTCATATCGTCATAACTGACATTACACTATTGAGATGGCTGTATAGACACGTCCCGAAAGTAACAATATTGATAATAAAGCAGCTTTTACCCAAAAGCTCTGCTGTCTATCAATGACAGCGCAAAGCCTGCATAATCAATCGCGAAGTGTTTTGAATGTGGGATCGGAAGAACTGGAATCTATCGATGAAAATGAAATGGAAATAGCTCTGAAACAACTCAAGAATTGAAAGGCGCCAGGAGAATTTCATCCCACGAGCGAAATGCTTACGGGGGAGACAAAGAAGCACTAATAGTTCTATTAAATAAATATCTCAAGAAGGGAAAATTCAAGAGTCGTGGAAAACATGCTGAAGTTGTTTTCCTCTTCAAAAACGGTGACAACACGAACATCGAGAATTACAGGCTTGTTAGTCTTTTAAATATATTTTATACCTCAGTCCGAACAAGCCTTGAAAGCCCAAAGTAACCGACCAACCGGCGTTTCACCCTCAGGTCATAGGAGTCACTAAATGTGGATATGGAGGAGCGTGTGGTCACCATATCGCTCTCCCGGCCGTTGTTAGTTTTTAACAGAAGTCATTACGCAACGAGGAAGTCAGAAATTTGGTTATTACCAGCAGGTCGAACAGGTGGGCTTCAGAAAAGGTTTCAGTACAACTGACCGTATTCAATCAGTACATACACTGGTAGAGAAATGTATGAAGCACAGTCTACATCTACGTCTACATCTATACTTAGCAAGCCACCTGACGGTGTGTGGCGGAGGGTACCTTGACTACCTCTATCGGTTCTCCCTTCTATTCCAGTCTCGTATTGTTCGTGGAAAGAAAGACTGTCGGTGTGCCTCTATGTGGGCTCTAATCTCTCTAATTTTATCCTCACGGTCTCTTCGCGAGATATACGTAGGAGGGAGCAATATACTGCTTGACTCCTCGGTGAAGGTATGTTCTCCAAACTTCAGCAAACGCCCGTACCGAGCTACTGAGCGTCTCTCTTGCAGAGTCTTCCACTGCAGTCTACCTATCATCTCCGAAACGCTTTCGCGATTACTAAATGATCCCGTAACGAAGCGCGCTGCACTCCTTTGCATCTTCACTATCTCTTCTATCAACCGTATCTGGTACGGATCCCACACCGGTGGGCAGTATTCAAGCAGTGGCAAACAAGTGTACTGTAGCCTACTTCCTTTGGTTTCGGACTGCATTTCCTTAGGATTCTTCCAATGAATCTCAGTCTGGCATCTGCTTTATCGACGATTAATTTTATATGGTCATTCCATTTTAAATCATTCCTAATGACTACTCCCAGATAATTTATGGAATTAACTGCTTCCAGTTGCTGACCTGCTACATTGTAGCTAAATCATAAAGGATCTTTCTTTCTATGTATTCACAGCACATTACACTTGTCTACATTGAGATTCAATTGCCATTCCCCGCACTATGCGTCAATTCGTTGCAGATCCTCCTGCATTTCAGTACAATTTTCCATTGTTACAACCTCTCTATATACCACAGCATCATCCGCAAAAAGTCTCAGTGAACTTCCGATGTCATCCACCAGGTCATTTATGTATATTGTAAATAGCAACGGTCCTACGTCACTCCCCTGCGGCACACCCGAAATCTTACTTCAGAAGACTTCTCTCCATTGAGAATGACATGCTGCGTTCTGTTATCTAGGAACTCTTCAATCCAATCGCACAATTGGTCTGATAGTCCACATCCTCTTACTTTGTTCATTAAACGACTGTGGGGAACTGTACCACACGCCTTGCAGAAGTCAAGAAACACGGCATCTACCTGGGAACCCGTGTCTATGGCCATCTGAGTCTCGTGGACGAATAGCGCAAGCTGGGTTTCACACTATCGTCTTTTTCGAAACCCATGCTGATTCCTACAGAGTAGATTTCTAGTCTCCAGAAAACTCATTATACTTGATCATAATACGTGTTCCAAAATTGTACAACTGATCGAATCCCAATTCAGATGGCCTTCACGGACTACCAGAAGACGTTCAACACTATCGAAACCTGGGCAGTATTGAGAGCGAGGAACTGAACCTGCACTGACTACATATACACTAATGGCCATTAAAATTGCTACACCACGAAGATGACGTGCTACAGACGCGAAATTTAACCGACAGGAAGAAGATGCTGTGATATGCAAATGATTAGCTTTTCAGAGCATTCACACAAGGTTGGCGCCGGTGGCGACACCTATAACGTGCTGACACGAGGAAAGTTTCCAACCGATTTCTCATACACCCCCAACAGCAGTTGACCGGCGTTGCCTGGTGAAACGTTGTGTAAGGAGGGGAAATGCCTACCATCACGTTTCCGACTTGGATAAAGGTGGGACTGTAGCCTATCGCGATTGCGGTTTATCGTATCCCGACATTGCTGCTCGCATTGGTCGAGATCCAATGATTGTTAGCAGAATATGGAATCGGTGGGTTCAGGAGGGTGACACGGAACACCGTGCTGGATCCCAACGGCCTCGTATCACTAGCAGTCGAGACGACAGGCATCTTATCCGCATGGCTGTAACGGATCGTGTAGCCAAGTCTCGATCCCTGAGTCAACAGATGGGGACGTCTGCAAGACAACAACCATCTGCACGAACAGTTAGACGACGTTTGCAGCAGCATGGACTATCAGCTCGGAGGCGATGGCTGTGGTTACCGTAGACGCTGCATCACAGACAGGAGGGCCTACGATGGTGTACTCAACGACGAACCTGGGTGCACGAATGGCTAAACGTCATTTTTTCGGATGAATCCAGGTTCCGTTTACAGCATCATGATGGTCGCATCCGTGTTTGGCGACATCGCGGTGAACGCACATTAGTAGCGTGTATTCGTCATCGCCATACTGGCGTATCACCCGGCGTTGTGGTATGGGGTGCCATTGGTTACAATGGTTCAAATGGCTCTGAGCACTATGGGACTTAACATCTGTGGTCATCAGTACCCTAGAACTTAGAACTACTTAAACCTAACTAACCCAAGGACATCACACACATCCATGCCCGAGGCAGGATTCGAACCTGCGACCGTAGCAGCCTCGTGGTTCCGGACTGAGCGCCTAGAACCGCTAGACCACCGCGGCCAGCCATTGGTTACACGTCTCGGTCACCTCTTGTTCGCATTGACGGCACTTTGAACAGTGGACGTTACATTTCAGATGTGTTACGACCCGTAGCTCTACCCTTCATTCGATCCCTGCGAAACCGTACATTTCAGCAGGATAATGCACGACCGCATGTTGCAGGTCCTGTCCGGGCCTTTCTGGATACAGAAAATGTTCGACTGCTGCCCTGGCCAGCACATTCTACAGATCTCTTACCAATTGAAAACGTCTGCTCAATGGTGGCCGAGCAACTGGCTCGTCACAATACGCCAGTCACTACTCTCGATGAACTGTGGTATCGTGTTGAAGCTGCATGGGCAGCTGTTCCTTTACACGGCATCCACGCTCTGTTGGACTCAATGCCCAGGCGTATCAAGGCCGTTATTTCGGGCAGACGGGGTTGTTCTGGGTACTGATTTCTCAGGATCTATGCACCGAAATAGCGTGAAAATGTAATCACATGTCAGTTCTAGTATAATATATTAGTGCAATGAATACCCGTTTATCAATTGCATTTCTTCTTGGTGTAGCAATTTTAATGGTCAGTAGTGTACTATTTTAATCATCTACATTTACGAAATTTTCGTCTACATGTGAAAATAAAGTATAACTGGAGACTGTAATGGTTCCCGTGAATTAGGCGTCAGACATGGAGACACAATCTCACATAAGTTATTCATCTTGGCTATAGAACATGTATTAAAGGGTCTATCGTGGGGATAGAAAGGTATCAACATGGATAGAAAACGTCTCAACTATTTTTGCTTTGCCTGCGGTATCATCCTGTTAAGCAGCAACACAGACAAACTGTCAACAACGATAAATATTTTCAACATTTCGCGGCCCTGTCAGCAACTGTATAAATATTAATTTTAATTTTAATAACCAACAGCCTCAGTTGCACAGTTTGCCTAGAATTTACCTAGGGTTTGGTCGGGATAACCCAACCTTCTTCAGAATAAAGTAACTACCGTTTGTGCATGGTGGGCATCGTCAAGCTGAAACTACAAATCCACTGCTGTGGTCACCAGGCCCGAATTATGGTGGCAGTGTTCCACACAGTTTTTACAGTACGTGTGTGGATCACCTCCATGAAGGCACATTGAGTACCCCATTGCCGCCACATTATCCCCTACATTAGTGTTTTCTGTAACTCATAACCACAACTTCGTCATGAAGCTCAATCAGGAACGTGCATTAGTTTTTGACTTGATTTTAGACCATTTCAGGTCAAACATTCTAATCTTGAATAATGACCATCTATTTTATATGGCCCGCATTGCCGGATGTTACAGATTAGTTATAGACGTGTTCATAAGCTCAATCACGACCATTTGTGTGCCAAGTCAGTAGGATGTTCATGCGCTGTAACCATAGCTAAGCAAGTGCTTAACATTTACGTCTCAAAAATTTCTAGACCTAGTCATAATAATGACGATGTTGGCTTTATATTATCCTTCCCAGTCCTAAGTTGTTCTTAGGTGATTAAACTTCGTGCTTAAGCACAAAATTTTCCTAGACAGGCTATACCTTGTAAGCGCACGATGTCTTCCTCATATCTTGACCAATGAATACTTCATAAATGTTAAGACAGTCGATCGAAGTACGTTCTGCGCAGGTTAACACACATGCTCTTTTCCTCAGCTATACCTTTTATTTCACTTTACTAGTAAATTAAAGTTCAGGAATTAAGTTCGCGTCTTGTCCCAACAAGTAACTATCATACAGTTTATGCGCAGGCGCAAAATATTGTGTCCGCGTAGGCGGGCCTCATGACGCTACGGTCAGTTCCAGTACAGCACTCGTGGCTGCCGCATCGCGGTCGCGAATAGGGGCCGAGGCAGTTTCAGATAATTTTTACAGTCTGACGATAATTTATGGATTTGCAGTTTTAGCTTGACGATGTCCACTATGGACAAACGCTAGTTACTTTATTCTGAAGAAATTTGGGTTATCCCGACTGAAACCTAGGTAAATTCTAGGCAAACTGTGCAACTGAGGCTGATGGTTATTAAAATTAAATTAATGTCAACAACGATCTCAGAGCTCTAGGCCTCAAAATTAAGACCAAAGTCATGAGCCCTGCCCATTAGGGTCTCGGTCAAAAACCATACTCTGGATGTAGCAAATGAATATATTTATCTGGGACATAAAATCCAACTTGGAAAATATTACCAGACAGGAGAGGTCGCCTGGCGAGCAGGCCTCATCTGGATGGCATTCGGGAAACTGTGTTACATTCTCCGTAAGCCGACTATCCCTATAAATTTAAAACTGGCCAAGTGCGGGATGGACTCGCGCACTGAGTGTTCCCTGCAAACTTAATTTTATATATAGATTTCACCCATCCTGGAAATCGAGAATCTCAGCGACTTTTGCCTGTTTTCGATGTAGATACAGGCAAAATATCGGTCGCAGGAATTCAAGACTGTATCAAAACCACTACAGAAATCCCTCAGACTAACCTGGACATACAAAAAGAAGCTACTATGGGAAATTTATTTGTGTAGATATAGAAGTTTAATACAATATTTTTATTTACTTACTAAAACATGATTACAACTTGCATTTTATGTTTGCCTGCAGTATTGTTCATGTATTATGTTTCTGATTGATGACGAACGTCATTTATGTCTTAATGGCAAAGAGACTTTTTTTGTGATATGCTTACAATTTAAAAATTTTCAGGTTTCTTTTACTTTAATTGTGCTGTGAAATCTTGCTTCTTGCCAAATTTCAAGAGTATACGTCAACGGGAAGTACCCTACATGTTTTGAGGAGTGACTTTTCAAGTAGCAAAATACGTGACACAAATGACCGAATCTTTTGAAGGCATTGCCTTAGAAGCTTAAAATTTTTACACCCCCAAGGGACCACAGACCTTGGTGACATAAATCAGAATCTGATACGCCAACCTGTTCAGGAGAAAAGTGGATCTTAACAGAGAGGCAAAAAAACAACAAAAATTTTATTCGTGTTATATAATTACAGATTAACAATTTTCGGTTTTTTTTTCCTTCACCTCTACCGTGAAACCTTGTTTCTTGCTGCATTTCATGATTACAGGTAAACGGGAAGTACTCTATAGGTATTGATGAGTGAGTTTACGAGTATCAAAATATACACTGCATGCGAATTCAAACACAGAGCTACTCAAACAGGCAGAATACGGCGTTGGAGTCGGCAACGACTATACAACACAAGTGTCCGCCGCAGTTGTTAGATCGGTTACTGCTCCTACAATGGCAGGTTATGAAGACTACAGTGAGTTTGAACGTGGTGTTACAGTTAACGCACGACCGAAGGGACACAGCATCTCCGAGGTAGCGATGAAGTGGGGAATAGCCCGTGCGAGTGTACCGTGAATATCAGGAATCCGGTAAAACATCAAACCTCAGGCCGGAAAAAGATCCCGCAAGAACGGGACCAATGACGACTGAAGAGAATCGTTCAACGTGACGGAAGTGCAACCCTTCCGCAGAATGCAGCAGATTTCAGTGCTCGGCCATCAACAAGCGTCAGCACGAGAACCATTCAACGAAACATCATCGGTATGGGCTTTCGGAGCCGAAAGCCCACACGTGTACCCTTCATGACTTTTTTTTCCCCCAAATTTATGAAACCTACATAACCCACTTTCTAACACTTTTGAGTGGGTGTATTAAGACTAACTATCTCTGTTATTAGTGCTACAGAAGTGGTTATTAATGCATGCACACTATCTATTCTGCAACATTGTGCTCTATATGAATGATCGGCCTCTTAGCCTCTCTGTAATCTTGCCAGAGAGTTGCCCGTCCCTAGCCGCGTGGAGGCGGGCCGCTACTACTAGAAGAAACCACTCCATTTATACCACTCTTTTATCCCCCCCCCCCACCACCACCACCATGCTGATCTAACTACAACTACTAGCTACTACAATTCAAAGACTTAGACAAACGTCATATTTACATATTTACAATTGCGCATTAGATCTGAAGCGCATTTACTCTCTCCCAAGGTAGGCTCGCTGGGCCTCCCTTGAGATTTTGTTAACCAATTTTGCGAAATTGCTGAACAATTCGCTTTTTGTCAATATTTCATTAATATTTCTTGTCCGCAGAAGCTGCCTCTCCCCTGAGACAACATGTTCATATATTGGGCACTCAAACACTATGTGTTCTGGCGATCCTTCGTGGGCGCCATAGTCACACTCCGGTGTTGGCCTTTTCCCTATTCTATGCAGGTACGTGGGATACGGACCATGTCCTGTGAGGAAGTGAACTAAGCCCTGCGAGGGCTTCATTATCTTGTTATTTAGTCTTCCCCTCACTGTGGGTTGAAACCCGTGGACTTTTCGGCCTGTACTGGACCCATCCCATTCGTCCTGCCAAATGTCAAGCACTTTTCCACGGATGGCTTTGACACTTACCAGAGGAATGCCCATTATGTTTTGTAACCCGTCTATGTTCTGTTTGCGCAGCCAGTAGAAGGCTGCGTGCTGCCTTATTATTAGGTCTAGTGGACATAGACCCATAATTACCAACAGTGCATCTGTTGGACTTGTGTTGAATGCTCCAATGCATCTCAACAGAACGTTCCTCTGTATTCGCCTGACAGCAGCGGCAGACCGCACCATAGCTAACCTGTGGGCCCACACACTGGATGCGTGCCCTACTATTGGTGCCAATATACTGTTGTGATAGATGTTTATTGCCTTTGACGGCAAATGAAATCTTCTTTGTCCAATTGATATTATCTTATTGAACAGAGCTAAGGACTTTGTCGTTATTTGCTCAATATGCGGAATGAAACTCCAATTCTCATCTAGATATACCCCTAGGTAACGGGCATATCTCTG
Organism: Schistocerca cancellata; assembly: GCF_023864275.1. Classification (NCBI taxonomy): domain Eukaryota; kingdom Metazoa; phylum Arthropoda; class Insecta; order Orthoptera; family Acrididae; genus Schistocerca; species Schistocerca cancellata. Next base: position 105,474,382 of record NC_064637.1, read on the forward strand.
TCGCGACACTGCCTGGCCATTTATTCAGACTGTTGGGTGCCTATTTAACTTGCCTTTTAAGAGCATGTATTGCGATTTTTGTGGTGCAATAGACATTTTAGTCTTCTCACACCAATCTGTTAACAGACCAACAGCCAGTCGTGATCGGTCTTCGATCACATTGCGAGTGTCACCTTCCACTAGAATTACGAGATCATCCGCATAAGCAACGACGCCCAGAACTGCAGTCTCTCCCTGCAGGACGTTCAACAATAGTTCCATGTTGATGTCCCAGAAAATGGGACCACACACCGATCCCTGGGGACAACCACGGGATACTCTCTTAGTTACGACGGCTCCAGTAGCCGTTATTTTAGCGATTCTTCCATCACAGTAGGCCTCCAGACAGCCATATAGCAGCTGCGGGCACCCAATCTCTCTTAGGCGAGAGAAGAGTGCCGGCCACCACAGGTTATCGAAGGCCCCTGAGATGTCTATCATTATGCCCAAAACATACTTCGATGTAGCTGAGTGATGACTGCACGACACAAGCTTTGCGCCTCGCCTGGAAACATGTTGCCTGGTCGGACTATTTTCGTTTCAAATTGTATCGAGCGGATGGACGCGCACGGATATGGAGACAACCTAACGAATCCGTGGACCTTGCATGTCAGCAGGGGACTGTTGAAGCTTGTGGAGGCTCTGTAATGGTGTGAGGTGTATGCAGTGGGAGTGATATGTGACCCGGATGCGTCTCGGTACGGATCTGACAGGTGACATGTACGTAAGCACCCTGTCTGATCGCATTCATCCATTTATGTCTATTGTGCACTCCGACGGACCTGGGTAATTCCAGCAGGTCAATGCGACACCCCACACGTCCAGAATTGCTACAGAGTGGCTCCAGGAACACTTCCGCTGGCCACCAAAATCCACAGACACGAATATTATTGACCATATCTGGGATGCGCCGCGTGGCATTAGCCGAGCGGTCTAAGGCGCTGCAGTCATGGACTGTGCAGCTGGTCCCGGCGGAGGTCCGAGTCCTCCCTCGGGCTGGGTGTGTGTGTGTGTGTTTGTCCTTAGGATAATTTAGGTTAAGTAGAGAAGAGAGAGAGGGGATCCGGTATTAGAATCGGAATTTAAAAGAGCTTTGGAGGACTTACGGTCAAATAACGCAGAAGGGATAGATAACATTCCATCAGAATTTCTAAAATCATTGGGGGAAGTGGCAACAAAACGACTATTCACGTTGGTGTGTAGAATATATGAGTCTGGCGATATACCATCTGACTTTCGAAAAAGCATCACCCACACAATTCCGAAGACGGCAAGAGCTGACAAGTGCGAGAATTATCGCACAATCAGCTTAACAGCTCATGCATCGAAGCTGCTTACAAGAATAATATACAGAAGAATGGAAAAGAAAATTGAGAATGCTCTAGGTGACGATCAGTTTGGATTTAGGAAAAGTAAAGGGACGAGAGAGACAATTCTGATGTTACGGCTAGTAATGGAAGCAAGGCTAAAGAAAAATCAAGACACTTTCATAGGATTTGTCGACCTGGAAAAAGCGTTTCACAATATAAAATAGTGCAAGCTGTTCGAGATTCTGAAAAAAAGTAGGGGAAAGCTATAGGGAGAGACGGGTCATATACAATATGTACAACAACCCAGAGGGAATAATAAGAGTGGACGATCAAGAATGAAGTGCTCGTATTAAGAAGGGTGTAAGACAAGGCTGTAGCCTTTCGCCCCTACTCTTCAATCTGTACATCGAGGAAGCAATGATGGAAATAAAAGAAAGGTTCAGGAGTGGAATTAAAATACAAGGTGAAAGGATATCAATGATACGATTCGCTGATGACATTGCTATCCTGAGTGAAAGTGAAGAAGAATTAAATGATCTGCTGAACGGAATGAACAGTCTAATGAGTACACAGTATGGTTTCAGAGTAAATCGGAGAAAGACGAAGGTAATGAGAAGTAGTAGAAATGAGAACAGCGAGAAACTTAACATCAGGATTGATGGTCACGAAGTCAATGAAGTTAAGCAATTCTGCTACCTAGGCAGTAAAATAACCAATGACGGACGGAGCAAGGAGGACATCAAAAGCAGACTCGCTACGGCAAAAAAGGCATTTCTGGCCAAGAGAAGTCTACTAATATCAAATACCGGCCTTAATTTGAGGAAGAAATTTCTGAGGATGTGCGTCTGGAGTACAGCATTGCATGGTAGTGAAACATGGACTGTGGGAAAACCGGAACAGAAGAGAATCGAAGCATTTGAGATGTGGTGCTATAGACGAATGTTGAAAATTAGGTGGACTGATAAAGTAAGGAATGAGGAGGTTCTACGCAGAATCGGAGAGGAAAGGAATATGTGGAAAACACTGATAAGGAGAAGGGACAGGATGATAGGACATCTGCTAAGACATGAGGGAATGACTTCCATGGTACTAGAGGGAGCTGTAGAGGGCAAAAACTGTAGGGGAAGACAGAGATTGGAATACGTCAAGCAAATAATTGAGGACGTAGGTTGCAAGTGCTACTCTGAGATGAAGAGGTTAGCACAGGAAAGGAATTCGTGGCGGGCCGCATCAAACCAGTCAGTAGACTGATGACCAAAAAAAAAAAAAAAAAAAGCAGTTTAGTCCCATAAGATTTCACACACATTTGAACGTTTTTTTTTTTTTAACATATCTGGGATGCCCTGCAACGTGCTGTTCAGAAGAGATCTCCACCCCTTCGTACTATTGCGGATTTATGGGTGGCTCTGCAGGACTGACGGTGTCAGTTCCCTCCAGCACTACTCCAGACATTAGCCGAGGCCATGCCACGCCGTGTTGCGGCACTTCTGCTTGCTCACGGGGGCCCTACACGACATTAGGCAGGTGTACCAATTTCTTTGGCTATTCATTGTATAAGGTTTCCGCTTTTACAGACTGAGGCACAGAATCCTTAAAAAGGAAACTTTATGACACACGCTTTGTCTGTCGTTCTGTTTCACTGTGATGTGGGGCAGGAATTCTTCTTCATTCGGTCTGCCGCCAGTTGTGTTAGTTCATTTAGCGTTACCCAGGGTGCACCACGTGGAGGCGAACTAACTTTACACCCCACGATATGTTGTCAAATGGAACCTTCCAAGTTATAATGGGGAATGAGCAATGTAAACAGATGAAACTCAATAATGGATGAGAGGTGGTATGAGCCCCCTCTCGTATTTCTATCTTACCCTGAGTAATTCGATTTTCCTCTCTGATTGCATATGGTGAAAAGTTGCTATTCCTTCACACGCGGACTTCCCACGCAGCGTGGTCCAGTGACAGGCGAGTTCTCCTGAGCTTGAAAGGGTTAAGCCGACAGGTGAGAGGGAGTCGAGTGGATGCTTTCCAGACGCCGACATTGTCATTAAGAGCGGGAGCGACACGCCCAGAGGAGCCAGAAGGGGCGGCTGGGCTAGAGATTCCGTTACTTCGCAGAAACTTAGTGAAAACAGTTTCTGGCGGGCTGCCAGCGAGGCGTAGGAATGACTTGTGTTCCCAGGCAGTCTTGGTGGGCAAATTCCCGCGTTTTCTGCAAAATCGTAACTGTGATTGGCTTGCTCAGGGCATAGCTCCGTGACGTAGCAAAATCGGCGCAGAAATTGGCGCCAAGAATCTCCATTGGTGGACTAGTAGTGCGTCGGCAATAGAGTGGAATTTTCCGCCGGTTTTCGAGTTGCTGATTGGAACGTTTAACCATGGCCACTGTCGTGGGGGCGGGAATGTTCTGTGTTCGGCTTGTATGGGTGCTCTTGAGAGGTCGGCTCTCGCCTTTCGGCCGGAGTAGGTTACAAGACTGAGCTCTTGCTGCTCTGGACAGCCTGCCTTCCGTTGGCTGTCTAATATACTTTTTTTTAATTGTAACTGTTTGACAACGTTGCTGAAGTATCGACTTCAACGTAACTTTATGAGTACAGTTGGCAATTGAGCGTTCTGCGTACAAGCGGCCTATGTTGTCTGTCTTGAACAGTTTTGGCTAAAGTTGACTATATCGGAGTTACTGTGTGACTTCGCTTGTTAAAATCAATCACTGTACCGTCAGTGATTGTGTGGCGAGCCTTCTTCGTCTCCCTCAGAGGCGCATTTGTATTGCTAGATCTTTAGTCTGGAACAACCAGACCAGGATAATTTGTTTCGGGCTATACTCGCGACATTATCATCACCACGACGGGATGTCGAAGCAACCAGCCATCGCCTCTGGTACGCCAGATCGTGTTCTTGCAGTTAAGAAGACAGCTTGGTAATGTATGTCCGCAGCACCGGCAGATTAGGGTTTTTCTAGGTGATAATCAGAGCTCAGCAGAGCGTGCCTGTTCGTCTTTTTCTAACTTTGTTCTGTCTTGGGTGTTCATTGTCTGAGTTCTCACTACTGTAGCAGCAATTAATGTTGAGTTGGCTGTGTGTTTCTCTTAAGATTTGAGTTGCAAGGAATTGGCTCCACATACCACTTCGTCATAAATGCCACAATCTAGTTTAGGGACAACTTCACCTTCACAGCATTTATTTGAGTATCCAATTTGAGCCAATTTGATGTATTGTAAATGTTTCATGTGTGTTGTTTATTATTTTGAGTTTAGTCATAATAAACCATTTTGTTATTTTGGACAGAACTTTCATTCTGTTAATCGGTAGAGCAACTCTTTCATTTTTCACTACGTTAATGAAACTTTCCTTTTAGAGCATCATTTACATATGAAGATTCTAGAAGAATTTAGTGTTAAATATACTGCCAGCCCGGCACCTCGCATGGACTCCCACAAGGCTCTGTCCTTGCGTCCCTTCTTTTGAGCCTTTACATCGCTGACATGCCTGCAATCAGCGCAAATTTGGTTATGCTGACGACTGGGCTCTGGCAACAGCCCACAGAAATATAGAAACTGCCGAAGATATCCTTACGAGTGATCTAGGGATTCTCAGCTACAACCTAGTGTACTACAAAGACGGAAGTATGTGCCTTTCATTTGAACAACAAAATGGCCAACAGAGAACTACACGTATATCTAGACGGGAAAATACTAAATCACAACAAACACCCAAAGTACCTTGGGGTTACCCTAGATAGAACACTAACATTCAAAGAACACCTGACGAAAACTGCAGCGAAACTTAAAACACGCAACATACTGCAGTAGCTCTGTGGCACCACTTGGGGCTCCACAGCATCTACCTTAAGAACATCCGCACTTGGCTTGGTGTACTCAGTGGCAGAATACTGTGCCCCAGTGTGGCTCAACAGCAAACACACACACATGTTAGAAAGCCAACTTAATGCAACAATGCATATTATATCACGCACAATCAGGCCAACTCCTACAGTGTGGCTGCCCGTTCTCAGTAACATAGCCCCTCCTAACCTGCGCCGAGAACGCTCTGGTTAGAGAATTTTAAAAAATCATGAGCAACCCTCAATTGCAAATCCATGAAGATACTCACTTCATCCACGGAAACCGACTCCGGTCTAGACATCCTCCACTAAAGACCGCACAGGCGCTGCACCAAACCAACTTTAAAATAAATGACCGATGGAAAGAGGAATGGGGGAGCAGAACAGCAGTAAACTGCCACAGTATGCCATGCATCTTTAGTAAACCAAGAGAATTTGATTGCCCTCGCAAAGTTTGGTCAACTCTTAATCGCATCAGAACCAACTGTGGGAGATGCGCCGACTCCTTACACAGATGGGGTAAACTTCCTTCGGTCGCTTGCGACTGTGGCGCTGAGAGACAGACGGTCAAACACATCGTGCAGGAATGCCCACTAAGGGCATACGAGGGTGACCCACAGGATTTCCTAATGGCGACCCAAGAGGCAATCGACTATATATTATCTAAGCTGGACGTTTGTTTGTGATTGCTCTTCTGTGAGTGTAAGTTTACAACTGGTGGTGTCCTTATATACAAACTGTTATTTGGGCTCAAATGGCTCTGAGCACTATGCGACTTAACTTCTGAGGTCATCAGTCGCCTAGAACTTAGAACTAATTAAACCTAACTAACCTAAGGACATCACACACATCCATGCCCGAGGCAGGATTCGAACCTGCGACCGTAGCATTCACGCGGTTCCGGACTGAGCGCCTAGAACCGCTAGACCACCGCGGCCGGCAACTGTTATTTACTGTTCTGTTTATACATATGTGATTTTTTTTTAATCGTGTTGTTTCTGTAATTTTTTACTGTGATGTTATGAGCCATGCGCTAAATAAAATAAATATGACACACGCACCCTGCCAGTAACAATATACGGGCTAGAAACAATAACCTTTGCAACAAGTGGCGCAAATGGACTCATAGTCTGTCAAAGGGCGATAGAGAAAACAATACTTGGAGTGAGTCCGACAGACAGGACTAAGAACAAAGAAAAAAGGAGTAGAACAGATATCTATGACGTTGTCGGGCGGACAGTGAGACTGAAGCGCTGGGCAGGACACGTGGCTAGAAACTGTTGTGGCGTAGCAAAACAGCCACGCCACTTTGAGGTAGCCGAAAGGCACGCGTACACACACGCCGGCTGGCGTGAATTCTGGAACAGGATACCTAATTAATGCTATAAGAAAAGTATGCAGCTCCTTGAATACTTAACTTTAATTCATCCTTGTGGTACATCGCTCTTGACGATACAAGTGAGACTATCTCCAGATACAGTTAATTACAATCACTGTAAGGCTAATGGCGCCTTGCTAGGTCGTAGCCATGGACTTAGCTGAAGGCTATTCTAACTATCTCTCGGCAAATGAGAGCAAGGCTTCGTCAGTGTAGTCGCTAGCAAAGTCGTCGTACAACTGGGGCGAGTGCTAGTCCGTCTTTCTAGACCTGCCATGTGGTGGCGCTAGGTCTGCAAGTACTGACAGTGGCGACACGCGGGTCCGACATGTACTAATGGACCGCGGCCGATTTAAGCTACCACCTAGCAAGTGTGGTGTCTGGCGGTGACACCACAGAAACAACTTAAAATAGACCAAAACAATGATGCGGTGGCGTCCGAGATGGTGAGACGACAACCAGCGACATGCGGGAAAGAAGCTGGATCCAGACCGCACAGCAAAGATCGATATGGGAATCTTCGGGTGACGCCTATTTGTAGCAGTGGATGTCTAGGGGCTGAAGCATAATAATTTCTTCTTCCCTCACATTTGAAGTGGAATGATCATATAAAATTAATTGTTGGTAAGGCTGGTGCCGGGTTGAGATTCATTGGGAGAGTCCTTAGAAAATGTAGTCCATCAACAAAGGAGGTGGCTTACAAAACACTCGTTCGACCTATACTTGAGTATTGCTCATCAGTGTGGGGTCCGTACCAGGTCGGGTTGACAGAGGAGATAGAGAAGATCCAAAGAAGTGCGGCGCGTTTCGTCACATGGTTATTTGGTAAGCGTGATAGCGTTACGGATATGTTTAGCAAACTCAAGTGACAGACTCTGCAAGAGAGGCGCTCTGCATCGCGGTGTAGCTTGCTGTCCAGGTTTCGAGATGGTGCGTTTCTGGATGAGGTTTCGAATATATTGCTTCCCCCTACTTCTACCTCCCGAGGAGATCAGGAATGTAAAATTAGAGAGATTCGAGCGCGCACGGGGGCTTTCCGGCAGTCGTCTTCCCGCGAACCATACGCGACTGGAACAGGAAAGGGAGGTAATGACAACGGCACGTAAAGTGCCCTCCGCCACACACCGTTGGGTGGCTTGCGGAGTATGAATGTAGATGTAGATGTACATTACCAATCGCAATTTGCACTCATAATTCACTATAAATTCTTCGAACAATGGACATTGACTTAACTTCGTAGTACGACCAATACCGGAATGATAGCCACTTCATTTTTACCAAATTGTTTCCCTTCAATGAAGTAATAATCTATGGGAAGAAACAGATAGGTGTGTGACATGTGGAAGTTTGGTTCGGTCCAGGGAACATGCTTGGACAACCTAAGTGATAAGGCGATCGTTCGTGATAGGCGGGAAAGCCAGGTTCAAATCCCGATTCGTCACAAATTTTCATATGCTGATTTAGCTAGTACATCTACACCTATTACAGCTATGTTGAATTTTAGTATTTGAAACTGTAGCTCATTATCAAGTAAAAATTCCCTGTAATCGTTTGTGAACTACTTATCCAAGATCGGTTATTTTTATTTTTTTATTCAAAAAATAAAACTTTTTCCGAAAAAGTGGTTCAGCATAGGCTGCGGCTTTCCGTCGTTTACGAAAACGAACTTTTCAGAAGCGCAGCAGGACTCAACTTTAAGCTTTCCTTGCATCAAAATTAGATGCAGAAACGATTCTTTGGGTGGCATGGTGAAAAACTACCACAAAGGGTCGGCGGCAAAGAATGGCGGCACGGAGTCTGAACAATGAATGAATGTGTGCTGAACTTTGCAAGAGGAGTGCTGCCATGTACTACACATCTAGATCACTTATGTTCTTTTTATTGTTTTTGTGGCCGTCTGACATGGTCCATTGTGCTTGAAGCAACTTTTGCAGAAGTTTCGTGAGGTTGAATTATCGCCTGGTGTTACGATTTCCAAAGAGAAAATGTAACATTTTAACATACTTGTAACAAACTCACTAAACTTGGGCTGCGAAAGTTGTTTGTACCCCGAATAAACAAGAGATTAACATCAGAAAAACTAACATATTTACATTTTGTAACTACTACATAATACATTTATTGTCTGCAAAGAAACAGACGTGTATTACAGGCCACTGAAGATGATTTATAAATAAAAATGGGGAAAAGAGTATGGCAAAAAAACAATCTGTCTTTCATTTAGTTGCAAAGACGGATAGTACGTACATCCACAAAAAAATGCCGATTATCGAACGTTTGAATACTCGTGCACTTGTCATAGCACGACTGAAAGAATCAAAAAAGGCGATTTTAGAAGCTTGCCTCCTCCGCCCCTGACACAAATACTGCATTTACGGATGGCTATGATCATCTCCGAACCATCTCTTTCATTCTGTTGCAACTAAAAATATACGGTCAGCTCTTCCATTTTTATGCCAGTCAGCCAGCCACATGAATTGGTGAAACAAACTACTATTAATAGTTTTCTTTTGACAAATGAAGAAACCTGAAACATTAAGGATGTGTTTTTTAGTGAGTGTGAGTGCGTGTTTGTGTATGTGTACTCGTATTTTATTTGAACGGACACGACGAAAGGTTTTATTACTTTTAAGCTCATTTGTGGACGAAGATTACTTCCGGTGCTAATAACCTATTATATGTCATGCGCCGCTAACCTAAACAACAAAGTGCAGTCAGTTCGTTCAACGTAATAGCTGTGCAAAAAAACGCATACATTAAAGAACACGATGTCAATAGACTCTTAAAGTGAACGTAATCTAGTACGATAGTGAAAGTACATTGAAACATAAAGTGTTTATTTAAAAAGTAATATTCGTGTTCCTTTCCCCATATGGTTCTCTCAGTAAAACGAAAAAGGATGACATGCCAATGAAGTCTCAATATAGCAGAAAATTAGATGTAGGTCTGTTAGTTTGAAGACGATGTTATTCGGTCGTGGAAAACGATAATAGCAATTTAGAAATTTGATCAGCACGATGAAAGATTTGCTTTATCACTTTAAAACACCGTTACTCCTACATGTATGAATAGCAGGGAAGAACAAGGGTACATATCTTATGCTAAAAGTAACAATTACTATTTTTTGTTGCACAACGTAAATCACGAACGCAAACCAAAAGCACCATTACAAGATGTTTTTCATAACTCGGAAAGGAAGGAGTAACTGGTGCAACTGTACTCATTTTTTATTTGCAACGGATAAGTTTTATCGTCAAAACGACGCAAGCTGCTTTCATGACTTCTGCCTCCGTTTCCGACCTTAAAAACGCTACAAAAGTCGCAAACGCCAGTATTACACTATCGAAGATTGTTGATCAATATTTTATAAAAGCCACGACCACACTCTAACTTTTATAAAAGATATGGTAAAAGTACCGCAGATTATCCTCTAAACAAGCTATGACAAAGGTATTTATGGGCCTAAACAATGACCTGAGCAGACGAACCTGTCACAGCAGCTCGTATCGGGCTACGACAAAGTAGTTGCAAATGAAATGGTGATTTAAAACTTACCAGCTACATCTACCGCGTTTGAGATCTATACAGAAATAAATAGCCGTAGCAGAGAGGGTGGATAGGAAACACAACAAACGAAGAATGCAGCTTTCATCTTTTCTGTTGCCGGACGAACACAGCGCCGCCATGATGCATCTCGCGCGCGCTCTGGCGGCGAGCGGCGGAACGCGCGCGGCGGAGGCAGACGGCGCGAGCAGTGCGGCGCGGCTGGCGGGGAGCGGGATGGCCGCGTGTGTATCCTTGCGCGCAGTGTCGAGTGAGAGCCGCTGGGCGGCGGACCTGCGTTGCGCACCCGACTGCGCCCGACCGTTCGTCCAGATGATTGCGTATTTATGGCGTCCCTGCTTCTTCTGCTGTGCGCTGTGTTTGCAGTAGGGTCGACCGGAGCGCAGCGGGACAGAGGTGAGTGTAAACGCTCGCTCACTCTCGCCTAGGCCTACTACGTCGCTCGCTTCCTCCCCCTCCCTTTGCCCCCCTCCCCCTCGGCGTTCTCCAGCAAGCTCTCTCCCCGCCTTGTGCCGTAGTCACTTGTTCGGACGGCCTCGCCAGCGTCTAGCAACTATCTGCGGTTTCTGCTTGCCCGAGAGGAGATTGCGCTACGGTTGTCACCTTGTTTGTGTTTAGCTGGAGGAGATTTCGCGTGTGTGTGTGTGTGTGTGTGTGTGTGTGTGTGTGTGTGTCAGCCAATTGCTGGCAAAGATGGCCGACGCCGCTTTCGTCGTCTTCTGAGCAGCGGAGTAGATGGGCGTATTGCAGGATGGGAGAGGGGCAGTCGTTCTCCAGCGTTCCTGCTGGCTGTTTACCCACGGCTTTGACTGTCTTGGGCGGCTGCCATGACTGACGGCGATCGACCGTTCTACGTGCCTGTTGCGACAGCGGGAGCTGTCACTGCAAACATTGCCTTAAACATCAGTGAGAAATCACTTTATCGGACCGCGTTCTCCAAGCAACATTCCGGCGCTGTTGCACTGTAACTGTAGTTAGTAAGTTACACGCATATTTGGTAGCCCGTTTCCGCGATTGCCCGTTTACAATATAAACAAAAACACGATGTTGTTGCCTAACGAACATGTCTATGTGTGAAGTTATAGCGCCTGTCAGGCGATCAAAGATTTATTTCAGTACAAAAAATGCTTTTTACGTTCTGTTTCTATTCAAGCAGTGCACCGGTATGACGCCTAGCGCTTTGGCCGACATTGTCAGGTTTTGTTGTGTCGACCGGCCTGCATATTATATTGCTTTACGATCCATAACTCGACGCTCCGTGTCGTTGCGTTCATTAACTCCCCATCATATTATCTCCCGAACCGCCGTGCTTCATACAACTGGATAGAGCTAATATCTCAATTATGTAAACAGTAAGATCCGATGTTTACAGTAGGGCCTCTGAAGGAAACTTCGGAGCGTTCCAAAGAACGTGGAAAGAGCAGACTGACGAGCGACCTTGGAAGTACTCCCGTTTACCATGGAACGCTTTGACGTGCAAATCTTTGAAACGCAGTAAACGCATGCTCACTAAAAGTGGAAACACATGTTTTACCGATAGTAAAAGTGAAATGACCCGTGAAAACGTGTTCTGTGCGACAGTGAAAGCACTTGGAGAGTATATGACAATGAGTTGTGATAACAACTACCAACCACAGAATTGATGACTTTTCAAATCAATTTTATTGTTCCTCACCATTACCGGTTTTGAACAAACCATTCATCAGACGGCTACAGTAAATTACTGAGACGAATTACTGTTTATCTGTTCATTGCTTTTAAGTTCCACAATTTTCTTTCTGAAAATTTGCACGGAGCGCAAAGAATGGATGGTGAAACTTGTCACCAAGCTACTCTGTCTCCGTGTATAAACAAGTGTTCCATTCCATGATATAAGTTTAAACTTTGTTTGTGCAGCTAAAAATAGATTATATGCTTTTCGGAGTCTCAATCAAAATTATATTAAAAGAATGTCGATGCACTATATCTCATAAAAATTCCTTGTCTAACGATGCCATAAAGTGTCCATGAATTCGACAGGGTACATTGTATCGATGTTCTTTTTAAAGTAGTTCTAACGATGGCTTAAGCCGAAACTCGTAAACATGTATAATTAAAAAATTACAAAATTGAAAAATACGGAAAATTACCATACCTACTGACAGCAGTCGTAGAGTCGTATGATTTTGTGTCATTTATACAAACAGAAAGATAATTGTTCGGAAAGACAAGCTGGTCGATTTCACTGGTACCATGGTATTCACAAGCATGGCACAGTTAATCAGTAGTTCGTGTCATTATTGCGACACGCTCTTGTACTGTGACCAACTGATCGTGAACATTTCGTCAAAAACTGATTACGAGGAGGAGCAACTGAATGGTTTAAATATGTCATAAATGCAGTGTTCGTGTTTCAGACTTAACGTACAATACAGCCATGGTATGCTTTCATCTCACCCCATGACAAAATAGCTCTATTACAATTTTTTTTAAGTGAGAACAACACGGAGTGTCACATAACTTTATTACACTACTTTACTATCACCAGACATTTGCATACATGCATAAGACGTCTAGGATGCACATTTAACGAGCCGATTAGATAAATTACTTCAGGTACGGCCGTGTGGTCATTAGGAAAATTTTTTAAGGGTGGCATAATCGCCGACAAAAGTGTATGTTTGCTCAGGACGGTCTTTAATAATACCTATGTAGAAGTTAATGTCGGCTATAGAACTATTTTCAGCTGCACTTACAAAAAATTACAAATCGTAACAATCATTACAATAGTCGTTTTAAAAACTATGGTGTCTTAAGCTGTATCAAAAATCTTTACTATTGAGTTACCGTGGACGCAATGCTAATTGTTTCAGTAGAGAAAAAGACTATTTGAATTGTTGGTATTGTACAGCAAAAAGCACGTAATGTCTCAATTTCTGCATATTGGGGTTACTATTTGAGATGGACACGCTATAGATGATTGTAAGAGTATTACAGTCGCGTACATTGTAAGTTCGCCGGTAAAAGGTTTAGCTAAGTGTCCAGTACTTATTGTGCGATGTCGGACTGTCATCGTTGGTATATTGCTGACACGGGTGGATTTTGTTGCTCACTTCTATACGACAGTAATTTTAACAGTGTACTCGCGTTTAAGAGAGTTCGTTAAACCCGTATTGGTTTTTAATAGTGGTTGTGACCTGTTCCCGGGATCACGTGGCGGCGCCGTGGTGAAACATTTACTGGCTTCGGCAGCGAGTATTGTTGTGGTGTGCACTCTTGGGGCCAGGTCCCTGTTGCTGTTTTGTGCAGATGTTTACGGAGCGTTTAGCGTGTGATTCGTGGTCCAGTGCGAAGCGGTTCCTTGGCTGTTGGCGGAATTGTGTTGCGCGGCCTTGAGTCTCGCCTGCCGAAGTTACGAAGCGAGCGGAAAATGTCGCTCTCTCTCTCTCTCTCTCTCTCACACACACACACACACACACACACACACAAACTTGCTATTATCTCTCTCCATCGCGCGCGTAAAGGAACTCGTGCCAGAACATAACTTGCGAATGGAGCGTCTTATGCGTGCGTGGTGTGCCGAGGAATTTGTTACGAATCGGTTGAGAGCGAAATGGCGCCGGCCTGTAGGGAAGTCGACTCTGGAGAACAGCTCGGGGCGAACTTATGCGAGAAAATTCTGCGGAGCGTTTCGCGGCCGCTTCTCATAACCCCTCTCACTGGGTTCAGATTCAGCCCGATCGCGTCGTTTCGACTGACTGCCACACTAGAGTTTAATGAAGTAAAGACAACTGGAATGTGTCAAACCTTAACAGCTATGAACACTTGCTCAATAGAGGAGATGTGTTTCACATTAGCGAAGATGAACGAGTGGTCATAGCTCCTCAGGTATGCAGTTTAGAGCCCACGTTTATCGGACATTTTTTCTCGTTTTCGTCCACACTACCACCACTGAAAGTTACCAGCCCTACACTCTTCGCAACACAAGAACCGGTACATGTATTCAACTGTCAGAGAGAGGTATCAGAACGGTTTTCGTGTATAACTTTCACCTCGTTCGTTTCCGGTAAAGGGATCCTTACTTCAAATTAGTACATTTATCGTTCTCCATCATCATAGAAAGTCTACATCATCCTCACGGAATGGCCCCGTGTATACGTACATTTACAGACGCCCGCGGCCTTAACTTGAGGCTGTGTAGTCTCTTCGGATGACGTTTCCAGACATGGGTTGCTATTCAAATTACGATGTACTCACCCCCCTCTACAAGTCCTAGAAGTCTGTAACGGGAATTTCCGACCGCCCTGTACGAGCTGATGTGCTGTACGGTGCAGTTGACAATATCGTCCCTCGACTGCAGGTATCGCTGTTGAATATCGGGCGACATGTTGAAAAATTCTTGTAAAGAACATCATCTTTGCTAAAAATCAGTTATGTTAATTATTGCTTTTGTATCATATGAAGCACCATCTGTCGGTCATTTTGTGCACTTTTTTGGTTTCAGCAAAACCCCACGTCATTTCAAGCACACATGCCAATTTTTATCTCTCTACCTATTCCGTGAAGCATTGAATCTTCAAATGTTTACGGACTTTAGGGTTACTCTGTGTGTATTACCAACAAACTTTTTGGGATAGTCTGCTCTAAATTTTAACATCTGTTTGACTAAAAACCAATTGTATACTGTCATTATCGAGGTGCCGGTATCGATACGTGAAGGTAGTCATTCCATTAATTTCGCCAGGGTGGAAACAATAGTGTGGTTCGCAGGCAATGAAAAGCTGTCTGTCGATCGCTTCGCCGAAGAAGCTCCCATGTCAGGACACACCAGCTGGACTGGAATTCCAAGTACGGACTACCGAGATGCTCTGGACAGACGTGTGATAGAAAGCTGGGAACGGGAATCGGAGGAACCAACAAGACACAAACACACGGAGTAATTCACCGGTCGGCCGCGTATTCCACGAAATCTCATACAAAGTAAGTGCGTAAGCCATCGGGTACACGGACCGTGCTTTTGAACGTTAACATTGAGCACGCCGAGTTCAACGTGCTGTTGAACGTTCAGAAACGATGCGAGCTGTGCATACGGTACGTGTGCCCCAGTGTGGTACACGCGGTGGCAATGCGCTGCGCTACAGCGGAAGTTGCCGCCTGATTCTGCTTCGTAAATCATACAGTTTACGAAACGGATGGCGTAAAATTACTATGTTAGCTCTATTTAAACGTACATTTCCTCAAAGTCCATATGCTAGTCACCTTTGTCTGTAGTATACGTAAAGAAAACCTTCAGTATCCATGGACATCTTGTAAGACAAAAAGGAAAGTACCATTACAGTCAATATTAAATCACTTAATAAAAGCAAGTCTTCTGGTCCAGACTGTATACCAATTAGGTTCCTTTCGGAGTATGCTGATGCATTAGTTCCATACTTATCAATCATATAAACCGTTCGCTAGACGAAAGATCCGTACCCAAAGACTGGAAAGTTGCACGGGTCACACCAATATTCAAGAAAGGTAGTAGAGTAATCTACTAAATTACAGGCCCATATCGTTATCGTCGACATGCAGCAGGATTTTAGAACATATATAGGGTTATTACAAATGATTGAAGCGATTTCACAGCTCTACAATAACTTTATTATTTGAGATATTTTCACAATGCTTTGCACACACATACAAAAACTCAAAAAGTTTTTTTAGGCATTCACAACTGTTCGATATGTGCCCCTTTAGTGATTCGGCAGACATCAAGCCGATAATCAAGTTCCTCCCACACTCGGCACAGCATGTCCCCATCAATGAGTTCGAAAGCATCGTTGATGCGAGCTCGCAGTTCTGGCACGTTTGTTGGTAGAGGAGGTTTAAACACTGAATCTTTCACATAACCCCACAGAAAGAAATCGCATGGGGTTAAGTCGGGAGAGCGTGGAGGCCATTTCCAATCTCCTGTTTAAGAAATGCCGAACATCATGATGGAAGTACGGTGGAGCACCATCCTGTTGAAAGATGAAGTCGGCGCTGTCGGTCTCCAGTTGTGGCATGAGCCAATTTTCCAGCATGTCTAGATACACTTGTCCTGTAACGTTTTTTTCGCAGAAGAAAAAGGGGCCGTAAACTTTAAACTGTGAGATTGCACAAAACACGTTAACTTTTGGTGAATTGCGAATTTGCTGCACGAATGCGTGAGGATTCTCTACCGCCCAGATTCGCACATTGTGTCTGTTCACTTCACCATTAAGAAAAAATGTTGCTTCATCACTGAAAACAAGTTTCGCACTGAACGCATCCTCTTCCATGAGCTGTTGCAACCGCGCCGAAAATTCAAAGCGTTTGACTTTGTCATCGGGTGTTAGGGCTTGTAGTAATTGTAAACGGTAAGGCTTCTGCTTTAGCCTTTTCCGTAAGATTTTCCAAACCGTCGGCTGTGGTACGTTTAGCTCCCTGCTTGCTTTATTCGTCGACTTCCGCGGGCTACGCGTGAAACTTGCCCGCACGCGTTCAACCGTTTCTTCGCTCACTGCAGGCCGACCCATTCATTTCCCCTTACAGAGGCATCCAGAAGCTTTAAACTGCGCATACCATCACCGAATGGAGTTAGCAGTTGGTGGATCTTTGTTGAACTTCGTCCCGAAGTGTCGTTGCACTGTTATGACTGACTGATGTGAGTGCATTTCAAGCACGACATACGCTTTCTCGGCTCCTGTCGCAATTTTGTCTCACTGAGCTCTCGACCGCTCTGGCGGCAGAAACCTGAAGTGCGGCTTCAGCCGAACAAAACTTTGAGTTTTTCTACGTATCTGTAGTGTGTCGTGATCATATGTCAATGAATGGAGCTACAGTGAATTTATGAAATCGCTTCAATCTTTTGTAATAGCCCTGTATTGTGTTCGAACATTATGGATTACCTCGAAGGAAACGGTCTATTGACACACAGTCGCCGGCCGGAGTGGCCGAGCGGTTCTAGGCGCTACAGTCTGGAACCGCGCGACCGCTACGTTCGCAGGTTCGAATCCTGCCTTGGGCATGGATGTGTGTGATGTCCGTAGGTTAGTTAGGTTTAAGCAGTTCTAAGTTCTAGGGGACTGATGACCTCAGAAGTTAAGTCCCATAGTGCTCAGAGCCATTTGACATACAGTCAACATGGGTTTCGAAAACATCGTTCCAATGAAACACATGAAACACATGAAGTGTTGAGTGCTATTGACAAGGGATTTCAGATCGATTCCGTATTTCTGGATTTCCGGAAGGCTTTTGACACTGTACCACACTAGCGGCTCGTACTGAAATTGCGTGCTTATGGAATATCGCGTCAGTTATGTGACTGGATTTGTGATTTCTTGTCAGAGAGGTCACAGTTCGTAGTAATTGACGGAAAGTCATCGAGTAAAACAGAAGTGATTTCTGGCGTTCCCCATGGTAGTGTTATAGGCTCTTTGCTGTTCCTTATCTATATAAACGATTTTGCAGACAGTCTGAGCAGCCGTATTCGGTTGTTTGCAGATGACGCTGTTGTTTATCGACTAATAAAGTCATCAGAAGGTCAAAACAAACTGCAAAACGATTTAGAAAAGATATCTGAATGGTGTGAAAAGTGGCAGTTGACCGTAAATAACGAAAAGTGTGAGATCATCCAAATGAGTGCTAAAAGGAACTCGCTAAACTTCGGTTACACGACAAATCAGTCTAATCTAAAAGCCGTAGATTCAACTAAATACCTAGGTATTACAAAACAACTTAAACTGGAAGGAACACATAGAAAGTATTGTGGGGAAGGCTAACCAAAGACTGCGTTTTATTGGCAGCATACCTACTAAGGAGACTGCCTACACTACGCTTGTCTGTCCTCTTTTTAGAATACTGCTGCGCGGTGTGGGATCCTTACCAGACAGGACTGACGCAGTACATCGAAAAAATTCAAAGAAAGGCAGTGCGTTTTGTTATATCGCGAAATATGGGAGAGCGTGTCACAGAAATGATACAGGATTTGGGCTGGACATCATTAAAAGAAAGGCGATTATGGTTGCGACGGAATCTTCTCACGAAATTCCTGTCGCCAACTTTCTCAACTTTCTCCTCTGAATGCGAAAATATTTTGTTGACACCGACCTACATAGGGAGGGACGATCACCACTATAAAATAAGGGAATTAGAGCACGTACGGAAAAATATAGGTGTTCATTCTTTCCGCGCGCTATACGAGATTGGAATAATAGAGAAGTGTGAAGGTGGTTCGATGAACCCTCTGCCAGGCACCTGAATGTGATTTGCACAGTATCCATGCAGATGTAGACGTCGGCTTATAAAAATGTCTTGCAAATAGCGCGATACAAATTTATAATGGTTCTCCAAATAAGATAATTATTTTATCATTCTCACTTTTTAGTAAAACTCTTAAGCTCGTACGTACTTCATCACTGATCCTAATCAGTAGCAGAATCTTTACAACATGCCAATTACAAGACTTTTAAAAAAAAGGCAAAATATCTTACTGCAAGCGGTGAAAGCTGTCGTATATATTAAGCCCATGGAACATCATAGTATATACTTACATGAAACTAATAAGAAAGTACTACAGCCTATTAAGAGCGCTAAGGTTAGGGAAAAAATTATTTTGATGCAGAGGGACGCGTGCCTCCAACATGTAACGTTTTATTAAACAGATCTGTGACGGCACTCATTGCGCTAAAATGACCACGAATTACCTATGGCCATACCTACGTTCTTACCGTGTCCTGAATGCTTTAATCGTAAATATGTTATAACAAATTGTACCTGCAACAATACGTTTGTAGTGGATCCCCAATGTGCCGTTGCCTTCAAATGGCATCCTCTCATAATACGCAAGTCACAATAATTCTTGTACCACGAATATGACGTTTGTCGTCATTTTATTACAACGAATCACGCTATTAACGACGGGTTTTCGAGAGATGCTGAATTTGCCTTTGCTCAGAAACGGCATGTATACTTACGGACTTCAACTGAATGCCAGTATGGCGCCTCACAACTCTGTACTGAAGTGAGATGGCGTTCACGTGACGTAGTGCCGTTTTGCCATCTCATTGGACAACGTTGAAATTCAGTATGTCTGACACGCTAGATATTGCTCTGCACGTTCGGAAGGACTCGCCAATGTGCTATTGCCTGCTGTGACGTCAGAAACACGGTATGCTCAACGCTCTATGTTCGGATGCAGTCCGTCTGCCGACGGCTGTAGGCACCTCGGCCCTCTAATAGACAGACTCAGATTTAACCACGGACGTTGCTGTAAACATCTTCGCGGAGTGCACATGTTGGAGAAATCTTTCTATTGTTGTGGAGAAGTATGAGGACGCAGATAAAATTTCCTTTGGGTGTTCCAGACTACACGGAAGTAAGTACTACAAATCTTTCCCGAGAATTGGTGAAGCTTGGTCGTTCGTGCCATCCAAGGCGATAGCGTTGTTAGTAACTCAGGATCATAGATTTTTTACGCGATATAGAGATTAAATGTTGCTGCAGGTGCCCACATCTATAACCAATATATGACTGAACACCCAAGTGTTCTATAATACCTGATCGGTACGTAAACGATAGCATACACTTCCATGATATTATACCAGGCAACTACACTCGGCAAAAACATCATGGGCGTAGACGCATTCTAATTTTTTTCTAGAGGCCGTAATGGCGTCTTGAGGAGTAACTGATACAGAGCGAACGTTCTACATCTATTGCTGATGACATTGCTATCATCAGTGAAAGTGTAGAGGAAATACAGGATCTGTGGAATGGAGTGAACGGTCTAACGAGTACAGAATATGGATTGAGAGTAAATCAAAGAAAGACGAAAGTACATCTACATTTACATCCATACTCTGCAAGCTACCTGACGGTGTGTGGCGGAGGGTACCTTGAGTACCTGTATAGGTTCTCCCTTCTATTCCAGTCTCGTATTGTTCGTGGAAAGAAGGATTGTCGGTATGCCTCTGTGTGGGCTCTAATCTCTCTGATTTTATCCTCATGGTCTCTTCGCGAGATATACGTAGGAGGGAGCAAATACTGCTTGACTCTTCGGTGAAGGTATGTTCTCGAAACTTTGACAAAAGCCCGTACCGAGCTAATGAGCGTCTCTCCTGCAGAGTCTTCCACTGGAGTCTATCTATCATCTCCGTAACGTTTTCGCGATTACTAAATGATCCTGTAACGAAGCGCTCCGCTCTCCGTTGGATCTTCTCTCTCTCTTCTATCAACCCTATCTGGCACGGATCCCACACCGGTGAGCAGTATTCAAGCAGTGGGTGAAGAAGTGTACTGTAACATACTTCCTATGTTTTCGGACTGCATTTCCTTAGGATTCCTCCAATGCAACCCAATCTGGCATCCGTTTTACTGACGATTAATTTTATATGGTCATTCCATTTCAAATCACTCCTAATGCCTACTCCCAGATAATTTATGGAATTAACTGCTTCCAGTTGCTGACCTGCTATATTGTAGCTAAATGATAAAGGATCTTTCTTACTATGTATTCGCAGCACATTACACTTGTCTACATTGAGATTCAATTGCCATTCCCTGCATCATGTGTCAACTCGCTGCAGGTCCTCCTGCATTTCAGTACAATTTTCCATTGTTACAACCTCTCGATATACCACACCATCATCCGCAAAAAGCCTCATTGAACTTGCGATGTCATCCAGAAGGTCATTTATGTATATTGTGAATAGCAACGGTCCTACGACTCTCCCCTGCGGCACACCTGAAATCACTCTTACTTCGGAAGACTTCTCTCCGTTGAGAATGACATGCTGCGTTCTGTTATCTCGGAACTCTTCAATCCAATCACACAATTGGTCTGATAGTCCATATGCTCTTACTTTGTTCATTATACGACTGTCGGGAACTGTATCAAACGCCTTGCGGAAGTCGAGAAACGCGGCATCTACCTGTGAACCCGTGTCTCGTGGACGAATAGCGCGAGCTGGGTTTCACATGACCGTCTTTTTCGAAACCCATGCTGATTCCTACAGAGTAGATTTCTAGTCTCAAGAAACGTCATTATACTCGAATACAATACGTGATCCAAAATTTTACAACTGATCGACGTTAGAGATATAGGGCTATAGTTCGGCACATCTGTTCGACGTCCCTTCTTGGAAACGGGGATGACCTCTAGTGTTTGTCGCCCTTCCTCGTCTCATCTTTGCACCGAAACTTGAATCACCTCCTCTCTATCTCACATTCGTGGTGCATTACCCACTGAAGCCCCATTTGATTGGATCGCACTGAACCAATAGAACAGGTTTCATTTTTCAGCAGCACTTTCTTTGGTTTCATGGTGACAAAATAATTGTTGCCACGCCGGCTGTGTGCTGCAAATCGTGAATAACACGGAGATCATTTCGTTCCGCATTGAGTGTACCGCATGCAAGTTGCATAAGGTTCCGGTAGATGTCACGTGAGGTCAGAAGTGTTATGAAGGTTTACCATGGACGCAGTTGTGAAGCTGAAACATAATGAGGAATCGCAAACTTTCAAATCAGAAGTGGATATTAATGGGGGAGGGGGGGGGGGCTTCAGGCTTCTCCGTATGACGACTTGAACAATGCTGGGAACACTTAAGTGACGTGTTTGAATGTCTGTGGAGCAGTGGCCGCCCAATCTTTCTAAAAAGCCGAAAGGACACTAGGGTCTGGAGCGAAGTCGAAGTTTCAATTCATCCCAAAGGTTGCATTGGACTCGGATTGGGAATCCAGACAAACCAGTCCGTTTCAGGAATGATATTGTCCACAAAACCGTTGCCTCCACACAACAGGGTGAATTGTCATCTTCTCTGAACTGTTCTTTTACACTGAAGCGCGAAAGAAATTGGTATTCAAATAAAGATACACTCCTGGAAATTGAAATAAGAACACCGTGAATTCATTGTCCCAGGAAGGGGAAACTTTATTGACACATTCCTGGGGTCAGATACATCACATGATCACACTGACTGAACCACAGGCACATAGACACAGGCAACAGAGCATGCACAATGTCGGCACTAGTACGGTGTATATCCACCTTTCGCAGCAATGCAGGCTGCTATTCTCCCATGGAGACGATCGTAGAGATGCTGGATGTAGTCCTGTGGAACGGCTTGCCATGCCATTTCCACCTGGCGCCTCAGTTGGACCAGCGTTCGTGCTGGACGTGCAGACCGCGTGAGACGACGCTTCATCCAGTCCCAAACATGCTCAATGGGGGACAGATCCGGAGATCTTGTTGGCCAGGGTAGTTGACTTACACCTTCTAGAGCACGTTGGGTGGCACGGGATACATGCGGACGTGCATTGTCCTGTTGGAACAGCAAGTTCCCTTGCCGGTCTAGGAATGGTAGAACGATGGGTTCGATGACGGTTTGGATGTACCGTGCACTATTCAGTGTCCCCTCGACGATCACCAGTAGTGTACGGCCAGTGTAGGAGATCGCTCCCCACACCATGATGCCGGGTGTTGGCCCTGTGTGCCTCGGTCGTATGCAGTCCTGATTGTGGCGCTCACCTGCACGGCGCCAAACACGCATACGACCATCATTGGCACCAAGGCAGAAGCGACTCTCATCGCTGAAGACGACACGTCTCCATTCGTCCCTCCATTCACGCCTGTCGCGACACCACTGGAGGCGGGCTGCACGATGTTGGGGCGTGAGCGGAAGACGGCCTAACGGTGTGCGGGTCTGTAGCCCAGCTTCTTGGAGACGGTTGCGAATGGTCCTCGCCGATACCCCAGGAGCAACAGTGTCCCTAATTTGCTGGGAAGTGGCGGTGCGGTCCCCTACGGCACTGCGTAGGATCCTACGGTCTTGGCGTGCATCCGTGCGTCGCTGCGGTCCGGTCCCAGGTCGACGGGCACGTGCACCTTCCGCCGACCACTGGCGACAACATCGATGTACTGTGGAGACCTCACGCCCCACGTGTTGAGCAATTCGGCGGTACGTCCACCCGGCCTCCCGCATGCCCACTATACGCCCTCGCTCAAAGTTCGTCAACTGCACATACGGTTCACGTCCACGCTGTCGCGGCATGCTACCAGTGTTAAAGACTGCGATGGAGCTCCGTATGCCACGGCAAACTGGCTGACACTGACGGCGGCGGTGCACAAATGCTGCGCAGCTAGCGCCATTCGACGGCCAACACCGCTGTTCCTGGTGTGTCCGCTGTGCCGTGCGTGTGATCATTGCTTGTACAGCCCTCTCGCAGTGTCCGGAGCAAGTATGGTGGGTCTGACACACCGGTGTCAATGTGTTCTTTTTTCCTTTGCCAGGAGTGTATATGTAAACAGGCTGAATACGGCGCTGCGGTCGGCAAGGCATATATAAGACAAGTGTCTGGCGCAATTGTTAGATCGCTTAGTGCTGCTACAATGGCAGTTATCAAGATTTGAGTTAGTCTGAACGTGGTGTTATAGTCGGCGCACGAGCGATGCGACACAGCATCTCCGAGGTAGCGATGAAGATTGGATTTTGCGGTACGACCATTTCATGAGTGTACCGTGGATATCACGAGTCTGGTAAAACATCAAATCGCCGACATCGCTGCGGCTGGGAAGAGATCGCGGAGGAAGGGGACCGACGGCGATTGAAGAGAAGCATTCAGCGTGACAGAAGTGCAACCGTTCCACAAGTTGGTGCATCAAGTGTGAGCGTGCGAACGATTCAACGAAACATAATGGATATAGGCTTTCGGAGCCGAACGCGCCCACTCATGTGTCCTCGATGATTGTACGACATAAAGCTTTACGCCACGCCTGTGCCCCTCAACGACAAAATAGAACTGTTGACAACTGGAAACATATTGCCTGGTTGGTCGAGTCGCGTTTGAAACTGCGTCGAGCGGATCGACGTGTACGGGTATGGCGAGTCCATGGAGCCTGCGTGTCAGCAGAGGACTGTTCAAGCTGGTGAAGGCTCTGTAATGATGTGGGGTGCGTGTGTTTGGATGGATATACACTACTGGCCATTAAAATTGCTGCACCACGAAGATGACGAGCTACAGACGCGAAATTTAACCGACAGGAAGGACATGCTGTAATATGCAAATATTAGCTTTTCAGAGCATTCACATAAGGTTGGCGCCGGTGGCGACACCTACAACGTGCTGACATGAGGAGAGTTTACAACCGATTTCTCATACACAGACAGCAGTTGACCGGCGTCGCCTGGTGAAACGTTGTTCTCATGTGAAAGTAAGAGAAATGCGTGCCATCACGTTTCCGACTTTGATAAAGGTCGGATTGTAGCGTATCGTTTTTGCGGTTTATCGTATCGCGACATTGCTGCTCGCGTTGGTCGGGATCCAATGGCTGTTAGCAGAATATGGAACCGGTGGGTTCAGGAGGGTAATACGGAACGCCGTGCTGGATCCCAGCGGCCTCGTATCACTAGCAGTCGAGATGACAGGTATCTTATCCGCATGGCTGTAACGGATCGTGCAGCCACGTATTGATCCCTGAGTCAACTGATGGGGACGTTTGCAAGGCAACAACCATCTGCAGGAACAGTTCGACGACGTTTGCAGCAGCATGGACTATCAGCTCGGAGACCGTGGCTGCGGTTACCCTTGACGCTGCATCACAGACAGAAGCGCCTGCGATGGTGTACTCGACGACGAACCTGGGTGCACGAATGGCAAAACGTCATTTTTTTCGGATGAATCCAAGTTCTGTTTACAGCATCATGATGGTCGCATCCGTGTTTGGCGAAATCGCGGTGAACGCACATTGGAAGCGTGTATTTGTCATCGCCATACTGGCGTATCACCCGGCGTGATGGTATGAGGCGCCGTTGGTTACACGTCTCGGTCAGTTCTTGTTCGCATTGACGACACTTTGAACAGTGGACGTTACATTTCAGATGTGTTACGACCCATGGCTCTATCCTTCATTCGAACCCTGCGAAACCATGCACTTCAGCAGGTCCTGCACGGGCCTTTCTGGATTTGGTAGAGGGATCATCGAACCACAATCATACTATCTCTCTACCAATCCACTTCCGAACAGCGCGCGGGAAAAACGAACACCTAAACCTGTATGTTTGAGCTCTGATTTCTGTTATTTTATTTGATGATCATTCCTACCTATGTAAGTTGGGCTCAACAAAATATTTTCGCATTCGGAAGAGAAAGTTGGTGACTGAAATTTCGTAAATAGATCTCGCCGCGACGGAAAACGTCTTTGCTTTAATGACTTCCATCCCAACTCGCGTATCATATCTGCCACACTTTCTCCCCTGTTACGTGATAATACAAAACGAGCTGCCCTTTTTTGCACCCTTTCGATGTCCTCCGTCAATCCCACCTGGTTAGGATCCCACACCGCGCAGCAATATTCTAACAGAGGACGAACGAGTGGAGTGTAAGTCGTCTCTTTAGTGGACTTGTTGCATCTTGTAAGTGTCCTGCCAATGAAACGCAAACTTTGGCTCGCCTTCCCAGAATATTATCTATGTGGTCTTTCCAACTGAAGTTGTTCTTAATTTTAACACCCAGGTACTTAGTTGAATTGACAGCCTTGAAAATTGTACTATTTATCGAGTAATCGAATTCCAACGGATTTCTTTTGGAACTCATGTGGATCACCTCACACTTTTAGTTATTTAGCGTCAACTGCCACCTGCCACACCATACAGCAATCTTTTCTAAATCGCTTTGCAACTGATACTGGTATTCGAATGACCTTACTAGACGGTAAATTACAGCATCATCTGCGAACAACCTAAGAGAATGCTCAGAGTGTCACCCAGGTCATTTATATAGGTCAGGAACAGCAGAGGTCGCAGGACGCTTCCCTGGGGAACACCTGACATCACTTCGATTTTACTCGATGATTTGCCGTCTGTTACTACGAACTGCGACCTTCCTGATAGGAAATCACGAATCCAGTCGCACAACTGAGACGATACCACATTGGCCCACAGCTTGATTAGAAAATGTTCGACTGCTGCACTGGCCAGCACATTCTCCAGATCTCACACCAATTGAAAACGTCTGGTCAATGGTGGCCGAGCAACTGGCTCGTCGCAATATGCCAGTCACTACTCTTGATGCATGGGCAGCTGTACCTGTACACGCCATCCAAGCCCTGTTTGACTCAATGCCCAGGCGTATCAAGGCCGTTATTACGGCTAGAGGTGGTTGTTCTGGGTACTGATTTCTCAGGATCTATGCACCCAAATTGCGTGAAAATGTAATCACATGTCAGTTCTAGTATAGTATATTTGTCCAATGAATACCATTGTATCATCTGTATTTCTTCTAGGTGTAGCAATTTTAATGGTCAGTAGTGTATCTGTATTGTACTGAAAATACGTAGTGATTTTAGAAATGAAGTTACGGCCACTATGCAACTACAGTGGATCGTTGTCAGAAGAGAGTACACGTTCCGGGTTTCCAGCTGACATTCTTTTGCTGCGATATACACTGAAGCATGCTACAGGTATGGGCATGCTTATTCAAATACAGAGATATGTAAACAGGCAGAATACGGCACCGTGGTCGGCAATCGTGATACGTCAAATCTGTCTCGTCCGCAGCTCGTGGTCGTGCGGTAGCGTTCTCGCTTCCCGCGCCCGGGTTCGATTCCCGGCGGGGTCAGGGATTTTCTCTGCCTCGTGATGACTGGGTGTTGTGTGATGTCCTTATGTTAGTTAGGTTTAAGTAGTTCTAAGTTCTAGGGGACTGATGACCATAGATGTTATGTGCTCAGAGCCAAATCTGTCTCGCCCCGTGGTTCATATTCTTTGTCATATTCGAAAAATACAAAAAATAAATGAATACTCAATTTTATCTTTAAACTCTTCCATTGGTCCATGTTTGCATACGAAAACAATAATGTGCGATTGTGAGTCCGCCTTGATGCTAAACACTTCCGTTATTTATTCCCCCAAACTAGTTCCAGCGACAAATATGGCCATCATGAGTGGGTTCTTTGATTTTAAATCCTGCAGAAATAGCATACTTACGACACATTGTAAAACATTAATGCATGTGTACTGTTTTGTTCCAATTATTGCTTTCTGTGAATAATTTTATTATACCTTATTTACAACACGTTACAGCTTGATTTTACGATTGTTGCCGCTGTTTCCGGTATGTTTTGTGCGGTTTGTTTTTCTTGCCTTTTTTTGTTTTTTGTAGCCAAAACGGGTACAAAGAAAACATCATGTCATCAGCAATTGTATGAGTGGCTGTTAGTAAACAAATACAAAACGTCAACTTAGGTCTGTCACTGTGATACAATTGGGATTGCGGTATTGTTGCGGATACAGTTTCGGTGTGTAATAGGTTGTCAGATAGTCTGTTATGCACTCACGTTCGTTGTATTTGTTTACTAACGGCCAGTTACACAGTTGCTGATGGCATGATGTATACAGAGAAAGATGGCAGCAACAACAAAACACAGAAAATAGTCGGAAGCAACGGCAACAATCGTAAAATCCTGGAGTGACATAGCACTTCAGGTATTATAAAGTTATTCACGGTAAACAATAATTGGAACAAAACAGTACAAATATAATAATGTTTTACAGTGTTCTTTAAGTATGCTATGTCTGCATATGTATACGTCTGTATATTGAGCAAGCAGAAAAGGAAACAAAAGAAAAATTCGGATTAGGTGTTAAAATCCAAGGAGAAGAAATAAAAACTTTGAGATTCGCCGATGACATTGTAATTCTGTAAGAGACAGCAAAGGACTCGGAAGAGCAGCTGTACGGAATGGACAGTGTCTTGAAAGGACGATATAAGATGAACATCAACAAAAGCAAAACGATAATAATGGAATGTAGTCGAATTAAGTCGGGTAATGCTGAGGGAGTCAGATTAGGAAATGAGACACTTAAGCCGGCCGTGATGGCCGAGCGGTTCTAGGCGCTTCAGTCTGGAACCGCGTGACTGCTACGGTCGCAGGTTCGAATCCTGCCTCGGGCATGGATGTGTGTGATGTCCTCAGGTTAGTTAGGTTTAAGTAGTTCTAAGTTCTAGGGGACTGATGACCTCAGATGTTAAATCCCATAGTGCTCAGAGCCATTTGAACCTTTTTTTTTTTTTTTTTTTTTTTTTAGACACTTAAAGTAGTAAAGAAGTTTTGCTATTTGGGGAGCAAAATAACTGATGATGGTCGAAGTAGAGAGGATATAAAATGTAGACTGGCAATGGCATGGAAAACCTTTCTGAAGAAGAGAAATTTGTTAACATCAGGTATTGATTTAAGTGTCAGGAAGTCGTTTCTGAAAGTATTTGTATGGAGTGTAGCCATGTATGGAAGTGAAACGTGGACGATAAATAGTTTAGACAAAAAGAGAATAGAAGCTTTCGAAATGTGGTGCTCCAGAAGAATGCTGAAGGTTAGGTGGGTAGATCACATAACTAATGAGAAGGTTGTTGTTGTTGTTGTTGTTGTGGTCTTCAGTCCTGAGACTGGTTTGATGCAGCTCTCCATGCTACTCTATCCTGTGCAAGCTTCTTCATCTCCCAGTACCTAATGCAACCTACATCCTTCTGAATCTGCTTAGTGTATTCATCTCTTGGTCTCCCCCTACGATTTTTACCCTCCACGCTGCTGAATAGAATTGGAGAGGAGTTTGTGGCACAACTTGACTAGAAGAAGAGATCGGTTGGTAGTACATGTTCTGAGACATCAGCGGATCACCAATTTAGTATTGGAGGGCAGCGTGGAGGGTAAAAGTCGTAGACGGAGACCAAGAGATGAATACACTAGGCAGATTCAGAAGGATGTAGGTTGCAGTAAGTACTGGGATATGAAGAAGCTTGCACAGGAGAGAGTAGCATGGAGAGCTGCAACAAACCAGTCTCAGGACTGAAGACCACAACAACATCAACAACAACAACACGTCTGCGTGTTTTAGAATCAAAGAACCCATGATGTTAGCGATTTTTGTCGCTGAAACTAGTTTGGAGGAATAAATAAATAACGAAAGTGTTTGGGTCAATGCGGACCCACAATCGCACATTGTTGTTAAACGAATGCTGACTACGAGGAGCTACCTCCCCCTCACTCCGAGCGCAGTGCGTTGGTGTGGTACTGAGTCGAATGCCGGTAAGAAGTAAGAAAACAGTGCAGAAACAATGCCGGAAATTTTGTAAAATGATAGGTTTTTGAGAAGAGATGGCGAGGCACATTTCCACTTATCGGGCGGTGTTTACAAACACGCACGATAGTCCATACTGGTCGGCAAATATTCCGCAGGAAGTCTGAGTGGCCACAACTTAAAGAGAGGGAGGGTACGACTGTAAAGCCGTCCTCTCACGGGACGTCACAGCGCACGAGGTCGAAGAGCTAGTGACTTTCGATCGTGGAATTCCACGTTCCATTACAGCGCGAAGCGTGAAGTCTGGTAAGTTCGATTTTTGCTTCTTAGAGAGAAATGCATCACAGGAGTACGTGATATGAATGTAGTCTGTTTCAGAACGTCAGCAAGTTGAGGATCTCTCGAAAATATTTCGGTTTTGCTACGATTTGTTATAGTAAAACGACAGGAAGACTGCATATCGCTAAGCCACGTGTACTTGTAGTTGATGTTTTTAGCGTTACAACTTGGGTGCTACGAATTTATACCGTTTCAGTGCTACCGCACAGTGATGATCTATCGAGAGCGCGTCATTTTGGTACAGTTTGCATTTTAAATATGAAATAGTGACTTGTAGATATAGTCCGTTTATGTCATACGGAGTCACGGCAGCAACATTGAAATTGTAGCGCAGTTGATATCGTGAACTGTTGGCTATGGAGGGAAGGTAACACGTTCGCGTCCACCTCCTTCCAATTTTTTCCCCCCCTAAGGGATTGTGGTTGTTTCTTAATCATTTAATACAAGCATTATGACGAAAGTTGACATTGTAATTCTGCCAGAGACAGTAAAGGACCTGGAAGAGGAGCTGAACTGAATGGACAGTGTGTTGAAAGGGGGATATAGGATGAACATCAACAAAACCAAAACGAGGATAATGGAATGTAGTCAAGTTAACTCGGGTGATGCTGAGGCAATTAGATTAGGAAATGAGACACTTAAAGTAGTAAATGAGTTTTGCTATTTGGGGAGCAAAATAACTGATGATGAAACTTCCTGGCAGATTAAAACTGTGTGCCCGACCGAGACTCGAACTCGGGACCTTTGCCTTTCGCGGGCAAGTGCTCTACCAACTGAGCTACCGAAGCACGACTCACGCCCGGTACTCACAGCTTTACTTCTGCCAGTATCGCGTCTCCTACCTTCCAAACTTTACCGAAGCTCTCCTGGCTAAGCCATGTCTCCGCAACATCCTTTCTTTCAGGAGTGCTAGTTCTGCAAGGTTCGCAGGAGAGCTTCTGTAAAGTTTGGATGGTAGGAGACGAGGTACTGGCAGAAGTAAAGCTGTGAGTACCGGGCGTGAGTTGTGCTTCGGTAGCTCAGTTGGTAGAGCACTTGCCCGCGAAAGGCAAAGGTCCCGAGTTCGAGTGTCGGTCGGGCACACAGTTTTAATCTGCTAGGAAGTTTCATATCAGCGCACACTCCGCTCCAGAGTGAAAATCTCATTCTGGTAACTGATGATTGTTCAAAATGGTTCAAATGGCTCTGAGCACTATGGGACTTAACTGCTGAGGTCATCAGTCCCCTAGAACTTAGAACTACTTAAACCTAACTAACCTAAGGACATCACACACATCCATGCCCGAGGCAGGATTCGAAGCTGCGACAGTAGCGGTCGCGCGGTGCCAGACTGTAGCGCCTAGAACCGCTCGGCCACACCGGCCGGCAACTGATGATGGTCGAAGTAGAGAGGATTTAAAATATAGACTGGCTATGGTAAGGAAAGAGTTTCTGAAGAAGAGAAATTTGTTAACATCGAGTGTAGATGTGTCAGGAAGTCTTTTCTGAAAGTATTTGTATGGAGTGTAGCCATGTATGGAAGTGAAACGGGGACGATAAATAGTTTGGACAAGAAGAGAATGTGAGCTTTCGAAATGTGGTGCTACAGAAGAATGCTGAAGATTAGATGGGTAGATCATATAACTAATGAGGAGGTATTGAATAGGATTGGGGAAAAGAGGAGTTTGTGGCACAACTTGACAAGAAGAAGGGACAGGTTGGTAGGACGTGTTCTGAGGCATCAAGGGATCACCAATTTAGTATTGGAGGGCAGCGTGGAGGGTAAAAATCGTAGAGGGAGACCAAGAGATGAATACACTAAACAGATTCAGAACGATGTAGGCTGCAGTAGGTACTGTGAGATGAAGCAGCTTGCAGGATAGAGTAGCATGGAGAGCTGCATCAAACCAGTCTCTGGACTGAAGACAACAAGTTAAGTAATTTTGTATCTGCAAGGTCCCTGTATATTGACTTTATTGTTTCCGTTCATTTCACGTCCAGGTCCTCTTGAAAGACATATAATACGTGGGGGGCTTGTAAGAATGTAAATGCTTGTAATGCACTGGACCTCGCCACCTATTCTTCAGCAGTGGTTATATGCCTCCTAGAGAAATGCCTGCTTCTCGCCACCTTCAACAAACTTACATGGAGTAAGTGGCCTGATGATGACCAGAATAGTGGTCGAAACCGTCGCCAGTAAATAAAAAACATCTTTATGCGGTCGGGACTCTTTCATTTCATAAAAAGATATTCGTAGAGAGCTGTAGTTCTCTATTTGTATCTCTGTTGTTGAGGTTCATTGTTGTGCTGGGCGTTTTGATATGGTTTGGGTGTAGATGCCACTTGGAGTAGTAGCTGCTGAGTAGTTAAGATCTGCAACCGGAGACTAATACTGAATTAAGCTTGTACTTTCCGTATTTTGCCGCACAAGGAAGTTCGATCGACCATCACTGTATCAAGCGTATAGACGTTTTGACGTCAATAAATTAACCCGTAACTCAGGAGGTGACTTTTCTGTAACGTATACCACCTGGCGGGGTCTCTGTTTTAACGGAGATTTAAAACGCAAATAATGTAAAATTTTTAATTTAAGGTACTTAATATTTACTACTACAACTACAGAGGTATCTCTTTAATCAGCGTTGTGGGTAAAATCTTCTCAGGTATTGTTGAAAGGAAAGTGCGAGTATTACTTGAGGACCAATTGGATGAAAATCAGTGTGGGTTTAGGTCTTTTAGAGGTTGTCAGGACCAGATCTTCAGCTTACGGCAAATAATGGAGAAGTGTTATGAGTGGAACAGGGAATTGTATCTATGCTTTATAGATCTAGAAAAGTCATATGACCGGGTTCCTAGGAGGAAGTTATTGTCTGTTCTACGAGATTATGGAATAGGAGGCAAACTTTTGCAAGCAATTAAAGGTCTATACATGGATAGTCAGGCAGCAGTTGGAGCTGACGGTAAATTGAGTTCAGGGTTCAGAGTAGTTTCTGGGGTAAGACAAGGCTGCAACCTGTCTCCACTGTTGTTCATATTATTTATGGATCATATGTTGAAAACAATAGACTTGCTGGGTGAGATTAAGATATGTGAACACAAAATAAGCAGTCTCGCATATGCAGATGACTTCGTTGTGATGGCACATTCGATTGAAAGTTTGCAAAGTAATATTTCAGAGCTAGATCAGAAATGTAAGGACTATGGTATGAAGATTAGCATCTCCAAAACGAAAGTAATGTCAATGGGAAAAAATATAAACGGATTGAGTGCCAAATAGGAGGAACAAAGTTAGAACAGGTGGACGGTTTCAAGTACTTAGGATGCATATTCTCACAGGATGGCGACATAGTGAAAGAACTGGAAGCGAGGTGTAGCAAAGCTAATGCAGTGAGCGCTCAGCTACGATCTACTCTCTTCTGCAAGAAGGAAGTGCACCGTTCAATCTTTCGACCAACTTTGTTGTATGGGAGCGAAAGCTGGGTGGATTCAGGTTACCTTATCAACAAAGTTGAGATTACGGATATGAAAGTAGCTAGGGTGATTGCAGGTACTAGTAGATGGTAACAATGGCAGGAGGGTGTCCACAATGAGGAAATCAAAGAAAGACTGGGAATGAACTCCCTAGATGTAGCAGTCAGGGCGAACAGGTTTAGATGGTGGGGTCATGTTACACGCATGGGAGAAGCAAGGTTACCCAAGAGACTCATGGATTCAGCAGTAGAGGGTAGGAGGAGTCGGGGCAGACCGATGAGAAGGTACCTGGATTCGGTTAAGAATGATTTTGAAGTAATAGGTTTAACATCAGAAGAGGCACCAATGTTAGCACTGAATAGGGAATCGTGGAGGAATTTTATAATGGGGCTATGCTCCAGACTGAACGCTGAAAGGCATAATCAGTGTTAAATGATGATGATGATGACTTAATATTTATTTTTACAATTATTTGAGTGTCACTTAGATAGTCGCTAGTGCTTTTATTATACAT
Organism: Schistocerca cancellata; assembly: GCF_023864275.1. Taxonomy (NCBI): domain Eukaryota; kingdom Metazoa; phylum Arthropoda; class Insecta; order Orthoptera; family Acrididae; genus Schistocerca; species Schistocerca cancellata. Next base: position 105,507,868 of record NC_064637.1, read on the forward strand.
GAAATAAAGCCTGCAGGATTTTGCTTTTTAGCACACAAAATCACCTATTTTGTGCCTTTTTTTCGAACTGAATTTTAACTTCTGAAAAATTATAGTATTCTTTAGCAAGTGAATTTTCTCATAAAACTAAATTCTACATCATCCATATCAGCATGGATACTCAGCAAATCGCACTTAAGTGCCTAGCAGAGGGTTCATCGAACAACCTTCACAACAATTCTGTTATTTCAATCTCGAACAGCGCGCGGAGAAAACACCTATATTTTTCCGTTCGAGCTGTGATTGATGATGATGATCGTTTCTCACTATGTAGGTCGGCGTCAACATAATATTTTCACATCGGAAGAAAAAGTTGGTGATTGAAATTTCATGAGAAGATTCCGCCCGAACGAGGAACGCCTTTGTTTTAATGATGTCCACCCCAAATTCCGTATCATGTCAATGACACTTTCACCCCTATTTGTCGATAATACAAAACGTGCTGCTCTTCTTTGAACTTTCTCGATGTACTCCGTTAATCGTATATGGTTAAGATCCCAGACCGCGCAACACTGCTACTCCAAAAGAGGACGGACAAGCGTAGTGTAGGCAGTCTCTTTAGCATATCTGTTACATTTTCTAAGCGCTCTGCCAATAAAACGCAATCTTTGGTTCGCCTTGCCCACAACATTTTCTATGTGTTCTTTCCAATTTAAGTTGTACGCAAAATTAATTCCTAGGTATGTAATTGAATATACGGTGTTCAGATTTGTCTGATCTATCATGTAACAGAAGTTCAACGGATTCCTATTAACAGCGTCCGCCCCCGGTAGCTGAATGGTCAGCGTGACGGATTGTCCATCCTCTGGGCCCGGGTTCGAATCCCGGCTGAGTCGGGAATTTTCTCCGCCGAGGGACTGGGTGTTGTGCTATCCTCAACATCATCCTATCATCCTCATCGACTGCAGGTCGCCAAAGTGGCGTAAAATTGAAAGACCGGCACTCGGCGAACTGCCTGCCTCACGGGAGGCACTAGCCATACGATAGACGGATTCCTTTCAGCAGTCATGTGGATGACCTCACACTTTTCATTACTTACGGTCAATTGTCAGTTTTGCTCCATCTTTTCTAAATTGTTCTGCAATTTCATTTGATCTTTTTCCCACTTTACCACTATAAACTTGCACATAAAATTGCACTTGATAAGTACAAAAAGAAAGTCTGCAAAATTGACATTCGATGTGGGATTTACATTTTTATCACCACTAAAAACACATTCGATTTTATTAGAAACACGAACGGCCGCGTCACAGTTACCCCCAAGTTCTTCCTCTGAATGGATGGTGTTGTTTGCTGTGGTCACTACCTAAAGTAAAATCATCGTCTTTTTCACCTGTTTCTTGATCTATGTCATTGACACCTTCTCCCATCCACTAACAATCCCATCAGGATTATTAATACATTCACGTTCCTGTGAACACATTTTGTTCTGTGCCACTCAGAGTGGCCGCGCGGTTTGAGGCACCATGTCACGGATTGCGCGGCTCCTTCCGCTGGAGGTTCGAGTCCTCCCTCGGGTATGGGTGTGTGCGTGTTGTTCTTAGCATACTTTAAGTAGTGTGTAAGTCTAGGGGCCGATGACCTCAGCAGTTTGGTCCCTTAGCAGTTCACACACACACACACACACACACACACACACACCAACACACACACACACACACACACACATTCCCACATTTTGCTTCGTATTGAAGAAAAAAAATACTTAGTACGCGAGGCGCGGTCTAGGAGACCCCAACACGTGTCGGTAACACGTGCCAACAACAGACATAGAAGGCGACAATGCAAACGACGAAAAAAACTTTGTGGGGTTGGCGATTTAAGGAGGATGTGGAGGGTGTGCTTATACGAGGTGCACTCAAGTTCTAAGGCCTCCGATTTTTTTTTTTTCTAATTAACTACTCATCCGAAGTCAATGAAACTGGCGTTACTTCTCGACGTAATCGCCCTGCAGACGTACACACTTTACACAACGCTGACGCCATGATTCCATGGCAGCGGCGAAGGCTTCTTTAAGAGTGTTTTGACCACTGGAAAATCGCTGAGGCAATAGCAGCACGGCTGGTGAATGTGCGGCCACGGAGAGTGTCTTTCATTGTTGGAAAAAGCCAAAAGTCACTGGGAGCCAGGTCAGGTGAGTAGGGAACATGAGGAATCACTTCAAAGTCGTTATCACGAAGAAACTGTTGCGTAACGTTAGCTCGATGTGCGGGTGCGTTGTCTCGGTGAAACAGCACACGCGCAGCCCTTCCTGAACGTTTTTGTTGCAGTGCAGGAAGGAATTTGTTCTTAAAAACATTTTCGTAGGATGCACCTGTTACCATAGTGCCCTTTGGAACGCAATGGGTAAGGATTACGCCCTCGCTGTCCCAGAACATGGACACCATCATTTTTTCAGCACTGGCGGTTACCCGAAATTTTTTTGGTGGCAGTGAATCTGTGTGCTTCCATTGAGCTGACTGACGCTCTGTTTCTGGATTGAAAAATGGCATCCACGTCTCATCCATTGTCACAACTGACGAAAAGAAAGTCCCATTCGTGCTGTCGTTGCGCGTCAACATTGCTCGGCAACATGCCACACGGGTAGCCGTGTGGTCGTCCGTCAGCATTCGTGGCACCCACCTGGATGACACTTTTCACATTTTCAGGTCGTCATACAGGATTGTGTGCACAGAACCCACAGAAATGCCAACTCTGGAGGCGATCTGTTCAACAGTCATTCGGCGATCCCCCAAAACAATTCTCTCCACTTTCTCGATCGTGTCGTGAGACCGGCTTGTGCGAGCCCGAGGTTGTTTCGGTTTGTTGTCACACGATGTTCTGCCTTCATCAAACTGACGCACCCATGACCGCACTTTCGACACATCCATAACTCCATCACCACATGTCTCCTTCAACTGTCGATGAATTTCAATTGGTTTCACACCACGCAAATTCAGAAAACGAATGATTGCACGCTGTTCAAGTAAGGAAAACGTCGCCATTTTAAGTATTTAAAACAGTTCTCATTCTCGCCGCTGGCGGTAAAATTCCATCTGCCGTCCAGTGCTGCCATCTCTGGGACGTATTGGCAATGAACGCGGCCTCATTTTAAAACAATGCGCATGTTTCTATCTCTTTCCAGTCCGGAGAAAAAAAATCGGAGGTCTTAGAACTTGAATGCACCTCGTAGAGCGAACATTCCAGAGTCAGTAAGCTGAGTGACGTCGCTGTAGGTCAGGACTAATTTCCGGCAGAGTTTTGTGTGATTGTCGTTTTTGCAATGACTGATTTTCTCGAACAGCGTGCAGCAGAGAAATTCTCCTTTTTGTTTGGAAAACGCGGAACCGCAACTCTTGGAATGTTAAAAACGGCGTACAAGGACAGTGCGATGGGGAAAACCCAAGTGCTTGAGTGTTTTTTTTTCCGTCACATAAATGGTGAAATGTCAACTGACGACCAACCTCGTTCTGGTCGTCCATCCACGGCTCGAACACACGAAAATGCTGGAAACATTCGAACAATCTTCAACCGAAGATCGACGACGGAATATCGCGGAAACTTTGGAGCTGTCGGTAGTGACGTGGAATTCAGTGCAACGCATTACGACAGAAGATTGGGGAACGAATAGGTTCGCTGCCAAATTCGCGCCACGATTGTTGACTGCTAAACAAAAAGGTCACGTGGAAGCATTGTGCGCTTTTAAATAAGGCTCCTCAAATAATTCAGGCTCATTTTCAAAAATTGTAACAGATGACGAAACTTGGTGGTATGCTTGCGATCCTGAATCAAAGCAATAATCAAGCCAGTGGAAGACTTTCAGTTCGTCTGGCGCCAAGAAAGCTCGTCAGGTGAAATCAGACATTAAGATAATACTGATTTGTTTCCTACATGTGGTGTCGTCCAGTCAGAGGTTGTTCTGCAGGGTCAGTTAACCAGGCTTTCTACTTAACGCAAGTTTTGAAAAGATTTCACAACAGTGTAGCGGTGGAATCGGCGTGATTTGTGGCAGTCGGGTGTGTGTGGTTTGTCCATAGTGACAATACCCTTCACACACAGGACTGTCTGTACTATGTTGTTGTTGTAGTCTTCACTCCAAAGACTGGTTTGATGCAGCTCTTCAGCTACTCTATCCTGTGCAAGCTTCTTCATCTCCCAATACCATCCTTCTGAATCTGCTTAGTGTATTCATCTCTTGGTCACCCTCTACGATTTTTATCCTCCACGCTGACCTCCAATACTAAATTGGTGATCCCTTGATGTCTCAGGATATGTCCTACCAACGGATTCCTTCTTCTGGTCAAGTTGTGCCACAAATTTCTCTTCTCCCCAATTCTATTCAATACCTCCTCATTAGTTATATGATCTACCCATCTAATCTTCAGCATTCTTCTGTAGCACCACATCTCGAAAGCTTTTATTCTCTTCTTGTCCAAACTATTTATCGTCCATGTTTCACTTCCATACATGGCTACACTCCATACAAATACTTTCAGAGACGAGTTCCTGACACCTAAATCTATACCCTATGTTAACCAATTTATCTTCTTCAGAAACGCTTTTCTTGTCATTGCCAGTCTACATTTTATATCTTCTCTACTTCGACCATCATTAGTTATTTTGCTCCCCAAATAGCAAAACTCCTTTATTTCTTTAAGCGTCTCATTTCCTAATCTAATTCCCTCAGCATCACCCGATTTAATTCGACTACATTCCATTATCCTCGTTTTGCTTTTGTTGATGTTCAACTTATATCCTCCCTTCAAGATACTATCCATTCCGTTCAACTGCTCTTCCAAGTCCTTTGCTGTCTCTGGCAGAATTACAATGTCATCGGCGAACCTGAAAAGTTTTTATTTCTTCTCCATGGATTTTAATACCTAATCCGAATTTCTCTTTTGTTTCCTTTGCTACTTGCTCAATATACAGATTGAATAACATTGGGGAGAGGCTACAACCCTGTCTCACTCCCTTCCCAACCACTGCTTCCCTTTCATGTCCCTCGACTCTTATAGCTGCAATCTGGTTCCTGTACAAATTGTAAATAGCCTTTCGCTCCCTGTATTTTACCCCTGCCACCTTCAGAATTTGAGAGTATTCCAGTCAACATTGTCAAAAGCTTCCTCTCGGTTTAAAAATGCTAGAAACGTAGGTTCGTGTTTTCTTAATCTATTTTCTAAGATAAGTTGTAGGGTCAGTATTGCCTCCAGTGTTCCAACATTTCTACGGAATCCAAAGTGATCTTCCTCGAGGTCGGCTTCTACCACGTTTTCCATTCGTCTGTAAAGAATTCGTGTTAGTACTTTGCAGCCGTGGCTTATTAAACTGATAGTTCGGTAATTTTCACATCTTTCTTTGGGATTGGAATTATTATATTCTGCTGTACTATACGCGCAAAAAAGTTGACGCTCGGCGCGGTGGCATTTCCCATTTACAGTCGTTTCTATCAGCCACCGCGCAGTGTGAACTTCGTTTGCGCGAATATTATTACAGTTCTTGACGGAGAATGTTGCTCACCCCTCATGCTCACCCGACCTTTTTCCGTGCGACGTTTTTGTCTCCTAGAATGAAAAGTGATATCAAAGGGGAGGTGCTGTCAAGCATCACAGAAGATGAATTTCAACAATGTTTCCAGAGCTGGAGTAAAAGATTAGACAAGTGTATTAAGGTTTGTGCTTAAAATGCGAATAAATAAGTTTTTAAAAAAAAAAAGATGTTCCATGTCTTTTGGGTACCCCTCGTAATTCTACTACTACTACTACTACTACTACTACTACTACTACTACGTGATCAGGCCCAGTGGACCGCACGCATGTACAGGTTTCCTCCTCCACTGTATTCTGTCCATTGGTGCTATCCGCCATCCGTCCACATCTATTGACACTTGGTTTAAATCTTCATGGAGTCCATCCCTCCAACGCTTCTTGGGTCTCCCTCGCGGTCTCTTTCCTGTAGGTGTGAAATCCAGGAGCTTCCGAGGCCATCTGTGATCCTCCATCCGGGCCACATGGCCGGCCCACTGCATTCGTTTGGCTTTGACATTTCCTGCTATGTTGGACTGCTGGTATGATTCCTCAAGCTGTTAGTAGTATCTGAGCCTCCATTCTCCTGTATCTGCATCCAGAACCGGACCGAAGATCTTCCGAAGCACTTTTCTCTCAAAATCAAGGAGCTTATGGAAGTCATGTTTCCGGATACTCCATGACTCACAGCCATATAGAACAACAGGCTGGATCAGGGTTTTGTACAGTCGAATCTTGAACTGTCTGTAGAGATATCTGGACCAAAGCAGTTGTGCTAGGCTGTGGTAAGATCGGTTTCCTGCTCGTAATCTGGCAGTGATCTCTGCTTCACACGACGAGTTCTCAGTGAAAAGTGCCCCTATCTATTGCACTCTCTTGTACGACTGGTCCCCAACCTGCAGCGATTGTAGATGACTAGCAGTCTGACAATGACCACGCGTCTTAACGAGGTACTCCGTCTTGGCTTCGTTTATGTTTAGCCCAAATTGGTGGCAGCCTCCGGGCTTTGGTCATTTGTTCCAACTCCTCTTCCGACTTAGAGAGTAAACAGATGTCGTCTGCATAGGCTATGCCAGTCTTTTTCCTTCGATTTCAATCCCTTCGTTCTCTTGTAAGCTCTCGCGTACGATCTTCTCGAGGGCAAATTTGAGCAGGATATGGGACAACCCATCACCTTGCCTGAATGCTGTCACAATTTCAAACTCCTCACAAGGGAACCTGCCCATCGCACCCACCTCAGATTTATTTATAAGTCGGCACAGTGGATAGGCTTTGAAAAACTGAACACAGATCTATCGAGAAAACAGGAAGAACTTGTGTGGAACTATGAAAACAATAAGCAAAATATACAAACTGAGTAGGCCATGCGCAAGATAGGCAACATCAAGGAAAGTGTGATTTTAGGAGCGCCGTGGTCCCGTGGTTAGCGTGAGCAGCTGCAGAAGGAGAGGTCCTTGGTTCAAGTCCGCCCCCGAGTGAAAAGTTTAATTTTTTATATAATCAACTTCGGACTCTAAAATTCCAGGACATTTTCAGATTTGCTTGGACATATGCAGGATTTGACGGTCTACACACGGAAAAATTTGAAAACGTTAAAAACATATGTTTTGACAGAGCACAGGGAAAACTGTGCGACTGTGAAACTGTTGCATTCATTTGTTGCAGTTTATGTGACAAACTCTTATGTTTTCATCACTTTTTTGGGAGTGATTATCACATCCACAAGAAAACCTAAATCGGGCAAGGTAGAAGAATCTTTTTACTCATTCACCGAGTGTACAAGGGAGGCGGGTCGACAACACATTCCTGTCGTGTGACGCACATGCCATACCAGTGTCGTATAGAATACATCAGACGTGTTTTCCTGTGGAGGAATCGATTGACCTGTGAACTTGCGATCAAATGTTTTCGGTTCCCATTGGAGAGGCACGTCCTTTAGTCTACTAATCGCACGCTTATGCAGTGCGGTCGCAAAACACAGGCACTAAACTTATTACAGTGAACAGAGACGTCAATGAACAAACGGACAGATCATAACTTTGCGAAAATAAAGAAAGTAAACGTTTTACTCGAGGGAAGACTTGAACCAAGGACCTCTCGTTCCGCAGCTGCTCACGCTAACCACGGCGCTCCCGCGCTTACACGCTCCTTGATGTTGCCAATCATGCGCATGGACTACTCAGTTTGTATATTTTGCTTATTTTTTTCATAGTTCCGCACAACTTCGTCCTGTTTTCTCGATTGATCTGTGTTCAGTTTTTCAACGCCTATCCACTGTGCCAACTTATAACTAAATCTGAGGGGGGTGCGATGGGGTGGTTCCCTTGTCAGTTACGCGATTTCCCATCTTCACCTTTGCACGTGTTTCGTTCAGACAGATCTTTTATCAGATTAATGAGTTTCTCTGCTGTGCCAAACTCCCTGCGTAGTAAAATTATTTGTAGTAAAAAAATAATATTTCGCAGTGCCAGCGGCAAAAGCTGTGCTGCAGGCAGGCAGGGCGACGCGCCCCCTGGACAGATGGCCCAGCCAGTGTATACCTGCTGGCTTCCTCCCCCAGCACGCGGGCTGAGCGAATAACCTTGGACAGACCCAGGCGGGCTGCAAAAAACCGCTACCTGCGGTGCCCTGTGTGTGTGTTGCGCGCCTGCCGGGGGTCCCCCAGGGGATGCACGACTACCTGCCCCGACGCACAACGGAACCCGCGCCGTTCTGCAGACCCCCGTCCCGAACCGCCACAAATCCAAGCTTTCGCACAAATGCCTCGTTTCGCAACGGCCCAATACATCTTCTCCCCTCCAAAACGTCTTTGCTTTCCAGTTAGAGGTGGCTTAAAATAACTGAACGGCGATAAATAACAGATCAATATTCAGTATTCACAATTAGCGAGATAACCGGTTATCAGTATCAGGAACTTAGCTCAGTGACTGCCAAATGCCGCGCGTCGTCTCATTGCCGAAGTGTATACAGGGTGACAGAATGAGATTTTCACTCTGCAGCGGAGTGTGCGCTGATATGAAACTTCCTGGCAGATTAAAACTGTGTGCCGGACCGAGACTCGAACTCTGGACCTGTGCCTTTCGCGGGCAAGTGCTCTACCAACTGAGCTACCCAAGCACGACTCGCGCCCCGTCCTCACAGCTTTACTTCTGCCAGTACCTCGTCTCCTACCTTCCAAACTTTACACAAGCTCTCCTGCGAAACCTTGCAGAACTAGCACTCCCGGAAGAAAGGATATTGCGGAGACATGGCTTAGCCACAGCCTGGGGGATGTTTCCAGAATGAGATTTTCACTCTGCAGCGGAGTGTGCGCTAAGCCATGTCTCCGCAATATCCTTTCTTTCAGGAGTGCTAGTTCTGCAAGGTTCGCAGGAGAGCTTCTGTAAAGTTTGGAAGGTAGGAGACGAGATACTGGCAGAAGTAAAGCTGTGAAACCGGGCGTGAGTCGTGCTTCGGTAGCTCAGATGGTAGAGCACTTGCCCGCGAAAGGCAAAGGTCCCGAGTTCGAGTCTCGGTCGGGCACACAGTTTTAATCTGCCAGGAAGTTTTGTATACAGGGTGGTCCATTGATCGTGACCGGACCAAATATCTCACGAAATAAGTGTCAAACGAAAAAACTACAAAGAACGAAACTTGTCTAGCTTGAAGGGGGAAACCAGATGGCGCTATGGTTGGCCCGCTAAATGGCGCTGCCATAGGTCAGACGGATATCATCTGCGATTTTTTAAATAGGAACCTCAATTTTTTGTTCCATATTCGTGTAGTACGTAAAGAAATATGAATGTTTTAGTTGGACTACTTTTTTCGCTTTCGACGAATAACTGTGAGGCCTGAAGCCTTACAAGGGAACGTCCCCATCGCACCCCACCTCGGATTTAGTTATAAGTTGGCACAGTGGATAGGCCTTGAAAAACTGAACACAGATCAATCGAGAAAACAGGAAGAAGTTGTGGGGAACTATGAAAAAAATAAGCAAAATATAGAAACTGAGTAGTCCATGCGCAAGACAGGGAACATCAAGGAAAGTTTAAGCTCAGACGATCCGTGGTCCCGTGGTTAGCGTGAGCAGCTGCGGAACGAGAGGTCCTTGGTTCAAGTCTTCCCTCGAGTAAAACGTTTACTTTCTTTATTTTCGCAAAGTTATGATCTGTCCGTTCATTCATTGACGTCTCTGTTCACTGTAATAAGTTTAGTGCCTGTGTTCTGCGACCGCACCGCAAAACCGTGCGATTAGTAGACGAAAGGACGTGCCTCTCCAATGGGAACCGAAAACATTTGATCGCAAGGTCATAGGTCAACCGATTCCTCCACAGGAAAACACGTCTGATATATTCTATACGACACTGGTGACGGCATGTGCGTCACATGACAGGAATATGTTGTCGACCCACCTAACTTGTACACTTGGCGAATGGGTAAAAAGATTCTTCTACCTTGCCCGATTTAGCTTTTCTTGTTGATGTGATAATCACTCCCAAAAACGTGATCGCATCGGACGGACGGACGGACAGGTAATAATTGTCTGAAAATAAAAAATTAAACTTTTCACTCGAGGGAAGACTTGAATCAAAGACCTCTCGTTCCGCAGCTGCTCACGCTAACCACGGATCCACGGCGCTCCTGAACTCATGTTCTTGATGTTGCATATCTTGTGCATGGACTACTCGGTTTGTATACAGGGTGTCGCAGCTATCTTGTCCACCCAAAATATCTGTGGAACAATAACAGCTATTGGAAAACGACTTTCACCGGTATCAATGTAGGGCTGGGGCCCATGAATATACATATTTGGAAACATTCTAAAACGAAAGCATATGTGTTTTTTAACATAAACTTGTTTTTTTAAATGGACCTCCTATATTTTTTCATCAGCAATCCATAGCATGACAAAGCACATACACAATGGCGTTGATTGCATCGCAATATTCCCATTACATCCCGAGATATTGAGACGAGAAGTTGACGCTTCAAACACCCGTCATGCGCTGCTAGCGCACGTCCTGAGGCTCAGGCGTGAACCCCATGCTGCCCGTAATCGCAGCAGGATGGCAGCAGACCGTATTATTCGTTTCGGACTTCTTGATAAGTATGGAAGTGTGATTACACATGTCAATCACATCGCGATTACGGGCAGCATGGGGTTCACGCCTGAGCCTCAGGACGTGCGCTAGCAGCGCATGTCTGGTGTTTGAAGCGTCAACTTCGCGTGTGAATATCTCGGGATGTAATGGGAATATTGCGATGCAATCAACGCCATTGTGTATGTGCTTTGTCATGCTATGGATTGCTGAAGAAAAAATATAGGGGGTCCATTTAAAAAAAACATAAGTTTGTGTTAAAAAACACGTATGCTTTTGTTTTAGAATGTTTCCAAATATGTACATTCATGAGCCCCAGCCCTACATTGATACCGGTGAAAGTCGTTTTCCAATAGCTGTTATTGTTCCAGAGATATTTTGGGTGGACAAGATAGCTGGGACACCCTGTATTTTGCTTATTTTTTTCATTGTTCCGCACAACTTCTTCCTGTTTTCTCGATTGATCTGTGTTCAGTTTTTCAAGGCCTATCCACTGAGCCAACTTATAACTGAATCTGAGGGGGGTGCGATGGGGAGGTTCCCTTGTCGGTCGAATAGGGCATCTCTGGTATCTGCTTGCATATCATTGTGGTCGTAGCCTTTGTTTACGTAGTAGCTTATTTCGTTTTCCCGGAATAATGATATGTTTAATAATAGCGCAACGAATTGCGAAGTTTCACATAAACTTGGAAAAACTGTACCAAAACCTATCTTGGGTTAAAAAGAACTGTATAAAGAGGACTGTTTTTCACGTGCGCGAATTTTTAAGTGTTTCAAGCGTTTCAAGATGGCCGAGAAGACGATGAAGATGACTCTCAACGCAGGACTCACATCAACGGATGAAAATATCGAAAAAGCAGGTAATGTGATTCTATCTGGCCGTCAGTTGAATATTTGATCGATTGCCGAAACTGTAGTTGTTGACAAAGAATGCGTAAGGCCAGTTTTAGTAATAAACGTGATAAAAGTATGTGCCGCACTGGTGTCGAAAATTCTGACGATCTAACACGAAGAAAATGTTTCTACTGAAACTTTGAATACCATTTCTGTGGAAGAGTAATAACATGTGACGAATCTTGGTTTTTCACTAATGATCCATAAAGTAAGCGCCTGTCTATGCTTTGGATGGGTCTAAATCACAGACAGTGCAAAAAGCTCGAATGAGAAAATGAAGAGTCAAAGCGACGCTGATTTTCTCGATGTTCATAGAATTGTGTATCCTCGCTGGGTGCCTCAAGGCCAAACTGTTATCGACGGTAGTACCTTCAGATTATTTCTCAACTCCGTCAGAAAATAAGAAAAAAAAGCGACCCAATTTGTGGAAGAACATGTCCTGAGTTTTGCTTTAAGATTCCGCGCCGAATCATATCGGATCGCATGTTAAGTGATTTCTACCGAAATATAGCATCCCAGTGTCAGACCACCTGACGTTGCACCATGTGACTTCTACCTGTTTCACAAGGTCAACTCTGCATTAAAAGGAGCAATATTTCAGTCCGTTGTACTTCGACTCTCCTGTTTAGTAGGCAAACGCGCTGACACAGTGGTCATTGCGAAGATTATTGTGTCCGTGTGGTGTAGTGTTCAGCGCATCTTCCTAGTAAGCAGGAGACTCGTATTCGATTCCCGGTCCGGCACAAATGTCGTTAATTCCCTTGATTCATAGTGGCTACAGGTTCAAAATGGTGTCTGCTCTTTCGGACATGTCTGAAAGAATAGGCACCTCATATACGTACAGCATGTTACGGATTTCTACATATTAGAAAGACAATGTCGATAAAATATAATTAATGAAATATAAATACGAACAGTCACAAAGGCTACTTTACAAAATCTGCTATATATCGTGTGTAAATAATGTCTGGCAACACTTTCAATTATTTATTGCACAAAAACGAAGCATTGTACATCTGTATATATTATACTAGAACTGACATTACATTTTCACGCAGTTTGGGTTCATAGATCCTGAGAAATCAGTACCCAGAACAAACCACCTCTGGCCGTAATAACGGCGTTGATATGCCTGGGCATTGAGTCAAACAGAGCTTGGATGTCGTGTACAGGTACAGCTGCCCATGCAGCTTCAACACGATACCACAGTTCGTCAAGAGTAGTGACTGGCGTGTTATGATGAGCCAGTTGCTCGGCCACCATTGACCAGACGTTTTCAATTGGCGAGAGATCTGGAGAATATACGGCAGCAGTCGAACATTTTCTGTATCGAGAAAGGCCCATACAGGACTTGAAACATGCGGTCGTGAATTTATCCTGCTGAAATGTAGTGTTTCACAGGGATCGAATGTAGGGTAGAGCCACGGGTCTTAACACATTTGAAATGTAACGTCCACTGTTCAAAATGCGAACAAGAGTTGGCCGAGACGTGTAACCAATGGCACCCCGTACCATCACGCCGGGTGATACGCCAGTATGGCGATGACGAATACACGCTCCCAATGTGCGTTCACCGCGTTGCCGACAAACACGGATGCGACCATCGTGATGCTGTAAACAGAACCTGGATTCCACCAAAAAATGACTTTTTGCCATTCGTGCACCCAGGTTCGTCGTTGAGTACACCATCGCAGGCACTCCTGTCTGTGACGCAGCGTCAAGGGTAGCTGCAGCCACGGTCTCCGAGCTGATAGTCAATGCTGCTGCAAACGTCGTCGAACTGTTCGTGCAGATAGTCGTTGTCTTGCAAATGTCCCCATCTGTTGACTCAGGGATCGAGACGTGGCTGCATGATCCGTTACAGCCATGCGGATAAGATGCATGTCATCTCGACTGCTAGTGATACGAGGCCGTTGGGATCCAGCACGGCGTTCCGTTTTACCCTCCTGAACCCACCGATTCCATATTCTGCTAACAGTCATTGGATCTCGACCAACGCGAGCAGAAATGTCGAGATACGATAAACCGCAATCGCTATAGGCTACAATCCGACCTTTATCAAAGTCGGAAAGGTGATGGTACGCATTTCTCCTCCTTAGACGAGGCATCACGACGACGTTCCACCAGGCAACGCCGGTCAACTGCTGTTTGTGTATGAGAAATCGGTTGGAAACTTTCCTCGTGTCAGCACGTTGTAGGTGTCGCCACCGGCGCCAACCTTGGGTGAATGGTCTGAAAAGCCAATCATTTGCGTATCACAGCATCTTCTTCGAGTCGCTTAAATTTCGCGTTAATGGCCAGTAGTGTATGTCATTTTGAAGAGAAACCCTGATTTTTTTTTCACGTATACCGCCACAGCGTAGTTCGGTAATTCGCCGAGAGTCAGAGCCAGTCGCAGTTCAGTTGCGGAGCGAGCTTTCTGTATGTTGGAGTTCGACAGAAACAAGTGTGCTACAGCTGTTCAACGGATGTTTAGGATCAAGAATGGTAAGAAGCCACCAACAAGGAAGGCCGTTTATCACTGGCACAACAAATTCGTTACGACGGGTTGCTTGTGCTGGGCAAAGAGAAGCGGACGTCCCAGTGTGAGTGAAGTGAATGTGGAGCGCGTACGAGAGACATTCGTAAGGAGTCCAAAGAAGTCGGTTCGTCGTGCATCCCGTGAACTCGAAATGGCTCCAGTGACAGTGTGGAAAGTCCTGTGTCAGAAGCTGTCTATGAAACCATTCAAATTGGAGTAGTGCAGGAACTCAATGACGACTACAAAGACAAGCCTTTTGAGTTTTGTTGGCAGTTGCAACTACTGAATAAGGTTGGGGATGGCATTGTTGAGCGCGTAATTTTTAGCGACGAAGCCACTTTTCACACTAATGGCAAAGTGAACAGGCATAATTTTCGAATCTGGGCTACAAAGCATCCACACTATTGCATTGAATCTGAGCGTGATTCCCCGAAGGTAAATGTTTTTTGTGCCTTGTCACGTCGAAAACTGTACGTGTCATTCTTCATCGCCGAGAGCATTGTCACTGGATATTCCTACTTGGACATGTTGCAGAGATGGCTAATGCCTCAAATGCAATCGTTCTCTCCGTTCATCTTTCAGCAGGATGGGGCTCTATCCCATTTTTATCGCGAAGTTCATGGATACCTGAACACGGAGCTGCGGCATCGATGGATCGGCCGTGCTACGGAAGGGGACAGCTGTTTCATGAAATAGCCTCGCCTATCACCAGATCTCACTCCGTGTGACTTTTTTGTGTGGGGACACATTAAAGATCTGGTGTATGTGCCGCCTCTACCACGTGATGTTGCAGAGCTCCGGGAGAGAATACGGGAAGCGACTGCCACAGTCGACGGGACGGGTGTGGCAAGAATTCGATTACCGTATTGACGTCTGCTGGGTCAGTCATGGTTCGCATATCGAATATTTGTCAGACTTTCAGAGTTTCTCTTTGAAATGCGATATGTATTACATCTGCACAATGTTTAGTTCTTAGGCAATAAGTAATTGAAAATGTTCCCAGACTTTATGTAAACCCTGTACATTAGTTTGTTACAGTGCAGATAGCATGAGACCAGACAACCGTTTTTAGAGCTCGGAATCCAGTCGGTAATAACTAGGGTTACCATCCGTCCCAATATATCGGGACCGTCACCATTATGGATCATCTTATCCCAACGTCCCAAGACTCAATTTGTCCCGATTTTGCCAAATACTGTTACGAGTTTACTTAACGCCATCTGTTAGCGCAAGATGTAAATGCTGCCACAGTTTTATTTATGTCAAGAAGTTTATGTTGACAGCGTCGTCACACAGATGACGTTGCATAATGGATATCGGCGATGCATGCACCTTGGGAGATATAGCGCCATCATTCGTGAAAATACCAGACCTCTTAGTACGTGGCTGGAACTATTTAGGCAGCGCTACGCGGAAGAATGGGGCCGTTCCCATTTGAATAGCGACCTGATAGGGTAATTCTTTCTAAACGTAATACGAACAACGAGTGCAAGTTAGTAATGTTTGAAGTGTTTACCGCGGATATATAATGCGTGAAGTGCACTTCGACAATTTACCATCTAGTAAACTTATCTTGTCATAGCTTACGAAAATCCCTAAGGATGGCGAGAGAACGTGTCATTTTTCGGATGATAACAGAAAAGAGTGGTCTATTGTCAAGAATGGACGTACGGATCAGGATGCATTGTGTTGTTTCAACTCAGAAACTCACGAACGTAAGACAGATGTGAGGCGTCACATTTGTGCAAAGAATCATGCAAATAGATTTTTCGGTAGAATCGGCATTATAGCCTATTTCTACATTCACGATTATTGAAAATACTTAGGAAGAATTGGTCGTTGCTGCTGCAGAACTAACAACAGCTTATAAAGTTGTCAGCCATCATCGATCCTTCAGTTCTCTTGACTGTACCGTAAGACTGAATGCTGCAATGGATTCCGACTCCAAAGTCGCCGCAAAGCAGTCTACAGCCAGGACAAAAGCTACAGCCAATTGTTAAAAATATTCTCGTGCTACACTCCATGTCCAGTGCATGAAACAATTGCAAGAAGTTTGATTCTACGGCATAGGCACCGACACATAGAACAACAATGATGAAAAGATATTTCTTTCAGTTGTTCAATATATTACTGTAACTGACGGAATCCAACACAAGCTGTTGAAGTTTGATTCACTGAATAACGGAACATCGGAGACAATTGCAAAGTTCTGTCTGTACACTTTAAGACAACTGCACATTCCATCGGATGAATTAATCGCATTTTGTGGAGACAATACCAACATCGGAGGCTTCGTCGACGCAGCCAACGGAATGTTCCACCAAATTAAAGAACTAGAAAAAATATGGGAGGAATTGGATGTCCTGCCCATGTTCTCCACAATACTACATTAAGCGCTGCTGGAGTCTCATCTGTCGATATTGAAACAATCGTCATGAAAATACTGAATTATTTTTCAATATACGCGGGAAGGACAGAGAAGCTAAAAGAGGTCTACAAGTTGATGTCAATCATCAGACTCTTCTACCCAACTCAAAAACAATATGGCCGTCGTTAATGCCCGCAGTTGAGAGCAGTCTTAAGCTTTGGATTCCATTAAAACAATTTTTTGACGCCGAAACAGGCCACCTAAAATAATTTGACTTTGTTTGAAAAAATATGTAACAAGTGTGGAGAAGAATAAAGTCATGATAATTGAAATAAAAAATTTCAGAGATTTCTGAATGAAAGGAAGACTACGTATATAAATCTCTAACATAACAGCTGTGTAATTAGATATACTACGAACCAGAGCAACGAAAATGATCAGGTCGTTAGTATGCTTTTAATTTTAATCATCATGATATTTTGACCAAAGTTCAGTCTTGATCACACCATTTATGTTTCAATGACATAGGTAACCGGTTTCGGTTATTTTTACATAACCATCATCAGACCCTGGCTCCCTTAGGGTGGTAGGCGGAGCTCTCCTCAGCTGCTACGAAATCAACTGAGCTCCCTTAGGGTGGTAGGCGGAGCTCTCCTCAGCTGCTACGAAGTCAACTGATCAGTTGATTTCGTAGCAGCTGAGGAGAGCTCCGCCTACCACCCTAAGGGAGCCAGGGTCTGATGATGGTTATGTAAAAATAACCGAAACCGGTTACCTATGTCATTGAAACATAAATGGTGTGATCAAGACCGAACTTTAGTCAAAATATAATAATCTATTGATCACTGTATTCCAAAAAATGTTGAGCAAAATTAATCATCATGGTCTGCAGCTCGTGGTCTTGCGGTAGCGTTCTCGCTTCCCGCGCACGGGGTCCCGGGTTCGATTCCTGGCGGCGTCAGGGATTTTTGCTGCCTCGAGATGACTGGGTTTTGTTGTGTTGTCTTCATCATCATCATCATCATCACCACCATCATTCGTCCCCATTTCGGTCGGAGGAAGGCAATGGCAAACCACCTCGGCTACGACCTTACCTAGGGCTTTTTTTTTATCGTTGTGTTTGGTCATTACGGACGTCACATGACATCCGTTCAAGTTCGTTGTTGATCCTTTCACTCAGTTTTTTATTACAGAGGCCAACCAGCTCTCTGACCGAACACACTGAGGTACCTTGCCGGCAACGCCTGGTCGGTGGTACGGGTCTCCCGCATCGTTCCCTACGCTCCTCGGAGTATGGGAACTCATCATCAATGTTCGCACTGGTTTACTTTCAAGGATAATTATTGTCATTTTCGTAATAACGCTTGTTCTGGCCCAATGCAAGCATGTAATGAATTTATCGCCTTTCTGACGTCCCCCGTTTCATCTTTGAGTGCTTCTGTTGTTTTATACCAGTCACATATCGTTTCCTTCGGCATTTGTGCTGCTAGTCTCTTGGATCCCACAAACACATATGATATCTACATTCTTGTAGCAACAACATTGCAGTTTAAGGTTGACTAACAAGTACACTGTTTTATTCGACAGTAGAACAGAAACGTTGTACTTATTGTCCAACCTTAAATATGCAATTGTAGAGAGAAGCAACGGAAGAATCCATAAATAACATCGCGTTGTCTTCGAACCGCTCCCTAGCTCACTCAGCTAACAAGAGTAAACAAGATAACGAACAAAAACTTGCTGTATTGCTAGCAGCGAAGTTGGGTGGACGCAAAATTCCTTTTATGAGATCGACAAACGGCGGAACAGAAGCGAATGCGAACTGAGCGCCACCGAATGGAGTTTCCTCGGCCGCGCGGGGTAGCCGTGTGGCCGTAGGCGCCTTGCCACGGTTCGCGCGGCTGCCCCCGTCGGAGGTTCGAGTCCTCCCTTGGGCATGGGTGTGTGTATTGTCCTTACTGTAAGGTAGTTCGATTAAGGAGTGTGAAAGCCTAGGGACTGATGACCTCAGCAGTTTGGTCCCATAGTACTTACCACAAATTTTCACAGTATCCTCACGCGCATCTGGCGTTTGCGCTAGACTGAATTCTCGTGCGTGGTTGCACGTGCGCTTGTGTTCGTTTCACTCTAAAGCGAGCCTCAGGACTTGCGAAAATTGTAAACAATCAACTATCTAGTCGAAACATTCCCGTGAAATTTTTGTTTCTTCTCGACACTGCTTACTTTAAATGCTCGCTCTAAACAAAATACTCGAGCAGGATCTGAGTTGTCATTGTTTTAACAATGACAAACGACAGACTGTAAAACAATCGTAATGTCCAATCCCCATATTGCCATCTGATGGGCCTTCTGGCGTTAGGAACTTGCTTATTAATAATAGTGATGCTGTAACTGTTGGTTGGTAATACTTAATGACAGAATGCAACCTAACGCTAGATTGCGCACTGTGTGGCCGTTTTTTAGTACGACTTTAAAAGAGAGAGAGATTATTAATTGATTACCGATGCGTCGGTTCTAGATTGTGTTGCGGAGACATTCGGATTGATTACGCGAATAATTGAGCTTTTGACCCGGATTGCCTTTACGCAATCAGGATCTTCGATGAAATAACCTAAGAGACCTATTTGAATATAAAAATGGAATAAAAAGCAAATTAGTGGAATTTGGTAAGAGAAAGATTAACAGATCGGAAGTTGGACACGTTAGTGGTCTCCCAAATACAGTCGAGATACCGCGATAAAGAGCGAACCTGTAACAAAGCTCATATACAATTTGAATATCATTTTTGGTTAGTGAAAGAAAAGAATAAGAAGAAAATTACTGCATCGTAAAATATTAATGTATTTTGAACAAATTGGCTTTAAACTTCTACACATTGACAAATACACAATAAATGCATGACTTACATCAGATTTTTTGTGAATGTCGCAGTCCAATAATCGCTGCGTTGTCAGTCCGTTCCTTCTTAAAATTAAACGTCCTTGCATGTGCGTTAGTACATTGTATCCACACACGAGCTACCGAAATGTTTGTTCGTCGTTTCACATATTTTTTACACAAAATAAAAATACAACTTGTAGCAATGCTGTGTAGTACGTCTTAACATGTCGGCGACCAAAAGTACAAGGGTAATGAAGTCTCTAGAATATTTCTTAACAAAAGATAGATTGTTCTTTCTTCTGTTTCGCAGCTTCTTGCTATCAAGCGCTGCGGCAATGATTTTAAATATCTGCGCCCAGCAGGTCATAGTGTTTACTTAAAGTATTTAAACGCTGGACGCGCGCCTTGGTATAGGCGCACATTAAAAAAAAAATTCATCTCTTCACTCTCGCGCTGTGATGCTTAGCATCTTTACGAACTACAGCTCGTTGGCTGTCCTTTTCTTTAATGACAAATATCTCACATGCAAAGTAGCAAAAATCCAATAATATTATAGCCTTTGTGACCCTCGCATAGGAAACGTGATGTGGTACCCCAAATGGCTCCTCAAATTCGTTAGCTGTGTTTAACCTTGAGCGATATCGGAGCACGTTTTGATAAAGACTATTCACCAAAAGAAGCCCATCCATTATAGGATTATTTGTTCGTGATCTGTCATTCAACTGCGTCCCCGGAAGTGTCAATTCACGCAACTGCTCGTTAACTTCGAACCTAGCCCACAACACAGAGCGCTGTACAAAGTGTCCGACGTCTGACAGATACAAGTTCCAGGAACACAGTTGATGAGTAACTGTGATCTTTAATAAACAATGTGATAAGCCGGACAAACGGTTCAGTCATAAGAAAATCCATCCAGTCTACAACGCTAGTAGGCGCCAGAAATGGCTTGGTTTCCCTCAGAGTAATAAATTACTTTCAACTGAACAGGTGACGCCGGCCGGGGTGGCCGAGCGGTTGTAGGCGCTACAGTCTGGAACCGCGCGACTGCTACGGTCGCAAGTTCGAATCCTGCCTCGGGCATGGATGTGTGTGATGTCCATAGGTTAGTTAGGTGTAAGTAGTTCTAGGTGATTGATGACCTCAGAAGTTAAGTCCCATAGTGCTCAGAGCCATTTGAACCATTTTTCGAACAGGTGACAGTTTGTCTCAGAGAATTGAGCCGAAAATTCGAATCCTGTGTAAAACAGTTCAGAAAGAGAAGGTGATGCGGATGTGCTGTTTTCACAGAAATGAAGAACTCCGAGGGCCCCAAGTTGCAGCCCAAACAATACGTATTTATTTTTGACAGGAATAAGCTTTTTGGCACAATATACATCGCCAATAAAATGAAATAAGAGGAATTGCTCCCCCCCTTCCCTCCCTCCCTCCCTCCCTCCCTCTCTCTCTCTCTCTCTCTCTCTCTCTCTCTCTCTCTCTCTCTCTCTCTCTCTCTCTCTGATACACTTGTGACCACCCACATTCAGGCTTCAGCCTCTGTTGGGAAACGACTACACTTAAACGCGTATCGTCCAAGGTTAAAAGTTGGCGAAAAAACAGTTCAAAGCCTTTATCTCTTGCATCAGAGCGCTTTTTAGAAAACAAGCCCATCCATCATGACTTTGGCAGGAATAAACATGTCTCCGGCGCCGGAGTCCGTTTTCAGTATTACGAACGCACGAAGAAGAATTTTAATTTTCAACCAAACGAA
Organism: Schistocerca cancellata; assembly: GCF_023864275.1. Taxonomy (NCBI): domain Eukaryota; kingdom Metazoa; phylum Arthropoda; class Insecta; order Orthoptera; family Acrididae; genus Schistocerca; species Schistocerca cancellata. The sequence continues at coordinate 105,528,896 of NC_064637.1, forward strand.
TAATTACCGCTCTCATCAGCCGCCCTAAACCTACCTGTAACTTTGTGTTTAGGTACATCTTGTAGTCACCATTTGTAATTTTAGTTTACTGCGAAATTATCCAAAATTACTTTATTGCCACTAATGCGTAATATCTTGTAAATATTCGGTGTTGTAGGTTTGTTTGAAAATAATTCTTATTCTACCCGTCATCATTTTTTGTTATATTGTGCACGATACGTTCCGGCAGATGATCCCCATTTTCAAGGCGTTTTTATCTATGTTCTGTGTCATTGATTCGTGATATTTCTCGTTTGTAATATCCTTCTTTGTTCTGTTGTCTTTAGTGTAAAATATACACTACTGGCCATTAAAGTTGCTACACCAAGACGAAATGCAGATGATAAACTGGTATTCATTGGACAAATATATTATACTATAACTGACATGTGATTACATTTTCACGCAATTTCGGTGCATAGATCCTGAGAAATCAGTACCCAGAACCACCACCTCTGGCCGTAATACCGGCCTTGATACGCCTGGGCATTGAGTCAAACAGAGCTTGGATGACGTGTACAGGTACAGCTGCCCATGCAGCTTCAACATGATACCACAGTTCATCAAGAGTAGTGAATGGCGTATTGTGACGAGCCAGTTGCTCGGCCTCCATTGACCAGACGTTTTCAATTGGTGAGACATCTGGAGAATGTGCTGGCCAGGGCAGCAGTCGAACATTTTCTGTATCCAGAAAGGCACGTACAGGAACTGCAACATCCGATCGTGCATTATCCTGCTGAAATGTAGGGTTTCGCAGGGATAGAATGAAGGGTAGAGCCTCGGGTCGTAACACATCTGAAATGTAACGTCCACTGTTCAAAGTGCCGTCAATGCGAACAAGAGGTGACCGAGACGTGTAACCAATGGCACCCCATACCATCAGACCGGGTGATACGCCAGTGTGGCGATGACGAATACACGCTTCCAACGTGCATTACCGCGATGTCGCCAAACACGGATGCGACCATCATGATGCTGTAAACAGAATCTGGATTCATACGGAAAAATGACGTTTTGCCATTCGTGCACCCAGGTTCGTCGTTGAGTAAACCATTGCAGGCCCTCCCGTCTGTGATGCAGCGTCAAGGGTAACCGCAGCTACGGTCTCCGAGCTGATAGTCCATGCTGCTGCAAACGTCGTCGAACAGTTCGTGCAGATGGTTGTTGTCTTACAAACGTCCCCATCTGTTGACTCAGGGATGGAGACGTGGCTGCATGATACGTTACAGCCATGCGGATAAGATGCCTGTCATCTCGACTGCTAGTAAAACGAGGCCGTTGGGATCCAGCACGGAGATCCATATTACCGTCCTGAACCCATCGATTCCATATTCTGCTAACAGTCATTAGATCTCGACCAACGCGATACGCTAAACTGCCATCGCGATAGGCTACAATCCGACCTTTATCAAAGTCGTAAACGTGATGGTATGCATTTCTTCTCCTTACACGAGGCATCACGACAACGCTTCACCAGGCAACGCCGGTTGGAAACTTTCCACATGTCAGCACGATGTAGGTGTCGCCACCGGCGCCAACCTTGTGTGAATGCTCTGAAAAGCTAATCATTTGCATATCACAGCATCTTCTCCCTGTCTGTTAAATTTCGCGTCTGTAGCACGTCATCTTCGTAGTATAGCAATTTTAATGGCCAGGAGTGTAGAAAAGCCGCAAGTTTTAGTTGATTATCGATCTTTATGTATAGTTAGTAGCAAAATTTGGAGAAACGCCTACTTAGTTTACTTGTGGGTCTATTTGTAAAGTATCTTGCACGCATTAAACACAACAAAGTTTCCTGTGCACGGTATACAATGAGAATATAAAACGTAAATAAAAACAGTTACAAAGACTTTTAGTTGTAGTCAACAGAGATAATTCTATAGGTCCTCCGCAGAGTATGACACACTTTTGTACAGGGGGTCACTATATTTAAAGATCGATAATAAACTAAAAATAGCGCGTTTTTCTATATATTGTAAAAATGATAACACAAACGGCAATTTTTGTTTCTTGCAAAAAATTTCATTTGTTCCAATACATCAGTGTTATCTCTTTCAAAATAGCACCCATTAGGTATACACTTGTGACAGCGCTTTTTCCAATGCCGCAAACTCTTCTGAAACTTAGCTCTCAGCGATGCGTTTTTAATACACTCGTAAGCAAAAAAAAATTACGGACCACAAAGGAATTATCCGAAAGGGACAGAAATAGGTAGATATGATGTATACGAGGTGTATTCAAGTTCTAAGGCCTCCGATTTTTTTTTTCTAATTAACTACTCACCCGAAATCGATGAAACTGGCGTTACTTCTCGACGTAATCGCCCTGCAGACGTACACATTTTTCACAACGTTGACGCCATGATTCCATGGCAGCGGCAAAGGCTTCTTTAGGAGTCTGTTTTGACCACTGGAAAATCGCTGAGGCAATAGCAGCACGGCTGGTGATTGTGCGGCCACGGAGAGTGTCTTTCATTGTTGGAAAAAGCCAAACGTCACTAGGAGCCAGGTCAGGTGAGTAGGGAGCATGAGAAATCACTTCAAAGTTGTTATCACGAAGAAACTGTTGCGTAACATTAGCTCGATGTGCGGGTGCGTTGTCTCGGTGAAACAGCACACGCGCAGCCCTTCCCGGACGTTGTTGTTGCAGTGCAGGAAGGAATTTGTTCTTCAAAACATTTTCGTAGGATGCACCTGTTACCGTAGTGCCCTTTGGAACGCAGTGGGTAAGGATTACGCCCTCGCTGTCCCAGAACATGGACACCATGATTTATTCAGCACTGGCGGTTACCCGAAATCTTTTTGGTGGCGGTGAATCTGTGTGCTTCCATTGAGCTGACTGGCGCTTTGTTTCTGGATTGAAAAATGGCATCCACGTCTCATCCATTGTCACAACCGACGAAAAGAAAGTCCCATTCATGCTGTCGTTGCACGTCATCATTGCTTGGCAACATGCCACACGGGTAGCCGTGTGGTCGTCCGTCAGCATTCGAGGCACCCACCTGGATGACACTTTTCGCATTTTGGTCATGCAGGATTGTGTGCACAGAACCCACAGAAATGCCAACTCTGGAGGCGGTCTGTTCAACAGTCATTCGGCGATCCCCCAGAACAATTCTCTCCACTTTCTCGATCATGTCGTCAGACCGGCTTGTGCGAGCCCGAGGTTGTTTCGGTTTGTTGTCACACGATGTTCTGCCTTCATTAAACTGTCGCACCCACGAACGCACTTTCGACACAGCCGTAAGTCCATCACCACATGTCTCCTTGAACTGTCGATGAATTTCAATTGGTTTCACACCACGCAAATTCAGAAAACGAATGATTGCACGTTGTTCAAATAAGGAAAACGTCGCCATTTTAAGTATTTAAAACAGTTCTCATTCTCGTCGCTGGTGGTAAAATTCCATCTTCCGTACTGTGCTGCCATCTCTGGGATGTATTGACAATGAACGCAGCCTCATTTTAAAACAATGCGCATGTTTCTATCTTTTTCCAGTCCGGAGAAAAAAAATCGGAGGCCTTAGAACTTGAATGCACCTCGTATTACAGACAAAGAAATGACTGCAATTTCAGAAAAACGGATGTTTTATTGAAGAGAAAGAGCTTCACAAATTGAGCAAATAAATCTACATGGATACTATGCAAATCAAATTCATGTGCCTGGCAGAGGGTTCATCGAACCAACTTCACAATTTTCTATTATTCTAATCTCGTATAGCGCGCGGAAAGAATGAACACCTATATCTTTCCGTTCGAGCTCTGATTTCACTTATTTTACCGTGGTGATCGTTCCTCCCTATGTACGTCGGTGTCCTCAAAATATTTTCGCATTCGGAGGAGTAAGTTGGTGATTGGAATTTCGTGAGAAGATTCCGTCACAATGAAAAACGCCTTTCTTTTAATGATTTCCAGCCCAAATGCTGTATCGTTTCTGTGACACTGTCTCCCATATTTCGCGATAATGCAAAACGTGCTGCCTTTCTTTGAACTTTTTCGATGTACTCCGTCAGTCCTGTCTGGTAAGGATCCCACACCGCGCTGCAGTAGTCTAAAAAAGGACGGACAAGCGTAGTGTAGGCAGCCTCCTTAGTAGGTCTGTTATATTTTCTAAGTGTCCTGCCAATAAAACTCAGTCTCTGGTTAGCCTTCCCCACAACATTTTCTGTGTGTTCCTTCCTATTTAAGTTGTTCATTATTGTAATACCTACCTATTTAGTTGAATTTACGGCTGATTTATCGTGTAACCGAAGTTTAACGAGTTCCTTTTAGCACTCATGTGGATGATCTCACACTTTTCGTTATTTGAGGTCAACTGCCATTTTTCGCACCATTCAGATATCTTTTCTAAATTGTTGTGCAGTTTGTTTTGATCTTCTGATGACTTTAGTAGTCGATAAACGACAGCGTCATCTGCAAACAATATAAGCCGGCTGCTCAGGTTGTCTCCTAAAGCATTTATGTAGATCAGGAACAGCAAACGGCCTATAACACTTCCAAGGGGAACGCCAGATATTACTTCTGTGTTACTCGATGACTTTCCGTCAGTTACTGCGAAATATGAGCTTTCTGGGTGGAAATCGCGAATCCAGTCACACAACTGAGACAGTACTCCATACGCGCGCAATTTGATTAGAAGTCTCTTGTGAGGAACGGTGTTGAAAGTCTTGTGGAAATCTATGATATCAAGTTCACGTCGCCTGTCGATAGCACTCATTATTTTGTAAGACTAAAGATGACTCTTATACAGTATCGATATTTTTTGAATCGCTGTTGGTTGTTTGTCAATAAGCCGGCCGGTGTGGCTAAGCGGTTCTAGGCGCTTCAGTCTGGAACCGCGCGACCGCTACGGTCGCAGGTTCGAATCCTGCCTCGGGCATGGATGTGTGTGATATCCTTAGGTTAGTTAGGTTTAAGTAGTTCTAAGTTCTAGGGGACTGATGACCTCAGATGTTAAGTCCCATAGTGCTCAGAGCCATTTGAACCATTTGTCAATAGATTGATTTAGTGGAGGTAATTTGTAATGATCGAATACCGTGTGTATTCCTAAATCGTACTGCAAATCGACGTTGTTGCTAGGAGTAATCCTCTGAATTACTGACCCATATCTCCTTTCTTGAGTACTGCTGTGACCTATGCAACTTTCGAGTCATGAGGTACGGGTCTTTCGACGAGCGAGCTGTTGTATGTGACTGGTAAGTATGGAACTATTGTATCAGCATACGTGAAGTTATTTTGCGCATCACGTGAATCTAGTGTTGCCAGAACCAAAAGTAGAAAAGTCGGACTCGGCGTTGTATTTAGCCCGTCATTTTAGCTTAAAAGGGCAGAGTAAATAGAAATAGCGTCTGTTGGGTCTTTTAAATCGTCTATTAATAATCAGTTACACGCAAGTTTTTTGCGAGGTTAACCTTAGACAGAGACGAATACACTAAGCAGATCCAGAAGGATGTAGGTTGCAGTAGGTACTGGGAGATGAAGAAGCTTGCACAGGATAGAGTAGCATGGAGAGCTGCATCAAACCAGGCTCAGGACTGAAGACCACAACAACAACAACAACAACAACAACAACAACCTTAGACATCCTTAAACTAAAAAAAAACAGTAAACAGCCTTATTAAATTGCAGTTATTCTCTGTAAAGTGCTCTGTTTTCTTAATTGCTGAATATTCTTCCTTAGATAATCTAATGTCAAAATAAAGTAAAAGTTTTTCGTTAAACAAAATAAACCAGTGTGTATTCTTCTGGGACGGGAATGACAAGATATTCAATAACTTTGTTCATTTCAATTACGCTTCCAAAGCAATAATAATATAGTGAAATATTGATATTTCTCATTTGAACCCAGTATTTTTGTTGGAAATTAGTTCATGGAACTCTTGAAAGGGTTATTTTCAGTTACTCAAGAACATCATCTTCGTGCCGGTTTTTCAGTTTATTGCGTTTCCTTATTCATTGTTAATTTATCAAAGATAATATCCTTTCGATGTTGGCCTTGTGTCCAAGAATTGCAAAGTGATATCCTGCCAGTTTCATTAAATCCGAATAAAATTTTTCATTACCTGTGATCTGAAACAGAGACAGAGCCGTCTCATATTGTTTCATGAATTTCGTGAAATTTTGCCACTGATCAAAAAATTTACTGCCATCTAACTTTATGTTTTTTTTTCCGACAAGATATCTATAGTTTTTGCCGATGGTTCCTATTAATTGGTACACCAGCTGGCGTTTATCCCCGGGAAGTGCTTTCAATTGGTTCTAGGCACTATGGAACTTAACTTCTGAGGTCATCAGTCCCCAGACTTAGAACTACTTAAACCTAACTAACCTAAGGACATCACACACATCCATGCCCGAGGCAGGATTCGAACCTGCGACCGTAGCGGTCTTGCGGTTCCAGACTGCAGCGCCTTTAACCGCACGGCCACTTCGGCCGGCCAGCTTTATCACTTTGTTGCCAGAAATATCTGAAGTTTTGTTGTGTTTGAATCTGCTCAGTTGTTTCGCCTTCAAAGAGCGAAAGAAACATAAATAATAGTCGCAGACGTGGGTCTACGGACAACACAGAAGATAATAGTAGCATCTATATATCCTTATGGTGTATCTCCTTATTCTTCCGTATTATTGTTTCTCGTGCTCACTTCATTAGCTTGGAACGGTCCTTAGGTGTGCATTCTTTACTTCATCGTTAAAAATCCACACAGGCCGAACTTGTACACACGGTACTGATGTCGTTTTATGCAACGGGCAATATTGTATGTGGCCTTGAACAACAACGCCCGAAATTTTTATGTTCTCTCGCTCGCTACCCGCTAGCTGTTAGCCGTAAGTAAAAAATGAACAGGACCTTCTTGTAGAAAATGTAATGTAGTTAAATTTTGCACGGGATACGTTTTCGCTAGAGGTCGTAGTTTTATAGTAATTCAAGAAAAACGTTCAAAAGTAACCTTCAGATGCAGCTGCACCCCTACTCTATCCGTCACCGGCCAGGATTACGCTTTCATGCCACTCCGTCCTACCACTGTAGAAAAATTTGCGACTGCACGATTTATTTCCCACTTTCGACCTTTTTTTGGTCTTCATTGACTGACCTTATTATATCACCGGCTTTGTCGAGCACTTAAAAATTGTAAAGTCGACGTTTGTGTAAATTTTACCTAACAATTTTGTGAATTTTAACAGCATAAAATAATTATATCGTCGTATTCGTCAGGCCGTCTGACTAGGAAACAAAGGTGCTTGTAATCGTTTAGTTTGAATGGAACTGTCAACATAATTAGTTTTAGCGTAACGTTTACTAAAGACGTTCTTCTTTCATTACTTTCACGGGTACGTCTGAATTAATAATGTTAACGAGGTAGCCGACTATGATGGTGGCGTAATAGCCTAATCGATACAGACCAAAAAACAGTCGAATATCGGGAATTCTTAGTATAGTCGGTAACGTTCGTACAGTGGCAGGAGGGACATGCCTCAACACAGGGACATTTCAGGCGACGATACTCTCAGTGCAGCACTGTAATTGCTGCCGTTCACATACAACAGTTTCATTAACAGCATACGGTCTCTTCTCGATAGCCAGACTGGTCACTCACCTTACGGCTTGTCAAATGACAGCGTGGATGTCATACCGTTGTACAAATAGTCTACAGCGCCAGATTTACACTTGGTGGCCAAAATTGGAACTAATTTATTTTTCAGCGCACATCGGTTCTACATTAAGACATCTACCAAGCTTTGCTGCCCTACTACGAGGTGCATTCAAGTTCTAAGGCCTCCGATTTTTTTTCTCCGGACTGGAAAGAGATAGAAACATGCGCATTGTTTTAAAATGAGGCCGCGTTCATTGTCAATACGTCCCAGAGATGGCAGCACCGTACAGCAGATGGAATTTTACCGCCAGCGGCGAGAATGAGAACCGTTTTAAATACTTAAAATGGCGACGTTTTCCTTACTTGAACAGCGTGCAATCATTCGTTTTCTGAATTTGCGTGGTGTGAAACCAATTGAAATTCATCGACAGTTGAAGGAGACATGTGGTGATGGAGTTACGGATGTGTCGAAAGTGTGTTTGGGTGCGACAGTTTAATGAAGGTAGAACATCGTGTGACAACAAACCGAAACAACCTCGGGCTCGCACAAGCCGGTCTGACGACATGAACGAGAATGTGGAGAGAATTGTTTTGGGGGATCGCCGAATGACTGTTGAACAGATCGCCTCCAGAGTTGGCATTTCTGTGGGTTCTGTGCACACAATCCTGCATGACGACCTGAAAATGCGAAAAGTGTCATCCAGGTGGGTGCCTCGAATGCTGACAGACGACCACATGGCTGCCTGTGTGGCATGTTGACGCGCAACGACAGCACAAATGGGACTTTCTTTTCGTCGGTTGTGACAATGGATGAGACGTGGATGCCATTTTTCAATCCAGAAACAGAGCGTCAGTCAGCTCAATCGAAGCGCACAGATTCACCGCCACCAAAAAAATTTCGGGTAACCGCCAGTGCTGAAAAAATAATGGTGTCCATGTTCTGGGACAGCGAGGGCGTAATCCTTACCCATTGCGTTCCAAACGGCACTATGGTAACAGGTGCATCCTACGAAAATGTTTTTAAGAACAAATTCCTTCCTGCACTGCAACAAAAACGTCCAGGAAGGGCTGCGCGTGTGCTGTTTCACCAAGACAACGCACCCGCACATCGAGCTAACGTTACACAACAGTTTCTTCGCGACTTTTGGCTTTTTCCAACAATGAAAGACACTCTCCGTGGCCGCACATTCACCAGTCGTGCTGCTATTGCCTCAGCGATTGTCCAGTTGTCAAAACAGACTCCTAAAGAAGTCTTTGCCGCTGCCGTGGAATCATGGCGTCAGCGTTGTGATAAATGTGTACGTATGCAGGGCGATTACGTCGAGAAGTAACGCCAGTTTCATCGATTTCGGGTGAGTAGTTAAATAGAAAAAAAATCGGAGGCCTTATAACTTGAATGCACCTCGTATAATTACAGCCTGCGCTGGACTTCCATGAGCAGCTGCACTGTATAACTTCCTGATACTTCCGGAAAACTTATCGAATCCATTCAACACAGAGTCGCTGTTGCATTGCGTTCCAAAGGTAGAACGACCCGCCATTAAACCAGTGGCCACCTTGTCTTGGCCCATCAGTGTACGTACCACGCCTATGAGTGGCAGCTGTTAAGGGGAGGTTTACTATCTTTGGCGCGAAAGAAGCATGTTCCTTGAGAATTTTTTTTCTCGATATGTGGTATAGAAATAAATGTCAAATTTCGTCAAAATGTTTATTGATATTTCATCTACAAGCTGGGACTTCTTCGACCGGAAATGTCGAAGAGCAAAGGCGGAAGTGCTGTCGGAACGAAACAAAATTTCGAAGTAGACATCCACGCGCGTTATTTCACAGGTCAGCCGGCTCGGCTCGTCTGAAATCAAAATTGAGTCGTCGTTAGCGAAGTATATAAGATTCTTTAGGAGTTGTACGTCGCTTAAGTTATTTGGACCATAGGAAACAAAATGGCGGCCATTTGAAAAAAAAGGGATTTTTCATCGATTTTTCGATTTCGTCGACCAAGTAAAAATATTTATGCTTCATGGATCGGAATAAAAGTGGTGCAACTCCTAGACAATTTAGTTAGCTTCGTCGGAAACAAAGGATCATTCCAGTCCGTTCAATAGATTTGAAGTTACCGCACCGCGCGATAAAAAAAAAAGTTTCGAGAAAAACGCGTTTGAAGTTTTGACTACATATAAATGTAATATTATGCAACTTACGTTCAATCTGCTATTCCTGGTCCATAAAGTAGTCCTTCCTCTTCCTCACAGACAGCGTTCTGCTCCATCTGGGCCATCCTGCGCTGCTCCAGAGCCGCTCGTATGGCCGGTGACAAGCGGTTTTCGGCCGCTTGAATTCGGTGGTCGTCCGAATGCTTGGCGAACTGCGTCCCAGGGTGACGTCCATCGTTGTCATGGTCTTCAGAATTGCTGAATACCCTTCCTTGAGGCTGATCACTGCCAGCAAAGTCGCAATCTCCACAGCTTCGCACTAGAATGCAAATGCTTGAGGGCTAACTTCCAAACACACGCGTCCAAACTTTCATTTGAATTTTGTGCGTTTCCTCCCAAGCACCGGTACAATAACTCGTCCTCCGAAAGAAAAAAAAAGAGATGCCTGAAGAAGGTCGATTTCAGGCAGGTGCATTTTTTATTCAACCGCGAATAACAAACATTTCCGTTCCGTATACGGGAAAACCGTTTCAGGGGTGGATTCTAAACATTTTTATGGATCCAAAAACGCAATTTAAAATATCGATTTTTTGAACCAAAAGATAGTAAACCTCCCCTTCATGTCGCTCTAATGTCCATCTTTTTCTTTTCTGTCCACAGGTTAGTGACCCAGCTACGTGCCCCACCTTTCCACGTCGCTAATGTTATTAACGAAACGAGGATTGGTAAGTTTTTTAAAACAATCTTGTTGAGTTTCTTAAAGTTTTCCCTATGGATAGAATGGTCCCATCATCTTTAGAACGAGCATGCGGGTCAAAATAATTTCTTCTTCAAACATTTCCGCTGATAACCGCACAGCCGTCTTCTATGTGAGTCGGTAACATATTTAAAACCACTTGGCGCTAGTATACAGTGGATTAATGCGTTTTAAAATAGTCACCGACGCCCCTTGTATGTACACTACTGCCCATTAAAATTGCTACACCACGAAGATGACGTGCTACTCAACAACGAACCTGGGTGCACGAATGGCAAAACGTCGTTTTTTTTTTTCGGGTTAATCCAGTTTCTGTTTACAGCATCATGATGGTCGCATCCGTGTTTGGCGACATCGCGGTGAACGCACATTGGAAGCGTGTATTCGTCATCGCCATACTGGCGTATCACCCGGTGTGATGGTATGGGGTGCCGTTGGTTACACGTCTCGGCCACCTCTTGTTCGCATTGACGGCACTTTGAACAGTGGACGTTACATTTCGAATGTGTTACGACCCGTGGCTCTACCCTTCATTCGATCCCTGCGAAACCGTACATTTCAGCAGGATAATGCACGACCGCATGTTGCAGGTCCTGTACGGGCCTTTGTGGATACAGAAAATGTTCGACTGCTACCCTGGCCAGCACATTCTCCAGATCTCTCTCGAATTTAAAACGTCTGGTCCATGGTGGCCGAGCAACTGGCTCGTCACAATACGCCAATCACTACTCTTGATGAACTGTGGTATCGTGTTGAAGCTGCATGGGCAGCTGTACCTGTACACGCCATCCAAGCTCTGTTTGACACAATGCCCAGGCGTATCGAGGCCGTTATTACGGCCTGAGGTGGTTGTTCTGGGTACTGATTTCTCAGGATCTATGCACCCAAATTGCATGAAAATGTAATCACGTGTCAGTTCTAGTATAATATATTTGTCCAATGAATACCTGTTTATCATCTGCATTTCTTCTTGGTGTAGCAGTTTTAATGGCCAGTAGTGTGTGTATGGCAGTTACGAGGGGGCGTACAATAAGTAATGTAACATTTATTTTTCTTGGACAATTTCGGCTGAAAAAATTCCGAATGTTGTGGGACATTGCGGTATATCCCCATTTCATGAAGTTTCGATGGGTGGCTGCGCCATACGTAGCCTTCAAAATGGTGTCTGTAACAGAGTTGCGTTCTGAGCTGAGAACTGTCATTGAGCTTCTTTTGGCTGAAAACCAGAGCACCACAGATATTCATATGCGCTTGAAGAATGTCTACGGAGACCTGGCAATGAACAAAAGCAGGGTGAGTGCTTGGGCGAGGCATCTCTTACAATTGCAACAAGGTCGCTCGAACATGACCGATCACCGCGTGTGTCGGCCGCTCTCAGCTGTGCCTCCTGCAATATTGGAACCTCATGGGAGGTGATCGACGAATCACAGTCAAACAGTGGTTCTCAATTGGACTTCAGTGCTGTTGGTACCTCTGGCACACTCATCCGCCAGCTGGGGCACTCAACGGTGTGTGTGTGCCGGGTTTACCGCCGCCTCACAGAAGACCGTAAAGAGCAACGGAGGAACATCTTGTGGGGAATCGTTTGCGCATTACCGAGCTGATCGTGGCGGTATTTTGTCGCACACCGTCACAGGTGATGAAACATGGGTTCATCACTTTGAACCGGAATCAAATCCGTGGAATGGCGCCACACCATCTGTCAACCGGAGAAAAAGTTCGAAGCTGCACCCACGGCCGATAAAGTCTTGGCGACGGTCTTCCGGGAGTCTGAAGGGATTGTTCTGCGTGATGTCCTCCCTCATGGCCGAACAATAAACTCTGAAGTGTATTGTGCTACACTCGGGACATCGAAGAAATGACTTCTGCGTGTTCGTCGACACAGAAATTCGAACAACGCAAGGCCTCACCCCATGTTTATTATTATTATAACGATTGTTCCCCTTTAGGAGAGCGATTGAACTTGAATTCATAATTTCATCTTCGGATGTTTTTCTTCTTTGCTTCCCAAAACCTCCTCATCCTCTCAGAATGCTCGTTCTTCCGTTCCTCTGTCCATTTTTTACCAGGCTGACGCGATGTTCTTTCCCCAAACTTCACACTTGTGATTTTATGCCGGCACTCGGTGCGATCTTCGAGATTTTTTTATGTTGATCTGCTGTAGATCCCTCTGGACTTCTTTCAGCCATTCTGTGCCACATTTACTCCTTGTTATAATATTGAATAATTTCTTTGCTGTTCTGGAGTCTTCCATCCTGTAGATGTGTGTATAAAATTTGGCTCGGCGCTTTCTGATTTCATCTGTTACTATGCTGATCTTTCTATAGAGTTCGTTTTGTGGTCTCTTCATCCAAATGCCATTTTTGTTGATTGGACCGTAAATCTTCCTGAGAATTTTTCTTTCCTGCTTTTCTATTTCCTTAATTTTTGAATGACCATCAATCACCATTGTTTCAGCTGCATAGATTGTTTCTGGAAGAATCACTGTTGTATAGTGCCTTAATTTTGCGTCTGTCGAAATGCACTTCTTGTTGTGATGCGTCCATGTTAGCTTGTAGGCCTTCTGGAGCTTGGTGATTCTTTGTTCATTGGCAATTCGGTTTAATCCTGAGAACTGTATAGTTTCACCGAGGTATTTAAAATGGCAGACTTGTACAATTTTACCATATTTTGTTATTAAAGGGGATTTATTTTCTGGCTGCCTTTCCATATATTGTTTTTTTTTTTTCATAAGATATCTGTAGTCCGGTTTTTTGTGAAATTTCATGTAGTTTTTCCACTGCGTGAATCGCTTCTGTTCTGTTATTGGTGATAATTGCAATATCGTCAGCGAAAGCAAGGCACTTGACTTTAATTCAGTTCTCTTTCTTGATACCAATTTGGATACCCTTTACGTGAGGTTCCCATTCCCTGATTATCTTTTCTAGAACAATATTGAAAAGGATTGGGGACAGTCCGTCCCCCTGTCGGATCCCAGATTTGATTTCGAAGGGTTCTGATACTTCGCCCATGAATTTCACTTTGGCCGTTGTCCTGTAAGTGTCTGTTCTGTGATTTTTCGTGCCTTTCGGTCGATCCCAAATTCTTCCATTACTTTAAACAGGGTTCCACGGTCCACTGAATCATATGCTTTCCCGAAGTCGATGAATGGAACTACTGTGTTTCTGTATTTCCTCATTTGTATTGTCTTTAAGCACCAGATCTGTTCCGCTCATGAGCGTCCTTTTCTGAATCCGGCCTGGTATTCACCAATTAGTGTATCTGCTTGGAATTCTATCCTGTTTAAAAGCGCTGTTTTTATTATTATTATTATTTTATTAGCGGTCAGCCATCACATTTTCCAGTGCCTTTCTTTTAGATCTTGTGCACATTTAGGATGGCTCTCGATCTTCCACCATAATCGAGTCCATCAACACGCGGTGGCAAATATGAGGTAGCCAAGGAGGTGGAAACGTGAGTTCTACTAGCTACAACAGGAAAACACAATTAATTAGCAGGAGTACAAAATAAGAAAGTATTTATTACTTAACTCTGCTGTAGTCCATGATCAGTTGGTTGACAATTATAGAAGACGCGACTAGGCTAAGCGTCTGTAGAATGACATAATTTACAAGTCACAAATCTTGCGGTGACGAATTAATCTCTCGTAATCTTGAATGTCGAATCCGGTGAATTTGTAGACTAACTTGGAACTGGGCTACAAAGGCATGACGGCAGCAGCGACTGAGCTGCAGACGATGACTATCATCGGCGCTGGCTGAAAACTGAGCGCGGCTACGGACTGTAGACTGGCACAGCTGCACTAGGAGTGCACTCCTTGTACACACGAAGCGCCCTGGCGGCGAGCGGAAGTACTGCGACTGGCTGTGTACTTAATGGCTAGCACAGCCGCTCTTCTGTTCCGTTTATCGAGAGATTCGCATCCGGCGGATCGTTCGCTCAGGCGGCGTTGTGATCGTATGACTGACGACATCACAATTTACTTGTGTGTTTAATCCCAGGTATAGCACATTTCACCCTTCTCCGTTTATTAGGGTGTGAGAGATGAAATGATTGTGTGGGTCAGCGCGTTGAGGTGGGATTGAGCCAGTCAGCATCATTTTATAGGATTCCTCCTTATTGCGCGGCAACAATTTGTAACCTCCCAACAGAACAATTGTTAATTTATTGATATGAATAATGAATGTTGTTCTAACTTAGTGTAACCTCAGAACAAAACTGTAACCTCAGAACAAAAATGTAACCTCAGAACAAAAATGGTTACCATTTAATGTACCCACAAAATTCTACCGAGCGAGGTGGCGCAGTGGTTAGCACACTGGACTCGCATTCGGGAGGACGACTGTTCAATCCCGTCTCCAGCCATCCTGATTTAGGTTTTCCGTGATTTCCCTAAATCGTTTCAGGCAAATGCCGGGATGGTTCCTTTGAAAGGGCACGGCCGATTTCCTTCCCAATCCTTCCCTAACCCGAGCTTGCGCTCCGTCTCTAATGACCCCGTTGTCGACGGGACGTTAAACACTACCCACCACCACCACCACCACAAAATTCTTCTCTCATTTAATGTAAGCTGGAAACAGAAAAATTCCTAAGCCTCATAATAAAAAATAAATTCAGTAACCTGGAAAAATTTGGACGACAGCAGTGCTGCGTCGTGGCCCTGTAAGATCATTCTGAATAAAAAGCAAAAATTCTTACCTCAATAAAAACGGCGAATATATCTGCTCTTACTTAAGATTTTTCCGGCACAGCTCCGTGCAATGCTGGCCTATACATTTGTGATTTGTGAAAGGAAGCAACTGATTTTTTTTTAAATGAATGCTTTTAAAAAAAGTTACTTTATATTACCAAAATTATTATTAGGACATTTTTAAAACATTTGGATGACAGTTCAGATACATTACTAGATATGCGCGACGCTGCTTCTTTACCTTATACAATAATACTCCATCTCCAGATATCCGACCAGAGCAGACTGCAGACAAGCGCAGACAACCTCAGACTAGCGACTAGCAACAACTAACTGCTACTGTTACACAGTTCGTACTGCAGTCAGCACTGCTCTCTGGTCAGCGATTCTCATATCGCAGACAGCGCATACCTCTTACAAATTTTAGACACTTTCTTCGCATCCGTCTGTTTTAATATGTATAAGGGCGCTGATAACCACGGCGTTGAGCGCCCATAAAGCGCGCCGTCCATTGATAGTGACCGGGCCAAATATCACACGAAATAAGCATCAAACAAAAGAACTACAAATAACGAAACTCGTCTAGCTTGGAGGGGGAAACCAGATCGCGCTATCGTTGGCCCGCTAGATGGCGCTGCCATAGGTCAAACAGATATCAACTGCGTTTTTTGAAATAGGAACCCCCATTTTTTATTACATATTCGTGTAGTACGTAAGGAAATATGAATGTTTTAGTTGGACAACTTTTTTCGCTTGTGATAGATGGCGCTGTAATAGTCACAAACGTATAAGTACGTGGTATCACGTAGCATTCCGCCAGTGCGGACGGTATTTGCTTCGTGATACATTACTCGTGTTAAAATGGACCGTTTACCAATTGCGGAAAAGGTCGATATCGTGTTGATGTATGGCTATTGTGATCAAAATGCCCAATGGCCGTGTGCTATGTGTGCGGCTCGCTATCCTTGACGACATCATCCAAGTGTCGGGACCGTTTGCCGGATAGTTACGTTATTTAAGGAAACAGGAAGTGTTCAGCCACATGTGAAACGTCAAGCATGGCCTGCAACAAATGATGATGCCCAAGTAGGTATTTTAACTGCTGTCGCGGCTAAATCAGAATGATGTAGGTTGCAGTAGGTACTGGGAGATGAAGAAGCTTACACAGGATAGAGTAGCATGGAGAGGTGCATCAAACCAGTCTCAGGACTGAAGACCACCATAACAACAACAACAACGGGCTATTTAGTGTGATTTGCGCAGTATCCATGTACACTACAGGCCGTAAAATTACTACACCACGAAGGTGAAGTGCTACAGACGCGAAATTTAACCGACAGGAAGAAGATACTGTGATATGCAAATGACTAGTTTTTCAGAGCATTCACACAAGGTTGGCGCCTGTAGTGACACCTACTACGTGCTGATATAAGGAAAGTTTCCAACCGAATTCTGATATACAAACAGCGTTGTTGTGATGCCTCGTGTAAGGAGGAGAAATGCGTACCATCACGTTTCACACATTGATAGAGGTCGGATTGTAGCCTATCGCGATTGTGGTTTATCGTATCGCGACATTGCTGCTCGCGTTGGTCGAGATCCAATGACTGTTAGCAGAATATGGAATCGGTGGGTTCAGGAGGGTAATACGGAACGCCGTGCTGGATCCCAACGGTCTCGTATCACTACCAGTTGAGATGACAGGCATCTTATCCGCACGGCTGTAATGGTTCGTGCAGCCACGTCTCAATCCCCGAGTCAACAGATGGGGACGTTTGCAAGACGACAACCATCTGCACGAACAGTTCGACAACGTTTGCAGCAGCATGGACTATCAGCTCGGAGACCGTGGCTACGGTTACCCTTGACGCTGCATCACAGACAGGAGTGCCTGTGATGGTGTACTCAACGACGAACCTGGGTGCACGAATTGCAAAAAGTCATTTTTTCGGATAAATCCAGATTCTGTTTACAGCATCATGATGATCGCATCCGTGTTTGGCGACATCGCGGTGAACGCACATTGGAAGCGTGTATTTGTCATCGCCATACTGTCATATCACCCGGCGTGATGGTATGGGGTGCCATTGGTTACACGTCTCGGTCACCTCTTGTTCGCATTGACGGCACTGGAGAACAGTGGACGTTACATTTGAGATGTGTTACGACCCGTGGCTCTACCCTTCATTCGATCCCTGCGAAACCGTACATTTCAGCAGGATAATGCACGACCGCATGTTGCAGGTCCTGTACGGACGTTTCTGGATACAGAAAATGTTCGACTGCTGCCCTGGCCAGCACATTCTCCAGATCTCTCACCAGCTGAAAACGTCTGGTCAATGGTGGCCGAGCAACTGGCTCGTCACAATACACCAGTCTCTACTCTCGATGAACTGTGGTGTCGTGTTGAAGCTGCATGGGCAGCTGTACCTGTACACGCCATCCAAGCTCTGTTTGACTCAATGCCCAGGCGTATCAAGGCCGTTATTGCGGCCAGACGTGGCTGTTCTGGGTACTGACTTCTCAGGATCTATGCACTCAAATTGCGTGAAAATGTAACCACATGTCAGTTCTAGTATAATATATTTGTCCAATGAATACCCGTTTATCGTCTGCATTTCTTCTTGGTGTAAGAATTTTAATGGCTAGTAGTGTATTTGGGTAGATAGTTGTCGCCTACCTGCTGCGTGACTTTATGTCGCAATGACATTGAAATAAATGTTCTCGAAAGTCTTGGATTGCCTGGAATCGATATTGCCAGTATCATTGTGGATAGCAGGTAAGAATGATCGGGATTCGAGTGGTTGAAATTTCTGTGTACAGAACTAATTTTGTAAGGAACTCTCACTACTACTCGCGCCTCACCTGGCCATTTGTTTTACCAAACTCACCGAACTACCCTCGTATTAAGTGCTGGTATGATGTGGATATAAGTTGTAGTAATTATTTCGAAGATGAAGAGGCCTGCACAGCAGATATAAGCGTGGAGAGCTGCATCAAAGCAGTATTCTGACTGGAAACCACCCCAGCGCACCGTTTACTGGTACCAGTGTGTTTCGTTAATGACGACACGTGTCACCGACTGCTGCAGAAGCAGCGAGGCGGCGCAGCCGTAACCGCGGCATAAGCGGAAATTCCTCCGCGGCCTGCAGCCGCCTCCTCTGCACTCTTCCCTCCCCGCTCTCCCTCCCCCACTCCCTCCATCCTGCCCTCCTATTCTCGCTGTCCGCATTCCTGGGCCGGCGGTTCCTTGTGCTCTCTCTCACACACACACAGCTGCTGTTTACAGTCGACGCGCAGTCGCCTCTCCATAGACCTGCGCTGCGATCCTGCGTCCACACGTTGGTGCCAACACTGGCCAGTTGTAGTGCAGTCAACAGTCAGTCGTATTCGTTTCGAGACAACATAAGCATGTCTCACGTACATAGCGAGGACGGTGCATTTGCGATGTTGAACCTGAATAATTATGAAACTTCCTGGCAGATTAAAACTGTGTGCCAGACCGAGACTCGAACTCGGGACGGGAGTGTTAGTTCTGCAAGGTTCGCAGGAGAGCTTCTGTTAAGTTTGGAAGGTAGGAGACGAGGTACTGGCAGAAATAAAGCTCTTAGGACGGGGCGTGAGTCGTGCTTGGGTAGCTCAGATGGTAGAGCACTTGCCCGCGAAAGGCAAAGGTCCCGAGTCCGAGTCTCGCTCCGGCACACAGTTTTAATCTGCCAGGAAGTTTCATATCAGCGCACACTCCGCTGCAGAGTGAAACTCTCATTCTGGAAACATCTCCTAGGCTGTGATTAAGTCATGCCTCCACAATATCTTTTCTTTCAGGAGTGCTAGTTCTGCAAGGTTCGCAGGAGAGAAGTTTGGAAGGTAGGAGACGAGGTACTGGCAGAAATAAAGCTCTTAGGACGGGGCGTGAGTCGTGCTTGGGTAGCTCAGATGGTAGAGCACTTGCCCGCGAAAGGCAAAGGTCCCGAGTTCGAGTCTCAGTCCGGCACACAGTTTTAATCTACCAGGAAGTTTCATTTCAGCGCACACTCCGCTGCAGAGTGAAAATCTCATCGTGGAAACATCCCGTAGGCTGTGGCTAAGCCATGTGTCTGCAATATCTTTTCTTTCAGGAGTGCTAGTTCTGCAAGGTTCGCAGGAGAGCTTCTGTTAAGTTTGGAAGTTAGGAGACGAGGTACTGGCAGAAGTAAAGCTCTTAGGACGGGGCGTGAGTCGTGCTTGGGTAGCTCAGATGGTAGAGCACTTGCCTGTGAAAGGCAAAGGTCCCGAGTTCGAGTCTCAGTCCGGCACACAGTTTTAATCTGCCAGGAAGTTTCATATCAGCGCACACTCCGCTGCAGAGTGAAAATCTCATTCTGAATAATTATATTTTGTTATTGGGAAACATAAACCGAAACATGCACAACAAGATGGTGGGCAATGGTTGTCACGCATACACACAAAAACGAGGTGCGACAATAAAGTATTGAGAGTGACACAAAAAAAATGTTGCTTACTGTTTTAATCAAGTTTAGTGTTGTCTCCTTCAAAGTAGTTCCCTTCTGATTGCACACACTTTTTTCAGCGCTTCTGCCATTGACGGCAACATTTCTGGAACTCATCTTCTGTAATATCGTCCAAGAATCTAGCCTTTTGGACATCTTTTGTTGTTTGAAAATGGTGTCCCTTGACCGCCCTTTTGACTCTTAGAAATAGAAGAAAGTCGCACGGAGCGATATCTGGTGAATGAGGTGGCTGTAGTAGTACTGAAATTTGTTTTGAGGTTAAAAATTGCTGTATCGACAGAGCAGTATGCGATGGCGCATTGTCGTGATGCAGAATCCAATTATCAGTAATGTTAGCACGAACACGAAGAACTCTTTTACGAAGTCTTTCTAAAATTTCTTTGTAGTAATATTGGTTAACTGTTTGTCCAGGAGACACCCACTCTTTATGAACAGTTCCCTTGGAATCAAAGAAGCACACAAGCATGCATTTCACTTTTGACTTTGACATGCGAGCTTTCTTTGGTCTGTGTGATCCCTGTGAGCACCATTAGGAACTTTGACGTTTTGTCTCTGGATCCTGCTGTAAAAACCAACTTTCATCACCAGTGATAACACGGCTCAACAATTCTGGATTGATTTCAGTTTTCTCTAACAGATCGGCTGCCACATTTTTCCGAGTTTCTCGCTGTTGTGTTGTGAGATTTTTCGGGGACCATTTTTGCACAAATCTTTCTCATACCAAGATCTTCAGTTACTATTAGACGAACCATTTCAGGTTGATTATCAGTTCTTCTGCAATACTTTTCATGGATAATCTTCCATCAGATCGTACGAGTTCATGCACTCTGGCCAAGTTGACATCCGTCCATGAGGTTGATGGTCGTCCAGTGTGGTCTTCATCTTCACCTTCACCAAACATTTTATGCCAACGAAAAACTTGAGCTCTTGACATAAACCTCCTCTCCATAACCCTTCTGAAGCTTACCGCAAGTTGTCGTTGCCTTTTCACCCAATTTAACGCAAAAAGAAATGGCATACCGTTGCCCAATATTATGTGGTTCCATTTCCGTGATGAGAGACACAAACACGTGTTAACTTATTACAGCACAACTCACGGCTGAGCTGTTGCATTGATGTGCCGCTTGGACTGAAAGCAGCTTATAGACTAAGGTCAAAGATTAGTGCCTACGCAAGCCTGCTGGGTTGCCACATCTTGTGAAGAAAATCAGTCTCGTTACTTTATTGTCGCACCTCGTGCACCAGTCTCATACTGTCTGCTGCGTGATATGCATAATACGAAGACGTGGCCTGGAAAATTCATTTTAGGATCAGTCTTCATGTGGCTTATTTTGTGGCATACATTGGACCACTTTAGTCAATATTATAAAGTAGGGCCGGCCGGAGTGACCGAGCGGTTCTGGGCGCTACAGTCTGGAACCGCGTGACCGCTATGGTCGCAGGTTCGAATCGTGCCTCGGGAAGATATGTGTGGGATTCCTTACGTTAGTTAGGTTTAAGTAGCACCCGCGTCTTTGATTCATAATCAAAACGTCTTCGGTCCTGGGTTCGATTCCCGCCACTGCCTAAATTTTGATAAATAATCAGCATTGGCGGCCGAAGACTTCCGGCATAAGAAGTCAGCCTCATTCTGCCAACGGCCTTGTCAAAGAGGGCGGAGGAGCGGATAGAGGTTCAGGGCACTCTCTTGTCCTAGGGGTGGGAAATTTCCCCTAAAGGCGGAAGAATCAGCAACGATCAGCGACATGAGGATGCAGAAGGCAATGGAAACCACTGCATTAAAGACACGTAACGTGTATCCACAGGACATGTGGCCTGTAATTGAAGAAGTGTCATGACGATCTCTCCATTGGCAAAAGATTCCGGAATAGTCCCCCATTCGGATCTCTGGGAGGGGATTGCCAAGGGGGAGGTTACCATGAGAAAAAGATTGAATAATCAACGAAAGGATAACGTTCTACGAGTCGGGGCGTGGAATGTCAGAAGCTTGAACGTGGTAGGGAAACTAGAAAATCTGAAAAGGGAAATGCGAAAGCTCAATCTAGATATAGTAGGGGTCAGTGAAGAAGTGAAGTGGAAGGAAGACACGGATTTCTGGTCAGATGAGTATCGGGTAATATGAACAGCAGCAGAAAATGGTATAACAGGTGTAGGATTCGTTATGAATAGGAAGGTAGGGCAGAGGGTGTGTTACTGTGAACAGTTCGCCGGCCGGAGTGGCCGAGCGGTTCTAGTCGCTACAGTCTGGAACCGCGCGACCGCTACGGTCGCAGGTTCGAATCCTGCCTCGGGCATGGATGTTTGTGATGTTCTTAGGTTAGTTAGGTTTAAGTAGTTCTAAGTTCTAGGGGACTGATGACCACAGCAGTTAAGTCCCATAGTGCTCAGAGCACTTTTTATAAAATAGATCCTACTGTTTTTTGTTGACCCAATATTTTTTCATTCCTTCAGATCATGCCCGTGCGCTCCTCTCCTTCCCATTCTCTGCTTGTTAATATTTGTTGGTTGTCTGATATGCTTGTCTTGAAGTATCGTGAGTGCGTCTGTCTTGACTTTCAAATCCTCCATCATAATCTGTAATTTGATCATGTCGTCCGTGAGCACTGCGATCCATCTAATGCTGCTTTTTCTATTCAATAGCTTCTCAATTATTCTGCTATTTCTGTTTTCTGTTGTCCTCATCAAAATCCGCAGGAAAAAGATCCGTTTCTTTTACATTGTACTTGTCAGTGCCTCTATTTCTTTATAAATTTCGTGTTTTTGGTATTTTTTGTGTACATATGTTCTGACATCCTTCTTTCTATTTTGAATAATCTGTCTTATTGCTACAGTGTCCGCTATTTTAAATATATTTTCGCTAGCATATGTTACTTGCGGCTGTGTGACTATTTTGTAGTGTTTCAGTTTCGTGGCTATTGAGAGGCATTTTTTGTTGTGTGTCCTTGGTAAAATGGTGTGTTTTAATCACTTTGTTTACTCTACTCTGCCATTAATGGTTTCTCATTCAGGGTGTGTGTTGTTATTTCTCCCCAGTATTTAAACTTTTCAACAATTTTTATGTTGTGTTCGCCAATTCTAATTTTGTTTGCCAGTGGCAGGTCCGTTAGCATTATTTCTGTTTTTTTTTTTTTTTTCTTTTTCTTTTTTTTTTTTTTCTTCATAAGATATTTCAAGGCCAATACTCTGGGCTTTTTCCTGTAATGATTGTATTCGTTGCTTCGTTTCTTGAATATTGGTGGCGAGAAGAGTGAGGTCATCATCAAATCCTAAACAGTTCAACTATCTGTCGTCTTTTTGTGTTCCAATCTCAATGTTCTTTGGGCAATTAAAAAGAAGTGGTGACAGTCCATCTCCCTGCCTTAAAGCAGTTTTTACCAGTAATGATTCAGAAAGCTCCCATCCGAACTTCATTTTCAAATTTGTATTTGTTAAGGTAAGCTCTATCAGTTTAATTTTGGATGGAGTCCGAAATGTCTCCAAATTTTTAACAGTGAGGTCTATTGTGAGAATCATATGCTTTCTTAAAATGTATGAATGTAATTGAGAGACACTTGTTGCATTAGCGGTAATAACCCATGATTAATTTCATAGTAATTATTTGTTCCGCTCAACTTCTCCAAAGTCTGAAGCCTCCTTGGTATTCCCCCAGTTCCTTATCCAGTTGTTCTTTGATCCTATTGTGTAAAATCTTGGAAAAAATCTTGTAGGTACACCCCAAGAGCGTGACTCCTCTATAGTTGTCTGGATCGCTTTTGTCTCCTTTCTTACAGAGTGGGTTAATTATAGCGGTGGTCCATTCTTCTGGGAGTTTTACTGTTGCCCAAATTTTTTGTAAAATAATATCTAAAGATGTCTGAGTTGTTTTACCAGCATACTTCCTCATTTCCGCAAACACTTGATTTTCCCCACATTCTTTGTAATTCTCATTTCATTAAGTGTCCGCCTCCGTAGCGCAGCGGTAGTCTTACTGCCTACCACACAAGGGGGCCCTCGAAGTTCTGGGCTTTAATGTGAAAAACTTAAAAAAAAATGATTCATAGTATTGCCCATAGCTGACCACTACATTCTCCCATCTTTCGGATAGCATACGAATCCCGTGGCGCAAGAACTGGGCGTCTTTTGTGGGGTCCATGAATCGATGCTATTTTGCACTTGTTCATATGATCGGAAGTGCTGTTCAGCCGCTGATCGAAAAAGGTGGTAGTCAGAGGGAGCAACGTATGGAGAATACGGCGGGAGGGATAGGACTTCTCATTTCAACGTTTCCGTGTATGTTTTGACGGGTTTTGCGACATGGGGTCGCGCACTGACCTGTTGCAAAATTACCTTTACGTGTCTATCACTGTATTGTGGCCGCTTGTGTTTCAGTGCTGGGCTCGAATGCATCAATTGCTTTCGATAGTGATATCCCGTAACTGTCTTCGTGTGATTCAGTAGCTACGAAAACGTTCTGTCTTCCACCGCCATGCCGGTCTTCGACATAGAAATCACCGTTTTTAATGTGTTGAAAACATTCTCTGCACGTTCTTCCACTAATTGTTCCTTCACCATTGGTGTTACCCACCATTTTAAGAGCCACAGCCGCATATTTCTTCATGTTAAAGCAGAAAATTAAAACTTCCCGTAATTGGCGAGAGATGGGCACGTAAGTTGACGTACTTAATCTAGAATAACTGTGTGCTGCGATCACAAATCTACTGATATTCTTATGGCATTAAGTTTCCAGACGCCTAAGCTTACTGTATTACACCTATGAGCAACCACCTGAACCCCACTTGCCGCTACTGCCGTCTGTTGCAAAACGGCGGAAGCAAAGTTGTAGACCTAATATTTCGGATGTTTTGGGCGTGGTATGTGTATCAGCGAAGTGTGTACCGAAATTGTTGAATTTCGCCCGAAAACGACCTCGCGTAGAGATCGCTCAGGAATTGCTGAATCTACAACGATCCTGAACTTCTAAAGAAAGTTATAACAGGTGGCGAAATATGGGTAAACAGGTATGACGTCGACACCAAGGCCCAATCTTACCAATAGAAACTGCCTGAAACGCCAAGACCGAAAAAAAATCGACAAATTCGACCACATCTGAAGGTTCTTCTCATTGTCTTCTTCGATTACAATGGGATAGTGCATCACGAATTCCTGCTTTATGGTCGTACGACTTGTAAGGAATACTACTTAGACGTTATGCGCCGTTTGCGTGAATCAGTCCGAAAAAAAGAGAGCAGAATTGTGGAAAAACCACTCGTGGAAATTGCATCACGATAATGCTCTCGCTAAGGCCTCATTGCTCGTTTGTGATTTTTTGGCAAAAAAAAAAAAAAAACAACCGTTTCCTCAGCCACCGTAGTCGCCGGCCGTGGCCCCCTGCTACTTCTTTCTATTGCCGAGGCTGAAGAGAACCGTGAAAGGACATCCTTTTGCTACCATAAAAACTGAATCGCTGAAGCAGCTGAACACCGTAACGAAAAGTGAGTTCCAGAAATGCTTCCAAGATTGTATAAAGCGCTGTCACAAGTGTACTGTACAGGATTTCCCACCTATCTTGACCACTCTAAATAACTGTTTGTCCAGATGCAAAGTACAAAATGTTTCAAGGAACTGTTCTTTAGCCGTCAGGGGGACATCAGTCAGCATGATTACCTTCGTTGTGGCTTTGTTTTTTACAAAGATATGAACAGTGGTATGACCTTT
The DNA here is from genome assembly GCF_023864275.1 of Schistocerca cancellata. Classification (NCBI taxonomy): domain Eukaryota; kingdom Metazoa; phylum Arthropoda; class Insecta; order Orthoptera; family Acrididae; genus Schistocerca; species Schistocerca cancellata. Next base: position 105,554,328 of record NC_064637.1, read on the forward strand.
TTAAATGGCACCCTTTATTTTTTTCGGTAATTCATTTCCTCTCCTAAAGACCTATTCAAAAATGTATCACAGTGTACCATTCGCGAGAACGCAGAAGTGCCGCAGCTATACGTGGCATGGAGTAGACCAGGGGCGGGCAGGAATCCTGCACATGTGCGGTGCACTTGCACGCGTGCAGTTTAACAGGTGTTCCGCGTGCACACAGGGGCAAGCTGGCCACCCGCTTATCTCCCATCCCCACCATTCCTTCTGTCCACTCCTTCCACTGTAATGCGTTTTGTTTCCTAGCTTGCTTTATTGAGTAAATGAATAAGGTTAGTAGGAGTGCTGGAAAGAAATCATGGTTTGAAAGAGTACCTATTACCTAGGATACGTTTTATTTAATTATCACAGGTGGAGTTTACAATACGTTTAATATCTGGAACAAAATTGATACATACAGACAAACACAAACAGTTACGTAAATTTTCATCACTGATGTTTGCTCTTAACCGAGACTTATTAATTCAGCAAATGGTTTTCCAGCTCTCGCTATATTAAGCGCAGTCTTATAACTTGCACATACCGCTGGGCTATTATTGTTGTCGTCCTGAAAACTTGAAAACAGTGCTCCATAAAATGTTAAATCAGTTAGATGAGAGACATGACGAGAGTAAGTCGCAGATCTCTCGTGACAACAGCAACTACGACAAATTCAAATGGCTCTGAGTACTATGGGACTTAACTGCTGTGGTCATCAGTCCCCTAGAACTTAGAACTACTTAAACCTAACTAACCTAAGGACATCACACACATCCATGCCCGAGGCAGGATTCGAACCTGCGACCATAGCGGTCGCGCGGTTCCAGACTGTAGTGCCTAGAACCGCTCGGCCACTCCGGCCGGCCAACTACGACAGATTCATCTGGTATCGTCAGATCGCTCTTCTTAAGCTCAGTCAATTCCCCATCCGCTCAGAATCCGACAATAAATTGTACTCGTCCTTGTGAAATTTATTATAATGGCTTTCAATACTAAACTTCCGTTGACCAGCGAGAATACTGCCACATATTAAACATTTCGAATTTTCACGTTTTTGCACAAAGAAAAAATGATTCTCCCATTACTTTTTATAAGATAGCAAATCTCCACTTCTCCGTTTCTTGAAATACAACGTTCACTACATAGTGGTCGCTTCGCATCAACGTCCGCAGCTTAGCCTGGCACTACACTGCCGCAACCTGCCGGCTGTCGCCACAGCCCCGGTCGACGTCTGCACGTGAGCAGCACACGTGCAGCGCTGTGCGCTCATGAGCGCGTGCGACGTTTGCCCGCCCCTGGACTAGACTAATGTCTAATGTAGTGTTGAAGGGTATTGACACCATGAATCCTGCATGACTGTCCATAAATCCGTAAGAGGAGGGTCTCTTCTGCACAGCACGTTGCAAGGCATTCTAGATATGTTCAAAAATATTCATTTGTGGGGATTTTGGTGGCCAGCGAAAGTGTTTAAACTCGGAAGTGTGTCCGATTCAGGACGTTCGGGGTGTCGCGTTGACCTGCTGGAATTGCACAGGTCCGTCAAAATGCACAATGGACGTGAATGGATGCAGGTGATCAGACAGGATGCTTACGGACATGTCACCTGTCAGAGTCGTATCTAGACGTATCAGAAGTCCCATATCACTCCACCTGCACACGGCGCACACTATTACAGAATCTTCACCAACTTGAAAAGACCCCAGCTGACAGGCTGGGTCCATGGATTCATGAGGTTGTCTCCATATCCGTACACGTCCATCGACTCGATACAGTTTGAAACGAGACTCGTCCGACCAGTCAGTGTGTTTCCAGTCATCAACAGTCCAACGCCGGTGTTGACGGACCCAGGCGAGGCGTAAAGTTTTGTGTCGTCGAGTCGTCAAGAGTACACGAGCGGGTCCTAGGCTCCGAAAGCCCATATCGATGATGTTTCGTTGAATGACACTTGTTTATGGCCCAGCAATGGAATCTGCAGCAGTTTGCGGAAGGGTTACACTTCTGTCACGTTGAACGATTGTCTTTATCGTTGGTGCCGTTCTTGCAGGAAATATTTCCGGCCTCGGCGATGTCTGAGATCAGATGTTTTATCGGATTCCTGATATTCACGGTACACTCGGGAGATGGTCGTACGGGAAAATCTCCACTTCATCGCTACCTCGGAGATGCTGTGTCTGATCGCTCGTGCGCAAACTATAAAACCACATTTAAACTCATTTTAATCTTGATAACAAGGGATCACAAATTTAGCATTGGAGGGCAGCGTGGAGGGTAAAAATCGTAGAGGGAGACCAAGAGATCAATACACTAAGCAGATTCAGAAGGATGTAGGTTGCAGTAGGTACTGGGAGATGAAGAAGCTTGCACAGGATAGAGTGGCATGGAGAGCTGCATCAAACCAGTCTCAGGACTGAAGACCACAACAACAACAACAACAACAACAACAACCTGCCATTTATATAGGCGTTGCTGACCGCAGCGCCATATTCTACCTGTTTCCACGTCTCTGTACTTCGATACGCATGCCTATACAGTCTCTTTGGCGCTTCGGTGTATAAACAAGCACGATACACATGCAAATGAACTATTTTTATGATGAGTATGCCAATGCACACAGAAAATAGGATTTTTAGTGTTAATATTGTTGAAATATATGATTCCCAGTACAGGTTTTTTATGCTTTATAACAACTTCATAAGTATAAGAAAGTAATAATCATACAGTAATTTTTAGCAAGTAATAATTTATTAGTTCCAGTAAATAAATCTTTATGGTAAGTTTTATGATATGCTTCAAAACAATTATTTTTCCAATGCATAAATATATTCCACGTTTGATTCACAAGTCCGTTTTCTCGGAATTTGAACCAGGTTTCCTGCAGTTTGAGACATGCCATGCCTCTACAAACTTTGGTAGTTGGGCAACGTTGTAAAACTTAACTTTTGAAACTGGTTGCAACACAGCTGTGTTTGGCGTTTGATTCACATTTTCTGCATCATACACATCTTCACTGTCAGAAGAAACAGTACGAGGACGTCCTGTTCTCCTAGCCACTGTAACGACGTTCTTATCGTTTACCAGTCCAGTTTCACAAGCTCAGCAAGACAATCTCCAGTCAAAAACGAGAATTCGTGATCTTTCCAATCGGATAACTCTGGTTTGCTGTCAGTAAGAAGCGCTTGTAATTGCTCATCTGTTAATATTTCATGCATAACCAACGGTTATTTCAGTATTTCATTGTTGAACACCAAATTGAAATTAGCAGATATGCATTGCAACCTGAGGTGCACGTACGAGGACATTCAGAAACTGGGCAAAAACATAGTAACGAACAAAAGTTAATCAAATCTGAACCAGTTTTCTAACATCTAGAATAGGTAGATTCTCCGTCCAATATTTAGGTATAATAATTATTTACATACCTTTTCGATTTGTAGAAGTAACCATTTTCTGCATACCACCAGCTATGAATGAACACACGAATTGTTCATTGCAAGGTGCGGCTCCCTGGTTTTAAAACTAAGAACTAGTCTTATTTACGGAGGAAAAGAAAAGATGGAGATTCACATGTGTGGAACGAAGAGATTAAATGTTCAGAAATATAAAGTTGTGCCCTTTACAAAAGAAAAAGAGGAAAAAAAAATACTCCCCTATAACTACAGCAAGCGTGAGCTACACCTGGATTCGATCAATTCACATAAATACTTGGGTGTAACACATTAAGAGGGACACAAAGTGGAACGATGACATAGGTTCAGTCGTGGAGAAAGCAGATTATAGACAGGCTTACTGGTAGAGTACGGAGGAAATACAGTCAAACTACAGAATAGTCGCTAACACATCACTCGTCCGACCCATCCTAGAATAGTTCTCATGTGTGGGGCCCGTACCATATACAATGAAGCGCCAAAGAAACCGGTATGGGCATGCGTATTGAAATGTAAGTAGGCGGAATACGGCGCAGCGGTCGGCAACGCCTATATAAGAGAACAGTTGTCGGGCGCAGTTGTTAGATCGGTTACTGCTGCTACAGTGGCAGGTTATCAAGATTTAAGTGAACGTGGTGTTATAGTCAGCGATGGTACACACCATCTCCGAGGTAGCGATGAAGTGGAGATTTTTCGGTACGATCGTTTTACGAGTGTACTGTGAATATCAGGAATCCCGTAAAACATCAAATCTCCGACATCGCTGCGGCCGGAAAAAGATCCTTCAAGAACGGAACTGAACAGATTTCTTCAACGTGACAGAAGTGTAACCCTTCTGCAAATTGCTGCAGATTTCAGTGCTGCGCCATCAACAAGTGTCAGCGTGCGAACAATTCAACGAAACATTATTGATACGGGCTTTAGGAACCGAAGGTCCTCTCGTGTACCCTTGTTGGCTGCGCGACACAAAGCTTTACACCTGGCCTGGACCCGTCAACACTGACATTGGACTGGAAACATGTTGCCTGATCGGACGAGTCTCGTTTCAAATCGTATCGAGCTGATGGACGTGTACGCATGGAGACAACCTCATGAATCCATGGACCTTGCACGTCAGCAGGGGACTGTTGAAACTGGTGGAGGCTCTGTAATGTTGTGGGGAGTGTGCAATTGGAGTGATATGGGACCCTGATACTTCTGACATGTGACACGTACGTAAGCATCCTGTCTGCTCACCTGCATCCACTCATGTCCATTGTGCATTTTGACGGAATTGGGCAATTCCAGCAGGTCAACGCGGTACCCCTCATGTCCTGAATTGAATTGCTGCAGAGTGGCTCCTGGAACACACTTACACTTGCTAGCGACCAAACTCCCCAGGCGTGAACATCATTGAACATATCTGGAATGCCTTGCCATGTACTGTTCGGAAGAGATCTCCACCCCCTCATACTCTTACGGATTTATGGACAGCCCTACAGGATATATACTGTCAATTCCCTCCATCACTACTTCAGACATTAGTCGAGTCCATGCCACGTCGTTTTGCGGCACTTATGCGTACTCGAGGGGGCCCTACACGATGTAACGCAGGTGTACCAGTTCTTCTTCAGTGTAGGACGCATATTGAATGTATACAGAGAAGAGTAGCACGAATGGTCATATATTTGTTTGACCCGTGGGAGAGTATCACAGAGAGGCTGAAGAAATGGACTGGCAGTCACCTCATGTACATTCGTACTCTGCATGCCTCCTTACGGTGTGTGGCGGAGGGCACTTAGTGTACCACTTTCACTTCGCCTGTTCTGTTCCAGTCGCGAACCGTTCGCGGGAAGAGCGATTGTCTGTAAACCTTCCTGCAAGCTGGAATCTTTAATTTTGCGTAAGTGGTCTTTTTTTGCAAGACATACGTGGGAGGAAACAATGCATCGGTTGACTTTCGGGAAAGTACGCTCTCACTTTTTTAACTGTGGACGGCACTGCGTGCACAACGCCTCTCTTGCAACGTGTGCCTCAGCGTGACGCTGTCGCGCTGCCTGGATGAACCCGTGACGAAACGAGATGCTCTTCTTTGGATTTCTTCTGTTTCCTCTGTCATTTGTATCTGGTATGGACCTCATAAAGACTTGACGAACAGTAGTAAAACATTGGTCAAACGAGTGCTTTGCAAGCTAATTTCTTTGCTAGTGGTTAACGTTTTCTGAGGGTTTTTCCTACGTTGATTCCCCGTTAAGGAGCGCGCTAAAACACAGTTTTAATTGCATTTTTTCTGCATCTTTCTTTTTTTCTTCCCAAAAACCTCACATGTATTCGCTGTGTTTCTTCTGTCTTCTGCCCACTTCTTTCCTGTTTTCTTCTCTTTGAGCGTTTGCTGAAATTTGTTTTCTATTTTATTTCTCTGTATTTTTCCCCGCCTATCCTGTCTTCTGTGGATATGTTCAGTTTCTTGAGGTCTTCCGCGGTTTCCTTTACCCAGTTGGTTTTCACTGTATTAGTTGTCACTATGTTAAAATTTTTCTTGGTCAATCTGTTTTCGTTCATCCTATGGATGTGTCCGAAGAACTTAGCCTTTTTTTCCTGATGTTGTTTGTAATCGTACCTGTCTGTTCGTGCCGTTCTTTTGTTAGTCTCTTTATCTAGATACCGTCTTTCTGAACTGGGCCATAGATCCTTCCCAGTATTTTCCTCTGCTGTTTTTCAGTCTCGTTGATTTTCGTTCTTCACGTGGTTACTGTTCTTTCTGAGACATTAAAGCCTGTGGTAAGACTACTGTACTGTAGTACACCGATGGAAATTCTTGTTTTGTTGAAATGCTTCCATGTAAGTAATTTAGTAGTCCTTTCTTCATGTGATGTCGCGTTCAGTCCTGTTTTCTGTATAAGCCTTCCCAGGTACCCGAACCTTTCTACTTGTGTTATCTTTCCATACTTTGTAACCAATGGGTGTCTGTCTGTGGATTTTATGTCCATGTATTCCGATATTTTCATATGAGATTTGTGGTCCTGTTTTGGCTGAGCAATCGCCAACCCCAAATTGCTCTTCAACAGCGGGAAGCAAGAAGGTGCTTAAAACATCAATGTAGGCCTGTGCTGTGATAGTGCCACGCAAAACAACAAGGGGCGCAAGCCCCCTCCATGAAACACACGACCACACCTTTAACACCACCGCCGCCGAATTTTACTGTTGGCACTACACATGCTGGCAGATGATGTTCACTGGGCATTCGCCATACACACATCCTGCCATAGGATCGCCACATTGTGTACCGTGATTCGTCACTCCACACAACGTTTTTCCACTGTTCAATGGTCCAATGTTCACGCTCCTTAGACCAAGCGAGGCGTCGTTTGGCAATTACCGGGGTGATGTGTGGCTTATGAGCAGCCACTCGACCATGAAATCCGTTTCCTCACCTCCCGCCTAACTGTCATAGTACTTGCAGCGAATCCTGATGCAGTTTGGAACTCCAGTATGATGGTCTGGATATATGTCTGCCTATTACACATTACGAACTTCAACTGTCGGCGGTCTCTGTCAGTCAACAGACGAGGTCGGCCTGTACGCTTTTGTGCTGTACGTGTCCCTTTACATTTTCATTTTACTATCACATCGGAAACTGTGGACCTAGGGTACAGACGTATGGCACAAGTGACACCCAATCACCTGACCAGGTTCGAAGTCCGTGAGTTCCGCGGAGTGTCTCTATAGCTTCCCCGGCTTCTTTTATATTATGGCTGCGTCGACGGCAAAGGACAGACGTTTTATGTTGACTGTTATGTTCTTGTGTCTCCCCACCTTTACCCCATTGACTCCTTCGTCCCAAGCCCAGATTCTCTTCAATGCAACCACAAAGCGTGTCTGATATTCCGTACGCTCATATTTTTGTTCATTAGGCGGCAGTGCGGAACTGTATCGAGTGCCCTCCAGAAATCAAAGAACTCGTCATCTACCTGGGCGCCTGTACACCTACTGGGTTTCATACGATCGCTGCTTCCGGAACCAATGTTATTTCCTGTAGAGGTTTTTGGTCTCCAGAAATGTCATAATAGATTCGAAGATAGGTGAAAGCAATGACAAAAAAACCTGTTCACTAAGTTTCAAGAACCGGCTTTGAATGATGAATCTAGAAATAAACAAAAAACCCTGCGTATCACTCACGTACCGCTCGCGGGGAGAAGATCAGATTAATTACAGCACGAACAGAGGCCAGTACATAGTAATTCTTCCCGCGCTCTACACGTGAACGAAACGGGAAGCAGTACCTTCTGCCACGCACTTCACAGTGGTTCACAGATAGTGATTGTGGATGCGGATGAGAGTCATGACGTATTGCTTGCCGTATTGGATGCGAATGTCTGTTTAGCAGAAAATAACCACCTAGTGACCATGTGTGTTTGCCTTAAGACGATTTATGTGCAACGGTCTCTGTCGATTTTAACGAACGCGCCATGAAATTTGCTTTTGACTAAGACAAAGGGGAGTCAACGCGTGTAAAGATTACGCAAACTAAAATTTTGATTGAAATGTCTTTGAAGCTGCCAGATCAGTCAAAAAGCTTGGCTCCCTTTTTTATATCCCTAACTTTGCCCAGGACACATTCGCCTTTTTTGTGCCCAGCTAGGAGCGTTTTCCATTCGGGCTCCCAAGTTTGACTCTTCCATAATTCTGACGTTAGACCGCCGTAGCTTGGCACTCCGTGCATACTTTCGTTGACTCGGGCGATGATTGATCCGGTATAGCCTTTTTTTATTGTCTTTCGAACCATGTTGCTTATACCGTGTCAGCGGATAAAGCTTTCACAAAAAAGCAGGACGACAATTAATTACACGTATTTGTGTAAATTCTCACAAAATTTGAATCTAATCGCACAAGTCTGAAACACACAGGCCTGCCACTGTGGCCGAGCGGTTTTAGGCGCTTCAATCTGAAACCGCGCTTCTGTTGCGGTCACAGGTTCGAATCCTGCCTCGGTCATGGATATGTGTGATGCCCTTAGGTTACTTAGGTTTAAGTAGTTCTAAGTTCTAGGGGACTGATGACCTCAGATGTTAAGTGCCATAGTGCTCAGAGCCATTTTAACCATTTTTTGAAACAAACAAATGGCGCGGGAAAGAAAAAGCATAAAAATGTGTTCTTTGCATATAAAATCTGAATAAAGCTAGATTTTTAAAGCGAGTATTAAATTTTATCGTAAGAACACATTTTTTAAAAGTTTGATTCATTTTGAACTGCTCTCGCTGTTTCAGTTCACGTAGGAAGGAATTTTACGTGCTACATTTACTTCGACTTTAAACCATCGTATCTCGGCGACGGATAAAGACTATTGGACAAAAAAATTACTTTTTGAGTTTATCCATTTATATACCTTCGTGCAAAGCTTGAACCCATTCGAACGAGCTTAAAGTGTAGAAGTGGCGCGCTTCAAAAACTATTTTTTGTACGTCAAATCGAAACGATGCAAGATTTTTTTCAAACAGTTAGAACTTGTCTCGGACCGTGGATCGATACACTAGTGACCGAAATTTGAGCCAAAAGGGCCGTCCGGGGTGGCCGAGCGGTTATAGGTGCTACAGCCTGGAACCGTGCGACCGCTACGGTCGCAGGTTCGAATACTGCCTTGGGCATGGATGTGTGTGATGTCCTTAGGTTAGTTACGTTTAAGTAGTTCTAAGTTCTAGGGGACTGATGACCTCAGCAGTTAAGTCCCATAGTGCTCAGAGCCATTTGAATGATTTTTTTGAGCCACTAGGCCCTCTCCAGGGTGATTGATTTTGCACGTGAAGTCCAAACGAGAGTGGCTGTTTCTGCACTTCAAATCCGAAGGTTGCACATAGAAATGACGCCATTAGCAAAGCATTAATTTCAACCCAATTAAAATCTGTTGCAAAAGGAGTCATACGATTCGCGCAATTTTTCTGGACGCCAGCACCGGTTCTTCGTTCAAATGTTGCTTAAAAGTGTACAGTAACATAGCTTCAGTAAGGCAGATGTTCCGGTTGGCCGTGCGATCTAACGCACAAATGGTTTTTAGGCGGTTTTCCATCTGCCTCGGCGAATGCGGGCTGGTTCCCCTTATTCCGCCTCAGTTACACTATGTCGGCCATTGCTGCGCAAACAAGTTCTCCACGAACGCGTACACAACCATTACTCAACCACAAACATAGGGGTTACACTCGTTTGGTGTGAGACGTTCGCTGGGGGGAGGAGGGGGGGGGGGGGTCCACCGGGGATCGAAACGCACAATAACCGTGAGTTCGGTGTGCGGCGGCGGAGTGGTGAAGTGGACTGCGGTAGTCGTCGTGGGGTTGTGGACCACTGAGGATGCGGCGGGGACGGAGCCTTTCCGTTGTTTCTAGGTCCCCGGTTAACATACAACACAATACAAGGCTGATGTTCGAATGACAATACGAATGGCCTCTGGTCCGGGCTAAACCTAAAGCTTTTCACCTCGCTTTCGTAGCTCAAATAGGAGCTGAACACCAAGAGAGCCCCAAACAACGATCCTACGCGCGGCTTTTGCATGCGTAGCGATGAATGAACAGTCCTGGGGCTATGGCCTCCCGTCGTATAGACCGTTCGCCTGGTGCAGGTCTTTGGAGTTAACGCCACTTCGACGACGTGCGTGTCGATGGGGATGGTATCAAGACAACACAACACCCAGTCTCTGAGCGGAGAAAATCTCCGACCCAGCCGGTAATCGAAATCGGACTCCTTTGCATGGCATTCCGTCGCGCTGACCACTCAGCTATCGAGGCGGACTACGTAGCGATGATACAGTACTGGCCATTAAAATTGCTACCCCAAGAAGATAAAGGAGTATTCATTGGACAAATATATTACACTAGAACTGACAAGTGATTACATTTTCACGCAATTTGGGTGCGTAGATCCTGAGAAATCAGTACCCAGAACAACGACCTCTGGCCGTAATAACGGCCTTGATACCGCTGGGCATTGTGTCAAACAGAGCTTGGATGGCGTGTACAGGTACAGCTGCCCATGCAGCTTCAACACGATACCACAGTTCATCAAGAGTAGTGACTGACGTATTGTGACGAGCCAGTTGCTCGGCCACCATTGACCAGACGTTTTCAATTGGTGAGAGATCTGGAGAATGTGCTGGTCAGAGCAGCAGTCGAACTTTTTTTGTATCCAGAAAGGCCGGTACAGGACCTGCAACATGCGGTCGTGCATTATCCTGCTGAAATGTAGGGTTTCGCAGGGATCGAATGAAGGGTAGAGCCACGGGTCGTAACACATCTGAAATGTAACGTCCACTGTTCAAAGTGCCGTCAATGCGAACAAGAGGTGACCGAGACGTGTAACCATTAGCACCCCATACCAACACGCGGAGTGATACGCCAGTATGGCGATGACGAACACACGCTTCCAATGTGCGTTCACCGCGATGTCGCCAAACACGGATGCGACCATCATGATGCCGTAAACAGAACCTGGATTCATCCGAAAAAATGACGTTCTGCCATTCGTGCACCCAGGTTCGTCGTCGAGTACACCATCGCAGGCGCTCCTGTCTGTGATGCAGCGTCAAGGGTAACCGCAGCCACGGTCTCCGAGCTGATAGTCCACGCTGCTGCAAACGTCTTCGTGCAGATGGTTGTCGACTTGCAAACGTCCCCATCTGTTGACTCAGGGATCGAGACGTGGCTGCACGATGCGTTAGAGCCATGCGGATAAGTTGCTTGTCATCTCGACTGCTAGTGATACGAGGCCGTTGGTATCCAGCACGGCGTTCCGTATTACCCTCGTGAACCCACCGATTCCACATTTTGCTAACAGTCATTGGATGTCGACCAATGCGAGTAGCAAGGTCGCGATGCGATAAACTGCAATCGCGATAGGCTACAATCCGACCTTTATCAAAGTCGAAACGTGATGGTATGCATTTCTCACACGAGGCATCACAACAACGTTTCACCAGGCAACGCCGGTCAACTGCTGTTTGTGTATGAGAAATCGATTGGAAACTTTCCTCATGTCAGCACGTTGTACGTGTCGCCACCAGCGCCAACGTTGTGTGAATGCTCTGAAAAGCTAATCATTTGCATATCACAGCATCTTCTTCCTGTCGGTTAAATTTCGCATCTGTAGCACGCCATCTTCGTAGTGTAGCAGTTTTAGTGGCCAGTAGTGTAGCAGCGCGGTGTGTGTTGCGGGAGTGTCGCAGTCGGGGCAGCCAGCTAGCTGGAGCCAGCTGCCCCTGCCGGGATGCGACGTCCGGACTTAAATGCGGCGGCAGCGGCGGCGGCTGTCGGCCACGCCCACCGCGGCGCTATTGATCGCGCCCCCCCTCCGTACCCCTTCGGCCCCCCACCTGCGGCTCTGGCGTACTACTACGCCGCGTCCTTGCGTAAACACAGCGCACTACGCCGCCGCAGAGATATGTACGCTGACGAGCCAAAACATTATGGCGGCCGCGCACCGCCGGATTGAACGCACGTGACGCGGTAAGGGAAGCCCGCCGGGCGGAAATTATTTAAACCGACAAACTCTGGGAGGTTGCCTCGGACGTAGACTATACTATTTGATTATAATCATCCGATGTACGCTTCCACGGCCGGTACTGATTTCACTTAGTACTTCCCAGATGACAGGCTGCTGACGGTGTATAGAACATCGTCGTAACGTTTCATGTCCGACTGCGGGAGACATCTTGAGAACTAAAGCGCCAAAGTGCAACAAGAATTCGAGAGATCAACGTGCATTTAGGAAGCGTAGCCCGCCCGGTTGGGTCTTTCCCTTTAATTTAATAGAACATCTCGAAAGTCGATGTTGTTTATTACAAATAATGCATTTTGTGCAGTTCTTGTTGCAAAGTCCAAAGAGTTGATTGGAATGTTTCGCCGTAGGCCATAAATCTTACTGGAATGCCAAGTTACACTCTGAAAGTTTTTTCTGTTGAGAAATTTCCTATGAAATGTAGCTACCTCTGAGTCTATGGACCGGCTCATGTTTGTATCTCGCAGATAAATAGTTTTTTTAGTGATGGTGAGCAACTTCGAAAAAAATCTCGTCTTCCATTCCAATGAAATTACGAAATTCGATATTGAAATCTTAGTGTCAAAATTCGTTATTTCAGTGTGTTGGCAGTCAATGCAGCATCGAGAATGTGGATATTATGCAGGCGCAATCTGACATTAGACCCTATACCCAAACTACATTCAGTTTAAAAACGTAAATGGGATGAAAATTCAATTGAATTAAGGAATAACATCTATTAATATGTATCTGAGAGCCCGCCGGGTTGGCCGTGTGGTCTAACGCACGGCTTTCCGGGCGGGAAGGAGCGCCTGGTCCCCGGCACGAATCAGCCCGGCGGATCTGTGTAGAGGTCCGGTGAACCGGCCAGTCTGTGGATTGTTTTTCGGCGGTTTTCCATCTGCCTCGGCGAATGCGGGCTGGTTCCCCTTATTCCGCCTCAGTTACACTATGTCGGCGATTGCTGCGCAACCAAGTTCTCCACGTACGTGTACACCACCATTACTCTACCACGCAAACACAGGGGTTACACTCGTCTGGTGTGAGGGACGTTCCCGGAGGGGGGGGGGGGGCGAACCGCACAATAACTCTGGGTTATGGGGTTGTGGACCGCTGCGGCGGGGACGGAGCCTCTCCGTCGTTTCTACGTCCCCGGTTAACATACAATACATTATAGGAAACGTAGAAGCACCACAATCGAAAAAAAAGATATCAAATGGATGTAAACAAATAGAGCCCGCCACCACGTGGCGGGACATGGGCAACGATGTGAGTGGGGACGGAAGGCGGTGTGGTGTTACTTTGTCACCCCGGACCCAGTCAGAGCGGCTAAGTGGCAATATACGACCCACCATAAGAAATTAGACGGTGGGTCATAAATAATGAGCTAGTGAAAAAAAAACGTCCTCCACATGACGTCAGCGAAGAGATCATCTCTGGTAACTCCAAACATTACCGATTGAAAGAGATCGATCGTCATTCTGTCATTCTTACAGTGCAACGTCATCGAGTAAAACAGAAGTGATATCTGTCGTTCCCCAAGGTAGTGTTACAGGCTCTTTGCTGTTCCTTATCTATATAAACGATTTTGGAGACCATCTGAGCAGCCGTCTTCGGTTGTTTGCAGGTAACGCTGTCGTTTATCGACTAATAAAGTAATTCAGAAGATCAAAAAAATGGTTCAAATGGCTCTGAGCACTATGGGACGCAACAGCTGTGGTCATCAGTCCCCTAGAACTTAGAACTACTTAAACCTAACTAACCTAAGGACATCACACACATCCATGCCCGAGGCAGGATTCGAACCTGCGACCGTAGCAGTCGCGCGGTTCCGGACTGCGCGCCTAGAACCGCGAGGCCACCGCGGCCGGCTCAGAAGATCAAAACAAATTGCAAAACGATTTACAAAAGATATCCGAATGGTGCGAAACGTGACAGTTGACCCTAAATAACGAAAAGTGTGAGGTTATTCATATTATTGCTAAAAGGTACTCGTTAAACTTCGGTTACTCTATAAATCAGTCTAATCTAAAAGCGGTAAATTCAACTAAATACCTAGGTATTACAGTTACGTACAACTTAAATTGGAACGAACACATAGAAAATGTTGTGGGGAAGGCTAACCAAAGACTGCGTTTTATTGGCAGGACACTTAGAAAATGTACCAGACCTACTAAGAAGACTGCCTACACTACGCTTGTCCGTCCTCTTTTTAGAATACTGCTGCGCGGTGTGGAATCCTTACCAGATAGGACTGACGGAGTACATCGAAAAAGTTCAAAGACAGGCAGCACCTTTTGTATTATCGCGAAATATGGGAGAGAGTGTCAGAGAAATGATACAGGAGTTGGGCTGGAAATCGTTAAAAGAAAGGCGTTTTTCGTTGCGACGGAATCTTCTCTCGAAATTCCAATCACCAACTTTCTCCTCAGAATGCGAAAATATTTTGTTGACACCGACCTAGAAAGGGAGGAACGATTACCAAGATAAAATAAGGGAAATCAGAGCTAGTACGGAAAGATATGTACGTGTTCATTCTTTCCGCGCGCTATACGAGATTGGAATAATAGAGAAATGTGAAGGTCGTTCGATGAACCATCTGACAGGCACTTGAATGTGATTTGTAGAGTATCCATGGAAAAAAAATGACGTTGACATCCAGTATTTATCCAACCTAAGACTTGTTCGTTTCTGCTAACTGTGGTTTTTTAAAAATCTCTATAGCCTCTCTGTACGTGCGCGCATGTTAGTGCAATGTTCTCTCACTGAATTTTATTACATTATCACCCTCTTGCTAAACATGTCCCACTACTGCCGATTTATCCGTATCTCGCAGGCGGCAATTCCTCTGGCGTTCTACCATACGGGTGTTAACATTTCTTTTCGGTGTACCAAAATAATAAATGAAAAGCACCAGTTTGCTTTTGTTCTACAATACTACTTTTATTGCTAACCGGTTTTCGGCTTACAAGGCCATCTTCAGACATTTACTGACTATCATCACGAAAGAAGTTAGATGTTAGCAGACAACATTGGAAGAGAAGTAACACATCTAGACTGAAGTAAAAACATACAGTAAGTAACATCTTTGCAGTGAAACAGTAAAAACTGAACAGTACATAAATAACAGTGGAGTAGACAGGAAAACATTTAGCACAAAATAGGAATAGCGTGCCTACATAAGTTTCTATTAATAAACAAAACTAATAAAATAAAATTAGCACTAGACAAGGCTGCATCAGGAAGTATGAAACATGGAGTGTGATACACAACCAATTAAAAGAAGAGACAGTTATCAATGTAAATACAGAATACACAAGGAACTTAAGCAATATCAATAAAATAAACGGAAATAAATAAATGCAGGAAAATTGAGGTGTTTAAGGGAACCTCCAGTTTCAGTGTGTGGTGGTACTGCATTTTAACATTAACATTATAATCAAAGCAGTGGCTGTGTACCAGTTTTCATTAAATACATAAGCAAAGTAAAATATGAACAGTATTTGATGAGACAACTACAAGGGGTGTTAAACATGGACAGTAATACAAGTACCAGTTAAAAGAATGCCTTAACTAGTGAAACTGCAGTCTATGTGGAATTCAAAGACAACTTCAACAAAACAAAACAACTTAATCAATACAGGAAAATTGGAATATGTAGGAAGAGAGAGTGTGGGAAGTAAAGAAAAACAAAGATTATTATATGAAGTTTAGGAGAGGGAAGTGTTGAGCTGTGTCTGCTCATTTAGGGTGAGATCTGGACTGTGAGCTAGATGTTTGTTAATTTCCAGGGCTTCCAGCAGGTTGTGTCTATGGCCTTTGTTTGCTAGGTGAAGTACATTGGCTGGTAGTTGTGACCCTCACTCAGTACATGCTCAGTAAATGCCGAGTCTGAATTCTGGAACCTCCAGCTGCGTTCATGTTCAGCCAGCCTAGTTGCTGCCTGACTGACCAATGTAAAATTTGTCATAATCAGAACAGGTGATTTTGTATACCCCGCTGTTGGCTAATAATTGGATCTTGTCTTTGCTATTAAAAATAAATTAGTCAACTACTACAAGAAGTTTTATATACATCCGGTGTAGCCAAAGGATGTCGTATATCTTTTGCCAATCTTAAACATTCCATTATCTTCTTGGTGGCTCTGAAGATAGTTTCCATACCGTACATGCTCAAAACTTTCCCAGTGTAATCTTACTGAAGAACGGAAGGAAACTTTCCTGTTAGGCGGCCATAGTTCCTCGTTGATCCTGATTCTTCCCCTAGGGCGAAGTGCTCGATCTATCTCCTTGTTAGAACAACCATTCTTTTCGAATGTCGACCGAAAATATTGAATATCATGTTATAAATAAGTCGGTTCACAAACTTTGTGCGTAGTGTATACCAAGGTTTTAACACGCCATTTTTTGTCTGGGGTGGTGGTTAGAATCTGTATGAAGGTAACAGTCAGTATGTGTGGCTTTTCTGTATCCTGTATGGCCCAATTTCTCGCCCCTCGCCACCCATCTAATCTTCAGCATTCTTCTGTAGCACCATATTTCGAAAACTTCTGTTCTCTTCTTGTCCAAACTATGTATCGTCCATGTTTCACTTCCATATATGGCTACACTCCATACAAATACTTTCAGCAAAGACTTCCTAACATTTAAATCTATACTCGATGTTAACAAATTTCTCTTTTTCAGAAACGCCTTCCTTGCCACTTCCAGTCTACATTTTGTATCCTCCCTACTTGCCCCCCAAACAGCAAAACTCCTTTACTGTCTGCTTAGTTCATTGGATTTTCGGACTGATGCTGTTGAGACGTATCAGGAAGGCGTTCAACTCGTCTGCACCGTGCGTTCTCTGGGGAGGCCCTATTTTACAAAGACATCAAATCTTACTCACAGCAGACAAAAAGTAGCAAAAAGATTCTTAATTCTTTAGTACCAAGAGACAACTGCATTAACACTATACAGTTCCTTCAAAAATGGCATCAACAGGTCTGTTCCGTCCACAGCTGAGTATCCTTAATTTCTCCTGCCGCTGCTGCTATCCGGCAAACATGTCCTTTTCTAGAATGAGATTTTCACTCTGCAGCGGAGTGTGCGCTGATATGAAACTTCCTGGCAGATTAAAACTGTTTAGACTCGAACTCGGGACCTTTGCCTTTCGCGGGCAAGTGCTCTACCATCTGAGCTACCCAAGCACGACTCACGCCCCGTCCTCACAGCTTTACTTCTGCCAGTACCTCGTCTCCTATCTTCCAAGCTTTACAGAAGCGCTCCTGCGAAGGTCACGAGTTCGAGTCTCGGTCGGGTACATAGTTTTAATCTGCCAGGAAGTTTCATATCAGCACACACTCCGCTGCAGAGTGAAAATCTCATTCTGGAAACATCCCCCAGGCTGTGGCTAAGCCATGTCTGCGCAATATCCTTTCTTTCAGGAGTGCTAGTTCTGCAAGGTTCGCAGGAGAGCTTCTGTACAGTTTGGAAGGTAGGAGACGAGGTACTGGCGGAAGTAAAGCTGTGAGGACAGGGCGTGAATCGTGCTTGGGTAGCTCAGTTGGTAGAGCACTTGCCCGTGAAAGGCAAAGGTCCCGAGTTCGAGTCTCCGTCCAGCACAAAGTTTTAATCTGCCAGGAAGTTTCATATCCTTTTCTGATTCGACAGGGGTTTTGTAACCAGTCTTGCGCATCTCGCCCCACACAAAAATTCCGGAGGGGTCAAATCACGTGATCGAGTAGGCCTCGGTGTAGGACCATCTCTGCCAATCCTCTTTTCTGGCGACAGTCGGTTCGAGAATCTTTGCAAAGGACGACTCAAATGTGACGGCTATACTGGAACCACATGCGCTGTCTTGTAGCTAGTGGCATGTCATGCAGAAACTCTAGCAATGCTCTCGCGGAATGATTGTTATAATAATGCCTGCCATTTAACGGCCTAGGTAGGAGATACGACCCAACTAAACAGCCACCAACAACAACAGTTGCCCTCACATTCGCGCAGAAGCGCACTTCATGAGCGCGAGAAAAGGTGGCAGGTGGATTAATCTCCCTCCAAACACGTGAATGGTGGATGTTGAACGACGTCGCTTTGTAGTAAGCACCAATCATGAGCAGTGTACGCACTCCAGGTGCATCGCTCCTTTAATAAACAAGTAGTGTGCTAGGTCAAGACGTATATCTAAATGTGTATGTGAAACAGCTATTGCAGTTGAAGAGTGAAGTGTGGCCTCTGTCCGTACAATAAGAATAATTGCAACAACAAATCAGTATAAACATGGTGTAAACACCCCCCGACAGCCGGGAAATCCGGGAAAAATACGAGAATTTTTTTACAGTTCCGAGAATTTTTTTACAGTTCCGAGAATTTTTTTACAGTTCCGAGAATTTTCATTGATTTAGTTTTCAGTTAAATTTTTGTAATTTTGGCTGGTAAGAACTGATATTCTAACAAAGAATTTTACATTTGCCCACTTCAGCAGAATAAAACATAAACGAGAGAATAACTCCAAAATAAAACTTTAGTTGCAAAGAAAATGCGTCATTTAAAACAACAAAACACAGTGCACACAAAAGCGTCTGCCAACAGTAAAATGTATCAAAGGCTTTATGACGACGACTGTATTTTATAAGCCGGCCGCAGTGGCCGAGCAGCTCTAGGCGCTTCAGTCTGGAACTGCGCGACGCTACGGTCGCAGGTTCAAATCCTGTCTCGGGCATGGATGTGTATAATGTCCGTAGGTTAGTTAGGTTTTAGTAGTTCTTAGTTCTAGGGGACTGATGACCTCAGAAGTTAAGTCCCATAGTAGTCAGAGCCATTTGAATTTTTGTATTTTGTAACAACAAACTGCTTTCGATGAGCATGACGTTATAACTGTTTACATTTCTAACAGGTCACGGTAAAATATTGCGTTTACTTTCAAAGTAAATTTCCTTTTTGCACAGGATGAATTATGTTACCTGTGAGAATATGCGATGAATTTATAAAATCACGGAGCCACTTATGCCTTATTTAAAACTTTACTGGTACATTTCTGTTTAATATATCTTAAAGGGTAACAGATACTAAAAAAAGGCGAATATTATTTGTGAAAGCTGAGCTTTTCTTGTGGCTGTACTGTATGTATATTAATACGAGGGTAATCCCAAAAGTAAGGTCTCCAATTATTTTTATAAGTACAATGACCTGTTTATTTCTACAATAAAAAATGGTTCAAGTGGCTCTGAGCACTATGCGACTTAACTGCTGAGGTCATTAGTCCCCTAGAACTTAGAACTAATTAAACCTAACTAACCTAAGGACATCACACACATCCATGCCCGAGGCAGGATTCGAACATGCGTCCGTAGCTGTCGCTCGGTTCCAGACTGTAGCGCCTAGAACCGCACGGCCACTTCAGCCGGCATTTCTGCAATAGTTTACATTCGTTTACAGCTTAAACATTTAGCTATTTTTCGATGTAATCACCATTTCTGTCGATGCATTTTTGTAGACGCTGTGGCAGTTTTTGTATGCCCATGTCATACCAGCTCGCCGCCATGCTGTTCTGTACTTCTTCTTTCATCTCGTCGTCGGAGCTGAAT
This sequence comes from Schistocerca cancellata, assembly GCF_023864275.1. Taxonomy (NCBI): domain Eukaryota; kingdom Metazoa; phylum Arthropoda; class Insecta; order Orthoptera; family Acrididae; genus Schistocerca; species Schistocerca cancellata. Next base: position 105,573,840 of record NC_064637.1, read on the forward strand.
CGCTTTCGGGCCAAATGTACTTTTAACCTAGAGAACAGGTAATAGCCACTGGGCGCCGAGTCAGGACTATAGAGAGTGGGTGGGTGATTATGTTCCACTGAAACTGTTGCAGGAGAGTAAGGTTTGCCGAGCGATGTGTGGGCGAGCGTTGTCATGGAGAATGTGTACGCCCTTGCTCAACATTCCTCTTCTCCGGTTCTGAATTGGACGTTTGAGTTTTCTCAGTGTCTCACAGTACCTGTCAGCGTTAATTGTGGTCCCAGCTATTCAGCTCCGCCGACGAGGTGAAAGAAGAGGTTCATAACTTTATGAACAGCATGGCGGCGAGCTGGTATGACATGGGCATACGAAAACTGCCACAGCGTCTACAAAAATGCATCGACAGAAATGGTGATTATATCGAAAAATAGCTAAATGTTCAAACTGTAAACTGATGCAAACCATTGTGGAACTAAACAGGTCTGTGTACTTATAAAAATATAGGTGACCTTACTTTTGGGACTACCCTCGTATAAACAATTAACGTTTCCTATTTGTGTGTTCCCACAACCTATCAGTGATATTGCTATTGAATAATTACATCTCGTGTCCTATGTTCTGAATATCTACTGTCATTGGCTCGCGAGATCACATGAAGTGAGCTACGGCGGAAAATAGCGCCTCACAATCTCGAGTTCAGTGCTTCGGAAGCTACCGTGTAGTATTTGATGGAATTCGTATTACGTCCGTTACACGAAAATATCCAGTGTACATGTTGCAGCGCACCAAATATCTTTCCAAAACGCGTCGTTTGTTTTGTGGGGTTCGTTTGGTTCAAATGGCTCTGAGCACTATGGGACTTAACAGCTATGGTCATCAGTCCCCTAGAACTTAGAACTACTTAAACCTAACTAACCTAAGGACATCACACAACACCCAGCCATCACGAGGCAGAGAAAATCCCTGACCCCGCCGGGAATCGAACCCGGGAACCCGGGCGTGGGAAGCGAGAACGCTACCGCACGACCACGAGATGCGGTCTGGGGTTCGTTTCCCAACTACGTTCTACGCTTATGTATGAAACTTTTACCATTAAAAGGATTTGTAAGATTTACAGCTTCGAGGGAAAATACACTATATGATCAAAAGTATCCGGACACCCCCAGAAACATATGTTTTTCATATTAGGTGCATTATGCTGCCACCTACTGCCAGGTAATCCATATCAGCGACGTCAGTAGTCATTAGGCATCGTAAGAGAGCAGATTGGGGTGCTCCGCGGAAGTCACGGACTTCGATCGTGGTCAGGTGATTGGGTATCACTTGTGTCATACGTCTGTACGCGAGATTTCCACACTCCTAATCATCCCTAGGTCCACTGTTTTCGATGTGACAGTGAAGTGGAAACGTGAAGAGACACGTACAGCACAAAAGCGTACAGGCCGACCTCGACTGTTGACTGACAGAGACCGGCGACAATTTAAGAGGGTCGTAATGTGTAACAGGCAGACGTCTATCCAGACCATCACACAGTAATTCCAAACTGTATCAGGATCCACTGCAAGTACTATGACAGTTAGGCGAGAGGTGAGAAAACTTGGATTTAATAGTCGAGCGGCTGCTCATAAGCCACACATCACTCTGGTAATTACCAAACGTCGCCTCGCTTGGTGTAAGGAGCGTAAACATTGGACCATTGAACAGTGGAAAAACGTTGTGTGGAGTGACGAATCACGGTACACTGTGTGGCGATCCGATGGCAGGGGGTGTGGGTATGGCGATTGCCCGGTGAACGTCATCTGCCAGCGTGTGTAGTGCCACCAGTAAAATTCGGAGGCGGTGGTGTCATTGTGTAGTCGTGTATTCATGGAGGGGACATGCGCCTCTTGTTATTTTGCGTGGCACTATCACAGCAACGGCCTACATTGATGGTTTAAGCACCTTCTTGCATCCCACTGTTGAAGAGCAATTCGGGGATGGCGATTTCAACACGATCGAGTACTTGTTCATAATGCACTGGCCTGCACAGAATCCTTACCTGAATCCTACAGAACACCTTAGGGATGTTTTGGAACGTCCACTTCGTTGCAGGGCTCACCGACCGACATCGACACCTCGCCTCAGTGCAGCAGTCGGTGAAGAATGGGCTGCCATCCCCCAAGAAACCTTCCGCACCTTATTGAACGTATGCCTGCGAGAGTGAAAGCTGTCATCAAGGCTAAGAGTGGGCACACACCATATTGAATTCCAGCATTACCGATGGAGAGCGCCACGAACTTGTAAGTCATTTTCAGCCAGGTGTCCGGATACTTTTGATCACGTAGTGTACATTGGCACTTGACACGGAAAAGTGTATTTTCACACAGGTGAAAGTGCATGTTTAGCCGGGAACTCTACGGATTTTTTTACTCGTCCGCGTGTAAGTGAAGAGGCAATACGGCCTGTACCGGATTGAATAATGCTCCCAGCAAATTATATCAAATATTTGTTTTGGTGTCCCATGCAACTCCTAGACTTTTTCGGCCTTAGTACACTACTGGCCATGAAAATTGCTACACCACGAAGATGACGTGCTACAGACGCGAAATTTAACCGACAGGAAGAAGGTGTTGTGATATGGAGGAAAGTTTCCAACCGATTTCTCATACACAAACAGCAGTTGACCGGCGTTGCCTGGTGAAACGTTGTTGTGATGCCTCGTGTAACGAGGAGAAATGCGTACCATCACGTTTCCGACTGTGATATAGGTCGGATTGTAGACTATCCGAATTGCGCTTTATCGTGTCGCGACATTGCTGCTCGCGTTGGTCGAGAACCAGTGACTGTTAGCAGAATATGGAATCGGTGAGTTCAGGAAGGAAATACGGAACGCCGTGCTGGATCCCAACGGCCTCGTATCACTAGCAGTCTAGATGACAGGCATCTTATCCGCATGGCTATAACGGATCGTGCAGCCACGTCTCAATCCCTGAGTCAACAGATGGGGACGTTTGCAAGACAACAACCATCAGCACGAACAGTTCGACGACGTTCGCAGCAGCAAGGACTATAAGCTCGGAGACCGTGGCTTCGGTTACCCTTGACGCTGCATCACAGACAGGAGCGCCTGCGATGGTGTACTCAACGACGAACCTGAGTGCACCAATGGCAAAACGTTGTTTTTTCGGATGAATCCAGGTTATGTTTACAGCATCGTGATGGTCGCATCCGTGTTTGGTGACATCGTGGTGAACGCACATCGGAAGCGTGTATTCGTCATCGCCATACTGGCGTATCATCCGGCGTGATGGTATGGGGTGCCATTGGTTACAAGTCTTGGTCACCTCTTGTTCGCATTGACGGCACTTTGAATAGTGGACGTTACATTTCAGATGTGTTACGACGCTTTGCTCTACCCTTCATTAGATCCCTGCGAAACCCTACATTTCAGCAGGATAATGCACGACCGCATGTTGCAGGTCCTGTACGGGCCTTTGTGGATACAGAAAATGTTCGACTGCTACCCTGGCCAGCACATTCTCCAGATCTCTCTCGAATTTAAAACGTCTGGTCCATGGTGGCCGAGCAACTGGCTCGTCACAATACGCCAATCACTACTCTTGATGAACTGTGGTATCGTGTTGAAGCTGCATGGGCAGCTGTACCTGTACACGCCATCCAAGCTCTGTTTGACTCAATGCCCAGGCGTATCGAGGCCGTTATTACGGCCTGAGGTGGTTGTTCTGGGTACTGATTTCTCAGGATCTATGCACCCAAATAGCATGAAAATGTAATCACGTGTCAGTTCTAGTATAATATATTTGTCCAATGAATACCTGTTTATCATCTGCATTTCTTCTTGGTGTAGCAGTTTTAATGGCCAGTAGTGTGTGTATGGCAGTTACGAGGGGGCGTACAATAAGTAATGTAACATTTATTTTTCTTGGACAATTTCGGCTGAAAAAATTCCGAATGTTGTGGGACATTGCGGTATATCCCCATTTCATGAAGTTTCGATGGGTGGCTGCGCCATACGTAGCCTTCAAAATGGTGTCTGTAACAGAGTTGCGTTCTGAGCTGAGAACTGTCATTGAGCTTCTTTTGGCTGAAAACCAGAGCACCACAGATATTCATATGCGCTTGAAGAATGTCTACGGAGACCTGGCAATGAACAAAAGCAGGGTGAGTGCTTGGGCGAGGCATCTCTTACAATTGCAACAAGGTCGCTCGAACATGACCGATCACCGCGTGTGTCGGCCGCTCTCAGCTGTGCCTCCTGCAATATCGGAACCTCATGGGAGGTGATCGACGAATCACAGTCAAACAGTGGCAAAACGTTGTTTTTTCGGATGAATCCAGGTTATGTTTACAGCATCGTGATGGTCGCATCCGTGTTTGGTGACATCGTGGTGAACGCACATCGGAAGCGTGTATTCGTCATCGCCATACTGGCGTATCATCCGGCGTGATGGTATGGGGTGCCATTGGTTACAAGTCTTGGTCACCTCTTGTTCGCATTGACGGCACTTTGAATAGTGGATGTTATATTTCAGACGGGTTACGACCCGTGGCTCTACCCTTCATTCGATCCCTGCGAAACCCTACATTTCAGCAGGATAATGCACTACCGCATGTTGCAGGTCCTGTGCGGGCCTTTCTGGATACAGAAAATGGTCGACTGCTGCCCTGACCAGCACATTCTCCAGATCTCTCGCCAATTGAAAACTTCTGGTCAGTGGTGCCGGAGCAACTGGCTGGTCAGAATACGCCAGTCACTACTGTTGATGAACTGTGGTATCGTGTTGAAGCTGCATCGGCAACTGTACCTGTACACGCCATCCAAGCTCTGTTTGACTCAATGCCCAGGCGCATCAAGGCCGTTATTCCGGCGAGAAGTGGTAGTTCTGGGTACTGATTTGTCAGGATCTATGCCCCCAAATTGCGTGAAAATGTAATCACATGTCAGTTCTAGTATGATGTATTTTTTCACTGAATACCCGTTTATCATCTGCATTTCTTCTTGGTGTAGCAATTTTAATTGGCAGTAGTGTAATTTTCACCCTTTGTAAGAAGAGCGCAGAGGAATGGGAAATCATTGTAGCGGCGATACGGGTCACAGGTTGGGATACCCAATGACGTGAACAACTTTGTCGCGGGCAGACAGTTACGGCCCGGTGGCTGGGAACCAGCGACTCCGAAACATCGAAGCTGGTCGGCTTTCGCGAGCTGCTGTAGTGAGCACCCGTGGAAGGTGGTCGCACGTCGGTGGAACAGCGAGTAGACGGCAAAGTTGTGGACGTCCACGCCTCATCACATCAGGCTTGCCCGCTCTCTAGATCTACTCTGATCAGCCAGAACATTATGACTACACTGAACTATTGTCGAAGTAAACGCGTCCACGCAATAGTCACGTCACCTGGCAAGGAATGACTGCTGGTCAGACACACGAACCGTGCATATATCAGTGAGCGTGCTGTCTACATCTACATCTACATCTACATCTACACTCCGCAAGCCACCCAACGGTGTGTGGCGGAGAGCACTTGTGCCACTGTCATTACCTCCCATTCCTGTTCCAGTCGCGTATGGTTCGCGGGAAGAACGACTGCCGGAAAGCTACCGTGCGCACTCGAATCTCTCTAATTTTGCATTCGTGATCTCGTCGGGAGGTGTAAGTAGGGGGAAGCAATATATTCGATACCTCATCCTGAAACGCACCCTCTCGAAACCTGGACAGCAAGCTACACCGCGATGCAGAGCGCCTCTCTTGCAGAGTCTGCCACTTGAGTTTGGTAAACGTCTCCTTAACGCTATCACGCTTACCGGATAACCCTGTGTCGAAACGCGCCGCTCTTCTTTGGATCTTCTCTATCTCCTCTGTCAACTCGATCTGGTACGGATCCGACACTGATGAGCAATACTCAAGTATAGGTCGAGCGGGTGTTTTGAAAGCCATCTCCTTTGTTGATGGACTACATTTTCTAAGGACTCTCCCAGTGAATCTCAACGTGGCACCCGCCTTACCAACAATTAATTTTATATCATCATTTCACTTCAAATCGTTCCGTACGCATACTCCCATATATTTTACAGAAGCAACTGCTACCAGTGTTTGTTCCGCTATCATATAATCATACAATAAAGGATCCTTCTTTCTATGTATTCGCAGTACATTACATTTGTCTATGTTAAGGGTCAGTTGCCACTCCCTGCACCAAGTGCCTATCCGCTGCAGATCTTCCTGCATTTCGCTGCAATTTTCTAATGCTGCAACTTCTGTGTATACTACAGCATCATCCGCGAAAAGCCGCATGGAACTTCCGACAATATCTACTAGGTCATTTATGTATATTGTGAAAAGCAATGGTCCCATAACACTCCCCTGTGGCACGCCAGAGGTTACTTTGTCTGTAGACGTCTCTCCATTGACAAGAACATGCTGTGTTCTGTTTGCTAAAAACTCTTCAATCCATCCATACAGCTGGTCTGATATTCCGTAGGCTCTTACTTTATCAGGCGACAGTGCGGAACTGTATCGAACGCCTTCCGGATGTCAAGGAAAATGGCATCTACCTGGGAGCCTGTATCTAATATTTTCTGGGTCTCATGAACAAATAAAGCGAGTTGGGTGTCACACGGTCGCTGTTTCCGGAATCCATGTTGATTCCTACAGAGTAGATTCTGGGTTTCCAGAGAAATGACATGATACGCGAGCAAAAAACGTGTTCTAAAATTCTACAACAGATCGATGTCAGAGATATAGGACTATAGTTTTGCGCATCTGCTCGACGACCCTTCTTGAAGACTAGAACTACCTGCGCTTTTTTCCAATCGTGTGCAACCTTCCGTACCTCTACAGACTGTCTGTGGGTAGAATGCTCGCGCACGATCTATGTGATGGCCTGGTGGCTGGGCTCTAGGATTTCGCAAACTCCACCGCTTGTCGGGTGTTCGAGGAGTGCTGTGGTAAGTGAGAAACCACCTCAAGACGTGATGTGGGGAGGCCTCACCTTAATACAGATGACGGCTGATAGGTCAGGCGGAACCAACATCAGACATTAATGCTGAGAGGAGTACAAGTGTGTGTGTGTGTGTGTGTGTGTGTGTGTGTGTGTGTGTGTGTGTTTATTTGCCTCGAATGTTTCTCTGACTGGTTTTGCTGTGTGCAATGGGGCGTTATCATGGAGGAATATGGCTTTATGCTGCCTTTGAGGCGTAGCGCCATACACCGATCCTCCCTTCGAGGCGGTTAAGTAGGACATGTGTCTCAGAGCTGGCTAGTTGCAGATGATGACGCGACACTGGACACGCACGTAGTTTATATATCAGCCGATGTTGTTGTTGTGGTCTTCAATCCTGAGACTGGTTTGATGCAGCTCTCCATGCAACTCTATCCTGTGCAAGCTTCTTCATCTCCCAGTACTTACTCCAACCTACATCCTTCTGAATCTGCTTAGTGTATACATCTCTAGGTCTACGATTTTTACTCCAATGCTAAATTTGTGATCCCATGATGCCTCAGAACATACCCTACCAACAAGTCCCTTCTTATTGTCAAGTTGTGCCACAAACTCCTCTTCTCCCCAATCCTGTTCAATACCTTCTCATCAGTTTTGTGATCTACCCATCTAATCTTCAGCATTCTTGTGTAACACCACATTTCGAAAGCTCCTGTTCTCTTCTTGTCCAAACTATTTATCGTCTATGTTTCACTTCCATACATGCCTACACTCCATACAAATACTTTCAGAAACGACTTCCTGACACTTAAATCTATACTCGATGTTAACAAATTTCTCTTCCATAGAAACGCTTATGCCATTGCCAGTCTACATTTTATATCCTCTCTACTTCGACCATCATCAGTTATTTTGCTCCCCAAATAGCAAAACTCCTTTATTACTTCAAGTGTCTCATTTCCTAATCTAATTCCCTCAGCATCACCCGACTTAATTCGACTGCATTCCATTATCCTCGTATTGCTTTTGTTGATGTTCATCTTATATCCTCCTTTCAAGACACTGTCCATTCCGTTCAACTGCTCTTCCAAGTCCTTTGCTGTCTCGGACAGAATTACAATGTCATCGGCGACCCTCAACGTTTTTATTTCTTCTCCATGGATTTTAATACCTACTCCGAATTTTTATTTTGTTTCCTTTACTGCTTGCTCAATATACAGGTTGAATAACATCGGGGATAGGCTACAACCCTGTCTCACTCCTTTCCCAACCACTGCTTCTCTTTCATGTCCCTCGACTCTTATAACTGCCATCTGGTTTCTCTATAAATTGTAAATAGCCTTTCGCTCCCTGTATTTTACCCCTGCCACCTTTAGAATTTGAAAGAGTATTCCAGTCAACATTGTCAAAAGCTTTCTCTAAGTCTACAAATGCTAGAAACGTAGGTTTGCCTTTCCTTAATGTATTTTCTAGGATATGTCGTAAGGTCAGTATTGCCTCACGTGTTCCAACATTTCTGCGGAATCCAAACTGATCTTCCCCGAGGTCGGCTTGTACCAGTTTTTCCATTCGTCTGTAAAGAATTCGCGTTAGTATTTTGCAGCTGTGTATCAGCCGATAGGGGACAGTATTGGATAAGGGAACTGTGATTTAGTTTTGATTGTGCCCACTAGAGTGCACTAAAGTAATAGAATGTTTTTCATAAATTATTCTAGTATTTTCATAAATTATTCTAGTATTTTCATAAATTATTCTAGTATTTTCATAAAGTGTTATGTCTTTTTGTGTAGGTAAAACGTTATAAATATATTTTAGCAGTATGAATGATGCGTGAGTGTGGTTTAAGGTTAATATAAAGATAATTGTTTAACGAATTATGTAGTGGGATTTAGTATGGGAACATTTCGAAGAAGTATGAATGTGGACAAAGGGGATTTTCGTAGAATAGATTTGTAAAGTAAGTTTATGGTAAAGGGAAAGTTAATTCAGGTATAAATAACAATAGTAAAAAACTTTATGCATTAACAAAACTTAAGCATATTAGATAATTTCGTCTGTAAAAAGTGCAGTCGTTAGGTTTACTATTTTGCGATTGGTTATTGATGAAAAGCGCGGACTGACGCGGGATAATGTTGTTTTGCTATTAGCTGTTGAGTAAAGTGACCAATCGTAAAGCAATATTCTCTACTGGTAGAGAAGACTTAGAGTATTCTAGAGAGGAGTCAGAGCCTAGCCATGAAACAGTTCGGACGTGTGTAGTAGTAGTTCCGACGGAAACGATAATTTGCCGGATCTAGCAGTGTTTCATACATCAGAAGTGTTGCAAAGTGACGGCATAATTATTCCGATGGGCGTGTAGAAATTTCGGAATTTTTAAGAGAATTTTGTGACGAGAAAAGACATATATTCCGCATGGCGTATTGAGCAGGTCGGTGGCTAAAAACTGTGACTGCATTAGGTACCGACAGACTTAGTATTTGGCGAGCATTCTCAATCAAAAACAAGACGTATTGTTGTAGCTATTACGTTTTCGGGAAATGCAACAACATAAACTTGCTAACGTGAGTGAAAGGGATTGTGAGTGACTGTGTTAAGACTAGCACGGGCTTGGCAGTGATACTTGTTCACTTAAGTTTCAGAATATATTAAGGACAAAATTTCCAACCTTTCATTTCGTGTGAAACTTTCTCCCGAAACGTAGCTTAGTCACTTTAATTGCAGCCCAGTTCACGTCGAAGTACAGTAGGTTTCGCTCGGCTTCCCTACTGATGATCTGCTGAGACAATGTTCACAGGTAGGTGCAGGTTCGTCGTAAAGGGACGGAAAGAACCGCGCCGCCGCACCTTCTTCCATATTCCGGTCGCTTTTCACGTAATGATCTAAATCGATAATTTGCTGTTGGTAGCGATCGGTGTTAACGGTTTCACCAGGTTTTAGCTGCTCAGAATAGATGACACCCTTCTGATCCCACCAGTCACAGAAAGCGATTTGGTTTTGCAGTGGATGTCGAGAGTTTTCCTGGATCCACTCATGATTTACGACGCTAAGGATTCTCAAAATACAGTATGTTTGAAAAAGAATTCCCTAGTTTTAATGTGTCCTAGAATCTGTACGAAGTGACATATTCTAGAAAACTACCTGGCAGATCAAAACTGTGTGCCCGACTGAGACTCGAACTCGGGACCTTCGCCTTTCGCGGGCAAGTGCTCTACCAATTTGAACTACCGAAGCACGACTCACGCCCGGTCTTCACAGCCTTACTTCTGCCAGTATCTCGTCTCCTACCTTCCAAACTTTACAGAAGCTTGGTAGAGCACTTGCCTGCGAAAGGCAAAGGTCCCGAGTTCGAGTCTCGGTCGGGCACACAGTTTTAATCTGCCAGCAAGTTTCATATCAGCGCACACTCCGCTGCAGAGTGAAAATATCATTCTCTGACATATTCTAGTTTGCGGTGTTTGATTCATCAACTCTCGAAGTTTAGCTCCCATGCTGTTGGCAGGTGTGCTTGACTTGAGATGGTACCAGTGCTGTTTTTTTCCGTACAAATAAACAGGGACGTTTACTGTGACGTAATGACAGAGTACGTCTTTCCCCAAATTGTCGGCACTGAGGCGGAAAAGGGGCTCGCGTTTTTCCAAGATGGCGCCCCATCTCATTACAGTAACCAGTTCAGTCCAGGCGTGAGTGCAGCGCAGTGCAGAGCAACTCAGCTACAGTGTGTACTCCGCGACATGTCAGTGGAACAGTTGATCGTCATAACTGCAGAATTGGGGGGGGGGGGGAGGAGGCAGAGCATCAACGTCTCTCCCAAAGTTGTCTGGTGCGGTTTGATGGAAGATTGTGTGATTGGTCCTTCCTTTTCTTTCGCTACCGCCCTTATCCCGCATTGTGCGCAGGGTCGGCAGGGTTAAGTACGGAATTGGCATGGTTAATGTTAAGGGGCGGCCGGATGCCGTTCCTGCCGCCACCCCGTATCCCCTGAGACGGAATCAGTGTACCCCAGCTGTCTGCATCTATTGTAATCCATGGATGGAATAGTGTGAACGTGTTCAGATGTCTGCGAGTCGTGTAAATGAGGCGGGACGTGGGGACCAGCCCGGTATTCCCCTAGCGGGATGTGGAAAACCGCCTAAAAACCACATCCTGGCTGGCCGGCACACCGGCCGCCGTCGTTAATCCGCCAGGCGGATTCGATCCGGGGCCGGCGCGCCTACCCGAGTCCAGGAAGCAGCGCGTTAGCGCCCTCGGCTTTCCTGGCGGGTCTGTGATTGGTCCTTTCATTTTCGTAGAAAAACCAATAAACAGGGACGTTTACTGTGACGCAATGACAGAGTACGTTTTTCCCCAAATTGTCGATACTGAGGCGGAAAAGGGGCTCGCGTTTTTCCAAGATGGCGCCGCATCTCATTACAGTAACTATGTGCGTGCGGCTCTTAATACTCGCTTTCCAGGATGGTGGATAGCCACCACAAAGCCCATACTTAACCCCACTGGACTTTTCTTTTGGGGCCGCATAAAAAATGTTGTGTACAGTGAAAAGGTCAGAGACATCCCGTCGCGGCGGTTGAGACAGTTATACCTGAAATGTGGGTGAATACGTGGCGAGAAGTGGAACATCGTCTCGACGTGTGTATCAAATGGATCCCAAGTTGACGTCTACTAACATGAAACAAAACTTGAAGGAAGTCTCTTTCATGATATGTACACATTGATGTAATTTTTCATTAAGTTCCCCATTAAATTTATACTTAAAACTAGGGAGTTCTTCTTAAAATACCCTGTATATCCATCTTTCATCACCTGTCACTATTCGATGGAGAAACGACTTCCTTCTGTATTTGGGGAGCGGCATTTCACAAATGTGATTACGAAGGCTTTCCCGGCGTAATAATTGATAATATTCTTCTCGGGTGCGAGCCGGATCATAACGTCATCTTGACACAATATTTCAGCGTTCCAACTGGCTGCCATCTTCAGGCGAGAGTGCTGGTACACGATCTTGCCGGAACTGACTTCTCAGCGCAAGCGGCGGCCCCCATATAGGCCGCAGAAGGCCCACAACGCGTGCGCGAGAAGGTGCACTAACTGTCCTCCAGCGCAAGTAAACACACTGCGCCGCCAGTGGTGGGAACAGGCGAAGTCGTGATATCGCTATCAAAAATTAAAAATTATTCCGACGATCGAAACACAGACCGTTGTTTTTTAATGTCTGATAACACCGGGTTCCAGGTCATACTTAAAAGATAACCCTTGTCTCTATTAATAAGATTATCAGATAAACGAATCTCTATGGATTCCTTTAAAACACAGCCCCAATAGCGAGATGCAGGGGCAACCATTTGTGTCCCGTCATACAGCATTCTATGTCCCTCGGTGAGACAGTGCTCCGGCACTGCAGATTTCCCAGGTTGAAGCAACCGTGTGTGCCGCTGGTGCTCGACACATCGGTCCTGAATGGTCCGGATTGTCTGATCAATACAAGCCATCCCACACTGGCAAGGGATCTTGTACATACCGGGCTTCCTCAAACCCAAGTCATCCTTAACAGAGCCAAGAAGCGCTCTAATCTTGGCTGGCGGACTAAAAATACTTGTGGTATATCTTTTTAGAATTCTTCCTATCTTCGAGGAAATGCTCCCTGTAAAAGGGAGAAAAGCAACCGATTTGCAGGTATCTTCTGGTGGTTCAGGTGAAGGTCCAAACTGGAAAGCACGACGGATCTGTTTATCTGTATAGCCATTCTGCTTGAACACAATCTTGAGATAGTCCACATCTTGTGTCAAACTTTTTCCGTCTGAAATGGCATAAGCTCTTCTTGCCAACGTCCGCAGGACCCCTGTACGCTGGAACGATGGATGACAGCTAGAAGCATGCAGGTAACGGTCCGTGTGCGTAGGCTTTCGATAAACACTGTGTCCCAGTGTCCCATCATCCTTTCTGTACACCAGGACATCCAGAAACTGAATCTTTCCATCACTTTCCACCTCCATGGTAAATTTGATGCTAGGATTCAGGGAATTAAAATGATCTAGGAGGCGGTCAAGAGCTTCTCTCCCATGAGGCCACACCATAAACGTATCGTCGACGTAGCTCCAGAAACAGGTTGGTTTGAAAGACGCCGTCTTCAGCGCCATGTCCTCAAAATCCTCCATAAAAATATTGGGGGCAATGGGCTAGAGGGCAGTTACGGCACCTTCTCGCGCACGCGTTGTGGGCCTTCTGCGGCCTATATAGGGGCCGTCGCTTGCGCTGACAAGGGAACCTCCCCATCGCACCCCCTCAGATTTAGTTATAAGTTGGCACGGTGGATAGGCCTTGAAAAACTGAACGCAGATCAATCGAGAAAACAGGAAGAAGTTTTGTGGAACTATGAAAAAAATAAGTAAAATATACAAACTGAGTAGTCCATGTGCAAGATATGTAACGGAGTGCCGTGGTTAGCGTGAGCAGTTGCGGAGCAAGAGGTTCTTGGTTCAAGTCTTCCTTTGAGTGAAAAGTTTACTTTTTTATTTTCGCAAAGTTATGATCTGTCCGTTCGTTCATTGATGTCTCTGGTCACTGTAAAAAGTTTAGTGTCTGTGTTTTGCGACCGCACCGCATAACCGTGTGATTAGTAGATGAAAGGACGTGCCTCTCCAATGGGAACCGAAAACATATTGCCCACGAAATACATCTCACGTATTTAATGCACTCTCGTCCAAAGTAGCGAACAGTCAACTGCCAGCCAGGGAGCCTCGTTAGCAGGAATACTCTCTCTTCCGTGCGCTGTAGGCGACTGACGTCGAGTGTTTCGATGTTTGTTAAAGTGTAGCGTCCCCATACTACGGCGCAGTTACCTCGCATCGGACAGACAGATGATAATTGTCTGAAAATAAAAAATTAATATTTTTCACTCGAAGGAAGGTTTGAACCAAAGACCTCTCCTTCCGCAGCTGCTCACGCTAACCACGGGACCACGGCGCTCCCGAACTCAGATTAACCTTGTTGTTGCTTATCTTACACATGGACTACTCACTTTGTATATTTTGCTTATTGTTTTCATAGTTCCACACAACTTCTTCCTGTTTTCTCGATTGATATGTGTTCAGTTTTTCAAGGCCTATCCACTGTGCCAACTTATAACTAAATCTGAGGGAGGTGCGATGGGGAGGTTCCCTTGTGAGAAGTCAGTTCCGGCGAGATCGTGTACCAGCACTCTCACCTGAAGATGGCGGCCAGTTGGACCGCTCAAATATTGTGTCAAGATGACGTTATGATCCGGCTGCACACCCGAGAAGAATATTATTTCACAAGTGGTCTTTCGATTTGCTTGCTGCCTTTCATTCACTTCAAGCGGAATCCATTTTCCCACTTTCTGCACCTTTCCCATAGCTTTCAAGCGAAGAGAAACGGCTTTCTGCGTCACATTCAATTGTTCCGTTAGTTCCTATTGAGCTTCAGTATCTTAAATGAAAAGCACCAATTTGCTTTTGTTCTATAGTATCACTTTTATTACGTTAACCGGCTTTCGGCTTACAAGACCATCTTCAGACATTTACTGAGTATTGTCACCAAAGAAGGTTTTCCGTGATTTCCCTAAATCACTTCAGGCAAATGCCGGGATGGTTCCTCTGAAAGGGCACGGCCGACTTCCTTCCCAATCCTTCCTTAATCCGATGAGACCGATGACCACGCTGCTGATCTCCTTCCCCAAAACCAACCAACCAACCAACCAACCAAAGAAGGTACAATGTTTGCAAACAGCATTGTAAGAGAAGTAGACTGATGGTTCAAATGGCCCTGAGCACTATGGGACTTAACTGCTGAGGTCATCTGTCCCCTAGAACTTAGAACTACTTAAACCTAACTAACGTAAGCACATCACACACACCGATGCCCGAGGCAGGATTCGAACCTGCGACCGTAGCAGTCGCGCGGTTCCGGACTGAAGCTCCTAGAACCGCTCGGCCACCGCGGCCGGCGAAGTAGACTGAAGCAGAAACATACAGTAACATCTTTGACAGTGTGGCGGTAATCCAAAGAAAAAGTTAAAAATTGAACAGTAAATAAATAAAAATGGAGTAGACAGGAAAAATTTTAACACAAAATAGGAAAAGCATGCCTATATAACAGTTTCTATTAATAAACAAAACTAATAAAATAAAATTAGTACTAGACAAGGCTACATGAGGAGGTATGAAACATGGAGAGTGATACACAAACGAATTAAAAGAAGAGACAATTATCAATGTAACTACAGAATACATAAGGAACTTTGTAACCTCCCCCTCACTTATCGACCTTAATGACAGGAAAAATCAAACCGCGTGTACCTAATGGAAATTTGGGAAAAGCAATCGTCACCGAAGTTAATCTGTCGGTAAAGAGAGAGGAAAGGGTTACATCTAATGAAAGGAAAAATGCAAATGAAACTGGTGGAAATTAATTTTGAAAAGGGGTAAAGGTAATAAAGAAAGTAAATGTGCGGCCGTTACGTTAACAATTAACTAGCGGTAATTAGATATTTGAGATTTGGGGGAAACTACGGTCGCCAGTCCTAAGGACAATTACTATAGTAACTGAAAAAGAAAGGTTATTACACATATAATTAGCACTAGAAGCGTGGCAACTGAAGGTTGACACGTGTAGTGTGAAAACTGAAAGTTTGTTAGAAGTAATAAATTTCGCTACACTCTGACTTAATTTAGCAAAAGAATTAATAAAACCGGAAAATTGAAAGTTAATGTAGTGACTGAAATTAATAGTGAACTTTGTTTCTGAAGCACTTCGAAATTCAGTAAAATACGGTTAGTCTTGGGCTATCTCAACAATCATTTCAAAAGCTACTTGAACGTACGCATTTCAGAAATAAGAGATTTAACTTTGAACTTGAATTAAATGATTCTGAACAATTAACAATAGTAAAATTTAGTACGTACCAAGCTGAGCTGCAGTCACAGGTAAGCTAAAATATGGTAACAAAACTCGCACTCTTAATTTGTGCTTGTGTAATCTAAATATCGTAGCCAGCTATGAATACCTTAACTGATCTTTGAAATTAAAGCAGTGAAATCGAATGATATTACTTTAATGCTGGCGTTTGAATTTCAACGACACTCGGGTTCATTCCGGAAAAGGAAGGGACCCTGCTTGGTAATGCAATTGGGACAATGAGCAACAAAGGTTCATGCTAAGTTGCTGCAATTTTGCCAGGCAAATGGAACAATTTTGAAAAGCTGTGGTCTGCCATACAGTTCTAAAACTTTACGTGCTTCCAGTCTTCCTTGTCGGTTGATTGAAGGTTTGAAGCCGTCGATCGAGGCGGTGGCGACAGTCACTCATTGTCGGGCGTCGCTGTTGCAGAAGCTGGATGTTGGCGCGCCTTCTTCTCGACACGGTCACCAGGCGAAACGGGCTCTTGATGCGCGCCAGCTAATGCTTCCCGTCCGCGACACCGTGTCAGTTTTAACATAGCAAGTCGAGCGCAATTACATGCTGCCAAACCCCGAACGCGCGGCAACTCGCGATCGATGTAATCGTTCGATAGCATAGTTTTCCCTAGGCCAGACCCAGCGTATAAATACAAATAATATTCACAAAACAAACCAATTATAAATCGACATAAATGCCTATATATACAAATAGTAAAACAATTACAATATACAAAGACACAGAAATGTTATATCCTCAGGTAACAAAATAAGGAAAAAAATTTGCAGTGCAATAGATGGAAATAGGAGGATATGCATTTCCGGCGTTACAACTTAACCAATACCAATAACATAAACAGAAATAAATAAATGCAGGAAAATGGAGGCGTTTGGGGGAACCTACAGTAAATGTAATCTTTGAGAGTGTGGTGGGACTGCATTTTAACATTAACGTTATAATCAGTGGCTGTGTAACAGTGTGCATTAAATAAATGAACAAAGTAAAATATGAACAATATTTGATGAGACAACTACAAGGGGTGTTAAACATGGACAGTAATACAAGTAACAGTTAAAAGAACGCCTTAACTATTGAAACTACAGTTTATATGGAATACAAAGACAACTTCAACATACAAGAGAACTTAATGAATACAGGAATATGGGAATATATAGGAACAGAAAGTGTGAGAAGTAAAAAACAACAGAGATGATTATATGAAGTTTAGGAGAGAAGAAGTGTTGGGTAGTATCTGCTCATTTAGGATTAGATCTGGACTGTGAGCTAGATGTTTGTTAATTTCCAGGGCTTCCAGCAGGTTGAGTTTATAGCCTTTGTTTGCTAGGTGAAGTACATGGGACACTGGCTGGTAGTTGTGACCGTCACTCAGTACATGCTCAGCAAATGCGGAGTCAAGAGCTCTGCAACCTCCAGGTGCGTTCATGTTCAGCCAGCGTAGTTGATATGTCTCTGCCTGACTGACCAATGTAAAATTTGTCACAATCAGAACAGGTGATTTTGTATACCCCACTGTTGGCTAATAACTATATCTTATCTTTGCTATTGAAAATTCACTGCGCTGTCGTGTTATTAACATAGTAGGAAAGCCTATACTTGCAGGATTTCAGTGCTTTGGCTACAATATCTGATACCTCGCCTAGATACCATTTCTTACAGACAGAGGATGGGGAAGCAGATGGGGCATAGAGAAGGGGGTATAATTTTCCTTTTTTGTTTCCTCTGCAAGATTTGCTCAGTAAGAACTGGACTGTAGTCATTTGAGTATCATCTTCATACAATAAGGCCTTATTTACGTGTGCAACAATAAGAATGCCGTGGGAATGTATTCACATCTGTTGGACGAATGTTATGAAAACAAACACTCCAAACCGACTTTTCACGTACGTCACACGCAACGAAAATCTGTAACGCAACCATCTGTGTATGGAGTGCTTATAATTATGTATTATTTATATTTTAGGACAATTAATCTGTAAAAACACACCGTCTGAAGATGAATCACTACGATTTGAAACCGGTAACGGTACCCTTCGAATAAAGGAACTGAAAGTAAATTTGTGGCTGGTTGCTGTCCCAACACCATCAACATTTTTCTTCATATAACAGCCACGGTCTACGTCATGTAAATTGCTTCAATTCCATGTCTTCGAATTTTTTCGATGCTTTCCCACGCTCTTTGTTTCTAGCGTCAAAATCACCACTTTTGAATTTTTTGAAGCACTCGAAACACTGTGTTTTTCCAAGCATGTTCGCCGAAAGCTTCGACAGTCTTTGATACGATTCTGCAGCAGTTTTCCTCAAATGATAACAGAAAATAAATGCTGTCCGCAAATCTTATTTCGTAGGCACAAAACTCGGCATGTTTACGGGTTTGAAACAGATACCGACCTAAGTAATTTGGGTTACACTCTGTTGACATTCGTCAGCCGTTACAGGAAACAGATGGCGATGCAGACGTTGTCTCAAGGGCCCCATACTGACGGCTAGCACCATCTAGAGGGTTTCATACTTCTACACCTGGTATGCTGGGGGAGGGGTGTTGTATGGTCAAAGAGGTGTTTTCTGGCATCTAAAATTTTACAAATGGTTCAAATGGCTCGGAGCACCATGGGACTTAACTTCTGAGGTCATCAGACCCCTAGAATTTAGAACTACTTAAACCTAACATCCATGGCCGAGGCAGGATTTGAACCTTCGGTCGTAGCGGTCGCACGGTTCCAGACTGTAGCGCCTAGAACCGCTCGGCCACCTCGGCCGGCTTAAAATTTTGTAAATTAAACTATTGCCGAGCGAGGTGGAGCAGTGGTTAGCACACTGAACTCGCATTCGGGAGGACGACGGTTCAAACCCGCGTCCGGTCTCCCTGATTTCCCTAAATCACGTCAGGCAAATGCCGGGATGGTTCCTTTGAAAGGGCCCAGCCGACTTCCTTCCCCATTCTCCCGTAATTCGATGGGACTGATGATCTCATTGTTTGGACCCCTCCACCCAACCACTGTGCGTGGGCAGTGTGCAGGGTTTGCCGCGCCCCCAGCTACCTCCAAACGGCGGGCTTCGCCGTCCGCCGACCTACGCAGCAGGCACGGAGCATTGCGGCAGGTCGCATTACGCGCGCCCCGTCTGCGCATGCGCACACCTCCTTTCGCGGGGCCCGGAATCGGGAACGCCGAACTCGCTTCCGCCGTGACGTCACAGCGCGGGAGGCCAACATGGCTGTTCCATTCGCGGATTCTCGAGCCTTCGCAGGCGCCAAAATTCTAGTGAGGTGCTAGACCTGAATTCACTATTGCTTCAGTTTTGGTACGTCCACACGAGATTTTTGATGATATGGACGATTATTAAATGAGAAAAACACGTTTACTGTAACCAGTCACCGTTTTATTTATTTCCACGACGCGTTTAAACCTCCATCAGCGGGTGGATTTACATTAGTTAAAGTATGACACTTCTGTGTGTGTTGTGTTACGATTTTTCGGTGGAACTTGTGTCACTGTCTAGTGGAGAAACAAGACACTATTTCAGAACATTGTTTTGGGTGTCTTCGGACAAAAATTAAACTGATATCTAACGGTAAACATAAAATAAGTAAAATAGAGTACCTCCAGTGGTCACAGGTTCCTTTCGCTGTCGTAACACATCACATGTTTACTGTCATATTTGTAAACAAATATGGCGTCTGGAATCTGCTGGGTGCAAGGTACGTATAGCAGAAGAGAAGACATAATCGCAAAGCACAAAGAATATACATCGTAACAATATTATTACAGAATGGTTATTTAAAATATTTGGAGGTGTTTGTTTTGAGGTGCCGAATACGCGCGCGCGCGTGTGTGTGTGTGTGTGTGTGTGTGTGTGTGTGTGTGTGTGTGTGTGTACTTCAGGTGGCACATAAATCGGATTTTGACAAGTTAAAACAGCTTAAACTTCATACTCGTTTATACAGTCAGATGAATTGTTGAAATGGCTTAAACTTCATTATTTGTTAATGGCAGTCAGGTGAAATGTTACAGACTTTCAGTACAATGATCGTATTGGCTACAGCAGTAAAATTATACATAAATGACAATATTTGATTGGGATTAATAGACAGATGTGTCAGGTTGGAGGCAGAAGAAGAGGGAGAGAAAGTGAGAGAGAGAGAGAGAGAGAGAGAGAGAGAGAGAGAGAGAGAGTAGAAAGAGTGATTGTATGAGAGTAAATTTTACATGCCAATGGGTCTTACGATTACATGCTACATATATTAGCTGCCTAAAGGTTTGGGTAATACATTGGTTAATGCTTTAAAATATGCAGATAGATATACAATTTCTGCCACTAGTTGATGTATATATAGTTTCAAGCTAACAAGGGGTACAAGCTGTTGGTGCGATGAATTATCTGCAAATGAGGTCAATCTCTTGAATTCTTGCCGGCTGTCATTATTTATGGTAACAATTAAGGTGTGTGTGTGTGTGTGTGTGTGTGTGTGTGTGTGTGTGTGTGTGCGTGTATTTTAATGATGTAGGCAGTTGCTCAAAACAAAGATGATACTATTGTAAATATTGTCATGTTTGTCATTTAAGATGAATTCAGGTTGTTTTATTTGGTGTTTGTATATTTGGAGTGTTTCAAGGATGTCTAGTTTTCTGCTTTTTGGTTGGATGTGTAGGGTGCTGATACTTGTGTTGTTAACATGTTTTGTTTCATGCAGGTGGGTGGCTATTGCTGATGTGTGGTATTTTTTGTTTTTTAGAGCTGCTATGTGTTCCTAGAATCTAATCTCAAATGATCTGCCCGTCTGGCCTATGCAGAAGCAGTCACAGTCCAAACATTCAATTTTGTGCACACCTGTGTGATGAAGTGGGTTTCGTGTGCCGATGTTGTGGGGTAACTTCTGTCTGTTGTAAAGGATATGCTCATGCCTTTTCCTTTGAAGACATTGGCAGTCTGATATGAAATGTTCCCTAGAAAGGGGATTGTATGGAAGATGTTATTTTCTTTTTGTTTTTTTGTGTTGTGATTGCTTTGCCATTATTGAGTGTTTTAAGGTGTATACTATGGAGCTGTTATAACCATTCTCAAAAGCTGTTTGTTTTATTATTTCAAATTCTTGATCACATTTCTCTTCAGAGAGTGGTAGTTGGATAGCTCTATTGATCATGTACCGGAATGCTGCCATTTTGTGTGCTGTGGGGTGACAAGAGGACTTGTGGATTGTGGTATGTGTTGTGGTAGGCTTCCGATAAATTCCAAACTCATGTCTGTTATTCTTTATTCTAATGGTAAGGTCTAGGAAATTTATACTGTCATCTGTTTGGTGTTCAACTGTGAATTTTATGTTTTCAAGGTAGTTGTTGAGAAACTGGTTCAACTCACTGATGTCATCTTTAGTGCCTTCATTGAAAATTTCTCTCAGCAGTCCGCTGGTACAGTCCATAGATTTGTAACTGATGTGGTGAAACACAGTATGGTAGGCAAGAGTTCCTTTAGCAGCACTTACTTTGGTGTCCAGTTCAGCACAGGGTTTTGTAAAACAATTACTCACTTTACCTGACGAACTTGCACCTCTAACACACTTCATATGTTTTTCTGTTTTCGTGTGCACTTCCAGATCGCTGGTGCCGTGATTTGCTATAGATACATAGATCCCTGGGCAACAAACCATACATTCTGCTTCCCATTGAACTCTTCCAGGACGAAACCTCGGATATTTTTCTCGGAGTTTTTCCGTAAACGCACACTTCCTCTTTGGCATGATGAGAAATTATCTTAAACAAAAGTTAAACAAAGAACGATCAAAACGTATTGTTCAGCTAAACCTTTAAAAAGTCTTCACTTACAAAACTTAATTCTAATTCTGTGCCATAAGCGGTATTTCTAAATTCACGAAACTTACCCAATGAGATGAATACGGAAAGTAAAGATGCAGCTGGATGATCAACAAGTTCGCTAAAAACACGTGTGTTACACAAAAACAAACAGCACGTAGACAATCACAGCTATGCTTTGGCAATAGATACTACCTATGGTGGAAGCAGCAGAAGGTAAAAGATACATAATTTGTATGCAATACAAATCGATATTTTCGATTTTGTGAGTGCAACAGAATTTAAGCTAGTAACAAATGATGCAATTCAGTGACCGTAGTAAAAAGTACATAAATTGTAGACGATACGACATGAAAACAAAAATCAAAAGATCTTCATTCCCAAAATCAAAAAACGCGGACATTAACAGAAATCGCAAAAAATGTATGCGGACGCTACATTTCACGTCGAAAATGAGGACATGTCCGTGTAAATCCGGACGTCTGGTAACCCTAACGAGAAAGACTGGCACAAACACCTTGTCGCGTCTAATACAACATGTGTAGATACCAGGAACATTATTTGTGTACCGTTAACTCTAGACCCATTAAA
This sequence comes from Schistocerca cancellata, assembly GCF_023864275.1. Classification (NCBI taxonomy): domain Eukaryota; kingdom Metazoa; phylum Arthropoda; class Insecta; order Orthoptera; family Acrididae; genus Schistocerca; species Schistocerca cancellata. The sequence continues at coordinate 105,596,086 of NC_064637.1, forward strand.
GGAAAGAATGTGAATACGAAAGAAATTCGTTGCTGACAGGTGTGAAAATTACCGAATTACCAGTTTAATAAGTAATCGTTTCAGAATACTAACGTGTATTTTTTACAGAACAATTGAAAAAAAAACTGCTAGAATCCGACGTCGGGAAAGATCAGTTTCGATATCGGTGAAATAACACACGAGGCAATACCGACCCTACGACTTACCTTGGAAGACAGGTTAAGGGGAGGTTTACTATCTTTTGGTTCAAAAAATCGATTTTTTTTTAAATTGAGTTTTTGGACCCATAAAAGTGTTTAGAATCCACCCCTGAAACAGTTTTCCGAATACGGAACGGAAATGTTTGTTATTCGCGGTTGAACAAAAAAATGCACCTGTCTGAAATCGGCCTTTTTCACGCACCAGTTTTTAATCTTTCGGAGGACCAGCTATTGTACCGGTGCTTGGGAGGAAACACACACAATTAAAATGAAAGTTTGAATGCGTGTGTTTGGTAGTTAGCCCCCCAAGCATTTGCATTCTGGTGCGAAGACTCTGGAGATTGCGACTTTCCTGGCAGTGAGCAGCTTCAACGAAGGGTATTCAGCAGTTCTGAAGACCATGACAACGATGGACGTCATCCTGGGACTCTATTCGACGCAGTTCGCCAAGCATTCGGACGTCCACCGGATTCAAGCGGCCGAAAACCGCTTGTCACCGGCCGTACGAGCGGCTCTGGAGCAGCGCAGGGTGGCCCAGATCGAGCAGAACGCCCTCTATGAGGAAGGACTAGTTTATGGACCCGGAATAGCAGATTGAACATACGTTGCATAATATTGCATTTATATGTAGTCAAAACTTCAAACGCATCTTTCTCGAAATGACTTTTTTTTTATCGCGCGGTGTGGTAACTTCAAATCTACTGAACCGATTGGCATGATTATTTGTTTCCGACGTAACTAAATAAATTGTCTAGGATTTTTAATCCTTTAATTCCGACCCATCAACTATAAATATTTTTACTTCGCCGACGAAGTCGAAAAATCGATGAAAAAACACTATTTTTTTTCAAATGGCCGCCATTTTGTTTCCTATGGTCTAAATAACTTAAGCGAGATGCAACTCCTAAAGAATCTTGTATATTTCGCTAACGACGACTCAATTTTGATTTGAGACGAGCCGACTGACATGTGACATATCGCGTGTGGAAGTCTACATCGAAATTTTGTTTAGTTGCAACGGACTTCCGCCTTTGCTCTTCGACATTTCCGGTCGAAAAAATTCCAGTTTGTAGAGGAAATATCAATAAACTTTTTGACCAATTTTGACATTGATGTTTATACCACATCCCGAGAAAAAAATTCTCAAAGAACATGCTTTTTTCGGGCCAAAGATAGTAAACCTCCCCTCAAGGAAAGGCAAAGCTACATCTGTAGCATTTGTAGACTTAGAGAAAGCTTTTGACAATACTGACACTCTTGAAATTCTGAAGGTAGCACGGTAAAACACAGGGAACCAAAGGCTATTTATAAAAATGGCTCTGAGCACTATGGGACTTAACATCTATGGTAATCAGTCCCCTAGAACTTAGAACTACATAAACCTAACTAACCTAAGGACATCACACAACACCCAGTCATCACGAGGCAGAGAAAATCCCTGACCCCGCCGGGAATCGAACCCGGGCATGGGAAGTGAGAACGCTACCGCACGACCGGCTATTTATAACTTGCATAGATAACAGATTGCAGTTACAACAACCGAGGGCCTGAATGGGAAGCCGTGGTTGGGAAGGGAGTGAGACAGGTTGTAGCCTATCCCCGATGTTATTCAATCTGTACATTTAGCAGGCAGTACAAGAAACCGAAGAAAAAATTGTAGGAATTAAAGTTCAGGGAAAAGAAAGAAAAAACTTGAGGTTTGCCGATGACATTCTAATAATGTCAGACAACAAAGGACATGGGTGAGCAGTCGAACCGAAGGGACAGTGGTGTGAAAAGAGGATGTAAAATGAACATCAGCAAAAGCAAAACGAGGATAATGGATTGTAGTCGAATTAAATTAGGAATTAGATTAGGAAATGAGACACTTCAATCAGTAGATGAGTTTTGCTATTTTGGCAGCAAAATAACTGATGTTGGTCTAAGTACAGTGGATGTAAAATGTAGACTGGCAATGGCAAGGAAAGCGTGTCTGAAGAAGAGAAATTTGTGAACATCAAGTATAGATTTAAGTGTCAGGAATTCTTTTCTGAAAGTATTTGTATGGAATGTAGTCATGTATGGAAGTGAAAGATGGACGATAAGTACAAGGTGTACAACTTTGCTTCCGCTGTTTGCCGATAGGTGGCGACAACGGTATGTAGTGGTCGAAATAAACAGATCGCAGACGTCAGGCAGTTAGCTTGGACCTCGGTCAACATAACCTCATTCAAACATTAGTCGATTTGTGTCTGCATCATAAAGTTGTTCGTGATTGAAAATGTCAGTTTGCGAGCCCAATTCTCGTCGTTTGCGGGAGGTGTTACTGTTTTGTTTGAATATGAAGAAAACAGCGGCTGAGTCTCATCGAATGCTCTCAGGTACGTATGGTAAGGACGCTATTAGTGAAAGAACGTGTCGTGAGTGGTTTCAACGCTTCAAGAACGGTGATGTTAACGTCGTCGACCGGCATAGTGGTGGAAGAGAGAATGTTTTCGAAGATGCAGAATTGGAGACATTGTTGACTGAAGACTCGCGTCAAACTCAAGAAGAATTGGCACGATTAGTGGGAGTGACACAGCAAGCCATTTCAAAACGTCTCGAGGCTATGGGTATGATTCAGAAAGAAAGAGCTTGGGTCCCGTTGAACGGCGTTTGTGTGTTTGTGAACACTCGCTTCAAAGGCAAAAATGGAAGGGATTTCTGCATCGCATTGTGAACGGGGACGAATAATGGGTTCATTACGATAACCCTAAACGTAAAAAATCATGGATATATATCCCGGCCACGCTTCCACGTCGACTGCCAAACCGAATATTCACGGCTCCAAAATCATGCTCTGCATTTGGTGGGACCAGCTCGGCGTCGTGTACAATGAGGTGTTAAAACCAAATGAAACAATCAGAGGTGCTCATTATCGAACGCAATTAATGCGTTTGAGCAGAGAATTAAAAGACAAATGGCCGCAATACTGCGATAGGCACGATAAAATGATTTTGCAGCACGATAACGCTCGACCCCACGTTGCAAAAGAGGTCAAAACGTACGTTTAAGTGGGAAGTCCTGCCCCACCCGCCATATTCTCCAGACATTGCTCCTTCTGACTATCATCTGTTTAGATCAATGGTGCATGGCCTGGCTGACCAACACTTCCGATGTCATGAAGAAGTCACAAATTGGATCGATTCGTCGATCGCTTCAAAAGATGAAAAATTTTTCCGACGCGGGATTCGTACACTGCCCGAAAGATGGGAGAAAGTAGTGGCCAGCGATGGAAAGTACTTTGAATGATACGTGTGTAACCAATTTGTTTCATTAAAGCCTCAAATGTTGGGAAGAAAAAAACGGTGGAAGGGAAGTTGTACACCTTGTAGTTTAGATGAGAAGAGAGCAGAAACTTTTGAAATGTGGTGCTGCAGAAGAATGCTAAAGAATAGATGGGTAGATTACGTAACTAAATGAGAAGGTGCTGAACAGAATTGGGCAGAAAAGAAATTTGTAACACAAACCGACAAGAAGACGCGAACGGCTGAGAGGGTACATTCGGAGACATCAAAGGATCACCAATTTAGTGCAAAAAATGGCTCTGAGCACTACGGGACTTAACATCTGAGGTCATAAGTCCCCTAGAGCTTAGAACTAACCTAAGGACATCACACACATCCATGACCGAGGCAGGATTCGAACCTGCGACCGTGGCGGTCGCACGGTTCCAGACGGAAGCGCCTAGAACCGTTCGGCCACACCGGCTGGCACCAATTTAGTATTGGACGGAAATGTGGCGGATAAAACTCGTAGAGGGAGAACAAGAGACGAATGCAGTAAGCAGATTAAGGATGTAGGCTGACTTATTTATTAGGCGATGAAGAGGCTTGCACAGGAGTAGTGTAGAGAGCTGCATCAAACCAATCTTCGGACTGAAGGCCCAAACAACTACTAAAATATTTTCCCAGTACAATAGAAAAGCATGTAATCACTGAAATGAGGTTTTTATCGTGCGCAAAAGAGAATTGACTCGCTGTACGTCGTTTGTTGTTATGCTTGACAACGCCTGGCGTACCAGATTCGTGCAGTCTGAGTTGACAAACAGTACAGTCGCTCGCTTGAAGGCCAGTGCAGTGGAAGGACCATTTACAAGGTGGCAGCTAATGAACTACATGAAAAAAAAATTAGGTACAAACTGTAGCGTGCACACATTTTATTCAACATGTAAACGTCACTACAGATATTCAGATTTAGGTTATGACATGTTCGATATGCCGTCATTGGCGATGATATGGCGCAGGCGAAATGCTGCACGACCTGCAGAAGTACCGGAACATGACCTCCTGAATGGTTGTTTCCAGCTCAGCGATTGTTTTGGGGTTATTGCTGTACTCTTTGTCCTCAACATTGCCCCACAAACATGTGTCGTATGTGCTCAGATCCGCAGAATATGGCGACCAATCGAGGCCCATGCCAGTGGCCTCTGGGTATCCCAAAGCCAAATTGTGGTCCCCAAAGTGCTCCTCCAGGACATCACTTTACTGCTTCGATGGGGTCGAGCTCCATCTTGCATGAACCACATCGTGTCTTAATCAGGATCGCTTTGGATAATGGGGATGAAATCATCTTCCAGAACCTTCACGTACCGTTCGGTAGCCACCGTGCCATAAAGCAATATCGCACTGATTATTCCGTGACTGGACACTGCGCAGCACACAGTCACCCGCTGAGGGTGAAGAGACTTCTCGATCGCGGAATTCGGATCCTCAGTCCCCCAAATGCACCAATATTGCTCATGGACGAATCCATCCAAATGAAAGTGGGCTTCGTCGCTAAACCAAGGCATATTCACATCGTACTAACTCCAATCATACCCCGCGCCAGCCATACCTCGCGGCCAACCGTGAAGTTTGAACGTCCTAACGCAAACTGGAAAAAATATGTTACGAGGAAAAAATATGTTCAAATGTATGTGAGTTCCTAAGGGACCAAACTGCCCAGGTCACCGGTCCCTAGACGTACACACTACTGAAACTAACGCTAAGGGCAAAGCACACACACACACACACACACACACACACACACACACACACACACACACACACACACACACACACAGCCGGCCGCGGTGGTCGTGCGGTTCTAGGCGCTGCAGTCCGAAACCGCGGGACCGCTACGGTCGCAGGTTCGAATCCTGCCTCGGGCATGGATGTGTGTGATGTCCTTAGGTTAGTTAGGTTTAAGTAGTTCTAAGTTCTAGGGGACTGATGACCTAAGAAGTTAAGTCCCATAGTGCTCAGAGCCATTTGAACCACACACACACACACACACACACACACACACACACACACACACACACACACACGCGCGCGCGCGCGCTATCGAGGCAGGACTCGAATCTCCGGCGAGAAGAGCTGCGTAATCCGTGACGCGGCCACTTCCCGCGGCTGCAGTTCAATTGTTACGATTAATCCGAATGAAAAGGAGCATTCTGTGTCGTTCCGCAAGAAATCTGTTTTATTCTATTCGCAGGCTATTGGTAAAGAACTTTCTGTTAATTGTACAGTAGTGCGGACAATATCAAAAAGTTTCAAGAGACCGGTATAACAGACAATAAACGAAGATTCGATCGTCCAAGAGTTATTACAAGTAGGGAGCGTCGAAGATAGTTTGTGTTGCATAAAAAGAGTCCTTTAAAAGTGCACACGTCCAACAACAGGACAGCGCTCAAACTATTAGCAGTGTTTTGAACGCAGTTGATATTCATGGCAGATCGATCAGAAAAAAAGGCCATTTATTTCTGAAGTGAGCCGAAGAAAACGCTTGCACTTCGCCGGAGATTATGCAAACAAATCTATTGAATTTTGGAATACTGTGCTATTTTGTGACGAATCCAAGTTTAACTTGACTGGATCTAACTGAAGGGGAAAAATATGGCGAAAAACAAATGCACACATCAAAAAAAGTTTTGCATCACCTATACAGAAAATTGGAATAGAGATCAACATAAACATCATTTACACTCTTTTTATTGCTCATGAAAAACACACATTGCATGTTGTATCACCATCCAGCGAGATCTTCAGAGGTGGTGCTCCAGACTGCTGTACACACCGGTACCTCTAATACCCAGTAGCACGTCCCCTAGTATTGATGGACTCCTGTATTCGTCGTGGCATACTATCCACAAGTTCATCGAGCCACTGTTGGTCCAGATTGTCCCACTCCTCAACGGCGATTCGGCGTCCATAAACAGCACTTTTCAATTTATCCCAGGCATGTTCGACAGGGTTCATGTGTGGAGAACATGCTGGCGACTCTAGTGGAGCGATGTCGATATCCCGAAGGAAGTCAGTCACAAGATGTGCACGATGGGGGCGCGAATTATCGTCCATGAAGACGAGTGCCTCGCCAATATGCTGCCGATATGGTTGCGCTGTCGGTCGTAGGATGGCATGCACGTATTGTACAGCCGCTACGACGCCTTCCATGACCGCCAGCGGCATACGTCGGCCCCACATAATGTCACCCCAAAACAGCAGGGAACCTCCACCTAGCTGTGGGGTTTTCATGGCGGTATGTTTTGGGTCGTTGTCTTGCTGGAAATGAAACACCCCAGTAAGGCCCAATGTCTGTGTACTAGCGTGTAAATTACCTCGCAACACGTCGATGTAACTCATAAGATTCCGTGGATTACAGGTGCGTATTCGGCTTGCGTCAAACTTCCTTTCTTCCATCAAATCCGAACACATTGAATTCGTCGCTAAATATGATAGTGTTCCAAAACTCCATTGGCTTGCTGATCTAGTCCTTGGCAAACTGCAGGCGTTCCCGCCGGTTAATTTCCGATATACAGGGTTATTACAAATGATTGAAGCGATTTCACAGCTTTACAATAACTTTATTATTTGAGATATTTTCACAATGCTTTGCACACACATACAAAAACTCAAAAAGTTTTTTTAGGCATTCACAAATGTTCGATATGTGCCCCTTTAGTGATTCGGCAGACATCAAGCCGATAATCAAGTTCCTCCCACACTCGGCGCAGCATGTCCCCATCAATGAGTTCGAAAGCATCGTTGATGCGGGCTCACAGTTCTGGCACGTTTCTTGGTAGAGGAGGTTTAAACACTGAATCTTTCACATAACCCCACAGAAAGGAATCGCATGGGGTTAAGTCGGGAGAGCGTGGAGGCCATGACATGAATTGCTGATCATGATCTCCACCACGACCGATCCATCGGTTTTCCATTCTCCTGTTTAAGAAATGCCTTACATCATGATGGAAGTGCGGTGGAGCACCATCCTGTTGAAAGATGAAGTCGGCGCTGTCGGTCTCCAGTTGTGGCACGAGCCAATTTCCAGCATGTCCAGATACACGTGTCCTGTAACGTTTTTTTCGCAGAAGAAAAAGGGGCCGTAAACTTTAAACCGTGAGATTGCACAAAACACGTTAACTTTTGGTGAATTGCGAATTTGCTGCACGAATGCGTGAGGATTCTCTACCGCCCAGATTCGCACATTGTGTCTGTTCACTTCACCATTAAGAAAAAATGTTACTTTATCACTGAAAACAACTTTCGCACTGAACGCATCGTCTTCCATGAGCTGTTGCAACCGCGCCGAAAATTGAAAGCGTTCGACTTTGTCATCGGGTGTCAGGGCTTGTAGCAATTGTAAACGGTAAGGCTTCCGCTTTAGCCTTTTCCGTAAGATTTTCCAAACCGTCGGCTGTGGTACGTTTAGCTCCCTGCTTGCTTTATTCGTCGACTTCCGCGGGCTACGCGTGAAACTTGCCCGCACGCGTTCAACCGTTTCTTCGCTCACTGCAGGCCGATCCGTCGATTTCCCCTTACAGAGGCATCCATAAGCTTTAAACTGCGCATACCATCGCCGAATGGAGTTAGCAGTTGGTGGATCTTTGTTGAACTTCGTCCTGAAGTGTCGTTGCACTGTTATGACTGACTGATGTGAGTGCATTTCAAGCACGACATACGCTTTCTCGGCTCCTGTCGCCATTTTGTCTCACTGCGCTCTCGAGCGCTCTGGCGGCGGAAACCTGAAGTGCGGCTTCAGCCGAACAAAACTATGAGTTTTTCTACGTATCTGTAGTGTGTCGTGACCATATGTCAATGAATGGAGCTACAGTGAATTTATGAAATCGCTTCAATCATTTGTAATAGCCCTGTATATAGCTATTTTCCTGGGAGAACGTCCATGCATGTTCTTCTCATTCAACACATTTCGTATAGTTTGAACACTAACCGTCTTGTCGGACGTTGAACAACCTTAGCAAACAGTTACTGCACTTGTAGCAGGTTCCTTCCGAGGAAGTGCGATGATACGCCGACGCTCTCTGGCTGTAAGCACTTTTGGACGTCCAGGACGACACTTACTGTTGTTCCAGTCTCTCTATATTTATGAATGACGTCTCGTACCGTGGTGTAGCTAACAGGGCTCTGAGGTGGTGTTAGCTTGTCGATAGCTTCTCGCTTGTGAATGGAGCAATACCACTCTCTCACGCAACGTCACTGAACGTTCCTTCTTCTTCGGCCCCATGCTGACCACAATACAGCAACATACTGGCGACTAGGCAGTCAACACTCGGTGTCTGTTGCGTCAGCAGATGGCGTTCCAGTACCTGAAAACCCGGCAATATACCGAGAAGCCACGCTCTGTGCCAATACTTTTTGTGTGCAGAGGAGATACATGTTTGCCCTTAACACTGCATTTCTTTGTTAATGGTAGGCACTGTGGGCAGGATAGTAATGTCTGGTATGTGAGGTAGCACGTACATGTGCTGCGTATCGGAAGATGCAGCGTTTGTAACAAGCAACGATAAATACGCACGTGTGCCAATACTTTTTGGTGCGATTGTATAAGTTTATCAAAGGATTGCTGCGCTTCGTTTTAGCGTGCTACGGTATGTGGCCCCGTTTTTAAGAAGGGACGTCGAACAGATGTGCAGAACTATAGACCTATATCTCTAATATCGATCAGTTGTAGAATTTTGGAACACGCATTGTGTTAGAGTATAATGACTTTTCTGGAGACTAGAAATCTGCTCTATAGGAATCAGCTCGGGTTTCGAAAAAGACGATCGTGTGAAACCCAGCTCGCCCTATTCGTCCACGAGAATCAAGAGCCATAGACACGGGTTTCCAGCTAGATGCCGTGTTTCTTGACTTGATACAATTCGTACAGTCGTTTAATGAACAAAGTAGGAGCATATGGACTATCAGACCAATTGTGTGATTGGATTAAAGAGTTCCTAGATAACAGAACGCAGCATGTCATTCTCAATGGAGAGAAGTTTTCCAAAGTAAAGAGCGATTTCAGGTGTGCCGCAGGGGACTATCGTAGGACAGTTGCTATTCACAATATATATAAATGACCTTGTGGATAACATCGGAAGTTCACTGAGGCTTTTTGCGGATGATGCTGTAGTATATCGAGAGGTTGTAACAATGGAAAATTGTACTGAAATGCAAGAGGATTTGCAACGAATTGACGCATGGTGCAGGGAATGGCAATTAAATCTCAATGTAGACAAGTGTAATGTGCTGCGAATACGTAGAAAGAAAGCTCCTTTATCATTTAGCTACAATATAACAGGTCAGCAACTGGAAGCAGTTAATTTCATAAATAATCTGGGAGTAGGCATTAGGAGTGATTTAAAATGGAATGACCATATAAAATTAATCGTCGGTAAAGCAGATACCAGACTGAGATTCACTGGAAGAATCCTAAGGACATGCAGTCCGAAAACAAAGGAAGAAGGTTAGAGTACACTCGTTCGCCCACTGCTTGAATACTTCTCACCGGTGTGGGATCCGTACCAAATAGGGTTGATAGAAGAAATAGAGAAGATCCAACGGAGAGCAGCGCGCTTCGTTACAGGATCATTTAGTAATCGCGAAAGCGTTACGGAGATGATAAACTCCAGTGGAAGACTCTACAGGAGAGACGCTCAGTAGCTCGTTACGGGCTTTTGTTGAAGTTTCGAGAACATACCTTCACCGAGGAGTCAAGCAGTATATTGCTCTCTCCTACGCGTATCTCGCGAAGAGACCATGAGAATAAAATCAGAGATTAAAGCCCACACATAGGCATACCGACAATCTTTCTTTCCACGAACAATACGAGACTGGAATAGGAGAACCGATAGAGGTACTCAAAGTACCCTCCACCGCACACCGTCAGGTGGCGTGCGGAGTATGGATGTAGATGTAGATATTTGAGTGTTCAAAAAAATGGTTCAAATGGCTCGGAGCACTATGGGACTCAACATCTTAGGTCATAAGTCCCCTAGAACTTAGAACTACTTAAACCTAACTAACCTAAGGACATCACACACACCCATGCCCGAGGCAGGATTCGAACCTGCGACCGTAGCAGTCCCGCGGTTCCGGACTGCAGCGGATATTTGAGTGTATCAGTACTACAATGGATAGGATTAATTACGTAACCATTTGTTTTCGAGATGATAGTTACAACGAACATCACTATCTCGTAGCTCCACCCTATTCCTGTCCTGTTATGCATTGGGCCCGAACCACGACGATCCTCGAAGTTTACATGAATTGAATGACGCTGGGTGTCCGAAACGTTGTTGAGAAGTCTTTCCCGGAAACAAAGGCCGTTGGCCGCACAGAGCGTTTGCGTGCGTAGTGCGTGATGTTGCGTCAGGTTGCGCAACGCAGCGGGCGCGCGCCAAAGACGCAGAGGGGCCCATCTCGCCCCAAATGGCTTCTGGCCCTTGTGGCGTGGGGCCCTGCCTTGTCCGGAGTGCGCGGGAGAGGGCACTTCCAGCGTCTGCACGAATTAACGTACGGAGCGCGGGAGCTGTGAGTCTCGAATCGCCGCTGTGCGTGTTTTGCATTAACTTTGTGTTACGGGAGCGGTATAAAGAGGCGTTTAAGGGGCTGCACACATTCAGTATTTACTGACAATACTAGTTTCTCAAACCTTCAGTACAACGAAGTGACATCACACCATCAGTAATATTAACAAAAACTGTCAGATGACAACGCCGTTTGACAGTATTAAGATGACCAACACCCAAAGGAAACCGCCTGTTGCAGTTAGGAGGCGTGTTTTTTTAAGTAAGTATCGTTTTGAAATTTAAAGTCATGGACCGTGCGGTTGGTCCCGGCGGAGGTTCGAGTCCTCCCTCAGGTGTGTGTGTGTGTGTGTGTGTGTGTGTGTGTCTCCTTAGGATAATTTAGGTCAAGTATTGTGTAAGCTTCCGGACTGATGACCTTAGCAGTTAAGTCCCATGACATTTCACATACATTTGAACATTTTTGAATTTTATAAAAGACGTGCTAAGATATCTCAATGATTTTATTTTTACATGAAATCCTGCACCTTAATCTACGTACTGACGCCATTACAGTCTGATCCTTCCTTGTTTACGTTGTGTACTGAGGGTTTAAGAGCTCTCCGATAATCGTGAGTCCCGCCGACTTTGAGGTAAGAGCTGTTATGAGATTTCTTAGTGCTAAAGGCGTGAAAGCGATCGGTATTCATCGTGGGATCTGTGCAGTTTACGGAGAAAACATTACGAGTGATGGAATGGTAAGAAAGTTGGTGAGAGCATTTAAAGATTGCCGCACAGATGTGTATGATGAACAACAGAGTGGGCGTCCTTCGCTCGTCAGTGAAAGTTTGTTGCAGGAAGTGGACAATAAGATGAGAGAAAACAGACGCTTTACGATTTCCTCCTTGCGGGATGACTTTCCTAACGTTTCTCGTAGTGTTTTGTATGGCATTGTGACCGAGCACTTGAATTACCGAAAATTGTGCGCAAGTTGGGTACCGAAAATGTTGACGGATGTGCACAAAACCAAACGTTTAGACGTTGCACTGACTTTCCTTGAGCGGTACCACAACGACGGTGCATCGGGCATCGTTTTGCTGCAAGACAATGCCCGTCCGCATGTGGCGAATCAGACCAAACATCTCATCACATCTTTTCGATGGGAAACTCTAGATCATCCTCCGTACAGCACCGATATTGCTCCCAGTGACTACCATCTGTTCCTGCACTTGAAGAAACACCTGGGCGGTCAGCGTTTTCAAGACGATGACGAAGTCAAAACAGTGGTGATGCAGTGGTTAACAAGTCAGGCGGCAGACTTCTATGAGGAGGGTATTCAAAAACTGGTACAACGTTATGACAAGTGCCTCAGTATTGACGGAAATTGTGTAGAAAAGTAGATTAAGGTACAGGATTTCATGTAAAAATAAAATTATTGAGATATCTTAGCACGTCTTTTTTTAATTTCAAAGCGGTACTTACTTAATAAACACGCCTCGTATATTAGCTTCAGCCTGCAAGCAGCAGAAAAGAACGAAAAAGACGAAACGCGTCTGAGAGTGGATGAAAAAAAAAAGGAGTAACTGATCACAGGGTAATTTACTGACTGAGATCACAACCAAGGACCAGGAAGATTTCATAAATGAGCATCCGATGAGCCCTGCATCATGTGATGAGTTGTTACCATGGGTGGGAAATAAAATAGAGAAGCAAAATACCTTATAGATAGAAGCAGTCGCCGTCGACGAGAGTTCAGGAGTAACATTCGAGATTTTTTGCGACCGGCAGGTCATTCGAGTGCTCGAAGATTAGTTTTGTAATACCAGTATAGATGGTTCAAATGGCTCTGAGCACTATGGGACTCAACATCTTAGGTCATAAGTCCCCTAGAACTTAGAACTACTTAAACCTAACTAACCTAAGGACATCACACACACCCATGCCCGAGGCAGGATTCGAACCTGCGACCGTAGCAGTCCAGCGGTTCCGGACTGCAGCGCCAGAACCGCTAGACCACCGCGGCCGGCAATACCAGTATAGACAATCAGTAAAATTCTATGCAAACTTTTGAAGCAATCATACCTGTCTGACGGAAAATATGTGTTTTATGTTCTGTAATAATTTGGTGAAACTGATATGTATTTCACAGTCACTGCGGATATATCGCGTTTTTCGAAATGGAAGATTATTTAGAAACTGCTATGAATTTCACCAACCTACACTGTATTTTGAAATTAGTACAGGAAGCAGTGTCACAGGGAATCTCCGTTGACCGCCCGAAAGTGGTATCTACGAAGTTTACCATTGTTTTGTGTTAAAAGAGAATTTGGAAGATTGAATCTGATGTACGATGTGCACAAAGGCGAATTTAAAGCATAAACAGTGTACGCTAACGCCTTGTTGCTGGTTCATGAAGCTCTGTCAAAATCTGAATGGAGAATATCGTCAGTACCTCAATTTCTGACCTAACGCGTTCGGTATGTTCTGACAGTGCTGAGAATATTTTGAGAGCCATTAATACGGGTCATCAATATATCTATTATTGGCAGTACATTGATATGCGCCGGCAGGCGGTCAATTGCTGACGCTATGAGAATGTTATTAAACGTGTGGCAGCCCCATGCACAGATTCATCATTACAGCTGATTCTTGACACTTAGCTAGTAGTCTTTCTTAGGCTATCTTTAACTTCTGCTGCCCGAACGTCCTCAGTTGCGTGTCATATTACGTTCATAATTTTCACGTCAAATACGGCTAATTCCAAGTCAATAAAACGATTTTGTAGTAAGAACTCAGCTGACAGCTGTATTTTGAAGCAAATTTGTTAATGAATTACCGATGTCATGGCTAGTAGCAATGTCATCAGGTGCCTGTAAATATTAAAACGTGGATAATTAAATGGCGAAGAATATACACCACTGGCCATTAAAATTGCCACACGACGACGATGACGTGCTACAGACGCGTAATTTAACCGACAGAAAGAAGATGCTGTGATATGCAAATGATTAGGTTTTCAGAGCATTCACACAAGGTTGGCGCCGGTGGCCAGACCTACAACGTGCTGACATGAGGAAAGTTTCCAACCGATTTCTCATACACCAACAGCAGTTGACCTGGTGAAACGTTGTTGTGATGCCTCGTGTAAGGAAGAGAAATGCGCACCGTTTCCGACTTTGATAAAGGTTGGATTGTAGCCTATCGCGATTGCGGTTTATAGTATCGCGACATTGCTGCTCGCGTTGGTCGAGATCCAATAACTGTTAGCAGAATATCGAATCGATGGGTTCAAGTTGCGTGAAAACGTGATCACATGTCTGTTCTAGTATAGTATAATTGTGCAATGAATACCCGTTTATCATCTGCATTTCTTCTTAGTGTAGCAATTTTAATGGCCAGTAGTGTACCATTTCGCGGTCAAGGCCTGTGATTTCGTGCGCAGCCCCGAATCCTCCTGAAACCGGGTTGGTAAGCAGGTAAGAGGACCGAATCCTCCCAAACTGACAGTGCGCTGCAATCCGGAACGGCGCGACAGCTAAGGTCGCAGGTTCGAATCCTGCCTCGGGCATGGATGTGTGTTATGTCCTTAGGCTAGTTAGGTTTAAGTAGTTCTAAGTTCTAGGGGACTGATGACCTCAGATCTTAAGTCCCATAGTGCTCAGAGCCATTTTTTTGAACACGCTGAATGTGGAAACCACTGACGGGACAAAGTGTTTATTAGAAAATAACGCCGAGAAATGGTTATTTCCAACATCTAGGCGCTTTATTATAAAAATATTTTTTGCCTCTATTGCGCTTCTACAGACCATTCAAATTAAGTTTTCTTAATCATCTCCTATATTCATACATCGGGCACTTATCAGTATTTAAATAAGATAAAAGATAAATCTTTTAAACATACAATACACGCGAAAAATTTTTACATCTTCTGGTGTAGCTTCATATGCTTTCCTTTGTCTGCTTGGAGTATTCGTAACGTTTAGATGTGCTACCTGCTTCAAACGGGAGGATTCGGTCCCATAGTTTTTGAGACCCTTGTTGGCTTGGGAGGATTGTGTACCATTTTTTCTGACCGCGGGAGGATTCGGGGCTGCGCCCGTTAATTCCCGTAGTGTGCCCATAGTCTGTTCGGGAACTTTTTGACTTGAATCCCGTGAGTACAAATTACAGATCCGCCAATGCACTGCCCCTTTTTTTTGTATATCTTACTAGCTGAACCGGGGATCTCTGTTCCGCCTTAAAGCCAATAAATAATCAGATTTTGGATGTTAAGTTCAATTCTTTATGAGGAAATAAAAATAAAAAATCAAGTATTTTAATGATTCTTTATGTGTTTTGGTGCATAGCTTCCACACTTCAGTTAAGTCCCTTGTGATACACGACATTTTTTGTGTTATCATCAGGCGCAACAACAAACAACTATTGTTCACTACTGGCCATTAAAATTGCTACACCGAGAACAAATGCAGATGATAAACGGGTATTCATTGGACAAATATATTATACTAGAACTTACATGTGATTACATTTTCACGCAATTTGGGTGCATAGATCCTGAGAAATCAGTACCCAGAACAACCACCTCTGGCCGCAATAACGGCCTTGATACGCCTGGGCATTGAGTCAAACAGAGCTTGGATGGCTTGTACAGGTACAGCTGCCCATGCAGCTTCAACACGATACCACAGTTCATCAAGAGTAGTGACTGCCGTATTCTGACGCGCCAGTTGCTCGGCCACTATTGACCAGACGTTTTGGCGAGAGATGCGGAGAATGTGCTAGCCAGGACAGCAGTCGAAAATTTTCTGTATCCAGAAAGGCCCGTGCAGGACCTGCATTATCCTGCTGAAATGTAGGGTTTCACCCGGAACGAATGAAGGGTAGAGCCACGGGTCGCAACACATCTGAAATGAAACGTCCACTGTTCAAAGTGCCGTCAATGCGAACAAGAGTTGACAGAGACGTGTAACCAATGGCACCCCATACCAACACGCCGGGTGATACGCCAGTATGGTGATGACGAATACACGGATGCGGCCATCATGATGCTGGAAACAGAACCTCGATTCATCCGAAAAAATGTCGTTTTGCCATTCGTGCACCCAGGTTCGTCGTTGAGTACACCATCTCAGGCGCTCCTGTCTGTGATGCAGCCTCAAGGGTGACCGCAGCCACGGTCTCCGAGCTGATAGTCATGCTGCTGCAAATGTCTTCGAACTGTTCGTGCAGATGGTTGTTGTCTTGCGAACGTGCCCATCTGTTGACTCCGTACAAGATGTCTGTCATCTCGACTGCTAGTGATACGAGGCCGTTGGAATCCAGCACGGCGTTCCGTATTACCCTCCTGAAGCCACCGATTCCATATTCCTGCTAACAGTCATTGGATCTTGACCAACGCGAGCAGCAATGTCGCGATACGATAAACTGCAATCGCGATAGGCTACAATCCGACCTTCAGTAAAGTTGGAAACGTGATGGTACGCATTTCTCCTCCTTGCACGAGACATCACAACAACGTTTCACCAGGAAACGCCGGTCAACTGCTGTTTGTGTATGAGAAATCAGTTGAAAACTTTCCTCATGTCAGCACGTTGTAGGTGTCGCCACCGGCGCCAACCTTGTGTGAATGCTGTGAAAGGCTGATCATTTGCATATCACAGCATCTTCTTCCTGTCGGTTAAATTTCGCGTCTGTAGCACGTCATCTTCGTGGTGTAGCAATTTTAATGGCCATAAGTGTATTTTTGGGTGTTTGCAAGAAAATGACGTGATTCGGGTGTTTCGCCATGAAGCATTGAATGCAGTGCTTAGGTGGCGGAGTCAGTAATGCCAATTTCACTTTCCCACTAAGGCAGCTCAATCCGTGCGTTTCTCCGAAAAACTTCAATGTGCCACAATACTCGCAAACAACGTCCATCGGCCCAGTACAAACGCAAGGATGCAAGCAATAATCAGTGCTGCAATCGTATCTACACGCTGCTCGATTCAAATCATCACGTGATAAATCTCTTCTTGTGCGTCGAAAATTACCTACATGTTGATCTCTGTTGTTCGCTCGACGATTTCGCATTGCCAACCGAGCCGTTTCACGGGCTACCTCACGTTGCTCTTGTGATTGAGAAGCACGAAGTCGAGCCATACTAACGCGGCGCTCTTCACGGGCAATTTGTTGTTCTTTTTCAGTCGTTTCATTCGCAATGTTTGGTACCCTCCTTGCATTACGGCTTTGTCGAGAAATATTCGATCGTCTTGGTCGCAGCATTGTTAATAATGATTCAAAGAAAAATAAATGATATGTACTGATACTTAACAAAAATGTTCAAATGTGTGCGAAATCTTATGGGACAACTGCTAAGGTCATCAGTCCCTAAGCTTACACACTACTTAACCTAAATTATCCTAAGGACAAACACACACAACCATGCCCGAGGGAGGACTCGAACCTCCGCCGGGACCAGCCGCACAGTCCATGACTGCAGCGCCCAAGACCGCTCGGCTAATCCCGCGCGGCTGATACTTAACCTAAGACGTTTAGCTGTCGTTTGTGTTTTGGTATTCCCTGTCAGATACGTTTTTGTAATACCACGTTTTAAATTGATGTTTAGCTGACATTTGCGTTTTGTTATTCTATGCCAGATGCGTTTTTGTTATACCACGTTTTGTAGCGGTAGAACGGGATAAAAAGTATCCTATGTCCGTCTCCTGGTTCTAAGCTACCTCTCCACCAATTTTCAGCCATATCGGTCCAGCCGTCGTTTAGCTGACATTTGCGTTTTGTTATTCCATGCCAGATGCGTTTTTGTTATACCACATTTTATAGCGGTAGAACGTGATAAGAAGTATCCTATCTCCGTCTCATGGTTCGAAGCCACCTGTCCACCAATTTTCAGCCAAATTGGTCCAGCCGTCCTTGAGTTATAAATAGTGTAACTAACACGACTTCGTTTTATACATACAGATGTCCACGACGCTGCCGTCATCTCTATATGTGCGTACCGGTATCGCAAGACTTTTGTCCCCTCAGTGTATGCTATAGTGGACATTATTGCTGATCAGCTGCACCACTTCTTGCTCGATATCTTTCCCATCGGCGAAGACACGTCACAGCGGGATAACTGTTAGACTCGCAAGGCCAGAATGATTGTCTGAGTAGCACTGTACAGAACTCAGGTTGGTGGTGTTGGTGTTGGTGTTGTTGTTGTGATCTTCAGTCCTGAGACTGGTTTGATGCAGCTCTCCATGCTACTCTATCGTGTGCAAGCTTCATCATCTCCCAGTACCTACTGCAACCTACATCCTTCTGAATCTGCTTGGTGTATTCGTCTGTTGGTCTCCTTCTACAATTTTTACCCTCCACGCTGCCCTCCATTAGTAAATTGGTATACCTTGATGCCTCAGAACATGTCCTACCAACCGATCTCTTCTTCTAGTCAAGTTTTCCACAAACTCCTCTTCTCCCCAATCCTATTCAATACCTCCTCATTAGTTACGTGATCTACCCATCTAATCTTCAGCACTCTTCTGTAGCACCAAATTTCGAAAGCTTCTATTCTCTTCTTGTCCGAACTATTTATCGTCCACGTTTCGCTTCCATAGATGGCTACACTCCGTACAAATACTCTCAGAAACGACTTCCTGACACTTAGATCTATACTCGATGTTAACAAATTTCTCTTCTTCAGAAACGCTTTCCTTGCCATTGCCAGTCTACATTTTATATCCTCTCTACTTCGACCATCATCTGTTATTTCGCTCCCCAAATAGCAAAACTCATTTACTCCTTCAAGTGTCGCATTTTCTAATCTAATTCCCTGAGCAGCACCCGACTTAATTCGACTACATTCCATTATCCTCGTTTTGCTTTTGTTGATGTTCATCTTATATGGTCCTTTCATGACACTGTCCATTCCGTTCAGTTGCTCTTGCAAGCCCTTTGCTGTCTCTGACAGAATTACAATGTAATCGGCGAATCTCAAAGTTTTTATTTCTTCTCCGTGGATTTTAATTCCTACTCCGAATTTTTCTTTTGTTTCCTTTACTGCTTGCTCAATATACAGATTGAATAACATCGGGGAGAGGCTACAACCCTGTCTCACTCCCTTCCAACCACTACTTCCCTTTCATGCCCCTCGACTCTCATAACTGCCATCTGGTTTCTGTACAAATTGTAAATAGCATTTCGCTCCCTGTATTTTACCCCTGCCACCTTCAGAATTTGAAAGAGAGTATTCTAGTCAACATTGTCAAAAGCTTTCTCTAAGTCTACCAATGCTAGAAACGTAGGTTTGCCTTTGCTTCATCTTTCTTCTAAGATAAGTCGTAGGGTTAATATTGCCTCACGTGTTCCAGTATTTTTACGGAATCCAAAGTGATCTTCCCCGAGCTCGGCTTCTACCAGTTTTTCCATTCGTCTGTAAAGAATTCGCGTTAGTATTTTGCAGCCGTGGCTTATTAAACTGGTAGTTCGGTAATTTTCACATCTGTCAACACCTGCTTTCTTTGGGATTATATTCTTCTTGATGTATGATGGTATTTAGCCTGTCTCATACATCTTGCTCACCGGATGGTAGAGTTTTGTCAGGGCTGGCTCTCCCAAGGCCGTCAGTAGTTCTAATGGAATGTTGTCTACTCCCGGGGCCTTGTTTCGACTTAGGTCTTTCAGTGCTCTGTCAAACTCTTCACGCTGTATCGTATCTCCCATTTGATCTTCATCTACATCCTCTTCCATTTCCATAATATTTTCCTCAAGAACGTCGCCCTTGTATAGACTCTCTATATACTCCTTCCACCTTTCTGCTTTCCCTTAGGTCTTCGAATTTCACGTGACCTGGATCTCGGGCGGCAGGCTGGTGTATTGTAGCCTCTGGTCTGGTGTGCTGTGGTGAGCGTGGGCCAGAGGGCAGTTGTGTGGCCTGGTGTGGTGTGGTAAATGGAAATCCCGTGTGGCTAGGGTCTCTCGTCAGGTAGACTGTTCGTCTGGTGCAAGTCTTTCGATTTGACGCCACTTCGGCGACTTGCGTGTCGATGGGGATGAAATGATGATGATGATGATGATGATGATGGTAACAACCCAGTCCCTGAGCGGACCCTACATCGCAACGTCCGCGATGTCTGGAGCTCTGAATGGTCTGTCTTGAACACGCCAAATAAGCTCCGCATGGTCAAGTCGTCCGCGGCCGTATGGAACACATCCTTGAGGAGCACGCGTAGGGACTCAGTTGTTCTCTGCCGTCTCCGAACTGGACATACGTTGTCGACCCACAGCTATCTCCTTCGCCGTGAGAACCCGCCCAAGTGTCGCTGTGATGCAGGGCTGACAGTGGTCCATCTTCTGATGGACTGCCCCCTTTTAGCCCCCTTGCGGCAGTCCTTTAATTTACCAGCTGCACTTCCTTTAATTCTAGGTGACGATGCCTCTATAGCTGACTCAGTTTTACATTTTAGCCGTGCAGCTGGGTTTTATCACTCACTCTAGTGTGGGCGCTTTCGCATGATTTCTCAGGCTACACCCACTCCAGCGACTTCTAATCGTGACGTGGATACCAAAATAGTGTCTTTCATGGTAACAAGTTGTGTTGGTACCTCTATCAACGCTTTCCAGCTGGAGGTTCTTCGTTTGTAGTAGAGTGGTTGACCTTTTACCTGATCCATCAACCACTGTAGTCTTTTTTCCTCTAGTCGACTACTCCTTTTAAGTGTCCTCTATTTTGTGTTATTGCGATGTTCATTTTAGCTCTGTAATGGAAGAGGATGTAGATAAAGATGAAATGGGAGATACGATACTGCGTGAAGAGTTTGATAGAGCACTGAAAGACCTGAGTCGAAACAAGGCCCCGGGAGTAGACAACATTTCATTACTACTATTGACAGCCTTGGGATAGCCAGTCCTGACAAAACTCTACCATCTGGTGAGCAAGATGAATAAGACAGGCGAAATACCATCAGGCATCAAGAAGAATATAATCCCAAGGAAAGCAGGTGTTGACAGATGTGAAAATTACCGAACTACCAGTTTAATAAGCCACGGCTGCAAAATACTAACGCGAATTCTTTACAGACGAATGGAAAAACTGGTAGAAGCCGAGCTCGGGGAAGATCACATTGGATTCCGTAGAAATATTGTAACACGTGAGGCAATACTGACCTTACGACTTATCTTAGAAGAAAGATTAACGAAAGGCAAACCTACGTTTCCAGCATTTGTAGACTTGGAGAAAGCTTTTGACAATGTTGACTAGAATACTCTCTTTCAAATTCTAAAGGTGGCAGGGGTAAAATACACGGAGCGGAGGCTATTTACAATTCGTACAGAAACCAGATGGCATGTATAAGAGTCGAGGGGCATGAAAGGGAAGCAGTGGTTGGGAAGGGAGTGAGACAGGGTTGTAGCCTATCCCCGATTTTATTCGATCTGTATATTGAGCAAGCAGTAAAGGAAACAAAAGAAAAATTTGGAGTAGGTATTAAAATCCATGGAGAAGAAATAAAAACTTTGAGGTTTGCCGATGACATTGTAATTCTGTCAGAGACAGCAAAGGACTTGGAAGAGCAGTTGAACGGAATGGACAGTGTCATGAAAGGAGGATATAAGATGAACATCAACAAAAGCAAAACGAGGATAATGGAATGTAGTCGAATTAAGTCGGGTGATGCTGAGGGAATTAGATTAGGAAATGAGACACTTGAAGTAGTAAAGGAGTTCTGCTATGTGGGGAGCAAAATAACTGATAATGGTCGAAGTAGAGAGGATATAAAATGAAGACTGGCAATGGCAAGGAAAGTGTTTCTGAAGAAGAGAAGTTTGTTAATATCGAGCATTGATTTAAGTGTCAGGAAGTCGTTTCTGAAAGTATTTGTATGGAGCGTGGCCATGTATGGAAGTGAGACATGGACGATAACTAGTTTGGACAAGAAGAGAATAGAAGCTTTCGAAATGTGGTGCTACAGGAGAATGCTGAAGATTAGATGGGTAGATCACGTAACTAATGAGGAGGTATTGAATAGGATTGGGGAGAAGAGGAGTTTGTGGAAAACTTGACTAGAAGACGAGATCGGTTGGTAGGACATGTTTTGAGGCATCAAGGGATCACAAATTTAGCATTGGAGGGCAGCGTGGGGGGTAAAAATCGTAGAGGGACCCAGGAGATGAATACACTAACAAGGGAACCTCCCCATCGCACCCCCCTCCGATTTAGTTATAAGTTGGCACAGTGGACAGGCCTTGAAAAACTGAACACAGATCAATCGAGAAAACAGGAAGAAGTTGTGTGGAACTATGAAAAAAATTAGCACAATATAGAAACTGAGTAGTACATGCGGAAGATAGGCAACATCAAGGAAAATCTGAGCTCAGGAGCGCCGTGGTCCCGTGGTTTGCGTGAGAAGCTGTGGAACGAGAGGTCCTTGGTTCAACCACGTGGTTGAAGGCGCAGGCGGCCAAATTTTACGACGAAGGAACTTCCAAGCTCGTCCATCGCTACAATAAGTGCCTTAATTTAAATGGCAACTATGTAGAAAAGTAGTATTTAAGTGTGGCTGTCATCTGTATATAATAAAAAAAATTTCCAATACTTTATTTATTTTTAATTCTAAAACGCAATGTACAATGTGGATAACCCTCGTATAACTAAATCTGAGGGGGGTGGGATGGGGAGGTCTCCTTATAAGCAGATTCAGAAGGATGTAGGTTGCAGTATGTACTGGGAGATGAAGAAGCTTGCACAGGATAGAGTAGGAATGAGATTTTCACTCTGCAGCGGAGTGTGCGCTGATATGAAGGCAAAGGTCCCGAGTTCGAGTCTCGGTCGGGCACACAGTTTTAATCTGCCAGGAAGTTTCAGGATAGAGTAGCATGGAGAGCTGCATCAAACCAGTCTCAGCACTGAAGACCACAACAACAAAACAACAACAACCCCTTGGTGTTCCCTCCCTGTGGGTGCAGAGGTCACGCTTTTACTGTGTAGGCCTTGGAAACTTGTCTGTTTGGAAGAGGGTACTGATGACCTCGATGTTTAGCCCCCATCAAACCCCAAACGCAACCAACCCTGAGCGGAGAAAATCTCCGACGCAGCCGGGAATCGAATCCGGGCCGTTAGGTATGACATTGCGTCGCGCTGAGCTACCAGGGGCGGACTGTGGTGTGGTGTGGTGTGTCGAGCAGCGGGACGCGCCGGCACGGGCCGGGCCACGCCCCGAATTTCGGCGCCGTATCGATCCCAGCAGAGCCGGGCCGCGTAGCGCCGTGGCGTAGTACTACGGCGGTCCGCGGCGCCACGCCACACGGCGCAGCTCGGCACTGGGGGTGCCGCAGTGCCTGGCGGAGGGCACCTGACACCGCCACTACACTGTGGCTCCTCCACTGTAGCGAGACTCACGTGGGCACTCAGTCAGAACAGGTACAGTGAGCGTGCTATCGGGACAGGCCGATCGGGCTGCCAAGGAGGCGTGAAGAGAGCAGGGTGTGGTCCAGTGTCCTATTCCCTCGCAGTGTGTCATTTCTGAACTCCACAAGAAGTGCATGGAGTGGTGGGAGGAAGAATGGCTGGCGGTGACGGCAAATAAATTGCGGTTGGTTTTAAATAGAGATGGGGCCCCTTCACGCCCGCACCAACGTGGTGGTTCAAATGGCTCTGAGCACTATGGGACTTGACTTAACGTCTGAGGTCGTCAGTCCCCTAGAACTTAAAACTGCTTAAACCTAACTAACCTAAGGACATCACACACATCCAACCCCGAGGCAGGATTCGAACCTGTGACCGTAGCAGCCGCGCGGTTTCAGACTGCGCGCCTAGAACCGCTAGACCACCGCGGCCGGCCAGCGTGGTGACCAGTTCTACTGTCACCTCCGTCAACATGTTAGTTATCTAATAAATGATGAATAACTGAAACCCTCACCTGCCGACAGGTGTTGTTGATATACCTCGATGTGGACAGCTGAAAATGTGTGCCCCGACCGGGACTCGAACCCGGGATCTCCTGCTTACATGGCAGACGCTCTATCCATCTGAGCCACCGAGGACACACATGAATAGCGCGACTGCAGGGACTTATCCCTTGCACGCTTCTCGTGAGACTCGCATTCCCAACTGTCCACAATTCTACATATGTAATGTGTGGTGTCACCGCCAGACACCACACTTGCTAGGTGGTAGCCTTTAAATCGGCCGCGGTCCGTTAGTATATGTCGGACCCGCGTGTCGCCACTATCAGTGATTGCAGACCGAGCGCCGCCACACGGCAGGTCTAGAGAGACGTCCTAGCACTCGCCTCAGTTGTACAGCCGACTTTGCTAGCGATGGTTCACTGACAAATTACGCTCTCATTTGCCGAGACGATAGTTAGCATAGCCTTCAGCTACGTCATTTGCTACGACCTAGCAAGGCGCCATTATCATTTGCTATTTATCTTGTGATGCATGTACCGTCAGACCGATGTTCACCAATTATGAAATAAAGTATTCCAGTAGTTACTTACGTTCTTTGCTACTATAAATTTCCTTAACTGTTCCAGACCTCACGCCAGCCTGCGTGAGCTTAAACGCGTGCCTTTCGGCTACCAATCATAGTGGCTTGGCTGTCTTGCCAAGTCACAACATAATGTACCTTATAGACATTTGCCCATTCACTCATTACTCATTCGCCAAAGCGTGCGCGAGTAATGAGTGATTGGGCAAATGTCTATAAGGTACATTACATATGTAGAATTGTGGACAGTTGGGAATGTGAGTCTCACGAGAAACGTGCTAGAGATAAGTCCCTGCAGTCGCGCTATTCATCTGTGTCCTCGGTGGCTCAGATGGATAGAGCGTCTGCCATGTAAGCAGGAGATCCCGGGTTCGGGTCCCGGTCGGGGCACACATTTTTCAGCTGTCCACGTCGAGGTATATCAACAACGTCTGTCGGCAGCTGAGGGTTTCAGTTAGTCATCATTTATTCCAGGGAAAAGCTGCACGGTCATCAACAGTATTCTGCTCTTTCGATAACAGTTACTGTCTTCATATATATGGTTATCTAATAGGTGGATCACAGGATGCTGGGCTGTGATGTTATCCGTGCGTCTGGGCAAGACTGTGCGCCGGCCGGAGTGGCCGAGCGGTTCTAGGCGCTTCAGTCCGGAACCGCGCGACTGCTACGGTCGCAGGTTCGAATCCTGTCTCGGTCATGGATGTGTGTGATGTCTTTAGGTTAGTTAGGTTTACGTAGTTCTAAGTTCTGGGAGACTTATTACGTCAGAAGTTGAGTCCCATAGTGCTCAGAGCCATTTGAACCATTTTTAAGACTACGCATTAACACGGTCCATCAGGTGTTAGTGGACGAAACTCGAATGAGGGTAGCAATTTGAAGAGCAGAGGGACAAAAGTGCCAAGGCTCGTGCCGTGGGAAAAAAACCTCTGCGATAGTGGGATGGGTAGTAAGAGCAGTAGTGGCTTACTAGCTGCGATAGTTCATGCAAGGTTGGATTTGTTAGTATAGGTGTCATGCATCATCACCGTGGCAAGCGATGGCAATGTATCCCAGTTGCTGCAGCCGCTGCATTCCTGGAACAATCGTGATCGTTATATCTTAGTGGGAGATCGGCCACAGATCATCTCACTATGGGGTTGGGGGGGAGGGGGGAGGCTTGTCTGCATGCAGTGTAAGGTACGGCTTCCCTGCGTGGTGCCAGCTATTCGGCAGTGTGTTCCAGCTGGATGTCCAGTAATGGCTCACCTGTACCGTTGTGTTTGCGTGTGCTTGGCCATAGATGTTAGGTCCTTACAAGTACGAGTGTGGACCCAAAAGAAAACGGACTCCGAGGGCGCTGCCACTCGTAGATGTAGTGCAGGGTTCTCACGCTAGATGGTGTTAGTAGAGACCTTCATGAAACAGCTGTGCAGACGGCGTCAGTGTAGAGATGAACGTGCAAGTGTGGTATTGTGTTTCTCTGACTGTTGGCGGGTTACCTCTGTGAAGTCGTTATGGCAACTTTAAAAGAACAAAGAGTGTGGCCGGCCGCGGTGGCCGTGCGGTTCTGGCGCTGCAGTCCGGAACCGCGAGGCTGCTGCGGTCGCGGGTTCGAGTCCTGCCTCGGGCATGGGTGTGTGTGGTGTCCTTAGGTTGGTTAGGTTTAAGTAGTTCTAAGTTCTAGGGGACTTATGACCTAAGATGTTGAGTCCCATAGTGCTCAGAGCCATTTGAACCATTTTTGAACAAAGAGTGTGTGAGAAATTTTGTTTCCTGCTTAAAAAAAACTGCAACGGAGACACCCAAAATGCTTCAGGAAGCTTTCCAGGAGAACGCTATGAGCCGCACACAGGTTTTCGAGTGGTTTGAGCACTTTAAACGTGGTGAGATGTGTGTTGGAGACCAAGCTCGTTCTGGACGCCCTTCAACATCGCGAAATGAGAACATTGAAAAGGTCCACCAAACGAACAACGAGGATCGTCGCCAAACGATCGGCCAAATTTCAGCAGAGACAGGAATCAGTTGGAGCTCGTGCCAGCGGATTTTGAGTGAGGATTTGCACACGAGGCGTGTTGCTGCTAAATTTGTTCCGCGCCTTCTCACACAGGCGCAAAAAACCATCTGCATGAATGTGTGTCAGGACTTGAAAACAGAGATTGCACGTGAGCCAAACTTCTTCAACAAAGTCATTACAGGGGATGAGAGTTGGTGTTACGGGTATAACCCAGAAACGGAGCAAGCGTCAAGCCAGTGGCGGACTCCCAACTCTCCCAGACCAAAAAAAGAAAGGCAAGTGAGATCAAATGTGAAGACGATGATCATTGTCTTTTTTGATGTTCGTGGCATTGTGCATCGGAAATTCGTACCCCCCCCCCTGGCCAGACAGTTAACCAGCACTTTTACTTGGATGTTTTAAGGCGTCTGCGAGAGGATGTGAGGAGGAAACGCCCGGAACTTTGGTCACCAGGTGACTGGTTTCTGCATCACGACAGCGCCCCAGCACACACGGTCTTACAAGTGACCCACAATTTGGCATCTCAGAGGTGGTCTGTCGTTCCCCACGCTCCGTATTCGCCGGACCTAGCCCCGTGCGACTTTTTCCTATTTCCACGAATGAAAAACACGCTAAAAGGGGAGCGTTATGACGATGTGGAGGCGGTAAAAACAGCTTCGCAAAGGGCACTGGACAATATCAAACTTGAAGAGTTCCAAACATGCTTCCAACAGTGGGAAAAGAGACATGACAAGTGCATCGCATGTAATGGAGAGTATTTAGAAGGTGACTGAAGTAATTTTGTAAAAAGGTTCATCAATAAGTTTTTTATGACAACAATCCGGTTTCTTTTGGGTCTCCCCTCGTATGTCTTTTGGTCTTTTATGTTTCCATCTATGGTTGTGGTCGTAGTTCCCCAGATTCAGAATAAACGGGTTCGGCGAATGTCTGGAGATTCTGTGTAGTCTTGTGGTGAGTTTGTGGATTACCTCCGTGAGAGTCTCAAGTCGGTATTCCCGGTGCAGGTCCGCGATGCGTGTGTATCGTGGAGCATTGCTTATGGTTTTGAGTACTTTGTTTTGTATGAGCTGCAGACGGCGCAGGCGTGTGGGCGCAGCGAATCCCCAGGAAGTCAACAACTCGGCCGTGGCGTTCCTCCTGCCGGTTGCTCAGGCGGGAGGAAGTGACCCTCACGCGTCTTCGGATCGGGCACTGTCCTCTCACACATAGCTTTCCATTACAGCGGGAGGATCCCCCGGTTTGTGATGCTTGTGGTGTGCACATCTCTGTCCGGCACATTTTAACAGACTGCATTTTATACCGTGATGCAAGGGCAGAAGCACAAGTTGATGGGGATCTGCCCTGTGTTTTAGCCAATGATGAGACGTGTGTGTCTAGGGTTTTAGAGTTTTGTGATATGTCTGGACTCTGGCCTAAGCTTTTAGGCTGGAGGTTTTAGTGTACTGCAAAGTGACTAGCTCCTCACTTTTCTTCCTTGCGGTCAGCCAGCCACTTCCATCTGCTATATTGTCTTAGCTCCTTCTACCACTTTCTTCCTGTGTTGTCCATGTTTTACTGCTGACGGCATGCTTCGTCCCACGGTTCGGTGTGGGTAGGCACAAATTCAAATGGCTCTGAGCACTATGGGACTTAACATCGGAGGTCATCAGTCCCCTAGAACTTAGAACTACTTAAACCTAACTAACCTAAGGACATCACACACATCCATGCCGGAGGCAGGATTCGAACCTGCGACCGTAGCGGTCGCACGGTTCCAGACTGGAGCGCCTACAACCGCTCGGCCACACCAGCCAGCGTGTAGGCACATATTTTCCCAACCTTGTTACCTATATTTTACGTTCTGTTTTATCTTACTGTTATGATTATTTTCTTGACACCAGTCTCAATCAGTTACTGAGCGGGCGCTGAAGACCTTGCCGTCGTGCGTCCAAAAAACCCTCTCCATCCATCCATCAATCCATCTCTCTTACTCGTGATCACCACCACCGCAAACACCGCTGTCATCACCCACTTGACATCCACTGCTGGATAAAACCTGGCTCCAAATTTTTTTGAAAGTTGTGCTGTTGCAATGTTACCCGCTCCAGTCACGGTTGGCGTCGTCAGGACTGACAGATGACAGCACTAACAATCGATACACACTGAGGTGACAAAAGTCGTGGGATAGCAATATGCACACATGCAGATCAATTCTTCAAAATGACAGTCACAATCGCATTATTTATTCTACCGCCAACCGGTTTCAACTCGCGATGGGGTCATCTTCAGGGCAATTTACGCTGTAAAGTTATAATACTACACTAATGGCCATTAAAATTGCCACACCACGAAGATGACGTGCTACAGACGCGAAATTTAACCGACAGGAAGAAGATGCTGTGATATGCAAATGATTAGCTTTTCAGAGCATTCACATAAGGTTGGCGCCGGTGGCGACACCTACAACGTGCTGACATGAGGAAAGTTTACGACCGATTTCTCATACACAGACAGCAATTGACCGGCGTCGCCTGGTGAAACGTTGATGTGATGCCTCGTGTAAGGAGGAGAAATGCGTACCATCACGTTTCCGACTTTGATAAAGGTCGGATTGTAGTCTAGGACCTGGAAGAGCAGCTGATCGGAATGGACAGTGTCTTGAGAGGAGGATATAACATGAACATCAACAAAAGGAAAAGAGGATAATGGAATGGAAAAGGAGGATAATGGAATGTAATCGAATTAAATCGGGTAATGCTGAGGGAATTAAATTAGGAAATGAAACGCTTAAGGTAGTTTTGTAGTTTGGGGAGCAAAATAACTGATGATGGTCGAAGTAGAGAGGATATAAAATGTAGACTAGCAATTGCAACGAAAGCGTTTCTGAGGAACAAAAATTGTTAACATCGAGTATAGATTTAAGTGTCAGAAAGTCTTTTCGGAAAGTATTTGTATGGAGCATAGCCGTGTATGGAAGTGAAACATGGACGATAAACAGTTTAGGCGAAACATGGATGATAAATAGTTTGGACAAGAAGAGAATAGAAGCTTTCGAAATGTGGTGCTACAGAAGAATGCTGAAGATTAGATGGGTAGATCATACAACTAATGAGGAGGTATTGAATGGGATTGGGGAGAAGTTTCTGGTCCAACTTGACTAGAAGAAGGGATCGGTTGGTAGGACATGTTCTGAGGCATTAAGGGATCACCAATTTAGTATTGGAGGGCAGCGTCGAGGGTAAAGATGGTAGAGGAAGAGATGAATACACTATGCAGATTCTGAAGGATATAGGTTGCAGTAGGTACTGGGAGACGAAGAAGCTGGCACAGGATAGAGTATCATGGAGAGCTGCATCAAACCAGTCTCTGGACTGAAGACAACAACACTTCAAATGCAGTAAACTGTAGACGAACCATGAATTCACGACACCCAGCGTTTTTATATACAAATAAATGAATTATTGTCAAGGACGTTAGAGCTAATATTGATAGAAGGATGAAGGGATGAAGGGACCGGCCGTGGTGGCCGAGCGGTTCTAGGCGCTACAGTCTGGACCCGCGCGACCGCTACGGTCGCAGGTTCGAATCCTGCCTCGGGCATGGATGTGTGTTACGTCCTTAGGTTAGTTAGGTTTAAGTAGTTTTACGTTCTAGGGGACTGATGACCTCAGATGTTAAGTCCCATAGTGCTCAGAGCCATTTGAAGGATGTAATAAGCTGCTAAAATTATTACCTGATATTAGAAGCATACTGTCATTATAATATGCACCATAGTCACTGTCCCTTTGGCATCACCATTGATCCTCCCTTCACGGGAATAAGCTCCGGCTAATTTAGCCTCTCCCAGCGGCTTGGACGACCTCCTTTCGGCCCTCCCGCCGGGATGAGGTCATTTTAACTCGGCTGCGTATTGGGCACTGCCATTTTAGCCATAATCATTTGGTGCAACCCCGCCACTTTGTACACATTGCGCCCATGTTTTAACTTTCCGCCACTTAGTGACGGAATGCCCATTTTTCAAACGTTTACGTTCCCAACATTGGTTTGCCGTCTGAGTTATCGGCCATTTTAGCAAATGACGCGCGGGCTGTCGATCGCGTTTTACTTGTTATACTTTTTATCCGGTAAAGCAATATGGCGAAAGCCATATAATTTTTAGTTAGGTTTGATGCAGCTCTCCATACTACTCTATCCCGTGGAAGCTTCATTTCCCAATACCTACTGCAACCTACATCCTTCTGAATCTGCTTATTGTATTCATCTCTTGGTCTCCGAATTTTACCCTCCATGCTGCCCTCCAATACTAAATTGGTGATCCCTTGATGCCTCAGAACATGTCCTACCAACCGATCCCTTCTTCTAGTCAAGCTGCCACAAACTCCTCCCCAATCCTATTCAATACCTCCTCATTAGTTATGTGATCTACCCATGTAATCTTCAGCATTCTTCTGTAGCTCACATTTCGAAAGCTTCTATTTTCTTGTCAAAACTATTTATCGTCCATGTTTCACTTCTATACATGGCTACACTCCATACAAATACTTTCAGAAACGACTTCGTGACACTTAAATCTACACTCGATGTTAATAAATTTCTCTTCTTCAGAAACGCTTTCCTTGCCAGTCTACATTTTATATCCTCTCTACTTCGACCAGCATCAGTTATTATGCTCTCCGAATACCAAAACTCCTTTACTACTTTAAGTGTCTCATTTCCTAATCTAATTCCCTCAGCATCACCCGACTTAATTCGACTGCATTGCATTATCCTCGTATTGCTTTTGTTGATGTTCATCTTATATCCTCCTTTCAAGACACTGTCCATTCCGTTCAACTGCTCTTCCAAGTCCTTTGCTGACTCTGACAGAATTACAATGTCATCGGCGACCTTCAACGTTTTTACTTCTTCTCCATGGATTTTAATACCTACTCCGAATTTTTCTTTTGTTTCCTTTACTGCTTGCTCAATATACAGATTGGATAACATCGGGGATAGGCTACAACTCTGTCTCACTCCTTTCCCAACCGCTGCTTCCCTGTCGTGCCCCTCGACTCTTATAACTGCCATCTGGTTTCTGTACAAATTGTAAATAGCTTTTCGTTCCCTGTATTTTACCCCTGCTACCTTCAGAATTTGAAAGAGAGTATTCTAGTCAACATTGTCAAAAGCTTTCTCTAAGTCTACAAATGCTAGGTATTGCCTCACGTGTTCCCACATTTCTACGGAATCCAGACTGATCTTCCCCGAGGTCGGCTTCTACCAGTTTTTCCATTCGTCTGTAAAGAATGTAACTTAGTATCAATCCCTATTCGACAGCCGTCGGCAGAGAGCGTTTGGCGGGTTGCCTATCGTCGTGTTGTGGCAGGCGCCTGGCTCCGCTGCAGCGACCGTGGTTGAGCCAACTCCTGCTATTCTGTGCAACCAACCCTTCTTATAGTTTTAACGCACTGTCAACAGGCAACGTCGCCACTTCCCTGTTTCAAGCGCCGTGTTAACTGATCTAATCGAAGAGTACACGAATAATGACAACTCTGGGCGACTACAACTAACGATGAAGTCTTGACTGAGTCGTATCTCCAACATTCGTCTGTTTGACGTCAACGCTTCCTGCGTGCTGTTCTACATGGACATGTACAACTATTGGACAAAACTATGGAAACAGCGCGAGGATGCAGTCTTGAACATAAATGCAGATGGTAGCCAGGCCTGGATGTTACACTGTTTGTTTGACCACGAACGGTACAGGTGCAGTGTTCTCAATACGTTAAAAGCGTCGTCCACGAAGAGAACAGAGTTCAGTGTAATTGGGAATGCTTTATGTCGGAGATAAGTGACTTCGAACGTGGGAAAATTGTTGGTGTTCGTATTATGGGTGCTTGCGTAACCAAGGTGTCGGAAGTGTTTGGTTTTCCAAGAGACGTCGATTGAAGATTTATACTGCATAGAGGGAAAGCGGAAAAAATTACGCGCTGAATCACAATACATCTAATAGTGTTTAGCGAAGAGGACATCGTCTTCCGTCAAATGATACCCACGTGGGTTCACAGGGCGTAACCATAACGCACAGGTTTTGATCGAAACTACCGGTAACAGATCTAGCAGCCCGCCTCTGAACTGCCTCGATGTCTTGCTTTAATCTTGCCTGGTGGGGATCCAAAACACTGGAGCAGTGCTCAAGAACGAGTCGCACAACTCTTCTATACGCAGTCTCCTTTACAGGTGAACCACACTTTCCAAAAATTCTCTCAATTACCCGATGTTGACAGTTCGCCTTCCCTGCTACCTACCTTCCGTGCTCGTTCGATTTCGTAT
The DNA here is from genome assembly GCF_023864275.1 of Schistocerca cancellata. Classification (NCBI taxonomy): domain Eukaryota; kingdom Metazoa; phylum Arthropoda; class Insecta; order Orthoptera; family Acrididae; genus Schistocerca; species Schistocerca cancellata. The sequence continues at coordinate 105,628,821 of NC_064637.1, forward strand.
CACGTTCCACCCAGATATTTAATCGACGTGACGTGTGTTAAATACCACATCATTAATGCTGTATTCGAAAATTATTAGAGTTGGGAGAAACCGACTGATTAAAACCGATACCGGTATTTTAGTCTGCATAGCCGATTCTTTTCGGTATTTTTAGTGTCAGTTACAGCACGGTTTTTTTTTCATTTTTTGCTAATAAACAGGTGCAAAGACCGGCTTATCAATTTTCCATAGTGATAGTGGTATAATTTTTTTTTTATATGAAACTTTTTTTAAAACCGCGATCTGTAGATTGCGGTTTATTGGTACAATCCTGAAGCGATGCTGTCCTTCAACAAAGGAAATTGCTTACAATACTTCGTTCAGTCTTATTGTTCGTCTGTGTGGGACCCTTACCAGTTGGGTCTGATTCAAGAGATTGAGAAGGTCCAAATAAGAGCGGCAAGTTTCGTGACTGGTACATTTAACCATCGCGAGAGCGTTACAAATCTCATAGACAGTTTGAAGTGGGACACACTTGCAGATAGACGACGCGCTAAACGGAAGAGGCTGCTCACTAAATTCCAAAATCCGATCTTCGCCAAGAATGTAGAGCATATACGAGGGCTATCCACAAAGTACATTACGTTTTGGAATTTAAAATAAATAAAGTATTGGAAATTTTTTTTATTATATACAGATGAAAGCCACGCTTAAATACTACTTTTCTACATAGTCGCCATTTAAATTAAGGCACTTATCGTAGCGATGGACGAGCTTGGAAATTCCTTCGTCGTAAAATTCGGCCGCCTGCGCCTTCAACCACGTGGTTACCTCTTCTTGAAGCTGTGCGTCGTCATCAAAACGCTGTATAGCCAACCACTTCTTCATTGCTGGGAATAAGTGGAAGTCGCTCGGTGCCAGGTCGGGACTGTACGGCGGATGAGGAAACAACTCCCACTTAAAAGATTCGAGAACTTCACGAGTGGCATTTGCCGTGTGGGCCCGGGCGTTGTCGTGAATCAGCAAGATCTTTGAGCCCAACTTTCCCCTGCGCTTGTTTTGTATTGCTCTTCTGAGGTTGTGCAGAGTTTGGCAATACCTTTGAGAGTTTATTGTAGTGCCTCTTTCCAGGAAATCCACGAAAATCACACCTTTTCTGTCCCAAAAGAAGAGGTAACCACGTGGTTGAAGGCGCAGGCGGCCGAATTTTACGACGAAGGAATTTCCAAGCTCGTCCATCGCTACGATAAGTGCCTTAATTTAAATGGCAGCTATGTAGAAAAGTAGTATTTAAGTGTGGCTTTCATCTGTATGTAATAAAAAAAATTCCAATACTTTATTTATTTTTAATTCCAAAACGTAATGTACTTTGTGGATAGCCCTCGTATTATTACCACCGACTTTCAAATCTCGCAATGATCACCTTTCAAAGACAAGGAAAATTAGAGCTTGTACTAAGGCGTTCAGACAGCCGTTTTCCCCTCGCGCGATCCACGAGTGGAACGGGGGAGGGGGGGGGGCAATAAGACTTTGGTGCGAATAGTGCCCTCTGCCACAGACCGCTTGGTGGCTAGCGGAGTATATATGTAGATGTAGAGTCTGTGGATAATAACTGAATACACAATTTCGTTGGCGGTTCATTGTGAAGAATTGACACCATTAAAAACTGTCGATGCAGGGAAGTGACCAGTCTGTGACCATCCGCTCCCGCCGCCGCTGCGCCCTCCTACACCATCTCCGCCATCTTTGCTTGGTTGGGAGTCCACGTTCATTACTGGAAGCTGAAACGCCGGCTAACCCCGCTGGACAGAACAGATGATTAGGATTGTGGAAAGGGCCAAATAAGGTGTAGGTCAGGTTCACTCAAAATTGCAATTTAATGACACCTTTAAACCAAAATAGCCGAAGCTTTAGAACTACGAGTTTCAAAAAGCCAATTATTTCACGGCTGAAGGCCTCCAAACAAGAAATTTTAAAGCAAGAAGATAAACCTCAAGTGGTAAATCATGCAGTTAAAATTTCAAATAAAATATATACATATATACATATACATATATACAGCGAGACTGAGAGCCTCAAGACAAGGGTGAATAGACAAAGATAAACAAGATGCAATACAAACGGCTGAAGGCCCATAATAAAATTTTCAAGGTTTTAACAATAAATTACCATAACCTTTCAAAGGCAGAAGGCAGCAATTTTTTTAGGATACGGATTTAAGTGGCTGGAGGCCCACAGTTCATTTTCCAACACACAAAAAATACATTAAATCCAGTAACAACAAGAATTTTTTAAATCATTGGCTATGATAGATTATAAACAGACAATTAAACACCGAAACGGCACTCAGAAGTCTCCAGGGAGGTCGGTCTGCCCTCGTTCACTTAGGTGAGGCAGGTGGTGAGCCCGACTACACTTGATCCATCGGAACCCAACCAGGGGGCAGCCACGGACCGATTGATAAAACGACTTGCTTGCCACCAATTGCTACATGAGAACTCAAACACTAATGTTACGAACGCGATTATCCACAATGAAATATATATTAGCTGTCAAAACTACACACTATGTTGGACAGCGACAACAGGTGAGGAAAGGACGCTGCCTGAATTTCCGTCAGTGCCCAGGGCAGGCAACCGGAACACTGACGGCCACAAGGCAGAAAATTCTGCTTGTGCACTTGAATTGTAGTCAACCAATATAGTTAACTGCATCGCATGTCGGCTAAATTTCGGCAATAGAAACACTCGGTGTTGCTCACAGGAAAACCTCCCCAACAGCGAACTACCGAAACGAACCACCACAGCATGAATGAAATGGGTAGTTGAAACCGCTACTCAACTTTGACGTCCTGGGTCGGTGAACCACGAGGCTCATAGCAATGGGACAGCTCCACACACGCTCCGACACTGCGCAGGGATCGCCAGCGGACCCAGCCGACTGCGCCGCCCGGAGATAACTTCCCTGGTCCCCTGCAACCGACCGACTCCCTGCAGAACCCCTAGCCGGAAACTATATGCACAAAACCAAAGATGGTTCACGGTGCAAATATCGATACACATTGCTGCTGCCACCCGCAGAAGGAAGAAGAATCACGATGTAACCGCAACAAGGGCGGGAAACCAAACACAGACAGACAGCGAAGTTCACGAAAACGCATAGTTGGGATTGGGCACGTCTCAGAAGCAATGGCAATAAGAAACCGAAAATCGTGTATTTCGGAAACCGGTTATTTCTGCGATAACCGCCATCCCTACTCACCTGCGTTAACTTACATGTTTCCACATTTACAGTGGTTGCGCCCATACAAGCCGCGTGTGTGTAGCTGTTTGTTAGATGTTCAACGCGTAATTTGAACAATTTTTTTTTCCGAAATGATATGGACCGAGTCATTTTACAGGATGTGTATATTATTAATTTTAAAATTACTGAAGATATTATTTTTCATGCATACCCATGCAGCTACAATTAAAAACTATTTTTTGTAGGTTACCAGTTTACAAATAAAAATTCCTCGATATAATAGGGGTTGCCCAGGCGAAATGATTTTAGGTTATCTGTAAAATTTGCTTTTCTGCCTGTTAAATGATCAGTTTCCATTGCCACAGATTGAAAGCGTTTGTGAACCACTGGCAGCTTCAATAATGGGCAACGAAGGCCATTTTTCTCTTTTAGTGTTATTGATATGGAATCACTATTATTCTCAAATGGCGATGGATTAATTAAAACGAATTTAATTAGCAAATGTATATTATGACGGTGCTGTTTGAACCTTTAAATTCTCGGAGAGGTATCCATAAGACGACAGCGGGTGATCACCACGTAGCATTCTTACGCTTGTTTTTATACAAACAGTTATCCTTTCTAAATTATTTCTTTATATACACTCCTGGAAATTGAAATAAGAACACCGTGAATTCATTGTCCCAGGAAGGGGAAACTTTATTGACACATTCCTGGGGTCAGATACATCACATGATCACACTGACAGAACCACAGGCACATAGACACAGGCAACAGAGCATGCACAATGTCGGCACTAGTACAGTGTATATCCACCTTTCGCAGCAATGCAGGCTGCTATTCTCCCATGGAGACGATCGTAGAGATGCTGGATGTAGTCCTGTGGAACGGCTTGCCATGCCATTTCCATCTGGCGCCTCAGTTGGACCAGCGTTCGTGCTGGACGTGCAGACCGCGTGAGACGACGCTTCATCCAGTCCCAAACATGCTCAATGGGGGACAGATCCGGAGATCTTGCTGGCCAGGGTAGTTGACTTACACCTTCTAGAGCACGTTGGGTGACACGGGATACATGCGGACGTGCATTGTCCTGTTGGAACAGCAAGTTCCCTTGCCGGTCTAGGAATGGTAGAACGATGGGTTCGATGACGGTTTGGATGTACCGTGCACTATTCAGTGTCCCCTCGACGATCACCAGTGGTGTACGGCCAGTGTAGGAGATCGCTCCCCACACCATGATGCCGGGTGTTGGCCCTGTGTGCCTCGGTCGTATGCAGTCCTGATTGTGGCGCTCACCTGCACGGCGCCAAACACGCATACGACCATCATTGGCACCAAGGCAGAAGCGACTCGCATCGCTGAAGACGACACGTCTCCATTCGTCCCTCCATTCACGCCTGTCGCGACACCACTGGAGGCGGGCTGCACGATGTTGGGGCGTGAGCGGAAGACGGCCTAACGGTGTGCGGGACCGTAGCCCAGCTTCATGGAGACGGTTGCGAATGGTCCTCGCCGATACCCCAGGAGCAACAGTGTCCCTAATTTGCTGGGAAGTGGCGGTGCGGTCCCCTACGGCACTGCGTAGGATCCTACGGTCTTGGCGTGCATCCGTGCGTCGCTGCGGTCCGGTCCCAGGTCGACGGGCACGTGCACTTTCCGCCGACCACTGGCGACAACATCGATGTACTGTGGAGACCTCACGCCCCACGTGTTGAGCAATTCGGCGGTACGTCCACCCGGCCTCCCGCATGCCCACTATACGCCCTCGCTCAAAGTCCGTCAACTGCACATACGGTTCACGTCCACGCTGTCGCGGCATGCTACCAGTGTTAAAGACTGCGATGGAGCTCCGTATGCCACGGCAAACTGGCTGACACTGACAGCGGCGGTGCACAAATGCTGCGCAGCTAGCGCCATTCGACGGCCAACACCGCGGTTCCTGGTGCGTCCGCTGTGCCGTGCGTGTGATCATTGCTTGTACAGCCCTCTCGCAGTGTCCGGAGCAAGTATGGTGGGTCTGACACACCGGTGTCAATGTGTTCTTTTTTCCATTTCCAGGAGTGTAGTATTCAGTGGGAATATGCTTAATATATTATGAAGTTGATTGGTTTGTTCCGAGAAGAGCAAAAGTAGCCGAACTTAATTGTTTGAGCAGCTCAGTAATACGCATCTTCCAGGTCGAGTTTCCAACAATATCTACACCCAAAAATTTGGAGCATTCTGTCCTATTACTGACTCCTGGTCATGTGCTACATCAGATGTTTCTTATACAAAACTGAATACAGTCTGACTGCCCAAAATTTAGAGACTGTCATTTTCAGAGAATCACTTAATAATTCTTTGAGAAACAACATTAACAATTTGTTCTGTTGTTCTCACTCGAATAGGATTTATTGTACGAATGGCGTATAATAAGTAATGCAACACACTTTTACTTGTCAAGTTTCGGTTGAAAAGATGCAAAATTTGTTGAGGGACATGTGGAGTATTCCCGTTTCAGCTCCTTACAGTTTCATGAAATTCTACATAGGCTTCAAAATGGCGTCTGTAAATGAAGTGCGTTAGTTTCCTTTGGCGGAAGACCAGAGCATCGCAGATATTCGTAGGCGCTTGCAGAATGTCTTCGGAGACCTTGCAGTAAACAAAAGCACGGTGAATCGTTGGGTGAGGCATTCGTCATCAATGAAACAAGGTTGCGCAAACCTGTCCGGCCGGCCGGCCGCACACAGCTGCAGTGTCGGAACGTGCGGACACTCTCCGGTGACCGGCGGATCACAATCATCTCCCTCCACAGCTGGATGTCTGTGTTGGTAGCTCTGACACTCTAGTCCACCAGTTGGGGCACTCAAAGGTGTGTGGCTACAAGGTTCCTCGTCGTCAAACAGAAGACCATAAAGAACAATTGAGGACCACGTGGTTGCACTCCGCGGGAAGCAGTACGTGGATAATGAGGAGTTCATTGTTGCGGCAAGACGTTGACACTGACGTCGACGTGTAGTGTGTTACCATGCTGCCATACAGGTCCTCCCAGTAAGGTGGCCTAAGGCCGTCTCACTAAATGGAGATTACGTTGGAAAATATGGTTTTGTAGCCAAAAGAGTGAGAAATATTATGTATTGGAATCCTGGAAAAAGACCAACTTGCTTTCAGAAAAAAAGTTTTGCATTGCTTATTGTACGATCCTTGTACGAGGGTAATCCCAAAAGGGAGGTCTCCTATTTTTTTTTATAAGTAATGAACTCTGTGTGGCAGTTGGTCACACTGTTATGAAGAGTGCTTAACGCGCTGTGCGTATACATGCGCACGCCGCGCTGAGGCGCTCAGTCTTGTCTTGGCAGCCGTTGAGAATGGAGCTCGCGTTGGATGTTACCGCCAAGTGCGAATCTACATCTACATCTACATTTATACTCCGCAAGCCACCCAACGGTGTGTGGCGGAGGGCACTTTACGTGCCACTGTCATTACCTCCCTTTCCTGTTCCAGTCGCGTATGGTTCGCGGGAAGAACGACTGTCTGAAAGCAATATATTCGATACCTCATCCAGAAACGCACCCTCTCGAAACCTGGCGAGCAAGCTACAGCGCGATGCAGAGCGCCTCTCTTGCCACTTGAGTTTGTTAAACATCTCCGTAACGCTATCACGGTTACCAAATAACCCTGTGACGAAACGCGCCGCTCTTCTTTGGATCTTCTCTATCTCCTCCGTCAACCCTATCTGGTACGGATCCCACACTGATGAGCAATACTCAAGTATAGGTCGAACGAGTGTTTTGTAAGCCACCTCCTTTGTTGATGGACTACATTTTCTAAGGACTCTCCCAATGAATCTCAACCTGGTACCCGCCTTACCAACAATTAATTTTATATGATCATTCCACTTCAAATCGTTCCGCACGCATACTCCCAGATATTTTACAGAAGTAACTGCTACCAGTGTTTGTTCCGCTATCATATAATCATACAATAAAGGATCCTTCTTTCTGTGTATTCGCAATACATTACATTTGTCTATGTTAAGGGTCATTTGCTCTCCCTGCACCAAGTGCCTATCCGCTGCAGATCTTCCTGCATTTCGCTACAATTTTCTAATGCTGCAACTTCTCTGTATACTACAGCATCATCCGCGAAAAGCCGCATGGAACTTCCGACACTATCTACTAGGTCATTTATATATATTGTGAATAGCAATGGTCCCATAACACTCCCCTGTGGCACACCAGTTATTCGGTTTTTGAACGCAAAGGGCACTGCGCCGATTGAAATCCATCGCCAATTGACGGAAGTGTACGGTGAGTCGTGCATGGATGTCAAAAATGTTCGTAAGTGGTGTAGAGAGTTTGCAGCTGGTCCGACCGAAATTCGCGACGAACAAAGCAGCGGGAGACCGTCAGTTTCTGAGGAGACAGTGTTGAAGGTTGAGCAAAGCATGCGTGAAGAGCGGCGGATCACCCTGGATGATCTGTGACATTGGTTCCTGAGGTTTCCCGAAGCACCGCTCACAGAATTTTTACGAAAACATCGAACTACCGGAAGGTGTGCGCAAGATGGGTGCCACGCATACTGACTAAGGACCACATGCGGCAACGATTCTTCACCGCCTTGCAGCCGAACAGGATAACTTTCTGGACTCAATTATCACGGGTGACGAAACCTGGGCATACCACTTTACACCTGAGACCAAGCACCTATCACGCCAATGGTGGCATCCTTCTTCGCCAAAGCCGCGGAAATTCAAAGACAGTGTGCCGGTAAAGTCATGACAACAGTTTTTTGGGATCGGAAAGGGTATTGTTGGTCGACTTTATGCCCAGTGGGACCACAATTAACGCTGACAGGTACTGTGAGAATCTGAAAAAACGGGCAGTTGAGAAGTGGAGAAGAGGAATGTTGAGCAAGGGCGTACACATTCTCCGTGACAACGCTCGCCCACACATCGCTCGGCAAACCTTACTCTCCTGCACCAATTTCAGTGAAACATAATCACCCACCCACTCTGTAGTCCTGACTTGGCGCCCTGTTCCCTAGATTAAAAGAACATTTGGCGAGTAAGCGATTCAGCTCCGACGACGAGGTGAAAGAAGAGGTTCATAACTTTCTGAACAGCATGGCGGACAGTTGGTATGACGTGGGCATAGAAAAACTGCCACAGCGTCTACAAAAATGCATCGACAGAAATGGTGATTATGTTGAAAAATAGCTAATTGTTCAAGCTGTAAACTGATGTAAACCATTGCAGAAATAAACAGGTCTATGTACTTATAAAAAAAAATGAGTCCTTACTTTCGGTTCAAATGGCTCTGAGCACTATGGGATTCAACTTCTCAGGTCATCAGTCCCCTAGAACTCAGAACTACTTAAACCTAACTAACCTAAGGACATCACACACATCCATTCCCGAGGCAGGATTCGAACCTGCGACCGTAGCGGTCTCGCGGTTCCAGACTGCAGCGCCTAGAACCGCACGGCCACTTCGGCCGGCCCTTACTTTCGGGGTTACCCTCGTAACACTAGAATCGTCTGCAAAAAGTACCAATTCTGTTTGATGAACGTTGAGTGGGATAACTATTCAGGGCCTTTCACAAGTCTCATAACAGGCTTCTAGGGGCTGTAGATGGGGCAATAGATAAAGTTTAGACAGCTGAACCATGTCCGGAAACGTACCGATTAGATGTAAGACAACTCTGTAAGACCGGATCACTTTCAAATCTCCCCTTGACGTACGCCCACAGCGGAGACAATTAGCTTGTGAGCCGTGTACTCAACAGGAGACCATGCTTGTCGTCGGGTTGTTTCCTGCGTTGCGAAGGATGTCCTCTTCAGAGTGTGAAGTGCGGTGAGTCCGTGGAGCGCCATAGTCAACCCTTTCTAGTTGCGATTCCATCAGTTTTTCGCAGTCACTGTTGGAGTCGAACGAAACTGTTGTGTGACAACGAACCTGAGGAGGTCCGGAAAATATTCTCGATACGAGAGTTGTGCACCTACACCATTACCTAGCGTATCCTGAAAAGAAAATTAAAATGTGAACTGATCTTCTGACTTTAGATCCAAACGGAACATTTCAGGCGTGGGTCCGTTATCAACTCTTTTGTCGACTTACGAGGAGAACACGGCAAATGCCGCATCTGTTCTCGGCGCTTCAGTCTCGAACCGCGCGACCGCTACGTCGCAGGTTCGAATCCTGCCTCGGGCATGCATGTGTGTGATGTCATTAGGTTAGTTAGGTTTAAGTAGTTCTGTGTTCTAGGGGACTGATGACCTCAGAAGTTAAGTCCCATAGTGCTCAGAGCCATTTGAACCATTTTTTGCCGCATCTGATTTTCTAGAGACTTCTCTCAATGGAAGGAGAACACGTGTCACTGCCTACTCAAAGAGACTCGACCGTTTGTGAGAAAACGACGGTCAAAGTTTCCGAGCTGCTTCGTGTGCCTTTTGGCGAGTAAGTAGTTCATCCTAAGCGGTGGCTAGCTTAGCGACTTCACATTTTTGCGCCCCGTGTTCAAAAACCGATTATTATTTCCCAAGACCGTGCGATATTATTACACGAATGATTCCCAACGTAGGCTGTATTGAAATATCGTTATTCGTCTACTGGCGGTATGTCTGGTGAAGGAATAACAAAGCAGTAAATGAATGAGAGAATAATTTGAAATGGTTTTCGGCGAAATTCCTGTAACGTATCCTGATTCATAAGCAGTTTTCTTGATCCGCTATGCGTGGTTTGCAGCGAAATTATTGCCAACGCGTGAAGTCTTCAGAAATGTTAACACCTGGGGGAGATTCACACGAAGAAATGTCACTTAGAAAAATCTGCCTTTGCGTATTGCTTGTGGTATTCGGTATTTGAATGTTTCGAATGTTTCTGGGATCGTTATAATCCAAGTGAATGTACCAAATCTTTCTGAAGAATAAACAAAAGAATAGAATGTAAGGATTAATAAAAGCATTGATGTAAGAATAACATACAAGAACATGAGAATTTAAAAATATTGTAATCCCTGTAAGTACCATACAGATATGTTATGTATGTGTGAGACTTAATGTGAAACCCAATTGCTGTTTTACAGCTGATACTTGACACGAGGATAATGGAATGTAGTCGAATTAAATCGGGTGATGCTGAGGGAATTAGATTAGGAAATGAGACACTTAAGTGTAGCCATGTATGGAAGTGAAACATGGACGATAAATAGTTTGGACAAGAAGAGAACAGAAGCTTTCGAAATGTGGTGCTACAGAAGAATGCTGAAGATTACATGGGTAGATCACATAACTAATGAGGAGGTATTGAATAGAATTGGAGAGGAGAGAAATTTGTGGCACAACTTGACAAGAACGAGGGACCGATTGGTAGGACATGTTCTGAGGCATCAAGGGCTCACTAATTTAGCATTGGAGGGCAGCGTGGAGGGTAAAAATCGTAGAGGGAGAGCAAGAGATGAATACACTAAACAGATTCAGAAGGATGTAGGCTGCAGTAGGTACTGGGAGATGAAGAACCTTGCATAGGATAGAGTAGCATGGAGAGCTGCACCAAACTAGTCTCTGGACTGAAGACCACAACAACAACAACAACAACAACAACAACTTGACTCGAAACATTCGAGTAGTAACCTTGGACGAACATGGGTAGAGAAGTGGAAAAAAATAAGCAAAATAAATAAAAGCAGTAATCGGGCATCGAACACAGGGCGCAAAAGTGAGACCGCCGCGACACTAGCCACCGTTTCGGCTGAGATTATTGCCCTTTAAAAGGCATCTAAATTACGTCGAAAACGTTTACCGTCATTTTCTCAGTCGCAGTCGAGTATCTATGGATAAGACGAGACGCGTGTTCCCTTGTTTTGTCTCCTCTTTTGCTGAGCGAAGTTTCTGGGAAATCGAGTTGTGGCAATCGCATTGTTGTCCAATTAAGCCCCTCGACAGCCCCCGAAAGCCCGTAACAGGATTTGTGAAGCAACCTGTATAAGCAACAGGAGTGGTCGCAAAACTGAACCATGTGAGGCTCCCTTTGTTATTTCTCCCGTCTCCACACTTTTTTCCTCCTTCGGGATTATTTGAATTATTAGGCACATTTTTTTTTTAAATTCTGTTTGATAAGTTTGATTGATACAAGTTGTTTGTAGCGCCATCGTTTGCATAATTAGAGTTTTGCTGAGAGAGTGGCAGCGAGCAGTTGATGCAGGAGTGGCGCTGCTGTTGCAGGAGAGGCGTCGGCGTCGGCGGCGGGCGCTGCGCCGGCGGCGGGCGGCGTCGCCGTCGGGGCCGCCTCGGCCTCCAGCGGTGCGGGGGCGGCGCTGCGCGCCTGGGCGTCCCGGCGGCGGCCGCTGACGCTGGGCTGCCCCCGCGCCGCCCCCGCCGCCCCAGTCGTGGGCTGGCTGCTGCACGACCGGCCGCTGGCGCTGCGGGACGACGGCCGACGGTCGCTGCTCGCCGACGGCTCGCTGCACATCGCCAAGGTGAGAACTCCGGCTCCTGACGGTGCCGCCCGAGCGCCGTCCGAAACGTCGCCGACGTAGCTCGTCTCTCTCACGGTTCCTAGCGCAGTACCGCACCTGTGGCCAAAGTACTAACTCGAATTATTTAGGAGACTGTTTTCGACATGGAACTGTCAACAGGACCTTAAGGGAGTCTTGAACTGTGAATTTACCTTCAAAATCTTGTCTTAGAGAATTTACTTCATTTACTATACTTGAGTATCGCTCATCAGTGTGGGATCCGTACCAGATCGGGTTGACGGAGAAGATAGAGAAGATCCAAAGAAGAGCGGCGCGTTTCGTCACAGGGTTATTTGGTAACCGTGATAGCGTTACGGAGATGTTTAGCAAACTCGAGTGGCAGACTCTGCAAGAGAGGCGCTCTGCATCGCGGTGTAGCTTGCTGTCCAGGTTTCGAGAGGGTGCGTTTCTGGATGAGGTATCGAATATATTGCTTCCCCCTACTTATACCTCCCGAGGAGATCACGAATGTAAAATTAGAGAGATTCGAGCGCGCATGGAGGCTTTCCGGCAGTCGTTCTTCCCGCGAACCATACGCGACTGCGACTGGAACAGAAAAGGGATGTAATGACAGTGGCATGTAAAGTGTCCTCCGCCACACACCGTTGTGTGGCTTGCGGAGTATAAATGTTCATGTAGATGTGCTAGCGATTCATCAAGAACTTAAACACATTTAATCACACTATGTGAGCGTGGAAGTGGTTGCCTGTGACACTGAAGAAACAAATTAATTTTTTTTTAATAAATGGAAATTTTATTCGTAAAACCCTTTTTTGGTTTAAACAGATTTAAAATTATAATCAGAAAGCACCCCGTAAATATCTAGTTACAATTTATTCAGAGGCAGAAATAACTTTTTTTGATAGTATGAGCTTTCGGGCTGAGGACGTTGCCGCTCCCTTCTGACACGGCCGTAGTCACGACCGCTCACAACAACCTCTGAAAGACTACACTGGTGCAAATCTGCAACAACTCACACAAACACATAAACCATGCACCCCGTAGGAGGGATGGAAATGGTACAAAACACTCACTTTAAAAAAAAATTACTTGCCACCGAAAATGCAACTTGTTTTTAAAGGAAAACTCTTACGGTGGAAGGATGGCAACTTTATATAGTAAAATGACCATTTAAATAAAAACCCATGTAACGCAGTGTTACATAAAATGTACATGCACTACATTACACATATACCTCCGCTCAAGATGATAGGCAAGGTAAAAACATATTTCAGGAGTTTGGCCTTTACACCTTAACCAATAAATTCGTTAACATCGAATCCGACAAACATGACAGAGGCAGCTATTAACGTACGGCAGACCGACAGACCGTAACTGCCTAACAAATGCCGACGGGAGACAGACGAGCAAGCTGGGGACGAGAGACTGACCAAGAAAACAAGTAGAATTAAACAAGTAAATGCAACAACACATCACGAATCACTTAACTTCTAATAAACTGCGATGTCTGGCGAAGACCTGGCGCAGCACCCACAAAACGCTCTCCCGAACCGTCCGCTGCCAGCCGCTTCAACGGACGCAGGAAGGCGCGCCGATCTCCCGTCTCACGGCATCGCAGCTCGCGCCGGCCAGACCGATGTCGTGGGTTGATCCCTGTTGCTCTCGTGTCGGCCGCGAACCCACTACCCCTCGCTATACGGCGCGGCCCACTGGACTCACGTGGCGACCTCACATGCGCCGACGCTCAAGGCGGACAAGTCATCTTGTGTCTCAGTGCGCGACCGACCGACCAACCGATCGATCCAACCGCCAATGACCATTGCCTGAGCAAACTCGAGCAGACTGGCGGCCAACACATACTAGCACTCCGGACGACAGACACACTGACTGCTCCACACTGACCCGGCTGACCATCTGGCGAGCTCATAGCGCCCCTTAAGTGCACGTGAACAGGCAACGTATCCCCTTTCGCACAAGAGGGAGACACCAAAGCTGCGATTGCCACAGCGGCGCCACCGCCAGAAACGGAGGGCGACTGCTTCACACAACGCGCTGCGACGCGCTCTTCAAAACTGCAGTTTTTACCACGGCTCAATCCTGTAATGGACGAATTTCCTATGGTTGACCATACTAATGTTGGTACATCGATAGTTGAAATGGAGGACAGTGAGACGTCAGCTGGTATAAATTTATATTCAAAATGAATAAATTCCTCCAGCTGTATTTAAGGTGACGATTTTATTTTGGCAACTAGTTTCAACGTTCTAACATCATCATCTTCAGGCCCATTTCCTTGTTGTCGTCAAGTGCTTGCGGCTGATACTAGTAGTCAGTAGGGAGATACGGACGTGCTCCGTGTGGAAGGTGGTTAGCAACCTGACACCTGCGGATTTTTTTTTATTTCCAGAGTTGAAGAGCCCGTTGAAAGGTCGAAGATTTTCAACAATAGACGACATAAAAGAAAATTAGCCGACGGTGTTTAGCGCGCTGAACACTACTGGCCATTAAAATTGCTACACCACGAAGATGACGTGCTACAGACGCGAAATTTAACCGACAGGAAGAAGATGCTGTGATATGCAAATGCTTTTCACAGCATTCACACAAGGTTGTCGACGTACTGAGATGAGGAAAGTTTCCAACCGATTTCTCATACACAAACAGCAGTTCACCGGCGTTGCCAGGTGAGTCGTTGTTGTGATGCCTCGTGTAAGGAGGAGAAATGCATACCATCACGACTTTGATAAAGGTCGGATTGTAGCCTATCGCGATTGCAGTTTATCGTATCGCCACATTGCTGCTCGCGTTGGTGGAGATCCAATGACTGTTAGCAGAATATGGAATCGGTGGGTTCAGGAGGGTAATACGGAACGCCGTGCTGGATCCCAACAGCCTCTTATCACTAGCTGTCGAGATGACAGGCATCTTATCCGCATGGCTGTAACGGATCGTGCAACCACGTCTCGATCCCTGAGTCAACAGATGGGGACGTTTGCAAGACAACAACCATCTGCACGAACAGTTCGACGACGTTTGCAGCAGCATGGACTATCAGCTCGGAGACCGTGGCTGCGGTTAGTCTTGACGCTGCATCACAGCTAGGAGCGCCTGCGATGGTGTACTCAATGACGAACCTGGGTGCACGAATGGCAAAACGTCATTTTTACTGATGAATCCAGGTTCTGTTTACAGCATCGTGAAGGTCGCATCCGTGTTTGGCGACATCGCGGTGAACGCACATTGGAAACGTGTATTCGTCATCGCCATACTGGCGTATCACCCGGCGTGATGGTATGGGGTGCCATTGTTACACATCTCGGTCACCACTTGTTCGCATTGAGGGCACTTTGAACAGTGGACGTTACATTTCAGATGTGTTACGACCCTTTGCTCTATCCTTCATTCGATCCCTGCGAAACCCTACATTTCAGCAGGATAATGCACTACTGCATGTTGCAGGTCCTGTCCGGGCCTTTCTCGATACAGAAAATGTTCGACTGCTGCCCTGGCCAGCACATTCTCCAGATCTCTCGCCAATTGAAAACTTCTGGTCAATGGTGGCGGAGCAACTGGCTGGTCAGAATACGCCAGTCACTACTCTTGATGGACTGTGGTATCGTGTTGAACCTGCATGGGCAGCTGTACCTGTACACGCCATCCAAGCTCTGTTTGACTGTATGCCCGGGCGTATCAAGGCCGTTATTACCGCCAGAGGTGGTGGTTCTGGGTATTGATTTCTCAGGATCTATGCACCCAAATTGCGTGAAAATGTAATGACATGTCAGTTCTAGTATAATATATTCGTCCAATGAATACCCGTTTATCACCTGCATTTCTTCTCGGTGTAGCAATTTAAATGACAGTAGTGTAGCAAGAGGCATATCAAGACTGCTTCCGGAAGTGAGAACGGCGTTGGGAGCGGTGTATCAAATTGTGGAGGAGAGTATTTCGAAGAAGGCCAGGCACAGAATGTAAAACGTAAGCGTAGGAAAATTTTGTGGACAGAGTGCGGGAACATTGTGAACAGTCGTCGTATAAGTAAAATCGGGTCTCTTGCGTGTGTGCTTTCGTCCTCAGTCTGCGTCCTAAACCTTGTACTTTAGGACGCCAATCCTGCAGTTGGATAGTTTCGCGCTCTTAATCCACATTTAAAAGAACCTGCCTGTCATTACACGAATTGCAGATTTTACCCAAGTATTTCTACAATTCCTTTACCGAGCGAGGTGGCGCAATGGTTAGCACACTGGACTCGCATTCGGGAGGACGACGGTTCACTCCCGCTTCCGGTCATCCTGACTTAGATTTTCCGTGATTTCCCTAAATCGCTCCAGGTAAATGCCGGGATGGTTCTTTTCGAAGGGCACGGCCGACTTCCTTTCCCGCCCTTTCCAAATCCGATGAGACCGATGACCTCGCTGTTTGGTCTCTTCCCCCCAAACAACCCAACAATTCCTACCGCCGTTGTCTCACGGGACGTGAGAACGCCCGTGGACGGGAAGCGAAGTGGCGTCAGAGCGTGGAATTCCACGTTCCACTGCAGTGCAAAGCGTGAAATGAAGTCTGGCATGTCTGATTTTTGCCTCGTCGAGAGGAGCGTGACCAAAGAGATGCGACATCGTTTTTACGTTACAAGCTGAACTTGCGAGACGCCATATCGTATGAAGTTAAGCTCAGTATTTGGTGGATTTTCTTTACCTTAGAGTACGTGGTACGAAAATAGGCTGTTTCAAGGCATCAGTAAACTGGGGACCCGTTTTAGACACGATTTGTTACGAAAGTTAATTTAGTGACTGAAGTTAATAGTGAGCTTTCTTTCTGAAGCACATCGAAATTTAGTAAAATACGGTTAGTCTTGGACTACCTCAACAATCATTTCAAAAGCTATTTGAATCTACGCAATTCAGAAATAAGAGATTTAACTTTGAACTTCAATTAAATGATTCTGAACAATTAACAATAGTGAAATTTAGTACGTACCAAGCTGAGCTGCAGTCTCAGGTAAGCTAAAATACGGTAACAAAACTCGCACTCTTAATTTGTGCTTGTGTAATCTAAATATTGTAGCCAGCTATGAATACCTTAACTGAACTTTGAAATTAAAGCAGTGAAACCGAATGATATTACTTTAATGCTGGCGTTTGAATTTCAACGGCACTCGGGTTCATTCCGGAAAAGGAAGGGACCCTGATTGGTAATGCAATTGGGACAATGAGCAACAAAGGTTCGTGCTACGTTGCTGTAATTTTGAAACAGTATGAAAAGCTGAGGTCTGCCATACAGTTCTAAAATTTTACGTGCTTCCAGTCTTCCTTGTTGTTTGATTGAAGGTTTGAAGCCGTCGATCGAGGAGGTGGCGACAGTCACTCATTGTCGGCCGTCGCTGTTGCAGAAGCTGGATGTTGGCGCGCCTTCTTCTCGACACGGTCACCAGGCCAAGCTCTCGATGTGCGCCAGCTAATGCTTCCCGTCCGCGACACCGTGTCAGAAACTAACATAGCAAGTCGAGCGCAATTACATGCTGCCAAACCCCGAAAGCGCGGCAACTCGCGGGAGCGTCACTCAACACACCTGTTCCACCGCCCTACTCCAGCCAGACTCTCTGCTCTGCCCGCGCTCCACGCGGCAGAGTTAACACTCTCAAAGATCGTAAACACTTTGGTTCTCCACACGACCTACCGATGTAATGGTTCGATAGCATAGTTATCCCTAGGCAAGACCCAGCGTAAAATACAAATAATATTCACAAAACAAACCAACATAAATGCATAAATATATATATACAAACAGTAAAACAATTACAATATATAAAGAGACAGAAATGTCATATCCTCAGGTGACAAAATAAGGAAAAATCTATAGTACAATAGATGGAAATAGAAGGATATGCATTTCCGGCGTTACACACTGAAGTCGCGAATGGCGGTAGTTTGGGGTCGGTGGAATGCACGATACGGGGCTTCTTGCACGGAGCTGTCCTTGGAAACCGATGTGTACCAGTTGCTCGGAGCTGTCCTTGGTAACCGATGTGTACCAGTTGCTCGGAGCTGTCCTTGGTAACCGATGTGTACCAGTTGCTCGGAGCTGTCCTTGGTAACCGATGTGTACCAGTTGCTCGGAGTTGTCCTTGGTAACCGAAGTGTACCAGTTGCTCGGAGCTGTCCTTGGTAACCGATGTGTACCAGTTGCTCGGAGCTGTCCTTGGTAACCGATGTGTACCAGTTGCTCGGAGCTGTCCTTGGTAACCGATGTGTACCAGTTGCTCGGAGTTGTCCTTGGTAACCGATGTGTACCAGTTGCTCGGAGCTGTCCTTGGTAACCGATGTGTACCAGTTGCTCGGAGCTGTCCTTGGTAACCGATGTGTACCAGTTGCTCGGAGCTGTCCTTGGTAACCGATGTGTACCAGTTGCTCGGAGCTGTCCTTGGTAACCGATGTGTACCAGTTGCTCGGAGCTGTCCTTGGTAACCGATGTGTACCAGTTGCTCGGAGCTGTCCTTGGTAACCGATGTGTACCAGTTGCTCGGAGCTGTCCTTGGTAACCGATGTGTACCAGTTGCTCGGAGCTGTCCTTGGTAACTGATGTGTACCAGTTGCTCGGAGCTGTCCTTGGTAACCGATGTGTACCAGTTGCTCGGAGCTGTCCTTGGTAACCGATGTGTACCAGTTGCTCGGAGCTGTCCTTGGTAACCGATGTGTACCAGTTGCTCGGAGCTGTCCTTGGTAACCGATGTGTACCAGTTGCTCGGAGCTGTCCTTGGTAACCGATGTGTACCAGTTGCTCGGAGCTGTCCTTGGTAGCCGATGTGTACCAGTTGCTCGGAGCTGTCCTTGGTAACCGATGTGTACCAGTTGCTCGGAGCTGTCCTTGGTAACCGATGTGTACCAGTTGCTCGGAGCTGTCCTTGGTAACCGATGTGTACCAGTTGCTCGGAGCTGTCCTTGGTAACCGATGTGTACCAGTTGCTCGGAGCTGTCCTTGGTAACCGATGTGTACCAGTTGCTCGGAGCTGTCCTTGGTAACCGATGTGTACCAGTTGCTCGGAGCTGTCCTTGGTAACCGATGTGTACCAGTTGCTCGGAGCTGTCCTTGGTAACCGATGTGTACCAGTTGCTCGGAGCTGTCCTTGGTAACCGATGTGTACCAGTTGCTCGGAGCTGTCCTTGGTAACCGATGTGTACCAGTTGCTCGGAGCTGTCCTTGGTAACCAATGTGTACCAGTTGCTCGGAGCTGTCCTTGATAACCGATGTGTACCAGTTCGTTGTGTCACTGTGGTGCCAACAGTTGCTGCAGATGCAGCACGATGCGCCAGAGGCATACGCGAAAGACGATGGATGGTCTTCCTCTGTCAGTAGTGCCACGTGGCCGTCCGGAGCCTAATCTTCTTGCGAGCGTACATTCTCGTGACCACCGCTGCCAGCCATCGTGTACAGTGGTTACATTCCTGCCACGTCTGTCTACAGTATCGCAGAAGGGACATTGATCTTCTCGTATACCAATTATACGGCCTCTTTCAAACTGAAATGAGATGTTGCTAAAGGGCATTCTTGACTAACAACAACTCACCTCGTCCAGCCTCAAACGGTGACTAACATTCACGGTCGTCAGAGCGTGTATTTAAACCAAACCTGATTTGCATCGTCATACTGGAGCTACTAGCACCAATCTTGTGCGACTGTCGCGAAATTTCAGGAGACATCATCCTATATAGAAACATGCCTACCAACTTTCGTGTATGTCGCACAACTCCATCTTGGCGTTGGGATTTTTTTCCATCACTGTATACGGGGTGGTCCATTGATCGTGACCGGGCCAAATATCTCACGAAATAAGCGTCAAACGAAAAAACTGCAAAGAACTAAACTTGTCTAGCTTGAAGGGGGAAACCAGATGGCGCTATGGTTGGCCCGCTAGATGGCGCTGCCATATGCCAAACGGATATCAACTGCGTTTTTTTAAAATAGAAACCTCCATTTTTTATTACATATTCGTGTAGCACGTAAAGAAACACGAATGTTTTAGTTGGACCACTTTTTTCGCTTTGTGATAGATGGCGCTGTAATAGTCACAAACATATGGCTCAATTTTAGACGAACAGTTGGTAACAGGTTTTTTAAATTAAAATACAAAACGGCGGTACGTTTGAACATTTTATTTCGGTTGTTCCAATGTGATACTTGTACCTTTCTGAACTCATCATTTCAGAGAACGAATGCTGTTACAGCGTGATTACCTGTAAATAAATGATGTCCGTCTACCTCAATGCATGTGGCAATACGTGTAACGACATTCCTCTCAACAGCGAGTAGTTCGCCTTCCGTAATGTTCGCACATGCATTGACAATGAGCTGACGCATGTTGTTGGGCGTTGTCGGTGGATCACGGTTGCAAATATCCATCAACTTTCCCCACAGAAAGAAATCCGGGGACGTCATATCCGGTGAACGTGCGGGCCATGGCGTGGTGCTTCGACGACCAATCCACCTGTCGTGAAATATGCTATTCAATACCGCTTCAACTGCACGCGAGCTATGTGCCGGACATCCATCATGTTGGAAGTACATCGCCATTCTGTCATGCAGTGAAACATCTGGTAGTAACATCGGTAGAACATTACGTAGTAAATGAGTATACATTGCACCATTTAGATTACCATCGATAAAATGGGGGCCAGTTATCCTTCCTCACATAATGCCGCACCATACATTAACCCGCAAAGGTCGCCGATGTTCCACTTGTCGCAGCCATCGTGGATTTTCCATATTATGCCTGTTTATGTTACCGCTGTTGGTGAATGACGCTTCGTTGCTAAATAGAACGCGTGCAAAAAAATCTGCCATCGTCCCGTAATTTCTCTTGTGCCCAGTGGCAGAACTGTAGACGACCTTCAAAGTCGTCGCCATGCAATTCCTGGTGCATAGAAATATGGTACAGGTGCAATCGATGTTGATGTATCTTTCTCAACACCGACGTTTTTGAGAGTATCGATTCTCGCGCAATTTGTCTGCTACTGATGTGCAAATTAGCCACGACAGCAGCTGAAACACCTACTTGGGCATCATCATTTGTTGCAGGTCGTGGTTGATGTTTCACATGTGGCTGAACACTTCCTGTTTCCTTAAATAACCTAACTATCCGGCGAACGGTCCGGACACTTGCATGATGTCGTCCAGGATACCGAGCAGCATACACAGCACACGCCCGTTGGGCATTTTGATCACAATAGCCATACATCAATACGATATCGACCTTTTCCGCAATTGGTAAACGGTCCATTTTAATACGGGTAATGTATCAGGAAGCACGTGATACCACGTACTTATACGTTTATGATTATTACAGCGCCATCTATCACAAAGCGAAAAAAGTGGTCCAGCTAAAACATTCATATTTCTTTACGTACTACACGAATATGTAATTAAAAAATGGGGTTCCTATTTTTTTAAAAAAAAAGCAGTTGATATCCGTTTGACCTATGGCAGCGCCATCTAGCGGGCCAACCATAGCGCCATCTGGTTTCCCCCTTCAAGCTAGACAAGTTTAGTTCTTTGTAGTTTTTTTAGTTTGACGCTTATTTCGTGAGATATTTGGCCCGGTCACTATCAATGGTCCACCCTGTGTACTGGGTCATTCCTTGAAGACGTTACATTCTTTGAGAGATGATTTAGACAGGTAAATGTATCAATTTCACGTCACGTAAGTCCGAAAAAGGCCTAGTCCAAAGTTGTATTCCACTCTCAGAGATATGGACCGATTTTCGCTTACATGTACCGGTACTGTTGTTATTAATATTGTAGGATAGGCAACTTTCAGAGGTGGCTGTATGGGCAAAAGAAAGAAAAAAAGTATAGTAAACGTGTGCTCAAAAATGCATATTTATGTGCTATAAGCACTAGTTCATCTTCAATACCGTGAAACATATGTCGTCCAATGCAAGCTCTTTGGTTTCCATATTTTTGGTAGTATGACCGAAACAAGACAAGTCCGACAAGTCTGAAACGCACATCTTAAGAACTGCTGTGGAAACATATCTTCTACTGTCAGTTCTGAAAGCTGTCTACCCATGTCGGCCGTTGTGACCGAGCGATTCTAGACGCTTCAGTCTGGAACTGCGCGACCGCTCTGGTCGCAGGTTCGAATCCTGCCTCGGGCATTGATGTGTGTGATGTCCTTAGGTTAGTTAGGTTTAAGTAGTTCTAAGTTCTAGGGGACTGATGACCTCAGATGTTAAATCCCATAGTGCTCAGTAGAGTTGTGGCGATTCGTGAATGAGTGTCGTTCGTTTGAACGACTCTAAATCAAGAATCGTAAGAATCGAATCGTGATACGGACGAATCGTCGTTCAAAAGAATCGTGAGAACGATTGCGTGTTTCCGAGTCATGGCGATTCCAAGTTCCAACGATTCATCGATTCTTAGTACGCTATGCTTCGAAGGCAACTTCCGAATCATGACGAGTCATGCCGAATGATTACGACCGCCAGATGGCAGTCAAGTGGAAGATGCGTGTGAACAAAGGAAGTTCGGAACGAACAAACGAATTTCGTGGGCCGTAATATTACTCGTTAAAACCAAGCTGACACTTGGCGGTGGCTGACGGGAACGAGCGTAAAGGCATTTCTCATTTACTATCGTTACCATTAGCCACCGCGCCGACGTCAGCTTAGTTTGCGCGAGTAATACACGAACTAGTGATGACAGAAACGATATTCAGCGAATACACAGCTCCCAATACACACGATTAAAATCAAGAAATCCAAGTATGATGAATAAATACGTACCTCTTATTTGTTGCAGATGCAATGCAAAACACACACACCTTCTTTACACACGAGCAATAGC
This sequence comes from Schistocerca cancellata, assembly GCF_023864275.1. Lineage (NCBI taxonomy): Eukaryota > Metazoa > Arthropoda > Insecta > Orthoptera > Acrididae > Schistocerca > Schistocerca cancellata. The sequence continues at coordinate 105,651,338 of NC_064637.1, forward strand.
ACTTGGATTGTGTATTATATTTCGCGTACTATTAGACTGGTTTTTGCTTTTCAGATTCATATTAAATTTTAGTGAAGTAATGTCGCTGTATACGATTGAATCCTACTGTTTAGAAGTATGTCGTCTTCTCACGTAAATAGTATTGACAGCGGCAAGTTCTCAGACAAATTAAAAGCAAAATACCTTTGCTTTGTATTTAGAAGAAATGAAAGTTGAGCTAAATTTGCTGTGTGGGAGAGCTGTCAGTTGCATTATGAATTACAAGGGTGATGTGGACTTGGAAAGACATCTTAGCACAGAAAAACATAGGATGGTATGAGCCAAACCACGTCTGCCCCACTGCTACATTTTGTTACTGTAAAACAGACGTCTGTAGTTAGATACGTTCAAGCCACACAACCAAACTTCCACGTAATTTTGCACCACCTCTCGCATAAATCGACTCCTCTTTCTTGGCATACTGAAATAAAACAATAAATGCAATAAAATCAAACGTGACCTTTCATCAATTAAGGCACTACACGTATAAATGGAGAATCACACTTGTAGTGGTTAATAAAAAAAAGAAAAGAGAGAAGAAAAGTAAAAGAAAAAAGGTTGAAAATGTGCGAAGAAATCGTAAGTGAAAATGGTTCTTTTTAAAATCGTTAATGACCGTGAAAAAAGGGAAAGAAAGAAAGAAATGCAGATCGGATTTCGTATTACAGAAAAGCTATAGTTGGGGCGGTCCTTGTGGCGTTTTTGAGCAAAAGTTAAACCAATTTCCACTACAAAAATTATTGAAAAGAAACAGAGAATAACAAAATGTAACTGACAGGGGGAAGTGGCGTAGATAAGAGTTCATCCTTTACCAGGTTAACTTGTCTTCTTTCGTGCGGCGTCCAGGTCTTCAAAAATCTCCTACATTTCGGCGTAAAAAGTCTGCTCCGAAATCTTGCAATCGTCCAGGAAGCACTAATTTATACCAATTAAAATCATCTTGATACTGTATGCAATTTAATGTACTTTGCTACTTCCATCCTCCGAATTTCTTAACAACTTCCACAATATGCCTACACATTAAAATCAGATCAAGACTAGCTAATAAGTTTTTTTAACGTCTTTATCAGATCACGTCTGCCTTAAGCTTCGGCTGTCAAGAGACAAACAAGAAACGGATAGAAAAACAAAAAAGAGTTACAATTTTAGTGTTTTCTCTGCCGTCGAGCGCTCATACCGCTGCGACGGCACGATCCATGTCTGAGGGAACGAGTGCAGCGCGGCGAAACTCAAAGTCCCGCTACACACTTGTAACGTCATATGCATGTTTACTCATAAATAAACTATTTCTGGCATATCTTATCATGACACAGTTCGATTCTAACCCCACTGACAATTTCAGACATGTCCTGCCATCTGTGAGTAAGATGTAGAACTTTTGGCATACCGTAAAAATCGTGCCATCGCAGACTAGAATGAATCGTGAAAGAATCGTGAACGAATCGTAGGAATCGATTCGCAATGTGAGATTGAATCGTAGGAATCGAATCGGGAAAAAGAATCGTGTTGCTCAGAGCCATTTGAACCATTTGTCTACCCAACACTCCGCTGTCAGAGATATCAGAACGATTTTCGCTTACAGCTTTTGACTCGATCGTTCCTGTTCTGCGCCCCTTACCTCAAACTGATACAGTTACCTGTCTGCATCATCACTGAGAGTTTGTAACATCATCATGGAACCCCATCCCAATTGTAAATTAGCCGGCCGCGGTGGTCTCGCGGTTCTAGGCGCGCAGTCCGGAACCGCGCGACTACTACGGTCGCAGGTTCGGATCCTGCCTCGGGCATGGATGTGTGTGATGTCCTTAGGTTAGTTAGGTTTAAGTAGTTCTAAGTTCTAGGGGACTGATGACCACAGCTGTTAAGTCCCATAGTGCTCAGAGCCATTATTTTTGTAAATTATATGGCCTCTAATATGAGAGGCGATTCTGAAGCACTCTTGTTTGGTGATGGCACTAGCTTGGTAGTGGAGGATGTTCAGTCCATCACGGGCAGTGTATCAAATATTGAAGTCAAGGCGTAAGTTAATGACTTGTAGAAAATAATTTCGTGCTAAATTACTGTGAAGTTCAGTTTTTACACTTTCTGGTAGACAGTTCAGTTAAGTGGCATTTTGATACACAGACGGCATATGGTTAGTGGGTCTGAACAGTTCAGATTCCTACGTAGTCATCGGGATGTAGGGAAACGACATGGCGGACAAAGCAGCGAAGGAAACATGTTGGGGTGGTGTTGTCCGTTACTGTCCCGCCCGTTGCATGCCGTCATCTCGTTTCCTGATGGACGCACCATGCGCCAGTGGAAGACCGAATGGTTGAAGGTAGAAAACAAACTGTTGTCGCTTAAATCGACTACAAGGGCATGGCGCTTAAATCGACTACAAAGGCATGGCGGACTTGACTTCAGCCTCACCGCTGGAAGGAGATTCTGCTTACCAGGCTGGGCCTTTAACACACGGGTTTCTCCTCCGCGGGATGATACGCCACTGTGTGAGGTTTGTGGTGTGCCATTTCCAGTTCTCTACATCTTCATGGATACCCTGCAACTCACATTTAAGTGCCTGGCAGAGGGTCCGTCGAACCACCTTCACAATAATTCTTTATTATTCCAATCTCGTACAGCGCGCGAAAAAACAAACACCTATATATTTTAAACATAGGTACACAACAGCAACGGTTCCACGTAATAAAATTATAAACAGCCGACCAGTTGCAGTGGATAAAGAAATTCTTTACCTAGGTTTCGACAAATATAAATTTGTCTTCTTCAGAAGGTAGCAATTTTACATTAGTAAGGACTTATGTACCATCGCCGTTTTTACAATTGTCGGCATAGATCCATGTGTAAAAAATAAAATATAGCCCTAGAATTAGGGCTACAATATAAAATAGTTCATAATATAAATATTATATATATATATAATATATAATAAATATAATATAAAATAGTTCATGGATCTTGCAGAGCTCACATATATCTTTCCGTGCGATTTCCCTTATTTTATGATGATGATCCTCTCTCCGTATGTAGGTCGGCGTCAACAAAATGTTTTCGCATTCGGAGGAGAAAACTGATGAATGAGAAGATTCGTGAGAAGATTCTGCCGCAACTGAAAACGCCTTTGTTTTAATGACGTCCATCGCAAATCTTGTATCATTTCAGTTACGCTCTCTCCTCTATTTCTCGATAATACAAAACGTGCTGCCCTTCTTTGAACTTTCTCAGTGTACTCCGTTAATCTTATCTGGTGAGGATCCCACACCACGCAGTAGGACTCCGAAACAGGACGGATAAGCGTAGTGTAAGCAGTCTCTTTAGTAGGCCAGTTGCATCTTCTAAATGTCCTGCCAATAAAACGCAGTCTTTGGTTCGTCTTCCCCACAACATTTTCTACTTGTTCTTTACAATTTAAGTTGTTCGTAATTGTAATTCCTAAGTATTTAGTTTAATTTACTGCATTTAGATTTGACTGATTTATTGTATAACCGAAGTTTAACGCATTCCTTTTAGCACTCATGTGAATGACCTCACACTTTCCATTATTTAGGGTCAGTTGCCAATTTTCGCACCATACATATCTCTTCTACATCATTTTGCCGTTTGTTTTGATCTTCTGATGATTTTACAAGTCGACAGCAACATTTGCAAACAACATAGGACGGCTGCTCAGACAGTCTCCTAAATCGTTTATATACAGGGTTATTACAAATGATTGAAGTGATTTCACAGCTCTACAATAACTTTATTATTTGAATTATTTTCCCAATGCTTTCCACACACATAAAAAAACTCAAAAAGGTTTTTTTAGGCATTCACAAATCTCCGATATGTGCCCCTTTAGTGATTCGGCAGACATCGAGCCGATAATCAAGTTCCTCCCACACTCTGCGCAGCATGTCCCCATCAATGAGTTTGAAAGCATCGTTGATGCGAGCTCGCAGTTGTGGCACGTTTCTTGGTAGAGGAGGTTTAAACACTGAATCTTTCACATAACCCCACAGAAAGAAATCGCATGGGGTTAAGTCGGGAGAGCGTGGAGGTCATGACATGAATTGCTGATCATGATCTCCACCACGACCGATCCATCGGTTTTCCAATCTCCTGTTTAAGAAATGCCGAACATCATGATGGAAGTGTAGCAATTGTAAACGGTAAGGCTTCTGCTTTAGCCTTTTCCGTAAGATTTTCCAAACCGTCGGCTGCGGTACGTTTAGCTCCCTGCTTGCTTTATTCGTCGACTTCCGCGGGCTACGCGTGAAACTTGCCCGCACGTATTCAACCGTTTCTTCGCTCACTGCAGGCCGACCCGTTGATTTCCCCTTACAGAGGCATCCAAAAGCTTTAAACTGCGCTTACCATCGCCGAATGGAGTTAGCAGTTGGTGGATCTTTGTTGAACTTCGTCCTGAAGTGTCGTTGCACTGTTATGGCTGACTGATGTGAGTGCATTTCAAGCAGGACATACGCTTTCTCGGCTCCTGTCGCCATTTTGTCTCACTGCGCTCTCGAGCGCTCTGGCGGCAGAAACCTGAAGTACGGCTTCAGTCGAACAAAACTTTGAGTTGTTTTACGTATCTGTTGTGTGTCGTGACCATATGTCAATGAATGGAGCTACAGTGAATTTATGAAATCGCTTCAATCATTTGTAATAGCCCTGTACATAAGGAACAGCGGAGAGCCTTTAACACTACCTTGCGGAACGCCAGAAATCACACCTGTTTAACTCGATGACTTTCCGTCAGTTACCCCGGACTGTGACCCCTCTGACCACGAATCCAGTCACAGAACTGAGACGATATTCCATAAGCACGCAATTTCGCTACAAGCTTCCTGTGTGGTACAGTGTCAAAAGCCTTCTGGAAATCTAGTTCAGCATATTTTGGCAACGCGTGTCTTATATAGTAATTCCAAGGCAGCGCTCAGTCTCGTAGGAGATCTGCCCACGATCATCACCGATACTGATTCTAGTGTTACAATAGTAATGAAATTTTGTGAACTGTCAGGCCTATTCCCTAAATTAGTAGGGAAAAGAGGCATACTTTAAGTGCATTACAAACTGCTCCGCATGTGGGGACAGCCTTCGTCCTCAACCTATGAGATTGGCATGCTGGCTCCTCGTCAGGGCGCTGATGACCATGATGTTGAGCGCCCCTCACCTCAAATCATCATCATCATCATCATCATCGTGGAAGGCCCATTTTCAGGACCTTTTCCAAAAACTGAATGCTCCTCTGTTTATCGTTGGAACAGTATCAGAAATAAGTGAAAGTCTTAACAAGTGCAATAGTCAGCTTCTTTCATTTGCTTCTAACGTACGGCATTATAACCAGAATGAGATTTTCACTCTGCAGCGGAGTGTTCGCTGATATGAAGCTTCCTGGCAGATTGTGTGCCGGACCGAGACTCGAACTCGGGACCTTTGCCTCATTCTGGAAACATCCTCCAGGCTGTGGCTAAGCCATGTCTCCGCAATATCCTTTCTTCCAGGAGTGCTAGTTCTGTAATGTTCGCAAATCTTCTGTAAAGTTCGGAAGGTAGGAGACGAGGTACTGGCAGAAGTGAAGCTGTGAGGACGGGGCGTGAGTCCTGCTTGGGTAGCTCAGTTGGTAGAGCACTTGCCCGCAAAAGGCAAAGGTTCCGAGTTCAAGTCTCGGTCCGGCACACAGTTTTAATCTGCCAGGAAGTTTTAATATGGCATTATAAGTTGGGGTAGCTCTACCCATGCACGAAGGTTAGTTTTGGCTCAGATTCAGGCAGTTTTAGTAACATTTGGTGGAGGTTCACAAACCTCTTGTCGACCCCTGTTCAGGAGTCAAGGAATTCTGACATTCGCCTCTCAATACTTATTTTCTTTAATGTCGTTTATTGTTAATAGTAAGAAAATATTCCGAACAATCAGCAACTTTCACTCAGCCAGTACTAGGCAAAAATGCAAATCTCCATTTGGATCTCACCAAGACTGTTGGCAGAAAGGCGTGTGGTATTCTGCTGCATCCATTTTCAGTAAGCTGCCGCAAGAATTTAAAAAATCTTAGCAGTAATCCTCGCAGCTTCAGTTCTGAACTGAAGAATCTTCTCATGGATCACTCTCTTCTGTCACGAAATTCCTGGAAAAAATTGAGCAAATTTCTGTATTGCATTGCTAATTATTCTAATACGTACCCGCAGTTTGTCATCTGCGTAGGATTCGTGTAAATATTATCTATTTTTAACATTTCTGACGTTAATTTCATGTACTCATTCGTTCCATGACCACGGCGATTTGCTCCTGAATTTAGTCCTACGGAACTAGACGGGTAAACCAAAAAATAAAAAAATAATAATAATTTGCCAGGTTGGAGTGGGGCTCGTGCGCTAAGGACTCCGTACAGACTGAGTTATGTGTACAGACAGTTCATCCATTCCAGAGAATCGAGGATCTCGACAATTTTTGCCTGCTACCGACATCGATACTGGCAAAATATCGGTCCGAACGATCCTAGTACCTTCGAGTTTGATGTTAGATAACTAATGACAAAAGAAATATTTTTTCGTGTGCTATAATAATCTAACAGTTTCGGTGTTTTCGCTCTATTTGGTCTGTGAAACCATGCTTCTTGTCAAATTTCACGGTTCTACATCAACAGGAAGTTGTTTGCTGTTGTTGTGGTCTTCAGTCCGAAGACTGGTTTGATGCAGCTCTCCATGCTACTCTATCCTGTGCAAGCTTCTTCAACTCCCAGTACCTACTGCAACCTACATCCTTCTGTTTAGTGAATTCATCTCTTGGTCTCCCTCTTCGATTTTTTCCCTTCGCGCTGCCCTCCAATACTAAATCGGTGATCCTTTGATGCCTCAGAATATGTCCTACCAACCGATCCCTTCTTCTAGTCAAGTAGTGCCACAAATTTCTTTTCTCCCCGATTCTATTCAATACTTCCTCATTAGTTATGTGATATACCCATCTAATCTTCAGCATTCTTCTGTAGCACCACATTTCGAAAGCTTCTATTCTGTGCCTGTCCAAACTATTTATCGTCCATGTTTCACTACCATACATGGCTACACTCCATACAAATACTTTCAGAAATGACTTCGTGACACTTAAATCTACACTCGATGTTAATAAATTTCTCTTCTTCAGAAACGCTTTCCTTGTTATTGCCAGTCTACATTTTATATCCTCTCTACTTCGACCATCATCAGTTATTTTGCTCCCCAAATAGCAAAACTCATTTACTACTTTAAGCGTCTCATTTCCTAATCTAATTCCCTCAGCATCACCCGATTTATTTCGACTACATTCCATTATCCTAGTTTTGATTTTTTCGATGTTCATCTTATATCCTCTTTTCAAGACACTGTCCATCCAATTCAGCTTCTCTTTCAGGTCCTTTGCTGTCTCTGACAGAAATACAATATCATCGCCGAACCTCAAAGTTTCCATGGATTTTAATACCTACTCCGAATTTTTCTTTTGTTTCCTTTACTGCTTGCTCAATATACAGATTGAATAACATCGGGGATAGACTACAACCCTGTCTCACTCCCTTCCCAACCATTGCTTCCTTTCATGCCCCTCGATTCTTATAACTGCCATCTGGTTTCTATACAAATTGTAAATAGCTTTTCGCTCCCTGTATTTTACCCCTACCACCTTCACAATTTGAAAGAGACTATTCCAGTCAACATTGTCAAAAGCTTTCTCTAAGTCTACAAGTGCTAGAACGTAGGTTTGCCTTTCCTTCATCTTTCTTCTAAGATAAGTCGTAGGGTCAGTATTGCCTCACGTGTTCCTACATTTCTACGGAATCCAAACTGATCTTCCGCGAGGTAGGCTTCTACCAGTTTTTCCATTCATCCTATAGCTTTTACTGAGTTTTCGAGAATGAGAATGCGTGAGATACATGAACGAATCTTTTGATTACACTGACTTAGCATCTAATATTTATTTTACCGCCAAGGGACGATAATTTTACCGTCACGTTTACGATGTGACATAAATTTCAACATGATAATTCTATCAGTTCCTGAGTAAAGGGGGTCTTAACAGACTGACATACAGTCTCATAGTAAATGACAAAATTTTTTAATGTAATATCGTAACAAATTAAGTTGCCGATTATTTCTTTTGGTTGTAGTGTTAAACCTTACTTTTTGCCAGATTTCTTGGTTATAGGTCACTGGAAAGTACGCTGTAGGTTCTGATGAGTGAATTTGAGAGTATCAGAATATGTTACATAAATGGACGTATCTTCCGATTGGATTGACTTAGAAACTTACGTTTTTTCTACCACTACGAGTGGTAGAGCCTGGGTGGTAGACCTTAATATTTGACATAAATTTCAACTTGATATACACTATGTGATCGAAAGTATCTGGACACTCCCAGAAACAAACGTAATTCATATTAGGTGTATTGTGCTGCCATGTACTCCGTATCAGCGAGCTAAGTAGTCATTAGACATAGTGAGAGAGCAGAATGGGGCGCTCCGCAGAACTCACGGACCTCGAACGTGGTCGGGTGATGTGGGTGGCAATCGTGTCACACGTCTGTCCGTGAGATTTCCACAGTCCGAAACTTCCCTAGATCCACCGTTTCCGATGTGATAGTGGAAACGTGAAGGGACACGTACAGCACAAAAGGCCGACCTTGTCTGTTGACTGACAAGAGATCGGCGACAGTTGAAGAGGGTCGCAATGTGTAATAGGGAGACATCTATCCATACCATCACACAGGAATTCCAAACTGCATCAGTATCCACTACAAGTACTATGACAATAGGCGGGAGGTGAGAAAACTTTGATTTAATGGTCGAGCGCCTGCTCATAAGGCACACATCACGCCGGTGAATACCAAACGACGCCTCGCTTTGTGTAAGGACGTAAACACTGGACGTTTGAACAGTGGAAAAACGTTGTGTGGAGTGCCGAAACACGGTACGCAATGTGGCGATCCGATGGCAGGGTGTGGGTATGGTGAATGCCCAGTGAACGTCATCTGCCAGCGTGTGTAGTGCCAACTGTAAAATTCAGTAATTTTATCTTGGAACTCTTCCATTTGATCCGTGTTTGCATAGGAAAAACAACAATATCAGAAACTGAGTCCGCCTTGATGCAAAACACATTGTTTTTCGTTTATTTCTTTATGCTCCAAAACTAGTTTCGGCGACAAATATCTAGTATAGAATATGCAGACATTAACATGGCTATACAAACACAGTCTCGCATTATACAGTCTAGAACCGTAATAATGTGCCACTGTGTTTGTATAGCCATGCTAACTTCTGCATATTTTAGATTAAAAAAAACCCACTGATGATGGTGATATTTGTCGCCGAAAATAGTTTGGGAGAATAAAGAAGTAAACGAATAACATGGTGTTTTGCATCAAGGCGGACTCAGTTTCTGATATTGTTGTTTTTAGTAAAATTCAGAGGTAGTGGTATTATGGTGTAGTCGTGTTTTTCATGGAGGAGGCTGGCATCCCTTGTTGTTTTGCGTGGCACTATCACAACACAGGCCTACATTGATGTTTTAAGCACCTTCCTGCTTCCCACTGTCGAAGAGCAATTCGGAGACGACGATTGCATCTTTCAATACGATCGAGCACCTGTTCATAATGCACGGCCTGTGGCGGAGTGGTTACACGACAATAACATCTCTGTAATGGACTGGCCTGCACAGAATCCTGACCTGAATCGTATAGAACACCTTTGGGATGTTTGGGAACGGCGACTTCGGCCCAGGCCTCACCGACCTACGTCGATACCTCTCCTCAGTGCAGCACTCCGTGAAGAATGGGCTGCCATTCCCAAAGAAACCTTCCAGTACCTGATTGAACGTATGCCTGCGAGAGTGGTAGCTGTCATCAAGGCTAAGGGTGGGCCAACACCATACTGAATTCCAGCATTACTGGTGGAGGGCGCCACGAACTTGTAAGTCATTTTCAGTCAGGTATTCGGATACTTTTGATCACATAGCGTATCTATCCGTTCTTGAGAAAAATGAGTCTTCACAGACTGAGGGACAGACAGACAGTCTGCTAACAAGTTACAAAAAATAAAAATTTGTCTTACGTTATTACAAGCTAACAGTATTCTCTTTTTTTCATTGGTTTTAGTTTGAGATTGTTGCCAAATTGCATGTTTCTTGGTCAACGTGAGGTAGGGTCTATCCTAGAGGTCTTGCTGCTGAGTGAATTTCCGAGTATCAGAATATCTGAAATTAATGGCATGTATCTTCTGATTACATTGACCAAGAACCTTCGCTTTTTTTACATCGCCAGGGGAGCATTAAGTCTGGAACCGTCTTAAAATGTGACATTTCAACGTGATACAGCCGCTCCTGAGAAAAAGGGATTTGAACAGTCGGGCGGATAGATAGATGGACGTGTGATTCTCTCAAGGTACCGTTTTTACCAGTTGAGATAAGGAACACTAAAAATATGAAAGATTTAAAAAAGTAAGTTACACATAATTACGGCAGGCCAACTCACGGAGTCATGGCATTATTTTTCAACATAATCAGCAAGTCCGTGTAAACAACAATCGGAGTGTTCTACGAATCGTTCAGTTCGTTGAAAGTGGTTCAAATGGCTCGAAGCATTATGGGTCTTAACATCTGAGGTCGTCAGTCCCCTAGAACTTAGAACTGCTTAAACCTAACTAACCTAAGGACATCACACACACCCATGCCGCGGCAGGATTGGAACCTGCGACCGCAGCGGTCGCGCGGTTCCAGACTGAAGCGCCTAGAATCGCTTGGCCACAACAGCCGGCCATTTCCTTTGTCAATGAAATGAGCTGCATGTTTAATATGACTGTCAGTCATATCAGCATAAGGTTGCTGCAATGAGGCAAGGTATCTAGCTATCTCGTGGGTGGAACCGCCTACAGCGCTGACAATTGGCTTCGAAGGAATCTGAGGTTTATGCATTTTGGGTAATCCATAGAGTCTAGGTGGGTACGCTTCTGTTTTACAAAGCAACAGCTTACCCTGGGAGGAGAGCGAAGACGCTTTCACCAGTGGATTGGTCATTTTGAAGACGATATCCGCCGTCAAAGCCTACATTGTATGATCAAGTAGCGCCTCTGTTCGCTTCACAAGAGCTAAGTGAACCCCTCTTGCCAGCAGCGCTCGGCAGACGGGATGGTCACCCATCCAAGTGCTAGCCCAGCCCGACAGCGCTTAACGTCGGTAATCTGACGGTAACCGACGTTATCACTCCGCCAAGGCCGTTGTCTTCGTAAGTTTAATTAACAGATATTAATATTTCATATACTGTTCTATGGTGTGTTCTTGCCATTTATTTTGCTTTTCAAATTAAAGTATTATGAAATAGATGAGGATTAATTCCATCTCACTTATATTTTATTTCTTCAATTTAGTGATAAATGTTACTAAATATATTAATAACTGAGAAATCTACTACACGAACAGTCATTGTCTGACGTTTATTAGGAACTGAAGGATCATGTGAGAACTAAAGAGAAAAACAGAAGAAACCAACTGAATGGAGCTTTACTCGTAATTATGAATCTGGCGTGTGGTAAGGTGTGAAGCATTGCAAACAGAGGGCTACATTGCATTTTAGGCAAACTGTTGTCGAACGTTTTTGTTTCTTGTAAGTACTGCAGTGGACAAATCTTCGATAGGCCGGACCCTTTGCCGATAGATGCTGCCCTACGTTTTAAGGCGAATTGTATTGGCTACAGTTGCTCGACCTGATCCCCCTTTTCTCCTCCAGTCTGAAATCCTGGGCCTTTTTTGATTCTTGCAGGAGGGAACCAGCCATTTCAATTGCTAATTATAACCTGTGTTTCAAGTAGCTCATAGGTTTTATTTCATACATACATTTACTGCCTGTATATTTATAGAGGATGTAACTATTTATAATGCTTGCTTCTGTACAGTAATGCAGTAACTTTAACGACCAGTGTCGGGATTTCCATGACATGTTAGAGGTAGGCAGAAGCGGATCAAAACGATCCACCAATCCGATGCGTAAGTTGTAATCCCTCATCGTTTCTGGACAAGGAACACTTCCCCGAACAACCCTATTATTAATTCTCCGAATAAAACATTTAGATTCAGCACACATACATTTCCCCTTTCTTTCCATTCAGCTACTTCGGTATCTCCAACCATAACTGTATCACATTCTCCCATTTTTAGAGTTTTCTCAGCAACTTATTCGTCAGTAGGAAAGAGCATTCGTTTTTTTTATGACTGGCACAAGCAACAAATTTTTCTTTAGTGTGTGTTTCTTCATTACAACATTTGAAAAAAGTAAAGTACCAAAGAACAAGCCGTACCCTAGTCCTTCGTAAGGAACTGAAAAGTTTTTCACCTGTGGACATGTTAGTGTTACCTCCTTCGTCTTTGCCCTGATACACTGACGTTCCTAGACATTGTACCAGCACATGCAATCACCCACATCGTAAAACCTCTTTTAATTTATTGATTTGGCGTATGTTGTTTCAAGGAACTTCTCCATTCGAATCCGACCACAGATTCATCAAATATCTGGCAGGATGGAACAATTTCTTGAAAACAGGGTTGGCGACATGATCCAACGTAGCTCTGATCTTGCACAGTCACTCACGCTTTTTTGACATTTTCTAATTATCATTTGTATCTAAAAATCTTAAAATTTTCAAGAAACATTTAACGGACATTACTTGCACAACAACTGTTGTAAAAGTTTTTATCATTTCTCCTGTACAGTCCAAAACTAGGTAATTGATTAATCGCATGATAACCAAACGAAAGAATGCTTTCAGTTCGTCCACAATTAAATTCAATGCTTACTTTTATGTATCGCACACAAATTTGACAGAGCGATGATCTGCTCTGAGAACTCGTCGGTCAAAATGACGTCCAAAATTGCCATCTGCCTACTAACGTTCGCTTCAGCCATGTTTGATTGAGAAAACAGTGCTGCAGTACTGTTGGGGTTCATGACCTGCCCTACACCAGAAGACAACACTGTCAGTTTTCTTTTCACTTTCCGATTCTTCGACAGCTGAAGAGTCGATATAGTTTCATTGTTGCCAGTTCTGAATTATCAGCCATGGCGTCTGTAATTCTATTTAGTTCCTCTAAAATTTCCTTCTCCATCAGAGATTGTCTGTTGAGAGCCATGGTTAGGCATACAACAAAATGAAACTGTTAGCTAAGAAATAATACCTTCAGTGAACGCTGAGACTACAATTATTTAATTCTCGATGGTGTTTCAACTATTAAATTTGAGACAAACATTCACATTCTCCATTGAAATCGTCTGCAACCTAACTTTCGGTGATCCGTTTAACGTCTTCGCCTATATCTTGAGGACGGAATTGTACCCACCACGTAAGAAAACACTCGTTAATGAATTAATAAAACGTGATTATAATCGACAGTTTCAATCGAAAGGCAAGAACTCTTAGCTCGAAAATGAACAAAAAAAGCCGGCCGCGGTGGTCTAGCGGTTCTGGCGCTGCACTCCGGAACCGCGGGACTGCTACGGTCGCAGGTTCGAATCCTGCCTCGGGCATGGGTGTGTGTGATGTCCTTAGGTTAGTTAGGTTTAAGTAGTTCTAAGTTCTAGGGGACTTATGACCTAAGATGTTGAGTCCCATAGTGCTCAGAGCCATTTGAACCATTTTTTTTAACAAAAAAAAGGCTCTGAGCACTATGCGACTTAACTTGTGAGGTCATCAGTCGCCTAATTAAACCCAACTAACCTAACGACATCACACACTTCCATGGCCGAGGCAGGATTCGAACCAGCGACCGTAGCGGTCGCTCGGCTCCAGACTGCAGCGCCTAGAACAATTTTGGGATGTTTTCGTAATAAATACTTCAGCATGCAACGAAAGTGAGTAGTACATACCACAATATACGCAGAATTGAGCGTAGAATGATCACCTTACTTTGGAATGGAATAATCTCAAGCATTTCTGACTTTGGGAACAAGTTATTGCCGACTGTGTACTGATCTAAACAATACCACATCCAAGGGTAAGTAAGAACGTTTACCACTTTCACTCCGTATTACGAGGGTCACTCCAAAAGAAATGCACACTATTTTTGTAAAAATACAATTTTCATTTTGCATGTGTGAAAGTTTTACAGTGTGTAGATACGTCCTTTCCGCTTGTTTTCAAACTTAGTTCAACCGCTTCCTGTGAGTGGCACCGTCACAGCATGTCTTCAAGATGGCTGCTACACTTGACGTTCGTCAGAAGCAACGTGCTGTCATAGAATTCCTGTGCTGTGAAAACGAGACAGTGGGAAACATCCACAAGAGGTTGAAAAAGGTGTACGGAGATGTTGCTGTCGATGGCAGTACAGTTAGTCGGTGGTCAAGCATGTTACGTGACGAAAGCGGGCACGGCAATATTGAGGATTGTCCTCGCAGCAGCGGGCCTCGTACTGCACACACTCCAGACAATGTGCAGAGAGCTAACGAACTGGTGACAGACGCATCACAGTGAACGAATTGTCACGCTACTGTGGGATAGGGGAAGGAAGTGTTTGCAGAATACTGAAAGTGTTTGTGCCAGGTGGGTTCCCAGGATGTTGGCAGTGGCTCACAAGGAAACAAGAAAAACGGTATGCAGCGATCTTTTGGAACAGTACGAGAATGGTGGAGATGAATTTCTTAGAGGAATAGTGACAGGTGATGAAACATGGCTCCACCATTTTTCACCAGAGACGAAGAGGCAATCAATGGAGTGGCATCATGCAAATTCACCCAAGAAAAAAATTCAAAACCACACCTTCTGCTGGAAAAGTTATGGCTACGGTGTTTTTCGATTCCGAAGGACTCTTGCTTGTGGACATCATGCCAAGTGGAACAACCATAAATTCTGATGCATATGTGACGATACTGAAGAAACTTAAAGCTCGACTGAGTCGTGTTCGACCACATCGGCAAAAGCAGGATGTTTTGCTGTTGCACGACAATGCACGGCCACATGTCAGTCAAAAAACCGTGGAAGCGATCACAAAACTCGCATGGACAACACTGAAACACGCGCCTTAGTCCTGACATGGCTCCATGTGATTATCATCTCTTTGGGAAACTGAAAGACTCTCTTCGTGGAACAAGGTTCGAAGATGATGACTCCCTTGTGCACGCTGCCAAACAGTGGCTCCAACAGGTTGGTCCAGAATTTTACTGAGCGGGTATACAGGCGATGATTCCAATACGGTGTAAGTCAGTTGAGAGGGATGGAAATTATGTGGAGAAATGAAAATATTGTTCCTAAAGGATGTATCTACACACTGTAAAACTTCGAAACATGTAGAATAAAAGATGGATTTAAAAAAAATAGCGTGCATTTCTTTTGGAGTGACCTTCGTACCTGTTTAGAAGGCAGTGAGGTGGGAATTCAAAAAGTGGTAAGTATCTCGTTCTTTAAAGGCAGTGACTTGTTATGATAAAAATCTACGCAAACAAATGTTTATGTATAAAGAAGCGGATGGTAAGTATACTTATGTGGACGAGGAGCTAGTGATGTCAGAGCGTGGAATTCCACGTACTACGACGCTGCGGAGCGTGAAATAAAGAATCTGGTGTCAGATTTTTTGCCTCTTCGAGAAGAACATGGCCAGCGAGATGAGACATGGTTTTACGTCACACGCAGAAAAGAGGAGCCACCATAATAAACATTGTATTCGGTGGGTCGTTTTTGTCCTAGAGTGACTGGTACGAGTATAAGCTATTTGCTGTATTAAAGTGGCGTGTAACTACATATCAGTAGAGGTAGGCTATCTGTGTTCGATGCTTTTAGCGTTACAGCTTGTGTGTTATGAAAGTATGCTACAGCACAATGATGATCTATCAAAAACACGCCTATTTGGTACAATTTGTCATAGTTAAATACTAAATAATGACATTTGTGGATTTAGTCTTTAGACAGTCTATGACATTTACGGCGTAACGGCAGCAACATTGAACTAGCGCAATTGATAGCATCTTGGGGTGTGGAGGGAAAGGTAACACTTTCGCGCACACCTCTTTCCAATTCTTTACTTTTTTATTTTTTTAAAGATGCTGGGTATTCCATATTCACGTAATAGAAGCATTATCTCGAAAGTCTATGTTATCTATCATAAATAATGTATTTGCTGCAATTCTTGTTAAAAAGGCTGAAGCGTGTTAGTGGAAACGTCAGACAGGAATGCGAATGGAGCATTCGATTGAGTTCAGTGACATGTGTCAGACTCAGTTTCATTAAACAAGTCAGCTACCATGTACACAAACCACCAAAGACAACATATGAGTCTTCTCATATATTATGTCAAGAGGAGAGATTCCGTTAATAATCTTAGTTATATTTGCTTCAGTTTCCGCGGAATATTGGAGCTCCATGGGCCGTTTTATCAGTAATTACCCCAAAAAAATTACAAAGTAAGAGTATCAGGCCACATGTCTTAGCAGAAACATAACATACGAAAAATATTATTAACCACTGCGCGTCGTCGTGTCCAGTACAGGAATTTATCATAACAGACAAGACATGATATCTGGAAGCTTTAATCGGCATATTTGACTTTAATCTGAACCAATACTACACATAAGGAACAATACCTTCAGGCCACTTTAGATTAACAAACTCTAATCGGGAACAGGATTACACAGAGAGGTAACAACGATTCCTCAATATATGCTAGTGTATAAATATAGTGTTCCTTTTTTTGGTTTGGATCCCTGGCGCCCCCCCCCCCCCTTCATCCATTCCTCGAATACGGTTCGTATCAGGTCGTTCAATAATAATAATAATAATAATCATAATAATAGGGCCCGGGAAAAGAATAGGCCTCCGGTATGTTCTCCCAGTCGTAGAAGGCGACGAAAAGAACAAACCACTAATGGGGCTAACCCCCCCTTTTAGTGTGATTAGTTGGTTCAGGGCAGAACTAAAGATGCCTCGGACAAGTGCCGTCATGGTCGGGGACGACGTTTGAACCCTATGCCCGCCCACAATGGTAACGACACTGCTAGCCAACTGGAAAATGATTTAAATCCAAATAGAGGTGTCCTGCAACCACCCTAGAAGGAAACCAAAGACAGAGGATGAGATGGTCAGGTGAAGTTAATCGACACCTCATGTTCTGTTATTACCAAGCAACAAACCTAGGAACCAACACAACTGGATACAGATCACAAGTATACACAACATTTATTATCAGATACCTAGAATTAAAAATTTTAACAGAACAACGACTAGCTTATCAGATCTGTGTAATAATCAAAAATAACAGGATACCCTAGTCAGAATTAGAAAACATTAAACAACAAGTACAACTAATACTGGAACAAAATAATGTGCAATCAGAAGAAGAAGAAAATACAATAATGGACTCAAACATTCCAGAGCAAACAAACAAAGAACAACACGCATCAATTAAACAATCACAGGAAAACGAAATCTTAAGAGAGCCACCAGAACAAGCACAAATAGAAGAAACATTTCAGCTGACATATATAGAATACAAAGACACAAATACAGACGTTAGACCATTATTGCATAGACCGCCAAATAACCCACAAGTCGAAAACAACAATAAAAACTATCAACATAATCATACACAACAAAATAAATGAAAACACAACTATGGAAGAGTTACAACTACTGGTTTATATAGGAGCACTCACTACACTAAATACACACACAAGGCAGAGATCAGAACCAACCAACACACGGAAGAAACCCACAAAACCAGCATGGCAACACAGGCTACAGATCAGAATAGAAAAACTGAGAAAAGACATCGGACAGCTAACACAATTTATAAGAAATGAAATGTCAGAAAAAAACGAATAAGGTTAGGTAAAATCTCACAACAAGAAGCGATAGAGCAATTAGATGAAAAGAAGCAGAAATTACAAGCATTGGCCAAACGACTTAGAAGATACAAAAAAAGTGAAGATAGAAGGAAACAAAACCAAACATTCAACACAAACCAAAAGAAATTTTACCAGACAATAGATAACACACACATAAAAATAGACAATCCACCAAACATAACAGACATGGAACACTTCTGGAGCAACATATGGTCAAACCCGGTACAACATAACAGACATGCACGGTGGATACAAGCAGAAACAGACTCATACAAGATGATACCACAAATGCCTGAAGTGATAATTTTGCAACATGAAGTCACCCGAGCAATTAATTCTACGCACAATTGGAAAGCCCCTGGAAATGATAAAACAGCAAATTTCTGGCTAAAGAAGTTCACCTCAACACATTCACATCTAACTAAATTATTTAACATTTACATTGCAGACCCATACACATTCCCTGATACACTTACACATGGAATAACCAATCTGAAACATAAAGATCAAGCAGACACAGCAAACCCAGCTAAATATCGCCCCATAACATGCCTACCACCAATCTACAAAATATTAACTTCAGTCATTACACAGAAATTAATGACACATACAACACAGAACAAAATTATAAATGAAGAACAAAAAGGCTGCTGCAAAGGAGCACGAGGATGTAAAGAGCAACTGATAATAGATACAGAGGTGACATATCAAGCTAAAACTAAACAAAGGTCACTACACTACGCATACATTGATTACCAAAGAGCTTTTGATAGTGTACCCCACTCATGGTTACTACAAATATTGGAAATATACAAAGTAGATCCTAAATTTATACAGTTCCTAAGCATAGTAATGAAAAATTGGAAAACCACACTTAATATCCAAACAAATTCAAATAATATCACATCACAGCCAATACAGATTAAGCGTGGAATATACCAAGGAGACTCAGTAAGTCCTTTCTGGTTCTGCCTTGCTCTGAACCCACTATCCAACATGCTAAATAATACAAATTATGGATATAATATTACTGGAACATACCAACACAAAATCACACATTTGCTATACATGGATGATCTAAAACTACTGACAGCAACAAATCAACAACTCAACCAATTACTAAAGATAACAGAAGTATTCAGCAATGATATAAATATGGCTTTTGGAACAGACAAATTGTAAGAATAGATTGCAGCTAGCCGCTAACTTTGTGTAATGTCTTCTCTGTATAGACGTGTATCTGTTGCCTTTAAGATCCCTTCACTTTCACACATAAATCTATACAGTAAAGTAAGGGCCTCCCGTTTTGTCTTTAGGTTGATCCGTGATAAGACAGGCGAAAAATTAGACTAATGGAGGATTATTAGTATTTTCTCTAATTTTCATTCGCTCTCTCTCTCTCTGTCTCTCTCTCCTTTATCTATGTACAGTTTTTGATATAATATTTCATTACGTGAAATCAGCCAAATAGAATCTCTGGTGGAGCCCTTCGCCTTAGTATTCAGCGGCTGGCTTGCTGTAAGAGATCTTTACATTTATTATTATTGTTAAGCGCTGCATTCAGTTGGGAAAATCAATCGTTTGAACAATTCGTTCCTTTTACGAAAGATTTCGAATTCCAGGTGTGTACGAAGCCTTTTTGGACGATTTAACAAAGACTCGGTGATTGCAGGCTCTCTTCGACACAGCTGAAACTTCCCCACTAATTACAGGGCCAACGCGATCATCAATGATTCAGACAAAGAACTCATTCGTTCATTCACTCCAGAATAAAAGGGGTCACAAACCTTATTTATGAAGGAAATTGTATATTCAGTCCATCTCCATTACATGTCCAGATCTCTGTTGGTTCCAAGTCTTAATTATTTTCCGTTACAATTTCTTTCTCTTCAAACAACCCGCTAGTGGCACAAATGTTAAGAGCTCGCTTTAGCGAGAAGAAAAGCAAATATGTCTCTTTTAGAAACCCGTCAATCTTTCAACGGATACTTCCGAAGCTGTCCTAGTTACCAGTCTAACAACCATGGAGAATACATATATGTATCTCTGTTATTCCAAAGAATAAACGTACTAAAAAATACTTTGGCGTCGACGAGCTGTCGGCGCATATATTACTAGAAAATCAGATCAGATACTTTTCCAAAGTGAATGAATGTGGATGGTTTGATTGACAACGATTAATTGGTGCGTGGTAGAGGGTAATTTTCCGTGGGGACATTACAAAATGTAAGAAAAATAGCATAGTCAAGGAAAAACACACTAAACAAGAAGATTACATATTGGATAACCACAGCGACTGCATAGAAGCGATGGAAAAAACAGATGCCTATAAATATCTAGGATACAGCAAAAAATAGGAGTAGATAATACAAATATTAAAGAAGAACTAAAAGAAAAATATAGACAAAGACTAACAAAAATACTGAAAACAGAACTGACAGCAAGAAACAAGACAAAAGCTATAAATAGTTAGCTATACCAATA
This sequence comes from Schistocerca cancellata, assembly GCF_023864275.1. Lineage (NCBI taxonomy): Eukaryota > Metazoa > Arthropoda > Insecta > Orthoptera > Acrididae > Schistocerca > Schistocerca cancellata. Next base: position 105,671,684 of record NC_064637.1, read on the forward strand.
TTGACCTACTCATTTGGAGTAGTGAAATGGAGTAACACAGACCTAGAAGCACTCAATACACTTACACGATCACAATGCCACAAATATAGAATACATCACATACATTCAGCAACAGAAAGATTCACATTAAGCAGAAAGGAAGGAGGAAGGGGATTTATCGACATAAAAAACCTACATTATGGGCAGGTAGACAATTTAAGAAAATTCTTTCTAGAACGAGCAGAAACTAGCAAAATACACAAAGCAATCACTCATATAAATACATCGGCTACACCACTGCAATTTCATAACCACTTCTACAACCCTTTAGATCACATAACATCAACAGATACGAAGAAAGTAAATTGGAAAAAGAAAACACTACATGACAAGCACCCGTATCATCTAACACAGCCACACATCGATCAAGACGCATCCAACACATGGCTAAGAAAAGGCAATATATACAGTGAGACGGCAGGATTCATGATTGCAATACAGGATCAAACAATAAACACCAGATGTTGCAGTAAGCATATTATTAAAGATCCCAATACCACAACAGATAAATGCAGACTTTGCAAACAACAAATAGAAACAGTAGATCACATCACAAGCGGGTGTACAATACTAGCAAATCCAGAATACCCCAGAAAACATGACAATGTAGCAAAAATAATACATCAACAGCTTGCCTTACAACATAAACTTATAAAACAACACGTTCCCACATACAAGTATGTACCACAAAATGTACTGGAGAATGATGAATACAAATTATACTGGAACAGAACCATAATAACAAATAAAACACCACCACATAACAAACCCGACATCATACTCACCAATAAAAAGAAGAAATTAACACAACTAATCGAAATATCCATACCCAATACAACAAATACACAAAAGAAACGGGAGAAAAAATTGAAAAGTACATCCAGCTGGCTGAGGAAGTCAGGGACATGTGGCATCAGGATAAAGTTGACATTATACCAATTATACTATCAACTACAGGAGTCGTACCACACAATATCCACCAGAACATCAATGCAATACAGCTACATGCAAACTTATATATACAACTACAGAAATCCGTAATTACTGATACATGTTCAATTACCCGAAAGTTCCTAAATGGAATGTAACATATACCGTACAGTTAAAAAGGAAGTCACGCTTGATCAAGGTCCGCGTCACTTTCCATTGTTGACCACACATAATGTCTGAGGAAAGAAAAAAAGAATAATAATGATTATAAAAAGAGACAACAACTACTTCCCAGGTCAGAGCTGCAACAGGGCAGTATTAGACACACAAACACAGGCGCTTCTATAAACAGTGACAGGCCACGAAGCTACGAGCTTGTGGGTACTTGTTGGTATCAGTATCCACATGCGAGCTGCCTATACCAAAAGGCACAAAGAACTTTATTCTTGTTCGTTAATCAGCCCCCACAAAACTAGTGTGCCATGGGGTACGCAATTCAAGTCCCACCAAAGGCAAATCTATCCTCCAAAAGCGGAACACTGCGGATGAATGAACATAAACCAGGCCTGGTGTTAACATCGGCCCAACGCAGTACCTCAGTGACACTGCATCGTCCGGCCGGCAGGTTATGCTCATGTCCAACATTCCGGTACGCAACTTGCTCATCCACAACACAACTACAGCACTGCGTCCGCCACTGACTTCGTCGTCGCACCATCGCCAGGACACTCTCTCCCACTAATGTCCCGCGACCCCACGAAAGGTCGTCTGACCACAGAGAAGAAGAATGACCAATCTAGGAGACAGTAGTGGGACAAGGGGGCATCACCTCACATTGCGGGTTGCCTACATTGGGGGCAAACCTATTGTCCTCTTTTGACTGACAGGTCCTTAACCTAAGGCTAATGAACTGGAATGTTTCCCCGGGGGCCAGAAATCGTGAGTGCCAGTCTATATACGAGGATGAGTCAAATGAAAACCTTAAATATTATTTATTGTGTAGAAGTGGTACAAAGCTGTATCACTTTTCAACATAATCTGCCCCACGCTCAGTGCAAGTCCTCGAGTGCTTACAAAGTGAATAAATTCCTTTAGAAAAAAATTCTTTAGGTAGTCAGAATCTTCTTCACGATTTTCTCCGCTCTTTTACGACAATTGTTGACAAGAGTTGACGCAGCTATTATGCGCGCGTACATTTTCGTGAGCAAACTTTGTATTTTGGGGGTCAAATAAATCCGACAACGGTCGCTGGAGGACGCTGAGAGTGCAAATCACGTCAACCAGCTCGTCGGTCGGAGTTCCCGTCCGCTTCCACGTCGACGTTAGCTGCCTCGTCTCGTTGGAGAACGGGTTTAATGTGAAGTCTCCAGGTATGTATCTACACTACTGGCCATTAAAATTGCAACACCACGAAGATGACGTGCTACAGACGCGAAATTTAACCGACGGGAAGAAGATGATGTGATACGCAAAAGATTAGCTTTTCAGAGCATTCACATAAGGTTGGCGCCGGTGGCGACACCTACAAAGTGCTGACATGAGGAAAGTTTCCAACCGATTTCTCATACACAAACAGCAGTTGACCAGCGTTGCCTGGTGAAACGTTGTTGTGATGCCTCGGTAAGGAGGAGAAATGCGTACCATCACGTTTCCGACTTTGATAAGGGTCGGATTGTAGCCATGACAGGCATCTTATGCGCATGGCTATAACGGATCGTGCAGCCACGTCTCGATCCCTGAGTCAACAGATGACGATGTTTGCAAGACAACAACCATCTGCACGAACAGTTCGACGACGTTAGCAGCAGCATGGACTATCAGCTCAGAGACCGTGGCTGCGGTCACCCTTGACACTGCATCACAGACAGGAGCGCCTGCGATGGCGTACTCAACGAAGAACCTGGGTGCACGGCAATGGCAAAACGTCATTTCTTCGGATGAATCCAGGTTCTGTTTACAGCATCACGATGGTCGCATCCCTGTTTGGCGACGTCGCGGTGAACGCACATTAGAAGCGTGTATTCGTCATCTCCATACTGGCGTATCACCCGGCGTGATGGTATGGGGTGCCATTGGTTACACGTCTCGGTCTCCTCTTGTTCGCATTGATGACACTTTGAACAGTTGACGTTACACTTCAGATGTTACGATCCCTGCGAAACCCTACATTTCAGCAGTTTAATGCACGACTGCTTGTTGCAGGTCCTGTATGAGCCTTTCTGGATACAGAAAATGTTCGACTGCTGCCCTGGGCAGCACATTCTCCAGATCTCTCTCGAATTTAAAAGTCTGGTCCATGGTGGCCGAGCAACTGGCTCGTCACAATACGCCAGTCACTGCTATTGATGAACTGTGGTATCGTGTTGAAGCTGCATGGGCAGCTGTACCTGTACACGCCATCCAAGCTCTGTTTGACTCAATGCCCAGGCGTATCAAGGCCGTTATTACGGCCAGAGGTGGTTGTTCTGGGTACTGATTTGTCAGGATGTATGCACCGAAATTGCGTGAAAATGTAATGACATGTCAGTTCTAGTATAATATATTTGTCCAATGAATTCCCGTTTATCATCTGCATTTCTTCTTGGTGTAGCAATTTTAATGGCCAGTAATGTATAAGCGTTTCCTATGGCTGGTTAGTTGGTGACTTGTACCCGTTTAAATCTGTTTAGGAGGACACACCTGATGGCGGCGAGGAGGACCGCAAATTCACCATCTGTTGCCCGCATCCCTTTGCTGCTAGAGGAGCGGCTGTTTTGCAGTTGTTTAAATGGCTGTGTGTGTTGTTCGCAGGTGCAGCCCAAGGCAGACCTGGGGGAGTACCGCTGCATGCTGCGGACTCCAGAGGGACTCGTGGCGTCTCCAGCCGTCGCCCTGGAGCTCGCAGGTCAGTAAGCAGCAGCACATGGAGAGCAGTGTCCGGTGTACTATAGATAGAATAAAAACTCCACCGCCTATATTTCGAAGGTTGTTCACAGAGAGTATTGCGTTATAAGGGACCAGGAGTCACCTGTGGCTCGTTGCGGAGTATTAATCTCTGTATATTAAAGGCAACGTTCCACTGACTCACTGACTCACTGACTGACTCAATCACTCACTGGCTCATCGTCGCTCAGCCCAAACCACTAAATATAGGAGCTTGAAATTTGCAAAGGGTGTTTATCTTATACATGTTGTTTTGTAGAGCGGGCAACCACAGCCAAACCTCGAAATTTTTTCAAAGAAAATTCCGCACTGGCTGTATGAATAATTTTTATTAAATCTGCGACCGGTTTCGCACCACCTATCGATGCATCCTCAGGCAATATACGCTATTTATAACACAGTAACGTTGAACATTGCCCCGTAGCCACTCCCCACCATTCACGTCCAATATACCGTCATCTGGTGAAACAGGTAGTTAAAATTTCAAAATCGTTTTTAAAATTTTTTTAAGTGATGGGACCGGCAACGACCGTGCAAGCTGAGAGAAGCCACGCGGCAGCGGACACGGCCTGACTCACCAGATGACGGTATATTGGACCTGAATGGTGGGGAGTGGCTATAGGGCAATGTTCAACGTTACTGTGTTATAAATAGCGTATACTGATTGAGGATGCACCGATAAGTGGTGCGAAACCGATCGTAGATTTATTTAAAATCATTCATACAGCCAGTGCGGAACTTTTTTTTGAAGAAATGTTTATCTTATACTGTAGGCGTAGTTTAAGAAGGAACTTCTGAAATTCCACCCATGACAGGTTGAAATAGGAGATTATAGGTTCTTTGAAAATATGTCGCTTCACGACAGTTTTGAAGCTAGGCATAAGAAAATTGATATTTGCTTTCTCAGTCAGCATTTTTGGAAATTCAACCATCAAGGGGCAAAATAGTTGGTAAAAATTTTTTGAAAATAAATCAATTTTAAACTGCTACTAAAGCATTTTTAAAGTTACATCTATGTACATTGGTATTTGACTTTGCGGTTGTAAATAAAAAAATACATCTGTCGGTAATTTTCAGAGATTCAAATCGTTAAAAGGGAGTGAACATTTATGGAAGTGAATAGTTTAGAAGAGAATAGAAGCTTTTGAAATGTGGTGCTACAGAAGAATGCTGAAGATTAGATGGGCAGATCACATAACTAATGAGGAGGTATTGAATATAATTGGGGAGAAGAGAAATTTGTGGCACAACTTGACTGGAAGAAGGGATCGGTTGGTAGGACATGTTATGGGGCACCAAGGGATCACCAGTTTAGTATTGGAGGGCAGCGTGGAGGGTAAAAATTGTAGAGAGAGACCAAGAGATAAATACACTAAGCAGATTCAGAAGTATGTAGGTTGCAGTAGGTACTGGAGATGAAGAAGCTTGCACAGGGTAGAGCAGCAAGCATGGAGAGCTGCATCAAACCAATCTCTGCACTGAAGACAACAACAACAACAAACGAGGGAGTGCAATTGGAGATGAAAAGTTTTATGAAATTATTGACTGTGAAAGTCTTTTCAAAGCTAAATCTATCAACATTTTTATTTGGCTTTTCTGTTAGAAGTAAAAAATACCTGTTTCACTGTTTTTGGATAAAATCAATTCCAAGGGAGTGAAATAGGGGATTAAAATATTTTGTTATATTAAAAGAAGCTAAATCCATGAAAATTGGTACTCCATGTCTCGGATAGATATAAAGAAATATGTGTTAGGCGATGAAAGGGAAATATCACCAAAAGGACGCAAAAGGCGTAAGTAACAAAACCCATTGACTCCAGCAACCCGAATCGCTTTTACGTCGGAAATACATTCGCGAGGGACAGTGCTTCTATGGCCTTAATTAGTGTGAAAAGTTTAGAAGCTGTTGCCATTTGGGAACTAAATCAGTGAATGTTATGTGTCATCACGACAAATTGACTTCGTCTGAATTGCAGAGCAGAAGAAACGGCTCATTAATACACTAATTTTTCAGTAGGCCTAATATACGTGTATGAAATTATTTTCGATTTAATTATTGCGCAAACGCTAGAGAAGCAGCGGACGGTAAGCTAGCTCTCTCCCCATACGATTTCCATATTTTTGGAATTCTGCAGAAAGTCATTCGCGGCCGTCGATTCGCCTCATATGAAAAGGTGCACCCCTGGGTACAGCTACACTTTGTCGGCAACCGCAAACGTCAAGGCAACTGACCGTCTTGTCTCACAGTGGGATAAATCCATTACCAGTTATGGCGATTACTTTTGTAGCAATAAACAGTTCATTGACTGTTTTTTTTTTTTCCATCTACCTCGTTTTACTTTGACTTCCCGCTTATACTGTAGGATTAATTAGTTTTGATATTCCAACTATGTTTTTTTCAACTACCTCGTTTTCGTTTGACTTCCCGCTTATACTGTGGGATTAATTCGTTTTGATATTCCAACTACCTTTGCTTCTGTCAAAATATCTTCACAACGTGCAAGTCAGTCAACAAATCACACATGCCAAGTATTACTATTTGGTCGTAATTATCACGATTCCCAGGCCAAAATCACGCTCCTACGGGGGCCCGTGCAAAAATTACGGAATTCACTATTTGATTTATTTTTGTACTCTCACAACACAATGTTTTTTTGTTACATCATTTTGTGAACCATTATTGTTTCAGAAGTAACACAATACCCTTTGATCATCTGTTTAGAACAGACTATACACTTCTCCACGCAGAGGTGCCTTTCTGGCTTCACTATCGTGGGTGCGTAAACTTGTATGTTGCGATTTGGCGTACTGTTGTTCTCGCTGTGAAGTAACTACGAGAGTGGAACGAAGCCTACGAGAAAGACAGGCCGCGGCGCGTACGCCACGAAGGTAGTCCTGCCCTTGCTCAAATCAGCAGACAAACTACGTTTCTACACCTGTTAACTCGTAACTAGGCGTGTCCGTACAAACTAAAACTGAATCTTTTACTGGAATCCGCCATTATGAGAAGTCCATGGCCTACTTATAATTTGTTACGGCTGTACTGGCGTACAATAAAATAAAACCACGCTAAAATGATTATCAGTTGCCGGCCGGAGTGGCCGAGCGGGTCTAGGCGCTACAGTCTGGAACCGCGCGACCGCTACGGTCGCAGGTTCGAATCCTGGCTCGGGCATGGATGTGTGTGATGTCCTTAGGTTAGTTAGGTTTAAGTAGTTCTAAGTTCTAGGGGACTGATGACCTCAGAAGTTAAGTCCCATGGTGCTCAGAGCCATTTGAACCATCTAACCCTCGCACTTTTTTTTTTCTTTTTTAGTATTTTGTGTGTCATTGTGTGCTTTCATTTGGTTCTCCTGTTGTACAAGAATTGAGAATTCGGTCTGATGGGAGGTGTGCTAGGGTAGCCCACTTTGTCCGGATGGCCAGCGCATCTGCTAAGTAAGCAGCAGACCCGCGTTCGAATCCTGCTGTAGCATAAAAGTCAACTTTCCCTATTGATTTCAATCAGTGCTCACTGACAGCTAACTTTTTAATTCCTTTGTGACTTCGTTTTTAACATAGCATCGAAATTCCTTTTTTCATTATCAGTTCCGAAGATATATTTTATTAATGGAATAGCCATGATTATGCTTTAGAATAACATCTGCCCTTTAGATCTACCAAAAACGTAACTTTGAGATGTAATTTTTCAAGTTCCAGCACCCTTTCTTGTGTTACTTACTAGGAGTTAAAGGCACAAATTTTTACTTTTCAAGTGTTACAGCTATGCTTCAAATCGAGATTTTTATGGTAGTTTTTAAAAAAAGGCAGCGCGGTGGGCCTCCAGAACCCACCTCCGAAATTCCCCTGTCGCCATTACTGACAGCTGCTTTCCAAAGTTGGCATCTCTGCACGACGTGCATACCAACCAACCCTTCACCTGCACACCTGTGCATTCTGTTCTGTATCACTGTTAACGTACTAACACTGCCGGAAAAACAAACCAGATACAGATGCGATCAGTGCTGAATACGAGCTTGAGGGTGGAGAATGAAGTGGCCATTGCCGATGTCAACAGCAAGTTGCAACAAGTTTGTATGCGGTTTTCAGTTCTTGCACAGTTCGGGAAGGGGGTGTTGATTGTGTCTGCCAAGAGCATCCCAGGCACGCACTGTAAGCTTTTAGGTCCGGGGAGTACGCAGGCCATGCCATACATTTAATATCCTCACTTTACAGTTGATCCGACACGTCAGCGGCCCTATGTGGCCGGGCATTGCCGTCCACAAAAGGAAAGTCGTGACCTGCTGTATAAGTAGGCTGTTTAGGTTTTTATGTTGGTAATGTCACGTAGTGCTCTGTATGAAAATCACTGGCTGTGCTGTGTGCAGTCTGTGGCTAGTTGGCATTGTTGGAATAGTCGCTACTGTAGTGTCGGGCAGTTGTATGGGAACAGCGCGTAGCGTTGGGCAGTCGGAGGTGAGCCGCCAGCAGTGGCGGATGTGGGGAGAGAGATGGCGGAGTTTTGAAAGCGGACGATCTGGATGTGTGTCCGTCAGAAAAAGGAAGTTTGTAAAGATGGATGTCATGAATTGATAGATAAATATATGATGACTTTTGAACATTATTAAGGTGAATAGATTTTTTGTTCTCTATCAAAATCTTTCATTTGCTGACTATGCCTACCAGTAGTTAGTGCCTTCTGTAGTTAGAATCTTTTGTTTAGCTGCCAATATTGGCGCTCGCTATATTGCACTAGTTCGCGTAACTAAGATTTTTGTGACGCAAGTGATTCATGAAAGGTATAGGTTATTGTTAGCCAGGGCCATTCTTTTGTAGGGATTTTTGATAGATTGCGTTGCGCTAATAATATTGTGTGTCAGTTTAGTGATGATCAGAAAAGTACAGAGAGAAATGTCTGAGTACGTTCAGTTTTGCTCAGCTGTTTAAAAATCAAATAACGTAGAAGTTTACCAGCACAGTAATTCTTAATTTTTCTAAGAGGACGGTACAGCTGTACCCCTGAACAGTCTGACATGATCTAGGATAATCACCCTGCTGTGGTGTAAAGATACGTCACACAGAGATATGCAGCGGTGTTCAGCTTCGTCTGGAGCTTCTGCGTGGCCCTAAGGACTCCGTTAACCCCGCCGCTCTCCGCTGTCACTTCCTCTCGATTCTTGACCTGTTCCGGTGCTCTGGGGCGATTTACACCGACGGCTCAATGGCTGATGGACACGTAGGCTTCGCGTATGTTCATGGAGGACATATTAAGCAGCACTCTTTGCCAGTTGGCTGCAGTGTTTTCACTGCAGAGCTGGCGGCCATATCTCGTGCTCTTGAGTACATCTGCTAGTGCCCTGGCGGGGTCATTTCTCCTGTGTTCTGACTCCACGCGCAGCCTACAAGCTATCGACCACTGCTACCCTCGCCACCCTCTGGTAGCGTCCATTCAGGAGTCCATTTATGCCCTGGAACAGTCCCGCCGTTCCGTGGTGTTTGTGTGGACCGCAGGACACGTCGGAATCCCTGGCAACGAACTTGCTGACAGGCTGGCCAAACAGGCGACGCGGAAACCGCTTCCGGAGATAGGCATCTCCGAAGCTGACCTGCGTTCTGTCTCACACCGCAGGGTTTTCAGGATTTGGGTGACGGAATGGCATAACAGCACGCAAAACAAACTGCGTGTCATTAAGGAGACTATGAATGTGTGGAAGTCTTCCATACAGGCCTCTCGCAGGGAACCAGTTGTCCTCTGCCGGCTCCGCATTGGCCATACGTGGCTGACGCATGCTTACCTCCTCCGTCGCGAGGACCCACCTCTGTGTCGCTGTGGCTCCCAAATGACGGTCGTCCACCTCTTGCTGGTCTGCCCACTTTTAGCCGCTCTGCGGCAGACTTTTAACTTTCCCAGCACCCTGCCTTCGGTGTTGGGAGACAATACCTCCACAGCAGCTTCAGTTTTACGTTTCATCCGTGAGAGTGGGTTTTATTCTTCTATGTAGGTTTTAGCGCATGTCCTTTGTCCCTCTGTGTCATCCACCCTACTGCTTTTAGGGTGGAGATTTTAATGTGTTGCATAGTGGCTGGCTTTCCCTTTTTATTCTCGTGGTTGGCCAGCCACTGTAATCTGCTTTCATGTTTTACTCTCTTCTGTTTCTAGCGTCTCTCTGTTGTTTTCTTGTCCTCTTTGGTTCCCTTTAGTGTTCGTTGCCTTCCCTTCCTTCTTGTGGCTTTTCCTTTCTTTCAGTTTTGTGTTATATGTTTCGTCCGTTTTATTCTTGCACTTGTGGCATTGTTTTATTAGGAACCAGGGACCGATGACCTCGTAGTTTGGTCCCTTCTCCCGCCTTTAAACCAACCATTCTCCACAGTAACTGGTGGGCAGAATCACTTGCCACAGTGAAGCGGGTTTCATCGGACAACCTCACTCTGTGGTTAGACACTGGACTCGCATTCGGGAGGACGACGATTCAATCCCGCGTCCGGCCATCCTGATTTACGTTTTCCGTCATTTCCCTAAATCGCTCCAGGCAAACGCCGGGATGGTTCCTTTGAAAGGGCACGGCCGATTTCTTTCCCCGTCCTTCCCTAATCCGATGAGACCGATGACCTCGCTGTCTGGTCTCCTTCCCCAAACAACACAACCCAACCCCAACATCACTCTGGAGCACTGTTGCTGACTCCGGTGTCCTCCTGCTGGGTGCCTGGTCACGTCGGAATATGGGGCAGTGAACAGGCCGATCGGGCTGCCAAGGGAGCCTGCAGAGAGCAGGATGTGGTCCAGTGTCCTATTCCCTTGCAGTCTATCACTTCTGCACTCCACAAGAAGTGCATGGAGTTGTGGGAGGAAGAATGGCTGGCGGTGACGGCCAATAAACTGCGGTCGGTGAACTCAACAACTCGGCCGTGACGTTCCTCCTGCCGGTTGCTCAGACGGGAAGAAGTGACCCTCACGCGTCTTCGGATCGGGCACTGTCCTCGCACACATAGCTTTCTATTACGGCGGGAGGATCCCCCGGTTTGTGATGCTTGTGGTGTGCACATTTCTGTCTGGCACATTTTAACAGACTGCATTATATACCGTGATGCAAGGGCAGAAGCACCAGTCGATGCGGATCTGCCCTGTGTTTTAGCTAATGATGAGACGTGTGTGTCTAGGGTTTTAAAGTTTTGTGATGTGTCTGGACTCTGGCCTAAACTTTAAGGCTGGAGCTTTTAGTGTATTGCTGAGTGGCTGGCTCCTCCCTTTATTCCTTGCGGTCAGCCAGCCACTTCCATCTGCTTTAGCTCCCTCTACCAATTTCTTCCTGGGTTGTGACACCACCACCTAAAGTGGTCTCTAGGTGGTGGTGGTGGTTGTCCACGTTTTACTGCTGGCGGCATGCTTCGTCCCATGCTTCGGTGTGGGTAGGCACATATTTTTCCAACGTTGTTTCCTGTGTCTTCTGTTCTGTTTTATCTTATTGTTCTGAGTCTTTTCTTGACACCCGTCTCAATCTGTTACTGAGCGGGCGCTGAAGACCTAGCCGTCGTGCGCCCATACAACTCTCTCCATCATCATCATCATCATCCTCCAACAAGCATGCTCGCTACACCAACGAACTCTTTCTCAGTGATGGCGTGGTCGAAGTAGGATGCATTTAACAGGCTTCCGAGCATACAAATCAGCCTGATTTAATGACCGCGAAGCGATCCTGACAGAGACACGTATACCGGTAGCGGTTGCAATGTCTGCAGCGATCTGCATGAGAATGAGCTGTCTGTTCCTTTTAGCCACTAAGGCTGCGTATCGATCCTCTTGCGGTGCGGTGCTCCGTCGACGACCGTCGGCATGCTTCCGCATAGCATTTCCACCTTCAGCGACCGCTTTTAATCGCGATGTGACACTTTTGGACACACATTACTGCGGCCACAGCACTGAAACTTTGACCAGTTTCGAACCGCCCAGCTGCTCGTCCACGATAGTAAGCGCTCAAATGCTGCCTCGCAGACATGTTGCAGTACAACACGGGATATCGCACTAATCGGTTAAGCAACCGTCGTCGTCAAACACCGTACTGCATGGGCTGTCGAATGTGTACAGAGCGTTCCAGCACAGGCTTCGCTGCAGTTAACACGCTTCGCTCCGTCCCCTGCATTTCCTGTTGATATAATCTTTAGGGTGTTCCGTAGCAGCTGCCGGTTGTCTTGCACCAGTTGTCAAACACTGTAGTAGGCAAACTTCCTGGCAGATTAAAACTGTGTGCCGCACCGAGACTCGAACTCGGGACCTTTACCTTCGCGGGCAAGTGCTCTACCAACTGAGCTACCCAAGCACGACTCACGCCCCGTCGTCACAGCTTTACTTCCACCAGTACCTCTTCTCCTACCTTCCAAACTTCACAGAAGCTCTCCTGCGAACTAGTACTGCTAGGTTCGCAGGTGAGATTATGTAACATTTGGAATGTTAGAGACAATGTACTGGCAGAAGTGAAGTAATGGGGGCGGGACGTGAGCCGGCCGCTGTGGCCGAGCGGTTTCAGGCGCTTCAGTCCGGAGCCGTACGACTGCTACGGTCGCAGGTACGAATCCTGCCTCGCGGATGGATGTGTGTGATGTCTTAGGTTAGTTAGTTTCAAGTAGTTCTAAGTTCTAGGGGACTGTTGACCTCAGATGTTAAGTCCCATAGTGCTCAGAGCCATTTGAAACATTTGAACACTTTTACTTGTCCAGTTTCGGTTGGAAAGATGCAAAATGTGTTGAGGGACATGTGGAATATTCCCGTTTCAGCTCCTTACAGTTCATGAAATTCTTCATAGGCTTCAAAATGGCGTCTGTAAATGAGGTGCGTTAGTTTCCTTTGGCGGAAGACCAGAGCATCGCAGATATTCGTAGGCGCTTGCAGAATGTCTTCGGAGAGCTTGCAGTAAACAAAAGCACGGTGAATCGTTGGGTGAGGCATTCGTCATCAATGAAACAAGGTTGCGCAAACCTGTCCGGCCGGCCGGCCGCACACAGCTGCAGTGTCGGAACGTGCGGACACTCTCATTCGAGGTGACCGGCGGATCACAATCATCTCCCTCCACAGCTGGATGTCTGTGTTGGTAGCTCTGACACTCTAGTCCACCAGTTGGGGCACTCAAAGGTGTGTGGCTACAAGGTTCCTCGTCGTCAAACAGAAGACCATAAAGAACAATTGAGGACCATGTGGTTGCACTCCGCGGGAAGCAGTACGTGGATAATGAGGAGTTCATTGTTGCGGCAAGACGTTGACACCGACGTCGACGTGTAGTGTGTTACCGTGCTGCCATACAGGTCCTCCCAGTAAGGTGGCCTAAGGCCGTCTCACTAAATGGAGATTACGTTGGAAAATATGGTTTTGTAGCCAAAAGAGTGAGAAATATTATGTATTGGAATCCTGGAAAAAGACCAACTTTCTTTCAGAAAAAAAGTTTTGCATTGCTTATTGTACGCCCCTTGTACGAGGGTAATCCCAAAAGTAAGGTCTCCTATTTTTTTTATAAGTACAGAACTCTGTGTGGCAGTTGGTCACACTGTTATGAAAACTGCTTCACGCGCTGTGCGTAAACATGCGCACGCCGCGCTGAGGCGCTCAGTCTTGTCTTGGCAGCCGTTGAGAATGGAGCTCCCGTTGGATGTTACCGCCGAGTGCGAATTGCGCGCAGTTATTCGGTTTCTGAACGCAAAGGGCACTGCGCCGATTGAAATCCATCGCCAATTGGCGCAAGTGTATGGCGAGTCGTGCATGGATGTCAAAAATATTCGTAAGTGGTGCAGTTGGTCGGACCGAAATTCAGGACGAACAAAGCAGCGGGAGACCGTCAATTTCTGAGGAGACAGTGTTGAAGGTTGAGCAAAGCATGCGTGAAGATCCACGGACCACCCTGGATGATCTCTGCACGTTGGTTCCTCAGGTTTCCCGAAGCACCGCACACAGAATTTTAACGGAAACATCGAACTACCGGAAGGTGTGCGCAAGATGGGTGCCACGCGTGCTGACTGAGGACCACATGCGGCAACGAGTTCATGCTTCCGGCGCATTTCTTCACCGACTTGCAACCGAACAGGACAACTTCACGGGTGACGAAACCTGGGCATACCACTTTACACGTGAGACAAAGCAACAATCCCCCAGTGGCAGCATCCTTCTTCGCCAAAGCCGCGGAAATTCAGACAAACACAGTCTGCCGGCGAAGTCATGACAACCGTTTTTGGGATGGGAAAGGGGGTATTGTTGGTCGACTTTATGCCCACAACTCTGAAAAAACTCAAACGGGCAGTTGAGAAGTGGAGAAGAGGAATATTGAGCAAGGGCGTACACATTCTCCATGACAACGCTCGCCCACACATCGCTCGGCAAACCTTACTCTCCTGCAACAGTTTCAGTGAAACATAATCACCCACCCACCGTATAGTCCTGACTTGGCGCCCAGTGACTATCACCTGTTTCCTTGGTTAAAAGAACATTTGGCCGGAAAGCGATTCAGCTCTGACGACGAGGTGAAAGAAGAGGTTCATAACTTTCTGAACAGCATGGCTGCGAGCTGGTATGACATGGGCATAGAAAAACTGCCACAGCGTCTACATAAATGCATCGACAGAAATGGTGATTATGTCGAAAAATACCTAAATGTTCAAGCTGTAAACTGATGTGAACCGTTGTAGAAACAAACAGGTCTGTGTGCTTACAAAAAATTGGGAGACCTTACTTTTGGGATTACCCTCTTAATTCCTGACGACCTCAGCAGAGGAAGTTTTCAAAAGCTTGACACGTACCGCGGCAGAAAAAAGAGTGGAACATTTATCAAAGATTGTCGGTGCGAGAAACTACGTACTCAAGTCTTGGTCAAGAGTAAATATCAGCGGATAGGTCAACGTAGCCTATACGGTCGCTCGCCTCAAATGAGTTGATGGATGGGATACCTGTACGGTTCAGCAGGTAATGTGCGAAGGAAGGGTCTCCCTTTCTGGCTGGAGTTTATTGTACGCTGCCGAAGCAACGTAGAGAGCAGTTCAGTAGAAGAAAAAAAAGTTTGAGGCTGTTCTTTCTTTTTGGACAAAGGAAGTGAAGTCTAGACGTCAGTGTGCATGTGAGCGCCCCGGGGGTTAAGCTGGGTGTACAAGTGACAGTTTTTGACTCCCAGCTAGCTTTTGCGAGTAATACACTACCGGCCATTAAATTGCTACACCAAGAAGAAATGCAGATGATAAACGGGTTTTCATTGGACAAATATATTATACTAGAACTGACGGGTGATTACATTTTCACGCAATTTGGGTGCATAGATCCTGAGAAATCAGTACCCAGAACAACCACCTCTGGCCGTAATAATGGCCTTGATACGCTGGGCATTGAGTCAAACAAAGCTTGGATGGCGTGTACAGGTACAGCTGCCCACGCAGCTTCAACACGATACCACAGTTCATTAAGAGAAGTGACTGGCGAATTGTGGCGAGCCAGTTGCTCGGCCACCATTGACCAGACGTTTTCAGTTGATGAGAGATCTGTAGAAAGTGCTGGCCAGGGCAGCAGTCGAACATTTTCTGTGTCGAGAAAGGCCCGTACAGGACCTGCAACATGCGGTCGTGCATTATCCTGCTGAAATGTAGGGTTTCGCAGGGATCGAATGAAGGGTAGAGCCACGGGTCGTAACACATCTGAAATGTAACGTCCACTGTTCAAAGTGCCGTCAATGCGAACAAGAGGTGACCGAGACGTCTAAGCAATTGCACCCTATACCATGACGCCGGGTGATACGCCAGTATGGCGATGAGGAATACACGCTTCCAATGTGCGTTCATCGCGATGTCGCCAAACACGGATGCGACCATGATGGTGCTCTAAACAGAACCAGGATTCATCCGAAAAAATGACGTTTTGCCATTCGTGCACCCAGGTTTGTCGTCGAGTCTACCATCGAAGGCGCTCCTGTCTGTGATGCAGCGTCAAGGATAACCGCAGCCGTGGTCTCCGAGCTGATAGTCCTTGCTGCTGCAAACATAGTCGAACTGTTCGTGCAGATGGTTGTTGTCTTGCAAACGTCTCCATCTGTTGACTCAGGGATCGAGTCGTGGCTGCACTATCCGTTACAGCCGTGCGGATAAGATGCCTGTCAACTCGACTGCTAGTGATGCGAGGCCGTTGGGATCCAGCACGGCGTTCCGTATTACCCTCCTGAACCCACCGATTCCATATTCTGCTAACAGTCATTGGATCTCGAACAACGCTAGCAGCAATGTAGCTATACGTAAACCGCAATCGCGATAGGCTACAATCCGACCTTTATCAAAGTCGGAAACGTGATGGTACGCATTTCTCCTCCTTACACGAGGCATCACAACAGCGTTTCACCAGGCAACCCCGGTCAACTGCTGTTTGTGTATGAGAAATCGCTTGGAAACTTTCCTCATGTCAGCATGTGTAGGTGCCGCCACCGGCGCCGACCTTGTGTGAATGCTCTGAAAAGCTAATCATTTGCATATCACAGCATCTTCTTCCTGTCGGCTAAATTTCGCGTCTCTAGCACGTAATCTTCGTGGTGTAGCAATTTCTGTAGTTTTATTTATATTTATATATATATATATATATATATATATATATATATATATTTATTATTTATTTATTTATTTATTTAGGGCATGTCACAATTAAGTGATTGGCAGGGGGTTCATCGACCCATCTTCGAGCTATTTCTCTAGCGTTTCATTCTGGAACGGAGCGCGGGAAAAAAGAGCACTTACATTCTTCCTTTCCAGCTTTGGTTGTTTTATTATGGCGATCATTTCTCCTTATGAACGTCGACCCCAACAGAATATTTTTGCGATCGGAGGAAAAGTTGATGATTATTGAAATTTCGCGACAAGTCCCTGCCGCGACGAAAAACGCCTTTGTTTTAACGAATGTCACCTCAAATAGTGTATCATATCCGTGGAACTATTTCCCCTATTGCGCGATAGTACAAAACATGTTTCGATTCTTATAACTTTTTCGACGCCCTACGTCAATCCCGTCTCGTGCACATCACACACCGCACTGCAGTACTCGGGAAGAAGGCGAACAAGCGTCGTCTAGACTTGTTGCGTCTTCTAAATGTTTTGTCAATAAAGCAGTCTTTGGTTTGCTTTCCCCAGAACATTGTCTATATGATCGTACAAATTTAAGTCATTCCCTAAGTATTTAGTTGAATTTGTAGCCTTTATATTTGTTTGATTTATCGTGCAAACGAAAGCCGGCCGCGGTGGCCGTGCGGTTCTAGGCGCTTCAGTCTGGAACCGCGCTGCTGCAACGGTCGCAGGTTCGAATCCTGCCTCGGGCATGGGTGTATGTGATGTCCTTAGGTTAGTTAGGTTTAAGTAGTTCTGTGTTCTAGGGGACTGATGACGATAGCAGTTGAGTCCCATAGTGCTCAGAGCCATTTGAACAATTTTTTGTGCAAACGAAATTCGATTGACTCCTTTAGCACTCGTGTGGATAACTTAACACTTTTCATTATTTAGAGTCGGATGCCACTTTCCGCACCTTACAGATATCTTATCTAAATCGTTTTGCAGTTGGTTTCGATCATCTGACGACTTTACAGGACGGCAAATGACGGCATCTCTGCAAACAGTCAGGGGGCTGCTCAGATTGTCTCCTAAATCTTTTTTTTTTTAAATTAGGAACAGCAGCGGGCCTGTAACACTTCCTTGCGGAACGCCAGATATTACTTCTGTTTTACTCCATAATTTCCGTCAGTTACTACGAATTGTCAGCTTTTTGACATGATACCACAAATCCAGTCGCACTACTGAGGCGATACGCCATACGCCATACGCAATTAGTTTTGCAAAATCATTTGTAAGGAACGATATCAAAAGCCTACTGGAGATCTAAAGATACCGAGTCAATTTTACTTCCCCTGCCGATAACACTCTTTGCTTCGCGAAAATAAAGAGCTAGTTGTGTTGCACCGAGAATGATACTTTCTGAACCCCTGCTGACTATTAGCCAATGAATCGTTTTCTTCGAGGTAATTTATAATGTTCGGACACAGTATATGTTCCAAAATCCTACTTCAAATCGACGTCAGTTATAAGGGTATGTAATATAGCGAATTACATCCATTTTCTTTCTTGGTCACTGGTGTAACCTGTGCAACTTTCCTGTCTTTACGTGCGAATTTTTCGGTGAGCGATCTGTAATGTATGATTGCTAAGTATGGTGCTATTGTATCAGCATAGTAGGAAAGGAACCTAACTAGTATGCCGTCTGAAATGATAATTAAATCAAGACCCAAAGCTGTCGACAGACGTTGATATACGTCAACGGGGACAGTTGAAAATGTGTGCCCTGACTGGGACTCGAACCCGGGATCTCCTGCTTACATGGCAGACGCTCTATCCATCTGAGCCACCCAGGGCACAGAGGATAGTGCGACTGCAGGATTTATCACGTGCACGCTCCCCGTGAGACCCACATTCCCAACTTTAATGTCCACACACTACATTCGTAGTGCCCCTGCCCACTACACTGATTACTCGCCGCAGACAATCTTACCGAGTCCCAGAAGAGTTCGAGCAAAGCGTTGCATCCACTTCGACCATAGATGCTAGTAGACTGGCCTTGCTGTGCAGAAGTTATAGGGCTGGTGTGGCTCCAACATTAACCACGTGACTGTTGGCAAAACCTGGCGGGATTTCAAATGAGCGGTCTGCCATCCTGTGTTTGTATCGTATTTTACCCACATTTCTCAATTGACTGCCAAACGCTTCCAACAAAAATTACTTTTTTATTTGCGAAAAATTATGTCAGAACTACATTTGACCTGGATTTGTTCACAGTACCATTTATAAAATCTAAAAAATATATCGAAGGCCCCTCTGGTGGGCAGTGGGACTAAATTATTATAAACTATCAGTTAAAGTAAAATTTCGTTAAAATTCTTTTAAACAGTAAGAGTGGGCTCGTGGCAAAACTTTAAATATTGGATTCGCCGCGTTTTGAGCTCTAGTCACTTATAAAAGAAAATGGGATATGGGAATTATGTCAACTATAGGTCCCAAAATTGTCGACTTTAGGAGCAGGTCCATTTTAGAGTATCAATTTTAGGTGCATTTCAAAGGTTCAGTTCCTACTATTTTTACAAAAGTTTAAACTATCAGTTTAAAAAAAATGATATTTTAGATGAAAGGTGAGACTCTGAAGTTTCAGAAAATAATTTTGGAACCTACATTTATTAAATAGTATTAGAAGGTAGAAAAAAATGCTCTTCATGTGTCGACTATAGGTGCTCTTACCTTATTATAATCTCACTTGTGTATACAAAAAGGCACCTATGTGCAGATGGCTTAAAGTTTTTCCGTTTCAGGGCCTGTATCGAAAGCTGTTTTCATCCTTAGGGAACCTATGAGTAGGAACGAGAAACAGTTATACTTACTTCTGTAACCGAATTATCACAGATACTTTCCAAAATGTAATATGACTCTGACTTTACAGGCATCACTTTCAACACTTTAATTTACGTGATACTCTATTTCAAGTGTATAAAACATGTAAAAGTCACTTCAGCAGATTTCAATAAACGCATCTGCATTATCATAGAAACACACGTGAAATGTAATGCCATTTCCCCCGACAAAACGCTGAGTACAGCCATAAGCGCAACACGAAACAACCATGTTTTGCCAACATTCACGTGACTTTAGCCCAGAGATGTTGGAGCCACGAAAATGACGTCAGGGCCAGTCTATTATATTTATGGTCGAAGTGCATCCAGCACGTATAGTATGCTATATGTACCTGAGGACTTGACTTTATTAAGTGCTCTGAGCTGCTTCGCTATTCCGAGAATATCTACGTCGATGTTACTTATGTTGGCACTTGTTCTCGATTCGAATTCTGGAATATTTACTTCGTCTTCTTTGGTGAAGGAATTTGGGGAAACAGTGTTAAGTTACTCTGCTTTAGCGGCAACTGTCACCAGAAACGTTACCATTGCTGTCGCACAGTGAAGTTATTGATTGCCTCTTGCCACTGGTGTACTTTACATATGACCAGATCCTCTTTGGGTTTCCTGCCAGATTCCGTTTTACATGGTTAGTGTACAGTGCGGCATCAGTTCCATCTCTTATTAATTTATTTGGTATACAGGGTGAATCGGATACAACATGCACCGCAGATATTGCGGAAATTGAAATTGCTATTGACGTGCGGTTTTCATAGAATAGACTGGCGCTCTAGGGCTTACAATGTTAGCCAATCAAAATATTGTAATAATTCTTAGAAAGTGTATTTTTTGTGCAGACATAGCTTTTTAAATGGAACAATGGCTATTGACATTAACAAACTAGAAGTTGAGTAAATTAGGATGTCGATGGTTTTCGTTGTGTTGTTTTGGAACGGACCATCCAATTCAACGATTTGGAAACATGCTGTAGTACTTAATGCACTGTGAGCTGGACAGTCATCGTGTTAGTACCACAGGTCCCCCCTACTGCGCAGAGGACTGTCTTCTGGTGTCCGTTGCCAGCCTGTGTGGCCGAGCGGTTCTAGGCGCTACAGTCCGGAACCGCGCGACCACTACGGTCGTAGGTTCGAATCCTGCCTCGGGCATGGATGTGTGTGATGTCTTTAGGTTAGTTAGGTTTAACTAGGTCTAAGTCTAGGCGACTGATGACCTCAGATATTGAGTCCCGTAGTGCTCATAGCCATTATTTTCTAGTATCTGTTGTGACGTCTCGTTTTGTCTCGGCTCCATGGTGATGGTTGTCCCCGTCTAGGTGACGTCGAACGGCGTCCGTCGATCACGACAACGCCAATCTGTAACTACTGGGCGTCCAAAAAATATATCCACCGTTTAAAAGTCCATAACTTGCAAACTAATTGACTGAGTTGTCTTATTGTTGGTGAAAGTGTAGCTTAAAGTCCAACTTACAGATATCACTGTAGGTGTTCGAAATGGTCACCATTAACATCCACACACAAACGATGCCGCCGAACTGCTGCATGAACTACTGACTGCAGCGTGTTCAGTTGGATATTTGCACATGAATGTACGATAGATTCTCGACGTTCATCCAATGTGCGTGGGTTTTGTCGATAAACGACGTCCTTTAGTGTTCCCCACAGGTAAAAGTCCAGAGGAGTTAGGTCTGGGGAACGTGGTGGATACTCCACAGCACCTCTACGGCCTATCCACCTTCCTGGTAGATTTTCGTCGAGATAGCCCTAACACGATTTTGGTAGTGGGCTGGGGCATCATCTTGTTGAAAGTAAACTCTTCCATCTCCATACAAGTCTCGGATGGCAGATAAAATGGATGTCTGAAGCTTCTGAAGGTACACCTCACCGGTAACTGTGCTGTCAAAGAAGAATGGCCCAATCGAGCCTCGGTAAGACAACCCACACCACAAATTTACTCCTGGCAAATTCACACCTTTTGTCTACATGGACGTTCGGATTTTCGGCGGCCCAGTAGATGCAATTGTGGCGATTTACTGTACCATTGAGTTTGAACTGTGCCTCATCAGACCACACAATCATCTTCTCTTCATCGTTGCGCACCATGTTAGTAAACCACTCGCAGTACTCCATTCTAAGATCTGGGTCGTCCTCGTTCATTGCGTGTAGCAATCGTGGGATGTAGCACTTCCACTCTGCTGTCTTCAAAATTCGCCGAACACTTGAGCGACTCACTCCAGTTTCACGGGCACACTGTCTCACAGACTTCTGTTGTGAGTGAGTGAATTGTTGTAACACACGACGGGAGTTAGCTGGAGTTGTTACTGTTACAGGTCGTCCAGATCGTTGTTTGTGTGCATCTTTAACACAGCCTTCGACTTTAAATTTGTTTCGAATGCGATGAATCGTTAAACGTGTCGGTGGCTCTGTTTGATACTCATTTCGCCATTGCCGTTGAACCTCATTAATGTTTTCGTACTTAAAATACCACTTCAAAACTGACTTCCTTTCATCGAACGTAAGCCTTGCGCCAGTCATGTTTACTCGAGTAACTAGGTGCAACTAAGAACAAAACACTGACTATCTGGCGACTGTCATCTGACAAAACAAAACATCGAAATACAACGCTTGTGTGGCGATTGCCGGAACTACGAACTCTTACACTACCAAAGATGAGACAACGCCGTCAATTAGCTTGCCGGTTATGGACTTTTAAACAGTGGATACATTTTTTTGGACCCCTGTGTTTTATAAAAACAAACTCCTCGCGCGATTTGGTTGTTTTTCAGATACAGTCTCAAAACTGATATCAACGCCTCGATGGAGCTGCACGCCGGAGTGTGTGCGCCGCCCTTGCTTGTAGTTAAAGCAATGGTCTTCGATGTCTAGCAATCTTCTCCACTTATAAATATAGCGACTGCACCACTCGATAACGCGATGACTCCCGTGATCTGAAATGATTACCAAAAATCCCTTCGGTGTTCGCGACAGACTTTTCGGTTTACGCGAACTTGGTGTCTGTAGTTCGTATGCCCGGTTTGAGAATGGGTATTCAGACGTTGTCTTGAATCATCAATCCATCACCCAAGCCGACGTCACATCACGACTTATGCGGCGATATTGAGTTGTTAATTATTATTCCGTCGTCAAGGCTCTCGCTACGTCGCGTATTCAACAAACTGCACGACGTAATTCCAGAGATAACATACCCTTGAGCAATGTTCAGAATGCGTCGCATTGCGGTGTAAACGTATTGCTGTTTACAGTTAAATTGTCACCAAATCACTTTTATGTCATCCGAAGAATCAGTTAATTCCACCAATACACTTTAAATCTCCATTAAATGATGTATGCGACACGAAGAATTAAAGTTGAATTAAAATTTATTGTCCCTACACTGGGCACACACACCGATTTTTCATTCAGGGAATTGAGTTTGTTAGCATAAGCAATTCTGACTGACGATAGCTTCTGACAACATGGCGCAATTGTAAGTTTTTCGTGATTGCATTTATCTGTTGCCTACTCAAGTCTAATAATTGAGCTTACGTCGACGACCAGTCTCTTTCTGTGTCCTTTGATGGTCGTGACTATTAAGTATCACGAAGGCTAAGTCTCATCACAAATCAGCAATCACACGAGTTATTTTTCTGTCACATATATCAACTATAGAAAAAAAGTTCAAATGTGTGTGAAATCTTATGGGACTTAACTGCTAAGGTCATCAGTCCCTAAGCTTACCCACTACTTAACCTAAATTATCCTAAGGACAAACACACACACCCATGCCCGAGGGAGGACTCGAACTTCCGCTGGGACCAGCCACACAGTCCATGACTGCAGCGCCGTAGACCGCTCGGCTAATCCCTCGCGGCTATCAACTATCCCCTTATCTGTCTAAACGGTAAAGAAGATTTTACTTCAGTCCGACTTCTGACTAATACTTCCAACCGTAAAACTTTTAAACTTCAGATCGGTTTTAAAACAATCTAGTAGCGCTTAACATGCGTACCGCTATTGCAAGAGTACAATAGAGAAGTGAAGTTGACATCTGCATTGCCGAGTTACATTGTAGTCACAGCTCGATGCGGCTGCAACTCTCTTCTAGGATAAATGTTATCTTTGGTCAATTTATGGTCTGGGCTTTAACCTTCGTAAATAATAATTTTTTAAATTCTTTCTTTAGTTTCTGTTTCTACTCTTTCATTCAGTCCTTATGATAAGCATTAGTATTTACATAAGATTCTTGTTAATCATACTGTAAAGAGTGTAAATTTTGTTGTCAGTAGCTCTCACCACTGTCAGGGTGACTGATTTTTCTATTTCTATTTGCGACAAAAGGGTGTTGTAACATTATGTGATTGCCTTATCATTTATTTCATTCACTAATCGAGCAGTCGCTCGGCAACAGCTACAGTGAGCAAATAACGTTGCGAGAATGTAAAAACTGAACGTCCTGTGACGTAACGTGTTTATTGTCGAAGCGCTGTCACAGATGCAGTGAGTTACTGACTTCATGAAGTTATTTAATTTTCTTTACGTTTCTGCCAAATACAGAGTTCACAGTCACGAATTCTTTCGTCGAAATCGGACGGATGTTAGCGACTACGAACGGGGACATTTATAACTGTATGTTTATGTATACACATTACGTAAACATATTGTTATAGTGTTCATTAAGGATTCTATAATTGGGGTGTTACACTGTGGAAGATGGTCTGTTAGGAGGGAATGTAAAAAGGGCGTACCAGCTGATGGTTTACTATCCCACGCCACACGTTTACACTCCATGGACGCTGAAGTTCCACCTGACGAAGAAAGTGGGGGTTGTCAACAGACCAGTAATGCATGTTTCAGAGTTTTAACTGGCCATGATTGGTAAATGTGGCTTCATCACTAAACAACATACGTCTCGAGTATCCTGGCTTAATGCCCCTGTACAGAAGTTAACACGATTAACGTTATCGTTTCCATGCAGCTCGTGATGGAGAGAGATGTGATAGGGATGGAACCTGTGTGGTGGAGAATGCGGAGGACGCTTGCCTGAGTCCTGTCACAAACCTCTTGCCAGTGCGTGCGGAACAACTTCAACAGTTGTTGTTGTCTTCAGTCCAGAGACTGGTTTGATGCAGCTCTCCATGCTACTCGATCCTGTGCAAGCTTTTTCATCTCCCAGTACATACTGCAGCCTACATCCTTCTGAATCTGCTTGGTGTATTCATCTGTTGGTCTCCCTTTACGATTTTTACCCTCCACGCTGTCCTCCAATACTAAATTGGTGATCCCTTGATGTCTCAGAACATGTCCTACCAACCGATCCCTTCTTCTAGTCAAGTTGTGCCACAAATTTCTCTTCTCCCCAATTCTATCAAATACCTCCTCATTAGTTATGTGATCTACCCATCTAATCTTCAGCATCCTTCTGTAGCACCACATTTCGAAAGCTTCTATTTTCTTGTCTAAACTAGTTATAGTCCATGTTTCACTTCCATACATGGCTACACTCCTCACAAATACCTTCAGCAACGACTTTCTGACACTTAAATCCATACTCGATATTAACAAATTTCTCTTTTTCAGAAACACTTTCCTTGCCATTGCCAGTCTACATTTTATATCCTCTCTACTTCGACCATCATCAGTTATCTTGCTCCCCAAACAGCAAAACTGCTTTACTACTTCAAGCGTGTCATTTCCTAATCTAATTCCCTCAGAATCAGCCGATTTAATTCGCCTACATTGCATTATCCTCGTTTTGCTTTTGTTGATGTTCATCTTATATCCTCCTTTCATGACACTGTCCATTCCGTTCAACTGCTCTTCCAAGTCCTTTGGTGTCTCTGACAGAATTACAATGTCATCGGCGAACCTTAAAGTTTTTATTTCTTCTCCGTGGATTTTAATACCTACTCCGAATTTTTCTTTTGTTTCCTTTACTGTTTGCTCAATATACAGATTTAATAGTATCAGGGATAGGCTACAACCCTCTCTCACTCCCTTCCCAACCACTGCTTCCCTTTCACGTCCCTCGACTCTCACCTACGCTACTAATTTTCAGTTTTTCATAACAACCGTATACCAAGCACAAATGAGCGGCGAACGAGTAAAAATGAATTGTTCCACCAGTGAACTAGTTACCAAGGATGAACGAGTTTGCCCATCTCTAATGCTTACGCAGTCAGTTCGGAAGAAGTGGATACTGTCTCTTCAGAATAGCGTCACAAGAATTTTTATCCCCCCCTGAGCAAGATGTATGAGACAGGCGAAATACCCTCAGACTTCAAGAAGAATGTTATAATTCCAATCCCAAAGAAAGCAGGTGTTGACAGATGTGAAAATCACCGAACTATCAGTTTAATAAGTCACAGCTGCAAAATACTAACGCAAATTCTTCACAGACGAATGGAAAAACTAGTAGAAGCCAACCTCGGGGAAGATCAGTTTGGATTCCGCAGAAATGTTGGAACACGTAAGACAATACTGACTCTACGACTTATCTTAGAAAATAGATTAACGAAAGGCAAACCTACATTTCTAGCATTTGAAGACTTAGAGAAAGCTTTTGACAATGTTGACTGGAATACTCTCTCTTAAATTCTAAAGGTGGCAGGGGTAAAATACAGGGAGCAAAAGGCTATTTACAATTTGTACAGAAACCAGATGGCAGTTATAAGAGTCGAGGGACATAAAAGGGAAGCAGCGGTTGGGAAGGGAGTGAGACAGGGTTTTAGCCTCTCCCCGATGTTATTCAATCTGTATATTGAGCAAGCAGTAAAGGAAACAAAAGAAAAATTCGGAGTAGGTATTAAAGTCCACGGAGAAGAAATAAAAACGTTTGGGTTCGCCGATGACACTGTAATTCTGTCAGAGACAGCAAAGGACTTGGAAGAGCAGTTGAATGGAATGGATAGTGTCTTGAATGGAGGGTATAAGATGAACATCAACAAAAGCAAAACGAGGACAATGGAATGTAGTCGAATTAAGTCGGGTGATGCTGAGGGAATTAGATTAGGAAATGAAACAGTTAAAGTAGTAAAGGAGTTTTGCTATTTGGGGAGCAAAATAACTGACGATGGTCGAAGTAGAGAGGATATAAAATGTAGACTGGCAATGGCAAGGAAAGCGTTTCTGAAGAAGAGAAATTTGTTACCGAGTATAGATTTTAAGTGTCAGGAAGTCGTTTCTCAAAGTATTTGTATGGAGCGTAGCCATGTATGGAATTGAAACATGGACGACAAATAGTTTGGACAGGAAGAGAATAGAAGCCTCCGAAATGTGCTGCTACAAAAGAATGCTGAAGATTAGATGGGTAGATCACATAACTAATGAGGAAGTATTGAATAGAATTGGGGAGAAGAGGAGTTTGTGGCACAACTTGACGAGAAGAAGAGACCGGTTGGTAGGACATGTTCTGAGGCATCAAGGGATTACAAATTTAGCATTGGAGGGCAGCGTGGAGGGTAAAAGTCGTAGAGGGAGACCAAGAGATGAATACACCAAGCAGATTCAGAAGGATGTAGGTTGCAGTAGGTACTGGGAGATGAAGAAGCTTGCACAGGATAGAGTACCATGGAGAGCTGCATCAAACCAGTCTCAGAACTGAAGACCACAACAACAACACCCTCGCCAGTACAGTGCTACTACCTCCGTTCCTGATCTGTAGTGGACAGTCGGTGTGAGCTGCGCGGGGCAGAGGACAGAGAAGACGCCTCCGCGGCCGGCGCGTGACGCAGTAGTCGTGACCTTGAGCCGGCCGCCCGCCTTCCATTCATGAGGGCAAAGTGGGCGCGGAGCGCGCCCCTGGCGGCCGCTGGCGGAAGCGCCGGCGCCGCAGCGGAGGGACACGGCGGCTACGAATTCCAGCAGCGCCGCGCTCTAAGGAGGAAGCGTTTTTTCCTCCGCCCGTAATGCGGATGACACAAGCGCGCTCGCTTTTTTCCCCCGCTATGCACGCACTGCTTCTGTACGCACCGCTGACGCATGCACTGCCGTACCGAGCCGATCCTGCGCTCCGTAGCACAACTGTCAAAGCTTCGTAGTCCCGAGGCACGGATACGAGAAGGTGTCCCATTTCTAGATGCAGATGCAAGGGCGGAAGCAGCCATCCCCCGTCCCCGACAGTCAATATTTTTACATACACGGTGACTCAGCTGCCCCTACCGATATCGTTTTATGCAACCGGCAATATTACACTGAGGAGGCAAAGAGACTGGTACCCCTGCCTAATATCGTATAGGGGCCTCGCGAGCACGCAGAAGTGCCGCAACACGACGGGGCATGGACCGACTAATGTCTGAAGTAGTGCTGAAGGGAATTGACACCGCCGGCCGTTGTGGCCGTGCGGTTCTAGGCGCTTGAGTCGGGAACCGCGTGACCGCTACGGTCGCAGGTTTGAATCCTGCCTCGGGCATGGATGTCTGTGATGTCCTTAGGTTAGTTAGGTTTAACTAGTTCTAAGTTCAAGGGACTGATGACCCCAGCTGTTAAGTCCCATAGTGCTCAGAGCCATTTTTTGGAATTGACACCAAGCATACCGCAGGCTGTTCATCTCCATCTACATTCCTCCGCTTGCCACCCAAGGGTGTGTGACCGAGGGCACTTTACGTGCCACTGTCATTACCTCCCTTTCCTGTTCCAGTCGCGGGAAGAACGACTGCCGGAAAGCCCCCGTGCGCGCTCGAATCTCTCTTATTTTACATTCCTGATCTCCTCGTGAGGTATAAGTAGGGGGAAGCAATATATTCGATACTTCATCCAGAAACACACCCTCTCGAAACCTGGACAGCAAGCTACACCGCGATGCAGAGCGCCTCTCTTGCAGAATCTGCCACTTGAGTTTGCTAAACATCTCCGTAACGCTGTCACGCTTACCAGATAACCCTGTGTCGAAACGCGCTGCTCTTCTTAGGATCTTCTCTACCTCCTCCGTCAAGCCGTCCTGGTACGGATCCCCCACTGATGAGCAATACTAAAGTATAGGTCGAACGAGTGTTTTGTAAGCCACCTCCTTTGTTGATGGACTACATTTTCTAAGGACTCTCCCAATGACTCTCAATCTGGTCGATATCATGTTGATGTATGGCTATTGTCATCAAAATACCCAACGGGCGTGTGCTATGTATGCTGCTCGGTATCCTGGACGACATCATGAAAGTGTCCGGACCGTTCGCCGGATCGTTATTTAAGGAAACATGAAGTGTTCAGCCACATGTGAAACGTCAGTCACGACCTGCAACAAATGATGATGCCCAAGTAGGTGTTTTAGCTGCTTCCGCGGCTACTCCGCACATCAGTAGCAGACAAATTGCGCGAGAATCGGGAATCTCAAAAACGTCGGTGTTGAGAATGCTACATCAACATCGACTGCACCCGTACCATATCTCTGTGCACCAGGAATTGCATGGCGACGACTTTGAACGTCGTGTACAGTTCTGCCACTGGGCACATGAGAAATTACGGGACGATGACAGATTTTTTGCACGCGTTCTATTTTGCGACGAAGCGTCATTCACCAACAGCGGTAACGTAAACCGGCATAATATGCACTATTGGGCAACGGAAAATCCACGATGGCGGCGAGAAGTGCAACATCAGCGACCTTGGCGGGTTAATCTATGGTGCGGTTGAAGCGGTATTGAATAGCATGTTTCATGACAGGTGATAGATTGGTCGTCGAAGCACCATACCATGGCCACACGTTCACCGGGTCTGACGTCCCCGGATTTCTTTCTGTGGGGAAAGTTGACCCACCGACAGCGCCTGACAACACGCGTCAGCTCATTGTCAATGCATGTGCGAACATTACGGAAGGCGAACTACTCGCTGTTGGAAGGAATGTCGTTACACGTATTGCCAAATGCACTGAGGATGACGGACATCGTTTTGAGCATTACTTGCATTAATGTGGTATTTACAGGTAATCAATCAAGCTGTAACAGCATGCGTTCTCAGAAATGATAAGTTCACAAAGGTACATGTATCACATGGGAACAACCGAAATAAAATGTTCAAACGTACCTACGTTCTGTATTTTAATTTAAAAAACCTACCTGTTACCAACTGTTGTGAGCCATATGTTTGTAACTATTACAGCACCATCTATCACAAAGCGAAAAAAGTTGTCCAACTAAAACATTCATATTTCTTTACGTACTACACGAATTATGTTCCAGATTACGGCCTTCTTGCGTGTATTGCACTCTTTGAATTGGATTTTAAAAATGTTGTTCGTATTCTGTTTAATTTTTTGCTCACATCTGCAATATTGGGTGGGGTAAATGATTCCATATCTTCTTGCGTATGAAAAGAAGTTGGTATTCTGTGGATTCAGGCTTGTTTGTTAGTGCTTACTAATCCGTGTGTGTGAACTGCTCGACTTAAATGCGCTGTAAGTATATTGCTTGTATTCTACATTATTTTTGTTTCCATCCGGTGTTCGTACTCGCGCATTTAATGGCGGCCTCCGAAGTTTTCATTGACTTCTACTAAAATGTATTGTTTCCTGTAAAACATTTGCATAACCATTTACTGTCCCGTTTTTTGCATTTGCAAAGAAGAGTGCTTTAGTCAGCAATGCTACAAAAGGTAGGGCCTTGTCTTCTACATTCACATTCGTACTCTGAAAGCCTCCGTGAAATGCACGGCACACAGGGGCAAGAAGCATCCACATTCAGAACGGAATTACATATTATTCTGTGACAAGATGTAATAGACTGGAATACCAATACTGTCAGGCCGGACGGGGTGGCCGAGCGGTTCTAGGCGCTACAGCGCTACAGTCTGGAACCGCGCGACCGCTACGGTCGCAGTTTCGAATCCTGCCTCGGACATGGGTGTGTTTTATGTCCTTAGGTTAGTTAGGTTTAAGTAGTTCTAAGTCTAGGGCACTGATGACCTCAGAAGTTAAGTCCCATAGTGCTCACAGCCATACTTGGAAAAGGCCTGGAGATACGGGAAGATTTCAATTAGATTACATCATGGTCAGACAGAGATTCCGAAATCAGATACTGGATTGTAAGGCGTACCCAGGAGCAGATATATACTCAGATCACAATATAGTAGTGATGAAGAGTAGGCTGAAGTTCAAGACATTAGTCAGGAAGAAACAATACGCAAAGAAGTGGGATACAGAGGTACTAAGGAATGACGAGATACGTTTGAAGTTCTCTAACGCTATAGATACAGCAATAAGGAATAGCGCAGTAGGCAGTACAGTTGAAGAGGAATGGACATCTCTAAAAAGGGCCGTCACAGAAGTTGGGAAGGAAAACATAGGTACAAAGAAGGTAGCTGCGAAGAAACCATGGGTAACAGAAGAAATACTTCAGTTGATTGATGAAAGGAGGAAGTACAAACATGTTCCGGGAAAATCAGGAATACAGAAATACAAGTCGCTGAGGAATGAAATAAATAGGAAGTGCTGGGAAGCTAAGACGAAATGGCTGCAGGAAAAAGGTGAAGACATCGAAATAGATATGATTGTCGGAAGGACAGACTCAGCATACAGGAAAGTCAAAACAACCTTTGGTGACATTAAAAGCAACGGTGGTAACATTAAGAGTGCAACGGGAATTCCACTGTTAAATGCAGAGGAGAGAGCAGATAGGTGGAAAGAATACATTGAAAGCCTCTATGAGGGTGAAGATTTGTCTGATGTGATAGAAGAAGAAACAGGAGTCGATTTAGAAGAGATAGGGGATCCAGCATTAGAATCGAAATTTAAAAGAGCTTTGGAGGACTTACGGTCAAATAAGGCAGAAGGGATAGATAACATTCCATCAGAATTTCTAAAATCATTGGGGGAAATGGCAACAAAACGACTATTCACGTTGGTGTGTAGAATATATGAGTCTGGTGATATACCTTCTGACTTTCGGAAAAGCATCATCCACACAATTCCGAAGACGGCAAGAGCTGACAAGCGCGAGAATTATCGCATAATCAGCTTAACAGCTCATGCATCGAAGCTGCTTACATGAATAATATACAGAAAATTGGAAAAGAAAATTGAGAATGCGCTAGGTGACGATCAGTTTGGCTTTAGGAAAAGTAAAGGGACGAGAGAGGCAATTCTGACGTTACGGCTAATAATGGAAGCAAGGCTAAAGAGAAATCAAGACACTTTCATAGAATTTGTCGACCTGGAAAAAGCGTTCGACAATATAAAATGGTGCAAGCTGTTCGAGATTCCGAAAAAAGTAGGGGTAAGCTATAGGGAGAGACGGGTCATATACAATATGTACAACAACCAAGAGGGAATAATAAGAGTGGACGATCAAGAACGAAGTGCTCGTATTAAGAAGGGTGTAAGACAAGGCTGTAGCCTTTCGCCCCTACTCTTCAATCTGTACATCGAGGAAGCAATGATGGAAATAAAAGAAAGGTGCAGGAGTGGAATTAAAATACAAGGTGAAAGGATATCAATGATACGATTCGCTGATGACGTTGCTATCCTGAGTGAAAGTGAAGAAGAATTAAATGATCTGCTGAACGGAGTGAACAGTCTAATGAGTACACAGTATGGTTTGAGAGTAAATCGGAGAAAGACGAAGGTAATGAGAAGTAGTAGAAATGAGAAGAGCGAGAAACCTAACATCAGGATTGATGGTCACGAAGTCAATGAAGTTAAGGAATTCTGCTACCTAGGCAGTAAAATAACCAATGACGGACGGAGCAAGGAGGACATCAAAAGCAGACTCGCTATGGCAAAAAAGGCATTTCTGGCCAAGAGAAGTCTACTAATATCAAATAGCGGCCTTAATTTGAGGAAGAAATTTCTGAGGATGTACATCTGGAGTACAGCATTGTATGGTAGTGAAACATGGACTGTGGGAAAACCGGAACAGAAGAGAATCGAAGCATTTGAGATGTGGTGCTATAGACGAGTGTTGAAAATTAGGTGGACTGATAAGGTAAGGAATGAGGAGGTTCTACGCAGAATCGGAGAGGAAAGGAATATGTGGAAAACACTGATATGGAGAAGGGACAGGATGATAGGACATCTGCTAAGACATGAGGGAATGACTTCCATGGTACTAGAGGGAGCTGTAGAGGGCAAAAACTGTAGAGGAAGACAGAGATTGGAATACGTCAAGCAAAGGACGTAGGTTGCAAGTGCTACTCTGAGATGAAGAGGTTAGCACAGGAAAGGAATTCGTGGCGGGCCGCATCAAACCAGTCAGTAGACTAATGACCAAAAAGAAAAAGAAAAGAAAAGAAAAAAAAACTCAAAACACGCTAACATGGAGTTCTCCATAAAATGCGAGAAAGTACGGAAGACGGATGCAAACAATGCATTACAGTCAGTAGTTCACACAGATTCGTAAGCCATAACAAATACATATAAGTCCGCGAAACACCACACAACAAAAGCAGCTTCTGTTTCATACCCCACCCAACATTACGGAAGAGAACAGAACTCAAATACGAGCAACATATTTACAATGCAATGCAGAGCGTACAGTACCACGAGAAGTCGTGAGCATAAGCACAATGTGATGAAACGAATTCTGGCGCTGCAGTCCGGAACCGCGGGACTGCTACGGTCGCAGGTTCGAATCCTGCCTCGGGCATGGGTGTGTGTGATGTCCTTAGGTTAGTTAGGTTTAAGTAGTTCTAAGTTCTAGGGGACTTATGACCTAAGATGTTGAGTCCCATAGTGTTCAGAGCCATTTGAACCATTTTTTTTTTTTTTTTTTTTTTTTTTTTTTTTTTTTTTTTTTTTTTTCATGAAAGCAACATCTGAGGGGAAGGAATTCTCGTCCGACTGCTTTGAAATATTTAACGCATTGCATTCTAATACAGGCCTGTTATAAGAACGTATTTCTTTCTTGAGATGTTTTGTAATAATGTTTCCCTATTATTAAATGTATAAAAAATTATACATTACATTTATTAAAATAGGTTGGAGTGCAACGTTGTATTAAAATTTCAAAGCATTTAGTCAAAAACTACTAGAGATTTGCGATTAGGAATATTTACAGTTTGTGTATTTATATATATATATAAATGTACAAACGCAGATGTTCTATTCTTCAAAACCTCATCCCTCCGAAAGTTATTCATGGATTGCTGTGAAATTTTGACACAGCGTTGAATGCTAAAACGGGCGTGTTTTCTGGTACCTAATTTTTGATATATTTGTATTTTTAATGCATACAATTTATAGTTACATGTATGCAGTATATAAAGGGAAATAGTTATCAAAAATCTCAAAATATACGAGGGTGAGTCAAATGAAAACCTTAAATATTTTTTAAAATATTATTTATTGTGCAGAAGTGATACAAAGCTGTATCACTTTTCAACATAATCTCCACGCTCAATGCAAGTCCTCCAGCGCTTACAGAGTGCATAAATTCCTTTAGAAAAAAATTCTTTTGGTAGTCCGCGCAACCACTCCTGCACCGCGTGGCGTACCTCTTCACCAGAACGGAACTTCTTTCCTCCCGTTGCGTCTTTGAGTGGTCCAGACATATGGAAATCACTTGGGGCAAGGTCTGGTGAGTGTGGTGGATGAGGAAGACACTCAAAATGCAGGTCTGTGACAGTTACAACTGTTTTATGGGCAGTGTGGGGCGTTACATTGTCATGTTGCAAAAGGACACATGCTGACAGCAATCCACGTCGCTTTGATTTGATTGCAGGCGGCAGATGATTTTTTTAGGAGATCTGTGTATGATGCACTGGTGACAGTGGTCCCTCTAGGCGTGTAATGCTCCAAAATGACGCCTTTTTCGTCCCAAAAGGAGTCAGCATAACCTTCCCTGCTGATGGTTCTGTTCGAAGCTTCTTTGGTTTTGGTGATGAGGAATGCCGCCATTCCTTGCTCGCACTCTTCATTTCCGGTGGTGGAAGTGAACCCAGGTTTCGTCCCCAGTAACGATTCTTGCGAGGGAGCCATCACCTTCTCGTTCAAAGCGCCGAAGATTTTCTTGACAAGCATCTCTCTTTTCAGGAGGCAGCTGCCGTGGCACCCATCTTGCAGACACTTTGTGGAACTGGAGCACATCATGCACAATGTGGTGTGCTGACCCACGACTAATCTGTAAACATGCTGCAATGTCATTCAGTGTCACTCGGCGGTTTTCCTTCACTATTGTTGAGGGAGTCTAGAGCTAGAATGCATTAAGGACGTTCAAGTGGATGTAGGTAGCAGTAGTTAATGCAGAGGTGTAGAGGTTTGCACAGGATGAAGCATCGCAGTCTTTGGACTACGGACCATAACAACAACAACAACTGTAGTATACAGAAAAGTTGCAGCACTAGAAAATTGTAGCGAAATGCAGGAAGATCTGCAGCGGATAGGCACTTGGTGCAGGGAGTGGCAACTGACCCTTAACATAGACAAATGTAATGTATTGCGAATACATAGAAAGAAGGATCCTTTATTGTATGATTATATGATAGCGGAACAAACACTGGTAGCAGTTACTTCTGTAAAATATCTGGGAGTATGCGTGCGGAACGATTTGAAGTGGAATGATCATATAAAATTAATTGTTGGTAAGGCGGGTACCAGGTTGAGATTCATTGGGAGAATCCTTAGAAAATGTAGTCCATCAACAAAGGAGGTGGCTTACAAAACACTCGTTCGACCTATACTTGTGTATCGCTCATCAGTGTGGGATCCGTACCAGGTCGGGTTGACGGAGGAGGTAGAGAAGATCCTAAGAAGAGCGGCGCGTTTCGTCACAGGGTTATTTGGTAACCGTGATAGCGTTACGGAGATGTTTAGCAAACTCAAGTGGCAGACTCTGCAAGAGAGCCGCTGTGCATCGCGGTGTAGCTTGCTGTCCAGGTTTCGAGAGGATGCGTTTCTGGATGAGGTATCGAATATATTGCTTCCCCCTACTTATACCTCACGAGGAGATCACGAATGTAAAAGTAGAGAGATTAGAGCGCGCACGGAGGCTTTCCAGCAGTCGTTCTTCCCGCGACTGGAACAGGAAAGGGAGGTAATGACAGTGGCACGTAAAGTGCCCTCCACCACACACCGTTGGGTGGCTTGCGGAGTATAAATGTAGAATGTAGATGTACTACTACTACTACTACTACTACAGGTTGAATCAGAGCCCTGGTCCTCGAGGGTTGGTGGCGCGGCTAGAGGACTCAGTGACCACTCACGCTGTTCGGAGCAACAGTCGACGTAATTGTAAGCGTGACTCGCGGCGGCGGTTGACAGGAGAATGAAACCTGTTGTCGAGTCACTGGCCGCTGCTGATAAGGCGACACGTGGCGGATAGCGACGCCAGGTGATAAGGAGCCACCTGGCTAGGAGCAGTGTTCCCGCAGAGTTGAGGCGCGTCCCCCTGTCACTGGGTTCTTTGCAACAGCCACGCTGACTTTCAGCGCTTTCTTTTATCTCGCTTCGGCGGTACATATACAGAAATTGGAACGATACAGAGAAGATTAGCATGGACCCTGTGCAAGGATGACACGCAAAATCGTGAAGCGTTCCACGTTTTTCTAGAAATCTACTCCCCCCTGCGGGTCCGGGGTAAGAATAGGCCCGAGGTATGCCTGCCTGTCGTAAGAGGCGACTAAAAGGAGTTTCAACCGTTTCGGCCTTCCATGTGATGGTCCCCCTTGGGGTTTGACCTCCATTTTTCAAAATTCTACAGAAGTACGAGCCTTTTGGGGAAGGACACCTTACGTGGTATACCACTGGTCCTCAGTGCGCAAAGACCTTGGCACTCAGCATTGTAACGGCGTTGTAACCATACCCAGTATTCCTAAAATTGGGCCTAAACGCCTGATGGGTTGTCCAAGTTACGCCCATAGTGCATTTCCATCTGCACCAGCGATCATGATGGACTTTCCATGGCACCAGAAATCCAGCACGGTAGCCAGCCCGTTGTGGTGGGGTCGTCATGTACCCTCTAGGTTGTAGCCCCCTGACAACACAGGGATCGTACTGCCGATACCTGAGCTGCACCCTCCCCACGTCGGCCAAGGAGTAGATGCCCGTCTCCTTGGGGCATCAGGACTCCCGGCAATGGTCATCCTGCCAGGTGGCCCTTGCTGCGGCTGGGTGGCGCCCGTGGGGAGAGCCCCTGGTCGGAGTGGGTGGTGTCGGGGCGGACGTTTCGCAGATGAAACGTCAACACGTATCAGGTCGCTCTGCGGCCGAGTCTTTCAAACGAAAAGGTGCCGTTTCTAGTTCTGGTTCTCCTGCCCTTTCCTCCTTGGCCACTCCATGGGAGGAGAGACAGGCCCGCCGGCTTGGGGCGAAGTACTTCCCCCACTATTTGGTCTGTTCTCGAACCGATGGGGGGACATTCGCCACCTCCAAGCCCATGTTCTTTGTTCAGCACATTGAGGACATCTTCGGGGAAATCGAGGCTCTCAGCAAGATGCGTTCAGGGTCCGTTCTTATCAAGACCACCTCCGCCACACAGTCGGCGGCGCTCCAGGCGTGCGACCGCCTAGGGGACATCCCAGTATCCATTGTCCCACATCTGGCACTCAATAGGACGCAGGGGGTTATTTTTCATCGTGACCTCCTGCTACAACCTGATGAAGAGCTCAGGGCCAACCTGGAGCGCCGAGGCGTACATTTCGTCCGGCGAGTCCAGCGCGGCCCCAAAGACCGTCGCATCGACACCGGGGCCTTTATCCTCGCCTTCGAGGGGGACGTTCTCCCGGAGAAGGTAAAGGTGATGTGCTACCGGTGTGACGTGCGACCTTACGTCCCGCCTCCTATGCGCTGTTTTAGGTGTTTGCGCTTTGGGCACATGTCGTCACGGTGTGAGGCTGAGCCCCTTTGTGGCGATTGTGGACGTCCTCTTCGTGAGGAACATACATGCACCCCACCGCCTCGGTGCAGTAACTGTCCTGGCGTCCACTCGCCTAGATCCTCAGACTGCCCTGCATATCAGAAGGAGAAGAAGATACAAGAAATCAAAACTTTGGATCGGCTCTCTTATTCTGAGGCCAGGAAGAAGTATAACCGCCTCCATCCCGTGCCATTGACCACTTCGTTTGCCTCAGTTGTGTCCACTCCTTCCGCGGTATCCTCACCCCTATCCCGTTCCCCCTCTGCCTCCTCTGCCCATCAGGGGGCTCTGCCTCCGCCTCCCAAATCCCTCCCTTCCAAATCCTCCTCCCCCGTGGCCCCCACCCCCTCTGCCCCAGGGGCCACCCTTCCTCCTCCTCCTCCCCCCACGCCACCTGAGGAGCGATCCTCTTCTCAGGCGTCCATCGGGGAAACGTCCCAGACCCCAGCTTCCGAGGTCCGGCGTTCCAAAACGGACCCCGTGCGTGAGGACCTTCTTCGGGTCCAGCCCACCATCCCTGTGCCTCCTCGGCCTTCCAAGAAGGCCTCCAAGAAGAAGTCTCTATCCCCCTCTCCACCCCGGCGCGTTTCGTCTGACGCTCCATCCGTGAGTCGCTGCTCCCGGCCGTCCTCAGTTTCGCCGGGACGCTCTGCTGCCAGGCGCTCAGCTGGCCTTTCGTCGGCAACTGATGCAGCCCCTCCTACACAACCAGGGACAGCGGCCGCAGCTGGCAACGAGTCGATGGAACCGGATCCGCCTCCCGTCGGTTGTAGCGTTGTTCCCTCGCAACCTGGCCCTTCGCGGCCGTCGAGGTGACCAGTTCTTCCCCCGTCTCGTTCCCCCAACTTTTTGACTAGTGATGGCGTTGTTTCATTGGAACATAAGAGGTATTCGATCTAATCGGGAGGAATTACAACTGCTCCTCCGCCTGCACTGTCCGCTCGTCCTTGCTCTCCAGGAAACCAAGTTGCGCCCAACTGACCTTATTGCCTTTACCCACTATACCTCGGCGCGGTATGACCTCACCCCTGTGGACGGTATCCCAGCTCATGGTGGAGTCATGTTGCTCGTTCGGGACGATGTCTATTACCATCCCATCCCATTGACCACCCCACTCCAAGCAATAGCTGTCCGCATTACTCTTTCTGCTTTTACTTTTTCAGTTTGTACCATCTACACTCTACCGTCATCTGCTGTTAGTCGGGCTGACATGATGCACCTGATCGTTCAGCTTCCCCCGCCGTTTTTATTGTTTGGCGACTTCAATGCCCATCATCCCCTTTGGGGCTCTCCTGCATCCTGTCAAAGAGGCTCACTCTTGGCAGATGTCTTCAACCATCTCAATCTTGTCTGCCTCAATACCGGCGCCCCGACTTTCCTCTCGGACTCTACTCATACCTACTCCCACTTGGACCTCTCGATCTGTTCTACCACTCTTGCCCGTCGGCTCGAGTGGTATGTCCTTTCTGACACCTATTCGAGCGACCACTTCCCCTGTGTCGTTCGTCTCCTGCACCACACCTCATCCCCACGTCCTTCGAGCTGGAACATACTGAAAGCTGACTGGGGACTTTACTCCTTCCTGGCGACCTTTCCGGACCACGATTTTCCCAGTTGTGACAGTCAGGTCGAATACCTCACGGCTGTTATCATCAATGCTGCCGAACGTTCCATT
The DNA here is from genome assembly GCF_023864275.1 of Schistocerca cancellata. Taxonomy (NCBI): domain Eukaryota; kingdom Metazoa; phylum Arthropoda; class Insecta; order Orthoptera; family Acrididae; genus Schistocerca; species Schistocerca cancellata. The sequence goes on from NC_064637.1 coordinate 105,710,445, forward strand.
CCTCGTACTACTTCTTCTTCACGTCGTGTTTCCGTCCCCTGGTGGAACGCGGCTTGTAGGGACGCTATCCGTGCTCGACGACGTGCTTTACGCACCTTTCGCCGCCATCCTACGTTGGCGAATTGTATTGAATACAAACGACTCCGAGCGCAATGCCGTAGAGTCATCAAAGACAGCAAAAAAGCTTGTTGGGCCTCTTTACTCCCTCTTCCGTCGTTTGGGGTAGCCTGCGCCGGCTGTCGGGCATTAAGGCCCACTCCTCGGTTCCTGGCCTGACCTCAGGTAATGAGGTCCTTGTTGATCCTGTGGCTGTCTCCAACGCCTTTGGCCGCTTTTTCGCGGAGGTTTCAAGCTCCGCCCATTACCATCCTGCCTTCCTTCCCAGGAAAGAGGCAGAAGAGGCTCGGCGACCTTCCTTCCACTCGCTGAATCTGGAAACTTATAATGCCCCCTTTACTATGCGGGAACTCGAACGTGCGCTTGCACTGTCCCGGTCCTCTGCTCCGGGGCCAGATGCCATTCACGTTCAGATGCTGGTACATCTTTCTCCGGCGGGCAAAAGCTTCCTTCTTCGTACCTACAATCGCGTCTGGACCGAAGGTCAAGTCCCCATGCGTTGGCGTGATGCCGTTGTTGTTCCTATACCCAAACCCGGGAAGGATAGACACCTTCCTTCTAGTTACCGCCCCATTTCTCTTACAAGCTGTGTCTGTAAGGTGATGGAGCACATGGTTAATGCTCGGCTAGTATGGATTCTTGAATCTCGACGGCTACTTACTAATGTCCAATGCGGCTTTCGTCGCCGCCGCTCCGCTGTTGACCACCTTGTGACCTTGTCGACATTCATCATGAACAACTTTTTGCGAAGGCGCCCAACGGTAGCCGTGTTCTTCGACTTGGAGAAGGCTTATGATACCTGTTGGAGAGGAGGTATCCTCCGCACTATGCACAGGTGGGGCCTACGCGGTCGCCTGCCCCTTTTTATTGATTCCTTTTTAACGGATCGAAAGTTTAGGGTACGTGCGGGTTCCGTATTGTCCGACGTCTTCCTCCAGGAGAACGGAGTGCCTCAGGGCTCCGTCTTGAGCGTAGCCCTTTTTGCCATCGCGATCAATCCAATTATGGATTGCATTCCACCTAATGTCTCAGGCTCTCTCTTTGTCGATGACTTCGCGATCTACTGCAGTGCCCAGCGAACATGCCTCCTGGAGCGCTGCCTTCAGCGTTGTCTCGACAGCCTCTACTCATGGAGCGTGGCAAATGGCTTCCGGTTCTCTGAAGAGAAGACGGTTTGTATCAACTTTTGGCGATATAAAACGTTCCTTCCGCCATCCTTACATCTCGGTCCCGTTGTTCTCCCATTCGTGGACACAACTAAGTTTCTAGGGCTCACGTTGGACAGGAAACTGTGTTGGTCTCCCCATGTCTCTTATTTGGCGGCCCGTTGTACACGTTCCCTTAATGTCCTCCGAGTTCTTAGTGGTTCATCTTGGGGAGCGGATCGCACTGTCCTGCTTCGCTTGTATCGGTCCATAGTCCGATCGAAGCTGGATTATGGGAGCCTCGTCTACTCGTCCGCTCGGCCATCCCTCTTACGCCGGCTCAACTCCATCCACCATCTGGGGATACGTCTTGCGACCGGAGCCTTCTACACTAGTCCTGTCGAGAGTCTTTATGCTGAAGCTACCGAGTTACCTTTGCCCTACCGGCGCGATGTACTGCTGTGTCGGTATGCCTGCCGGCTGTTGTCTATGCCCGACCACCCCTCTTACAAGTCCTTCTTCGCCGATTCTCTCGACCGTCAGTACGGGTTGTATGTGTCTGCCCTGCTGCCCCCCGGAGTCCGCTTCCGTCGCCTGCTTCGACAATTGGATTTTGCCCTCCCTACCACCTTCAGAGAAGGTGAGAGCCCAACACCACCTTGGCTCCAGGCTCCGGTTCATATTTATCTCGACCTCAGCTCCCTCCCGAAGGAGGGTACTCCGGCTGCAGTGTATTGCTCACGGTTTGTCGAACTTCGTGCTCGACTTGCCGGTCACACATTTATTTACACCGATGGCTCCAAAACTGACGATGGTGTCGGCTGTGCCTTTGTCGTCGGGGCCGCCACCTTTAAATACCGGCTCCTCGACCAATGTTCCAACTTTACGGCCGAGCTTTTTGCTCTCGATCAGGCCATTCAGTATGCCTGCCGCCACCACCATTCATCATATGTACTCTGCTCTGACTCACTCAGTGCTCTTCAGAGCCTTGGAGCTCCCTATCCGGTCCATCCCTTGATTCAACGGATACAGCAGTCCCTCCATTCTTTCGCTGATAATGGTGGTTCTGTCAGCTTTCTGTGGGTTCCCGGACATGTAGGAGTGCCTGGGAATGAGGCTGCAGATGCTGCAGCCAAGGCTGCAGTCCTCCTGCCTCGGCCAGCCTCCCATTGTGTCCCGGCATCTGACGTTCGTGGGGATGTGTGTAAGAGGCTTGTGTCGTTGTGGTGGGATGCTTGGTCATCCCTCCAAGGAAACAAGCTCCGGGCAGTAAAACCGCTCCCAACTGCTTGGACAACATCCTCCCGACCATCTCGGCGCGAGGAGGTCCTTCTGACCAGTTTGCGGATTGGGCATTGCCGGTTTAGCCACCGCTACCTGCTCTCCGGTGACCCAGCCCCGCAGTGCCCTTGTGGTCAGGCATTAACAGTGCGCCATGTTTTATTGTCGTGTCCCCGTTTTCGTCAATTTTGTGTTGTCCTGTCCCTGCCATCTACTTTACCGGATGTTTTAGCTGATGACGCTCGAGCAGCTGCTCGTATTCTGCGTTTTATAACTTTAACTGGCTTGTCCAAAGACATTTAACCTTTTTACTTATTTTATCTGCATCTTTGTCAGGTCCTTCTGGTGTCCCCCCCCCCCCCCCCCCCATCCCCTTGAGTTTTACCAGATTCCATGTGCTCTAACAACAGTGACTGGGCGCTAATGACCTCAGCAGTTGAGCGCCCTTAAACCCAACAAAAAAAAAAAAAATAGAAATCTACTCTGTAGGAATCGGCAGCATGGGTTTCGAAACAGACGATCGTGTGAAACCCAGCTCGCGATATTCGTCCACGACACTCAGAGGGCCATAGACACGGGTTCCTAGGTAGATGCTGTGTTCCTTGACTTCCGCAAGACGTTTGATACAGTTCTCCACAGTCGTTTAATGAAGAAAGTAAGAGCATATGGGCTATCAGACCAATTGTGTGATTGTACTGAAGAGTTCCTAGATAACAGAACGCAGCATGTCATTCTCAATGGAGAGAAGTCTTCCGAAGTAAGAGTGATTTCAGGTGTGCCGCAGGGGGGTGTCGTAGAACCGTTGCTATTCACAATATATATATATATATATATATAAATGATCTTGTGGATAACATAGGAAGTTCACTGAGGCTTTTTGCGGATGATGATGTAGTATATCGAGAGGTTGTAACAATGGAAAATTGTACTGCAGGGGGATCTGCAACGAATTGACGCATGGTGCAGGGAATAGCAATTGAATCTCAATGTAGACAAGTGTAAAGTGCTGCGAATACATAGAAAGAAACCTCCTTTATCATTTAGCTACAATATAGCAGGTCAGCAACTGGAAGCAGTTAATTCCATAAATTAATCAGAGTAGGTATTAGGAGTGATTTAAAATGGAATGACCATATAAAATTAATCGTCGCTAAAGCATATGCCAGACTGAGATTCATTGGAAGAATCCTGAGGAAATGCAATCCGAAAACAAAGAAAGAAGGTTACAGTACACTTGTTCCCCCACTGCTTGACCACTGCCCACCGGTGTGGGATCCGTACCAGATAGGGTTGATAGAAGAGATAGAGAAGATCCAACGGAGAGCAGCGCGCTTCGATACATACCTTCACCGAGGAGTCAAGCAGTATATTGCTCCCTCCTACGTATATCTCGCGAAGAGACCATGAGGATAAAATCAGAGAGATTAGAGCCCACACAGAGACATAGCGACAATCTTTCTTTTCACGAACAATACGAGACTGGAATAGAAGGGAGAACCGATAGAGGTATTCAAGGTACCCTCCGCCACAAACCGTCAGGTGGCTTGCGGAGTATGGGGGTAGATGTAGAAGGAAGGGTAAGCCTGGATGTCGTGTGGAGCTGTATCTGTCCGACAAAAAGGCTGTCCGCAACCACCGGTCACGAGGCAACTGAACTGAAGACTTACGTAATGAGACCATTCCCAGTGTCAAAACTCGGGACCAGAGCAAACTAATTTCAACATGCGTCTTTATAAGGCTCGAGAAGTGATAGAATGTACGTTCGCAGTAATGACTAGTAAGTGCACATTGCTGCATATAAGTACTGAAATTGATAGGCGTGATAATGTTGACATTATACTGAAATGTGTATCGTGGTTACATAAGGCGGCGAAAGACCAGCAGGTGCATTCACGTGCCAGCTAGCACAATCGACAAAAAGATACGCTTTTGTAGGTGAGAACCGCTGTGTCACTGCAGCGTATTCCATAAGAGATTAAGTTATGACGTTCTTTTGTTCAGGGGAAGTGCACGAATGAAAACGATTTGAATGGAAAACATTCTCAGTTTTGATTTCAAATATACTTTCTACAGGCTGTTTGGAAATTCACGTTACAAACTTCCAGAGCTTGTAGACAAGAACGAGTAGATAATAGTTTCAAGTGGAACCCTTGTCCGGAAACGTACCGTCTCCGTGCTACAACCATTTGAAATCGAGTTGGTAACTTGACCTGTTTTTACAAATACGAGGGGTGCCCAGAAAATAATGCACCGCATTTTTTTCTTCAGCAGTTCTCGAACATAATGAATCACCGTGAAAAAAATGACTTATTGAAACATAACCAACACGGATTCAGAAAATATCGTTCTTGTGCAACACAGCTAGCTCTTTATTCCTATGAAGTAATGAGTGCTGTCGACAAGGGATCTCATATAGTTTCCATACTCCTAAATTACCAGAATGCTTTTGATACCGTTCCTCACAAGCGACTATTAAATTGTTTGGATATGGAGTATCGTCTTAGTTGTGTGACTGGATTCGTGGTGTCCTCTCGGAGAGGTTGAAAACTTCCCTTAGAAAAATGTATGAATGATTGTGCTGATAAACCCCTTACGTTATTTGATTTTCAAACAGCTGAGCAAAACTGAACGTTTCTCTCATTACTTATTCAGATTATCAATAAACTGACACACAATATTTTTTAGCGCAACGCAATCTGACTTTCAATAATCCGTACAAGAGAATGGCTCTGAGTAACATTAACCTATACCTTTCACAAATGAGAAAAGTGTCATCCAGGTGGGTGCCACGAATGCTGACGGACGACCACACGGCTGCCCGTGTGGCATGTTGCCAAGCAATGTTGACGCGCAACGACAGCATGAATGGGACTTTCTTTTCGTCGTTTGTGACAATGGATGAGACGTGGATGCCATTTTTCAATCCAGAAACAAAGCGCCAGTCAGCTCAATGGAAGCACACAGATTCACCGTCACCAAAAAAATTTCGGGTAACCGCCAGTGCCGAAAAAGATGATGGTGTCCATGTTCTGGGACAGCGAGGGCGTAATCCTTACCCATTGCGTTCCAAAGGGCACTACGGTAACAGGTGCATCCTACGAAAATGTTTTGAAGAACAAATTCCTTCCTGCACTGCAACAAAAACGTCCGAGAAGGGCTGCGTGTGTGCTGTTTCACCAAGACAACGCACCCGCACATCGAGCTAACGTTACGCAACAGTTTCTTCGTGATAACAACTCTGAAGTGATTCCTCATGCTCCCTACTCACCTGACCTGGCTCCTAGTGACTTTTGGCTTTTTCCAACAATGAAGGACACTCTCCGTGGCCGCACATTCACCAGCCGTGCTGCTATTGCCTCAGCGATTTTCCAGTGGTCAAAACAGACTCATAAAGAAGCCTTCGCCGCTGCCATGGAATCATGGCGTCAGCGTTGTGAAAACTGTGTACGTCTGCAAGGCGATTACGTCGAGAAGTAACGCCAGTTTCATCGATTCCGGGTGAGTAGTTAATTAGATAAAAAATCGGAGGCCTTAGAACTTGAATGCACCTCGTACAACCTGTACGTAATTGTACAATCGAATTGGCGTGCGAAGCGTTGAAGAGAACCAATGGTGCAGAATCACACACAATATTTATTTATACTCGTACCAAGGCAGTGTCAGTTTGGTAAAAACATGGCGTCCTCTGCTCTTAGCCAGTCAGCGACGCTATCACCATTGGCCACTCTCCCCCTTTATATAGGCTCTTTGGCGCGCTCACCCAGCAGACTTTAAATCATACATGCGTAATGTTTTTCTTTCGTGGCATTGTTTTCGGCTGAGAAAAAAAAAGTGCTGTGCAACACTCGTAATTCAATAGAAGTGACCCACTACATCACTTGTTCAACAGTTCAGCTCATTAACAGCCAAAGAAGTTGCTCGTGTACTCGTTAGCGGGTTTTCTTCCACGTGGTTCTCTTCCAATTCGGGTGTGCGGCGTCTCCTCCGAGCACCCCAGTACCGCCTTGATGCCGTCTCCGAACTGTGGCAAAAGGGTGTGGGATGGAGTCGGACGTTGAGGGGAACGATCTTGATAAAGGCGATGAGCGGCTCATCCTTCACCTTGAGCCTCACTATTTAGGAGGATCATGTCGGTATATTCTCCAAACGTGTACTCAACCATTTTCCTCTAACACTTATGATAGATAGCGATCACAGGCCCGACAGACCACGCGCCGCTTCCACAAACTGCTTCCATTCCCTCCTGTTTTGTGCTCGGTTCCTCCGGGTGTCTTCAATCCCCAGGGCTGCTAGGTCCTTCGCCAGGTCGTCCATCCAGCTCTGCCTTGGTCGTCCAGTGGGGCGTTTGGTGTTTGGTTTCCCCGCTAGTGCCATCTTCGCCTGCCTTCCATCTGGCATACGGGCTACATGGCCCACTCATTGTATTCTTTTGTTTATCTTCTGTAGGATAGTTGGTTGTCGCATCAGAAGGTAGATTTCCTCGTTTTTTTCTCCTCCTCCATCCTCCGTTATCTAAAACTGGTCTCCATATCTTCCTCATTACTCTTCATTCAAATATTAGTAATTTCCAAGAATGATTGCCTATCGAAGTCACTGCGTCCAAACGATATATATCGAACGTGCGATCGTAAATCGATCATGCGACTCTGGTGGCGGAAGTTATGAGTATGTTTACGGTTATCGCTACAGCAACGACAAAACAAGAGAATTACAGAATTACTTGTATTTGCAAAGGAGACGACTTACCTTACTCGTCGTCGGTGTTGTCACCATGTGAAAGTCCATTATGGTGGTCTGGATGGATAATTTGGAAGAGTCGAACCATGTATTCTTCCTGATACTCGTTCTTTTTCCGCACTGTCCGCAATGAAATTGTAACGGTATTTCAGCATCGAAACTGTTCTTACGAAGTTTTACACACTTCGCACCACCACAGTCTACACAGTCCCTTCTTTCCGCGTTCAGTAGTACTCCATACTTGCGACAAAAAGTCGAACAATTTTCTACGCTGCACAACATGGAATTAGATTTTTCAATGTGAGAGAATCCACTGAAGAAACGTCAAGAACACCAGACATCCCACTTACTAACGACATAATTGTCAGGGATTCCGTAGCAACGCAAATAATTCGCGGAGGTATGTAATTTACAGCAACTAAGGGAACGACGGAAAACATAAAAATGACAATCACAAATAATTCATCACAACGCCCGCCACAAGACTCGCATGATCGATTTACGATCGCACGTTCAATATCTATCGTTTGGACCCCGTGAATTCGATAGGCAATCATTCTTGGAAATTACCAATTAATAGTTTTTCCCTTTCTCGCTTAGTGATGCCCCATGTTTCTGAACTGTACATTACTGCTGGGCATATCACTGTGCTGTAGATTTTCAACTTAGTGTTCACTGAGATCGATTTAGAACCAAGCGTCTCTCTGAGGAAATGCCTGCATTTCGTTCCCACTGCTATTCTTTCCTTGATGTCCATTTTTATGTTGTTGTCCGTGGTAAACCAAGATCCCAAGTATTTGAACTGGTCTACTTTCTTGAACCTCTTGCCATCTGTCTCAAGAAATTCTACCTGCTCTTGTCTTCTTCCTAATTGCATGAACTCTGTTTTGTCTCGATTCACTTTGAGCCACACCTTCTGTGCATAATTGTCCATTTTCTGGTACATTTCTTTCTTTCAACTCGCGCTTTGATTCACTTAATAGTACTATGTCATCTGCATATGCGAGACAACTGAAGTTACCATCAATCTCTACTCCTGCCCCCTCCTGTTGGCTACACTCTTTTATTAATTTCTCTAAGATGACATTGAACAGAACACATGAGAAAGCATCCCCTTGTCTGAGGCCTATCTCGAATGTTTCTGATGTGGCTCCTCGGAAACGTACTGCTGCCTTTGCCCGTTCCATACAAGCTTGCACCATTCTCACTAGCTTCTCGGGGATTCTGAAGTCCCGAATTGCATTGTATAGACAATTCCTGTGGATGCTGTCATATGTGCGTTCAAAATCGACGAACAGGCTGTAGATATCTTTATCGTATGTTTTTCAAACAATTGTCTTAGTGTGAAAATGTTATCTATTGTCGATCGGATTGGTCCGAAAGGCAGCTTGGTACTCCTGTATGTTGTTCTCTATGTATGGTTGTAATTTTGTGAGTATAATGATGGACAGCACCTTATACGTTACATTCAACAAGCTGATTGCTCTGTAGTTACCGCATTCCATTTTGCTTCCCTTCTTGTATATTGGGCATATTATAGCCAATTTCCATTCTTTTGGCAGTGTCTCCTTCTCCCAGTTTATATATCTCTAAGTGTAAGCTCTCATCTCCCTCCTTGATTAATTCGGATGTTATTGCGTCCTCCCCTGGGGCTTTGTTCTTTCTGAGTCCTTTGATTTCGGTTTTCACCTCTTCTTCACTCACTTCCCATTCTTCTTTATCCTTCCTTTCCTCCGTAGTGTTTGCAGGTAATACCCCATCTTGGTCTGGGAGATTCTACAGTTCTGAGAATTATTCTTTCCATATTTCTACATTTCTTTCCTTGTCATTTATCGGATTGCCGTTCGTATCCCTAATGAAAAAAGTTGGGCTCTGAAATCCACGTCTCTGATTTTTTATGTATTGGAAGAATTGCCTTGAGTTCTTGTTTTGGCTCTCTGCCTCAAATTGTTCTAGCAAACTGGTTAGATATATTCTCTTCTCTGCTCTTAGGATTAGCTTTGTCACCCTTCTGATGTTGATAAAATGTTCCCTTTTCTGCTCATTCTCCTGTGAGCTAGCCACTTTTCTCATCATCTCCCTTCTCTTTTCTGTAGCCTTCTGGCATGTCTTGTTGAACCATTTCCGCTTCTTCGTTATTTTCTTTCTTCCCAATATATCCTCCGCTACACTTAGTACCGTGGACTTTGTTTCTTTCCACGTTTCCTCCCCGTTCTCTCTTGGTTCTAGGATCTCTTTTGTTCTTTAATGGCACTTTCTCGTAGTTTCTCAACATTCAAAGCAGGTTCTAGTGTCCCGTTATAGACACGTAAATGAGGCTCCAACGAGGTCAGAGATAGGATAGGGGTAGGATAGACGTCAAATGATATAAGTCGATCCGACGTAATCAATCCCCACCATGACTAACAAACATGTTGCACACCTTCCTAGCAAACATATTTTCAAACTGCTGTAGCACAGAAACGGCACGTTTCCGGACATGGGTTCCTATTCAAAGTATTGTGTACTCACACACCGCTACAAGACCTAGAAGATTATATCGGGAATTTCTGAACACCCAACAGAAATTTTTATAGTCTTACTGAACAGACTGCTTGCAGTAGGACTTTGATGTACAATAACAGAGGAATAAAAATAAAAAAAGCATCGTAATACATGCGATTTCCAAGATCTGTACTTTTTCAATCACCAGGCCGCGCTAAGATCATCCGACAGACGTACGCAAGACGGAATTTTGGAGCGTCTTCAGCTTCTACTCAGTGTTGTTTTTGAATACTATTTGTAGAATTTTTAAAGTCTTCTGGAAAGCACACTGTACGTCACCTATACATATTCAGTAAATCTGATCACACGGTATTTTTTTATCTACGTAGTGATTAGCGTTTGCACTTAATTTCCACATTGATGTCCTCTGCGGCTTTCAGTCGTAGTTCCCTTCAAGTCACGGGGTCATACTGCACAGTGCCCAGTTCTCATTGAGAAGGCTTACAAGCTTCTCTAGGTCCATAGTTGATAATTAACTGCGAAACACACAGACACACAAGAAACAATAATAGGAGCTTGCCTGCACCTGCAACGTCTGACCAATCCCATTTCACAGGGATCCGCCCGTTAGCCGGCTGTGTACGACATGGGACTGTTGACTGTTGACAAATCGAGAGTACGATCTATCGGTATTTTTGTATCACTAACAGCTCTAGATGTATCGGAAAGAAATATCGATATATCGTTGGAGATTGATATTGAAGTACCTGCGTATAAAAATATCTTATGGACATTGTAAATATACTGCCGGGTTTAGAACTATATTTAGGTATTGATTTATTATTAGATATTTTGTACATTAACAAGCTAGCAGCCAGCCTGTCCTCCTTAGAGCAGGAATTGAAAGGAAAATGATGCACATTCAAACTTGGCAATAACCACTTTAATAACAATGGTATGTGCATGTAGTGGCACAATAAAATTATATATATATATATATGTATATATATATATACTAAGCAGCTCGTTAGAATGAAATTACAATGAAATGAATACCCTTAGCTGCTTACAGGCGTTGACATACGTCAACGGGGTCAGATGAAAATGTGTGCCCCGACCGGGACTCGAACCCGGGATCTCCTGCTTACATGGCAGACGCTCTATCCATCTGAGCCACCGAGGACACACAGCGACTGCAGGGATTTATCTCTGGCACGCCTCGCGCGAAACCCACATTCTCAACGTATTGTCCCGCACTACATTCGTAGTGCCCCCACCCATTGTACTCATTACTCGCGGCGCGTTGCCGATTCCCGTATGAGTTCGGGCACTTTTTGTGCATTCGCACAGAAGAAGAAGATGGTCAAGTGGCCGGTGAGCCTTAACAATAAGCCGGCCGAAGTGGCCGTGCGGTTACAGGCGCTGCAGTCTGGAACCGCCAGACCGCTCCGGTCGCAGGTTCGAATCTTGCCTCGGGCATGGATGTTTGTGAAGTCCTTAGGTTAGTTAGGTTTAACTAGTTCTAAGTTCTAGGGGACTAATGACCTCAGCAGTTGAGTCCCATAGTACTCAGAGCCATTTGAACCATTTGAACCTTAACTATATATATACACTAAGATGGTATCTGTTCTTTCGGGCATGCCGCGAGTAATGAGTACAATGGGCGGGGGCACTACGAATGTAGTGCGGGACAATACGTCGAGAATGTGGGTTTCGCGGGAGGCGTGCCAGAGATAAATCCCTGCAGTTGCGTTATCCTCTCTGTCCTCGGTGGCTCAGATGGATAGAGCGTCTGCCATGTAAGCAGGAGATCCCGGGTTCGAGATCCCGGTCGGGGCACACATGTTCATCTGTCCCCGTTGACTTGTGTCAACACATGTAAGCAGCTAAGGGTGTTCATTTCATTGTAATTGCACAATAAAAGGTGTCCGATGGGTTTGTCGTACGGTTTCGCCACATATCGGATTTTTCCGGAACACTTCGGTTTCGATTTCTGCCAATGCCAGCAACCTAGCAGCTGTAGTGTCAAAATTGCGTTGTGAAGCTAACCGTCGCAGTTTCTGTTGGTAGCGCCCAGCGCCGATTACGTCAGCATTTCCCCCTCACACGGCTCCGCCCACCGCAATGACCATTCTTCTCATTTAGATTTTTGTTCATCAGTTTCAGCAACTATTTTTGAAGGATGCCGTTGTGAAGAAATAGCACACTAGTTGCGTTAAAAATTGTTTTTTAACGTAGTTGGTGTGCTGTTTCTTGACATCGGAAATCTTGTTAGTCCATGGACTTCTTTTGTTTCATATAGTCAAAAGAAAGATTGAACGTGATCAGACCTCAAAAAGTAGTAAGGCTCCTTCGCACAATTCTATAATTTCAAAAGCACAATTTCAAATATTTACTGAATATTGTGAAACAAATGTATTATAAAAAGCCCGCATCTCGTGGTCGTGCGGTAGCGTTCTCGCTTCCCACGCCCGGGTTCCCGGGTTCGATTCCCGGCGGGGTCAGGGATTTTCTCTGCCTCGTGATGGCTGGGTGTTGTGTGCTGTCCTTAGGTTAGTTAGGTCCCATAGTGCTCAGAGCCATTTTTTTTTTGTATTATAAAATAAAGGTATCGGTACTCGATATTGCCATTTTGATATCGACAAATCGTCTGGAAAGATATCGCCAATATATATACATCCATCAAAAAAAGTTTTGCATCACCTCGGTTCCGAGAGTCCCGGAACCTGTACAGAAAATTGGAGTAGAGATCAACGTAAACATAATTTCTGCCCTTTTTATTGCCCATGAAAACCACACATTGCATGTTGTACCACTATACAGCGAGACCTTCATATTCCTGTACACACTGGTACCTCTAGTATCCAGTAGCACGTCCTCTTGCATAAATGCATGCCTGTATTCGTCGTGACATATCATCTCGAAGTTCATCAAGTTGGTCCAGATTGTCCCACTCCTCAACGGCGATTCGGCGTAGATCCCTCAGAATGGTTGGTGGGTCACGTCGTCAATAAACAGCGCTTTTCAGTGTATCCCAGGCATTTTCGTTAGGGTTCATGTCTGGAGAACATGCTGGCCACTCCAGTCGAGCGATGTCGTTATCCTGAAGGAAGTCAGTCACAAGATGTGCACGATGGGGGGTTGAATTGTCGTCCATGAAGACGAATGCCTCGCCAATATGCTGCCGATATCGTTGCACTATCTGTCGGAGGATGGCATCCACGTATCGTACAGCCGTTACGGCGCCTTCCATGACCACCAGCGGCGTATGCCGGCCCTGCATAATGCCATCCAAAACATCAGGGGACCTCCACCTTGCTGCACTCGCTGGACAGTGTGTCTAAGGCGTTCAGCCTGATTGGGTTGTCTCCAAACACGCCTCCGACGATTGTCTGGTTGAAGGCATATGCGACACTCATCGGTGAAGAGAACGCGATGGCAGTCCTGAGCGGTCCATTCGGCATCTTGTTGGGCCCATCTGTACCGCGCTGCATTTTGTCGTGGTTGGAAAGATGGACCTCGCCATGGACGTTGGGAGTGAAGCTGCACATCATGCAGCCTGTTGTGCACAGTTTGAGTCGTAACACAACGTCCTGTGACTGCACGAAAAGCATTATTCAACATGGTGGCGTCGCTGTCAGGGTTTCTCCGAGCCATAATCCGTAGTTAGCGGTCAACCACTGCAGTAGTAGCCCTTGGGCGGCCTGAGCGATGCATGTCATCGGCAGTTCCTGTCTCTCTCTGTATCTCCTCCATGTCCGAACAACATCGCTTTGGTTCACTCCAAGACGCCTGGACACTTACCTTATTGAGAGCCCTTCCTGGCGCTAAGTTAGAATGCGGACGCGATCAAACCGCGGTATTGACCGTCTAGGAATGGTTGAACTACAGACAACACCTCCTTCCTGGTGGAATAACTGGAACATCGGCTGTCGGACCCCATCCGTCTATTATGCGCTGCTCATGCATGGTTGTTTACATCTTTGGCCGGATTTAGTGACATGTCGGAACAATCAAAGGGACTGTGTATGTGATACAGTATCCACAGTCAACGTCTATCTTCAGGAGTTCTGGGTACTGGGGTGATGGAAAACATTTTTGATATATATTGAAAAGATATCTATAAAGCAATGTTTTATTAACTATCCTAGTACGAACATATACGTCCGAGTTTGTCGTGTGCATTTGGAACGTACCAGTGCCGCTACATGTCTTGGGATTAGGCGGCGGCGTGCGGTCGTATGCGGCCGCCCAACTAGTCGGAAGAGTACGGTTTCAGTGGAGCTCAATCTAAGAAGTCAGTTGATGCCATTTCACAAGAATACGGCGAAGGACACATTTAACTACCGCTACCAGTCACGAAGTTTGTTGACTAATCCACGAGGGTGAGTCAAATGAAAACCTTAAATATTTTTTTAAATATTATTTATTGTGCAGAAGTGGTATAAAGGTGTATCACTTTTCAACATAATCTCCCCCACGCTCAATGCAAGTCTTCCAGCGCTTACAAAGTGTATAAATTCCTTTAGAAAAAAATTCTTTTGGTAGTCCGCGCAACCACTCATGCACCGCGTGGCGTACCTCTTCATCAGAACGGAACTTCTTTCCTCCCATTGCGTCTTTGAGTGGTCCAAACATATGGAAATCACATGGGGAAAGGTCTGGTGAGTATGGTGGATGAGGAAGACACTCAAAATGCAGGTCTGTGAGTGTTGCAACTGTTGTACGGGCAGTGTGGGGCCTTGCACTGTCATGTTGCAAAAGGACACCTGCTGACAGCAATCCACCTCAGGCCGCAGATAATTTTTTAGGAAATCTGTGTGTGATGCACTGGTGACAGTGGTGCCTCTAGGCATTAATGCTCCAAAATGACGCCTTTTTCGTCCCAAAAGAGTGTCAGCATAACCTTCCCTGCTGATGGTTCAGTTCGAAACTTCTTTGGTCTTGGTGATGAGGAATGGCGCCATTCCTTGCTCGCTGTCTTCGTTTCCGGTTGGTGGAAGTGAACCCAGGTTTCGTTCCCAGTAACGATTCTTGCAAAGAAGCCATCACCTTCTCGTTGAAAGCACCGAAGTAGTTCTTCACAAGCGTCAACACGTCGTCCTCTCATTTCAGGAGTCAGCTACCGTGGCACCCATCTTAGACACTTTGTGAAACTGGAGCACATCATGCACAATGCGGTGTGCTGACCCATTACTAATCTGTAAACACGCTGCAATGTCATTCAGTGTCACTCGGCGGTTTTCCTTCACTATGGCTTCAACTGATGCAATGTTCTGTGGAGTCACAACTCGTTGTGCCTGACCTAGACGAGGAGCATCTTCCACTGAAGTCACACCATTTGTGAACTTCCTACTCCCTTCGTAAACTTGCTGCTGTGACAGACATGCATCACTGTACTGAACCTTCATTCGTCACGGAATTTCAATAGGTTTCACACCTTCACTACGCAAAAACCGAGTAACAGAACACTGTTCTTCCCTGGTGCAAGTCGCAAGTGGGGCGGCCATCTTTTACTGATACTGCGACGGTATGTGTGCATCTGCACTATGCTGCTACCTACAGGTAATTCTGCACGCTGTTTGTAGCACGCCTACCAACTTACAGGATAACGGCGCCGAATTTCGATTTGTTATTACAAATTTAAGGTTTTCATTTGACTCACCCTCGTATTATACATTGTGCGACATGCTTCGAGGGTATACCTCATCATTCCGGCTATATGGCATTACAAAAACTATACCGCAATAGGATCATGCAGATGTTAAAAAGTCTTTTCATAAATGCTGTGGTTATCCTGTTGGAGAAGAGAAAACCTATTAAGAGGCGATGTCACTTTGTAAGCTGGACTGATGTCTGCTTGAAAATGTTTTGTATCAGGTCACCCACTTTGTTCTTATGCCGTGGCAGTGTCGTTATGATGAGCTGATGTGTTTCCATTTCTGTGGCTCTTGTGGCTTTCCTGATCAACGTTCACAAAATTTCACAAACATACCAGGCACGTGGAAACACGATCGCAAAATCAAATCTGTAGTGCAGTGCACAAGATGGTGGTCAAAATACAGCTGCTTTCGATTTGACTATCGATCTACGTGGTGTGAGATGATTGCAGTGTCTTCTGCACGTCTTGTTATCGTATTACAGATGTAGGTTGCGAAATACATTGCAAATTGAGTACCTGTTACAATCCGAGGGTCATCCCAAAAGAAATGCACACTATATTTTTTAATCCATGTTTTTTTTTCACGTTTGAAAGTTTTACAGTGTGTAGATGCATCCTTTAGGAACAATAGTTTCATTTCTCCACGTAATTTCCATCCCTCTCAACTGCCGTACACCATCTTGGAACCAGCGCCAGTATACCCACACGGTAAAATTCTGGACCAACCTGTTGGATCCACTGTTTGGCAGCGTGCACAAGGGAGTCATCATCTTCAAACCTTGTTCCACGGAGAGATTCTTTCAGTTTCCCAAAGAGATGATAGTCACATGGAGCCAGGTCAGGACTGTAAGGCGGGTGTTTCAATGTTGTCCAACCGAGTTTTGTGATCGCTTCCATGGTTGTTTGACTGACATGTAGCCGTGCATTGTCGTGCAACAGCAAAACATCCTGGTTTTGCCGATGTGGTCGAACACGACTCAGTCGAGCTTGAAGTTTCTTCAGGGTCGTCACATATGCATCAGAATTTATGGTGGTTCCACTTGGCATGATGTCCACAAGCAAGAGTTCTTCAGAGTCGAAAAACACCGTAGCCATAACTTTTCCAGCAGAAGGTGTGGTTTGGAATTTCTTTTCTTGGGTGAATTTGCATGATGCCACTCCATTGATTGTCATGTTTCATCAGCTGTCACAATTCTTCCAAGAAATTCATCTCCACCATTGTCGTACCGTTCCAAAAGTTCGCTACATACCGTTTTTCTTGTTTCTTTGTGAGCCACTGGCAACATCCTGGGAACTCACCAGGCACAAACCATTTTTAACGCCAACACTTTCACTATTCTGAAAACACTTCCTTCCCCTGTCCCAGCGTAGCGTGACAATTCGTTCACTGTGATGCGTCTGTCGGCAGTCACCAATTCGTTAACTCTCTGCACATTGCCTGGGGTGTGTGCAGTACGAGGCCTGCCGCTGATAAATCCTCAGTATTGCCGTGCCCGTTTTCATCACGTAACCTGCTTGCCGACCGAATAACTATACTGCGATCGACAGCAGCATCTCCATACACCTTTTTCAACCTCATATGGATGTTTCCCACGCTCTCGTTTTCGCAGCACAGGAATTCTATGGCAGCATGTTGCTTCTGTCGAACGTCAAGTGTAGCAGCCATTTTGAAGACACTCACGGGAACAGGTTGAACTAAGTTTCAAAACAAGTGGGAAGGATGTATCTATACACTAAAACTTTCACTTATACAGAATGCAAACTGTATTTTTATAATAATAGTGTGCTTTTCTTTTGGAGTGACCCTCGTGTTATCGTACAAATGATGACATAAAAACTATTTATTTTACAAATTTCTAAGCTATTGCTGGAGCTAGAGTCAAGTGACTACTACGAGTAGCTCTGCCGGCCCGGTTGTCCGTGCGGTCTAACGCACGGCTTTCCGGGCGGGAAGGAGCGCCTGGTCCCCGGCACGAATCCGCCCGGCGGATTTGTGTCGAGGTCCGGTGAACCGGCCAGTCTGTGGATGGTTTTTAGGCGGTTTTCCATCTGCCTCGGCGAATGCGGGCTGGTTCCCCTTATTCCGCCTCCGTTACACTATGTCGGCGATTGCTGCGCAAACAAGTTCGCCACGGACGCGTACACCACCATTATTCTACCACGCAAACGTAGGGGTTACACTCGTCTCGTGTGAGACGTTCCCTGGGGGGTCCACCGGGGGCCGAACCGCACAATAACCCTGGGTTCGGTGTGGGGCGGCTGAGGAGTGAAGTGGACTGCGGTAGTCGTCGTGGGGTTGTGGACCACTGCGGCTGCGGCGGGGACGGAGCCTCTCCGTCGTTTCTAGGCCCCTGGTTAACATCCAATATAATACAATGAGTAGCTCTACATGTATCTATGAATAATATCTCGTGGAAAACATGTTAAGTAGTTCTTTGCCATATTTTCCCCCTCCCCTTTCTCTTCCCACTTTTCCTTCCACTACTCCCTCTGATATAGGCCAATTCACCTATTAATAAATTGTGGGTCATTCAGTAATGGGGAGAACATCTAAGTAGCCCAGTTGTGCTACAGGGTTTTCTGCCCACTCCTATGATGTCATTGTGGAAGTAGGGCTTCTGTCCCGAGTATAAATTTACAGGAAATACGAGATGGTGCATGATCATATTGGTTGAAGTAGGCGACGTGTGTTAAGTCTAGCACTCAAGTGCCACTTAGGGGTCCCCAAACGTTAGATACCGTTTGCCCGAAGTTAAATTCTATTGATGGCGCAGCTCTGCGATGCCAAATTCAAGATGGTGACCATTTCGTGCTAGGACAAAGGGGAAGTACCCAGTGTGAACTGAGTCTGAACTTTCCGGATCGCCTACATTCACCAACATGGAAACCACTTCATGTGTTTCCCCCCAGTTATTTCTCACTGACACTCTTCTGAGTGTAAACACTTCCGCTGGGCACCGAACTCTCCAGACATGAACATTATTGACCATATCTGGGATGCCTTGCAACGTGCTGTTCTGAAGAGATCGTCACCCCCTCGTACTCTTACGGATTTATGGACAGCGCTGCAGGATTCATGGTGTCAGTTCCCTCCAACACAACTGGAGACGATAGTCTAGTCCATGCCACGTCGTGTTGCGACACTTCTGCGTGCTCGCGGGGGCCCTACACGATATTAGGCAGGGGTACCAGTTTATTTGGCTCTTCAGTGTAGTACTTCTACACCGTTTGCATGTGCGTTCTGTAGGCCCCATATTCGAATATTGTGTTTGTTTACTTTCCCACTAAGGTGGAAAGCCACTTCATCACTTAACTCGATGCGTTGTGCGGAAGTGTGCTTATAGCCAATAGTATTCTGAAGCTCGCCAGAAAATGACACACGTTTGCCTTTTCCATCATGACGTCGAGCCTGTAACAGCTGTAACTTCTATGGTTTCATAGCCAACCGACGTTTGAAAACGCGCCAAACTGTTGTTGTAGGCAGTTGTAACACCCAACTGGTACAGAGAGTTAATTTTGTAGGACGACGTTGGAAAGCGGTTTGAATTCGTGTGACATTTCCGTCTGACACATGACAGCCAGGACATACACATCCTCTGCCTACATTATGTTGATAACACCTGCGAATGTTCCATTTTTTCGGAGGATCAGTTTCGTACCTAAGCCTGCAACGGCTTGGCATTGTACTCACTGTGGTACACAGAAATGATTTTTGCTGAGGAGTAGCCATTTTGCTACAAGTGAAGGTAACCAAGCAAACATAAGACAACCGACATCTAGTGGCAAAGAGTATAACCTAGACAATACATTCGTTCCACCAGTAACCGAGCCCTGGCGCAGATGATGCTGTTGCTGATGATGCTGTTGCTGCTGCTGCTGCTGCTGCTGATGATGATGATTGGTTTGTGGGGCGCTCAACTGTACGGTTATCAGCACCCGTACAAATACCCAACCTTTGCTCAGTCCAATCTCGCCACTGTCAGGAATGATGATGAAATGATGAGGGCAACACTCAGTCATCTCGAGGCAGGTGAAAATTCCTGACCCCGCCGGGAATTGAACCCGGGACCTCGTGCTCGGGAAGCGAGAACGCGACCGTGAGACGCAAAGCTCGATAGCTTTTGACACCATAATACTTTGTAATACGTATATTCTTTTTGAAATATCCTGTATTAACACCATCAAATGCGTAATTACGAAAACAAACAAAAAAGTTTTTGAAAGTTTATTCTGTGTTTAACAACTTCGACATAAAATTAGCGGCGGAAATATACAAACCGGAAGTGCCATTGTTTGCAAAAGAATGGCTCTGAGCACTATGCGACTTAACTTCGGAGGTCATCAGTCGCCTAGAACTTAGAACTAATTAAACCTAACTAACCTAAGGACATCACACACATCCATGCCCGAGGCAGGATTCGAGCCCGCGGCCGTAGCGGTCGCTCGGCTCCAGACTGTAGCGCCCGGAACCGCACGGCCACTACGGCCGGCCATTGTTTGCAACATGTGAAGTATCTGTCTCTTCTTGATTTTTGTGTACGTTAGAATATAAACCTACAGATATTCGTGACAAGGAAGGTTATGAGTGTTAACTGCTCCTCGCAGCAATTTAAGCTCTCCACTTACGTTTCTACCTAACATAGGGTTGCCAGACAATGGATTCCTTTTTTTTTGTACTTTAATTTCGCCCCTGTATTTATTCGTTTTTCGGAGTTACCGGTTTCTTTTTTAAGTTGTTTCAAATTTATAAATTTTCAAAGGGTGATACAAAAAGATGATAAAAATTGTTAAAAGATGCCAAATTATCCTCGAAGTGCGATTTATTGATAAAAGGGAAAAGTAAAGTGTATAAGGATTTACTCCTGTGCTAAATATCAAAATGTAACGTTTTTGTGTTTCTGGTGCATGAGATGATAGTTCAAATGTGTGTGAATTTGTAAGGGTGCAAACTGCTGAGGAACAACACACACACACACACACACACACACACACACACACACACACACACAGAGACACACACACACACACACACTATATATGCCCGAGGGAGGACTCGAACCTCCGGCGGGAGGGACCGCTCAATCCGTGACATGGCGCGGTCACTGCGCGCGGCGAGATCATAGTAATTGTGTGTGGAGTATTTATGTAAATTTTTGCATTTCATTTAATTGTTTATTGAAAAATGTATCTTGTGTTGATGCGACCCACGAAGGACAAGTATTGATGTCACCAATTTCCCTGTTTTGATTTGTGACTGGAAAGAACGGTCATTAAAAACGCCGACAGAACATTCCACTCCTCATTTTTGAAAAATCTGGCAATCCTAGCCAATCCACACAGCCGGAAATTGTTACATATTGGGAAATAAACAGAGATATTTGTGAGAAGGAAGAGTACGAATGTTACTGCTCCTCGTTTCACTCGCTGTCGCCTTAGGTTCCTGCCTAACCACACCCTAGCAAGTAGTCACGTATTCGAAAATAAACAGCCAAATATTTATTTCAGCCTTCGTTCTGTAATCAGACGGATATGTATATTACACTGAATACTGCTGAACGTACTTACATTAGTGTTACATTCAGAAGAAGTAGCATGTCGCGAAGCTCCATTCTTCGCTTCCGTAATCCACGACCGTATTCATAACGGTAAGCGTGAATAATGAATCGTGATACTTTTGTTTCGTGGGTATTGTTGTATTTCTTGAAAGCTTATATTGTAGTTTAATTAATGACTGACAGTTAATGATAGGGTAGACGTGTTTATGATAAGTTAATGATAGGGTTGACGTGTTTATGATAAATTTTCAATGCGTAATTGTCTTGAAACGGCATTTTGCAAGTTGATAAATACGCCGGGTAATGGCGACTGCCTCATCGACTCAGAGATACTACAGTACGGTGTAATTATTTGTGGTGCTAAACACAAGTGGTACAATTCTGTCGTTCACTCTTCTAACGTGGCATTTTTTTCCGAGTTAGTTTTATTCCCATCCAATCATCCAACACCATGCAGGTTTTTTTTTCAATTACTGATTTTTAATTTTCCGTAACGAACTAACATTATTGGCATATGATTAAAAATACAATTTGTAAATAACTCGTCGGATATCCTGGATTTGGTCGTAATAAGCGTGTAATTTCATATCTTTGAAAGAAAAAACGTGTCATTCTGAAAAAAAAGTAAATGACAAAAGATCATCTAGTGGTCTCACAAATACATATGAAAGAACTGCAGTTGATTCAAAGAAAATACCTTTCTTGCATGCTGCACATCGAAATTTTTATTTATGCACCCAGACGCGTTTCGCCTTTTTTACAAGGCATCTTCAGTGTGTGTCCTGAAATATTACATTATTTGTCCTTTTTACACATAGGTTATTGTTTCACGTCTAGGTTATAGATTTAAAAACAGTTCCTTAACGTTATAGATTTAAAAACAGTTCCTTAACTTTTTTTTATGAAATGGAAAGGTACTTACAGGTGACTTATAATTCACTGCATGTAAGCAAACTGCTTTTTCTCATCTGGCAACCAGGTGGACATCTTACAGTTCACTTTCAGCTCACTGTTTACATTACACATCACTGTAACTGCCATCTTTTTAATGCAGAGATTCATTTGTTTTCCTAAGTATTACCAACATTCTCAGTTTTCTGTATTCAACTGTTTTGTGGTATATGGTGCATTCAAGTTCTAAGGCCTCCGATTTTTTTTCTAATTAACTACTCACCCGAAATCGACGAAACTGGCGTTACTTCTCGACGTAATCGCCCTGCAGACGTACACATTTTTCACAACGCTGACGCCATGATTCCATGGCAGCGGCGAAGGCTTCTTTAGGAGTCTCTTTTGACCACTGGAAAATCGCTGAGGCAATAGCAGCACGGCTGGTGATTGTGCGGCCACGGAGAGTGTCTTTCATTGTTGGAAACAGCCAAAAGTCACTAGGAGCCAGGTCAGGTGAGTAGGGAGCATGAGGAATCACTTCAAAGTTGTTATCACGAAGAAACTGTTGCGTAACGTTAGCTCGATGTGCGGGTGCGTTGTCTCGGTGAAACAGCACACGCGCAGCCCTTCCCGGACGTTTTTGTTGCAGTGCAGGAAGTAATTTATTCTTCAAAACATTTTCGTAAGATGCACCTATTACCGTAGTGCCCTTTGGAACGCAATGGGTAAGGATTACGCCCTCGCTGTCCCAGAACATGGATACCACCATTTTTTCAGCATTGGCGGTTACTCGAAATTTTTTTGGTGGCGGTGAATCTGTGTGCTTCCATTGAGCTGACTGGCGCTTTGTTTCTGGATTGAAAAATGGCATCCACGTCTCATCCATTTTCACAACCGACAAAAAGAAAGTCCCATTCGTGCTGTCATTGCGTGTCAACATTGCTTGGCAACATGCCACACGGGCAGCCATGTGGTCGTCCGTCAGCATTCGTGGCACCCACCTGGATGACACTTTTCGCATTTTTAGGTCGTCATGCAGGATTGTGTGCACAGAACCCACAGAAATGCCAACTCTGGAGGCGATCTGTTCAACAGTCATTCGGCGATCCCCCAAAACAATTCTCTCCAGTTTCTCGATCGTGTCGTCAGACCGGCTTGTGCGAGCCCGAGGTTGTTTCGGTTTGTTGTCACACGATGTTCTGCCTTCATTAACTGTCGCACCCACGAACGCACTTTCGACACATCCATAACTCCATCACCACATGTCTCCTTCAACTGTCGATGAATTTGAATTGGTTTCACACCACGCAAATTCAGAAAACGAATGATTGCACGCTGTTCAAGTAAGGAAAACGTCGCCATTTTAAGTATTTAAAACAGTTCTCATTCTCGCCGCTGGCGGTAAAATTCAATCTGCCGTACGGTGCCGCCATCTCTGGCACGTATTGACAATGAATGCGTTCTCATTTTAAAACAATGCTCATGTTTCTATCTCTTTCCAGTCTGGAGAAAAAAAATCGGTGGCCTTAGAACTTGAATGCGCGCGTGTGTGTGTGTTAGAGGGGAGGCAGATTTTTTATTTTTTAATAAAATAAAATTATTTTATTTTCATTACTATTTTCTATTCATTTATTTTTAATCCTAATAATTGTTATTATTATATTTTATGTATGTACTTATGATATGAATCAGATGTGTTATCATTCGTTGGGATTTCTATGATCAATCAGTGTAAACAGTGAGTTGTTAGTCATATTTACTTGGTCATTTAGTAGTTGTTTCTTTTCAGCCTTTGTTTTGTATATATGATAATTTTCCTGTAATATTAGGAGATGTCATTATTTATTCTGATTATTTTCATATCATTTTCTCTTGTAGTAGGTATGTGGTTATTTTCTCTCAAATGTTCTGCAAAAGTTGAGTGGCTCGTTGCACATTTCCATGCTCTGGTATGTTCTTTGTACTGAGTGTCAAATGTCCTGCTTGTTTGTCCTATATACCTTCCACCACATGCGTTGCACTTGGTATGAAACAACTTGAGAGTAATTTGAGAAATAAAATCCGTGATTGGTCAGGAAACGCAAAATGTTTTATTTTACACGAGGCTGTTTTCGGAGTTGACAAACGATCAGATTAGCTGGCCAGTCACCATACAAGCTTATTTCCCTTGCAGCAGTTGCCACGGAGGAGAGATAAGATCATGTAAGCTTTCAATCAGTAATCGGTTTATTACACGTAAAAGTTCGTGGATATAATAAATTACACTGAGTTCACTTGTCTATTTTGTACGTGGTTGTTGTTGTTTAATGATCTGTGGAGCAGCTGGTGTACTGGAACGTTCGCTCGAAGCTTCTCACACGCCTTTCGCCAGTTCTGCATAATTTCTGCTGTGTTTTGCAAGGGAAGCAATTCAGTCGCAATACATGCGAGTTGCCACCATATAGCGCGGACGTGTTCGCTGCGGAGGCAAGAGTTATAACTGACGCATCTCTGACATAACTACAGGGTGTACATGAAATCTGTGAACACTTTCAATTCTTTATTCCACAAGAACTAAACATTGTACAGATATCATACAAATTGCATTTTGAAGAGAAACTGTGAGAGTTTCTTTTTACAAACATTCTATATGCGAACCATGAGTGAGCCGGCAGACGTCAATACGGTAATACCCGTCCCAGCATAGCATCGTCGACTATGACAGTTGCTTCCCGTATTCGCTACCCGAGCCGTGCTACATCACGTGGTAGAGGCGGTACACACACCAGATCTTTGATGTGTCTCCACAGAAAAAAGTCACACGGAGTGAGATCTGGTGATCGGGGAGGCCATTTCATGAAACAGCTGCCCCTTCTGTAGATTCCATTTGAGGGATCAGCCATTGCTGCAACATGTCCAAACAGGAATATCCAGTGACAGTGCTCTCGGCGAAGAAGAATGGCCCGACGTGACAAGGCAGAAAAAACATTTACCTTTGGAACCACGCTCAAATTGAGTGCTTTCGTGTGGATGCTTTGTACCTCAGATTCGACAATTATGCCTGTTCACTTTCCCATTAGTGTGAAAAGTGGCTTCGTCGCTAAAACTTAAGCGCTCAACAATGCCATCCCCAATTGTTGCAACTGCGAACAACACTCAAAAAGCTTGTCTTTGTCGTCGTCGTTGAGCTTCCGCACCAGCTCCAATGTGAATGGTTTCATAGACAGCTTCTGTCACAGGACTTTCCACACTGTCGCTGGAGCCATTTCGAGTTCACGGGATGCACGATGCACCGATTTCTTTGGACTCCTTATGAATCTCTCGTACGCGCTCGATATTCACTTCACTGACACTGGGACGTCCGCTTCTCTTTGCCGGGCACAAGCAACCCATCATAACGAATTTGTTGTGCCAGTGACAAATGGCCTTCCTTGTTGGTGGCTTCTTACGGTAATTGATTCTAAACATCCGGTGAACAGCTGTAGCACACTTGTTTTTGTCGAACTCCAACACACAGAATGCTCGCTCCACGCCTGAACTCGCCATGTTCGCGACTAGCGCTGACTATCGGCAAATAACCAAACTACGCTGTGACGGTATACATGGGGAAAAAAAACTTCCAGGGTTTCTCTTCAAAATGACATATGTGTGATATCTGTACAATATTTGGTTCGCCAGCCGAAGTGGCCGCGCGGTTCTGGCGCTGCAGTCTGGAACCGCGAGACCGCTACGGTCGCAGATTCGAATCCTGCCTCGGGCATGGCTGTGTGTGATGTCCTTAGGTTAGTTAGGTTTAACTAGTTCTAAGTTCTAGGGGACTAATGACCTCAGCAGTTGAGTCCCATAGCGCTCAGAGCCATTTGAACCATTTGAACCAATATTTGGTTCTGGTGCAATAAATAATTGAAAGTGTTCTCGGACTTTATGTACCCCCTTTATTGCACAATGTCATTGTTCTGTTCTTGTCCTTTCGCGCGATACTCGTGTATTGACACAATAATTCTCAGCGTGAGGGCTGATTAAGAAACGTACCTCGTGCCAAATTTAGTTTTTGGAGCACAATATGTTGTGAGATTCATTCTCCGAATGAGTCCGAAGCGACTACCGATATCCTTAGCAACAGTTTATTGCAGAGTATAATGGATTTACTCTGTCCACAAACCATCACGGACTTGGAAAGCATCGCTTGTGCGAATCTCAGCTTAACCTTTTCTCGCGTGGAAGGCTATATTGCGAACTGTGGATGAAGGGCAACAGGCAGAGTCCATATTTCTAGATTTCGAATAGCATTTGACAAGATGCTTGCACACGGAATACGTTCCCAGGTACGTGAGTGGTTCGAAGACGTCTTACGTAACAGACACAGCATATTGTTTTTGATGGCTGGTGTCCATCAGTGACAGTACCCCAGTAGTGCCCCAAAAGAAGTGTGATGGACGGCTATGATCCCCTATATAAGTAAATGATCTGGCGGACATGTCGGACAGCAGTCTGTGATTGTTTGCTGTGCTGCACGGTGAGTTCTTGAAGTTTAGTAACTGTAGGAGGATACAAGATGTCTTGCAAGGAGAGGCTACGATGTTTGGAACACGGATTTACTCCAAACTTCGTACACTGGTAGTGCTCCATTAAACAACGAAATGTGTAAGCAGTAGCGCGTACTCTTCAAGCGTTATTGAGAAAATCGCAAGATAATTTCGGTCGTGAAATACACTACTGGCCATTAAAATTGCTACACCAAGAAGAAATGCAGATGATAATCGGATATTCATTGGACAAATATATTATATTACAACTGACATGTGATTACATTATCACGCAGTTTAGGAGCATAGATCATGAGAAAACAGTACCCAGAACAACCACCTCTGGTCGTAACAACAGCCTTATCCGCCTAGGCATTGAGTCAAACAGAGCTTGGATGGCGTGTACAGGTACAGCTGCCCATGCAGCTTCAGCACGATACCACAGTTCATCAAGAGTAGTGATTGGCGTATTGTGACGAGCCAGTTGCTCGGCCACCATTGACCAGACGTTTTCAATTGGTGAGACATCTGGAGAATGTGCTGGCCAGGGCAGCAGTCGAACATTTTCTGTATCCAGAAAGCCCCGTACAGAACCTGCAACATGCGGTCGTTCATTATCCTGCTGAAATGTAGGGTTTCGCAGGGATCGAATGAAGAGTAGAGCCACGGGTCGTAAGACATCTTAAATGTAACGTCCACTGTTCAAAGTGCCATCAATGCGAACAAGAGGTGACCGAGACGTGTAACCAATGGCACTCCATACCACCACGCCGGGTGATACGCCAGTATGGCGATGACGAATACACGCTTCCAATATGCGTTCATCGCATGTCGCCAAACACGGATGTGACCATCATGGTGCTGTAAACAGAACCTTGATTCATCCGAAAAAATGGCGTTTTGCCATTCGTGCACCCAGGTTCGTCGTTGAGTACACCATCGCAGGCGCTCCTGTCTGTGATGCAGCGTCAAGGGTAACCGCAGCCATGGTCTCCGAGCTGATTGTCCATGCTGCTGCAAACGTCGTCGAACTGTTCGTGCAGATGGTTGTTGTCTCGCAATCGTCTCCAGCTGTTGAGTCAGGGATCGAGACGTGGCTGCACGATCCGTTACAGCCATACGGATAAGATGCCTGTCATCTCGACTGCTGGTGATACGAGGCCGTTGGGATCCAGCACGGCGTTCCGTATTCCCCTCCTGAACCCACCGATTCCATATTCTGCTAAGTCATTGGATGTCGACCAACGCGAGCAGCAGTGTCGCGATACGATAAACCCCAATCGCGATAGGCTATAATCCGATCTTTATCAAAGTCGGAAACGTGATGTTACGCATTTCTCCTTCTTACACGAGGCATCACAACAACGTTTCACCAGACAACGCCGGTCAACTGCTGTTTGCGTATGAGAAATCGGTTGGAAACTTTCCTCATGTCAGCACGTAGTAGGTGTCGCCACCGGCTCCAACCTTGTGGGAATGCTCGGGAAAAGCTAATCATTTGCATATCACAGCATCTTCTTCCTGTCGGTTAAATTTCGCGTCTGTAGCACGTCATCTTCGTGGTATAGCAATTTTAATGGGCAGTAGTGTAAGTGTGTTTAGAAACCAAGTTGATCGCAGAATAAACAGTCTGTTTGAATGTAAGCGAAATGTGTTTTCCAGTACCGCGTCTGAAAATCCGAGTCTGCACAAGGCAGTACCTTCCACGCGCGTGGTGCTGCACGAAATTGTGTTTCGGTTGCTTCTGTTGTATGTGCCATCCAGAATTCTGTTCGAAGCACTGTAAGTGAGGCGAGGTGTAGCGAGTAAAAAGATTCTGTAATCTGTTGTGTAGCAAACGGAATAAACGTCTAAATGTAGTTTGTTGTAATTATTGATTTATTAAAGAAATTACTACGGCGAATATGAATTATTTTTGAATAATTTTGCATAATATATATATTGTTATGATATTTTTTACGTTGAAATTGGATAAAAAACTGGCAGGATCTGAATCCGTACCGCAGTATGGTAGGTGTGAACCTTGCTCTCTTCGCTGTGCTCGTTGAGCAGAAACACGTTTAACTTTGCTGATATGTAAGATATCAAACTTCCTGGCAGATTAAAACTGTGTGCCGGACCGAGACTCAAACTCGCGACCTTTGCCTTTCGCGGGCAAGTGCTCTACCAACTGAGCTACCCAAGCACGACTCACGCCCCGTCCTCACAGCTATAATTCCGCCAATACCTCGTCTCCTACATTCCAGTTTCATTCTATGTAAGACATCCATAAAACTTCAACATCGATTTCCTTGGAAAGTAGCGGCCTTCGCCCCAAAAGCTACTAGCCAACTACTCAGGAGATAACATACCTGATACTCATCCAGGGTTGCCATAATTTCTGTCTGACAAACCTTGACATTTCTCTTAATCCTTAACTACTGTGGATGATCTCTCAGACCGCTACAGTTTTTTGTCTTGTTATACAGGGTGTATGAAAAAGAATCATCCGATTTGGCACGTCTATATTTTTGAAACTAATAAACATATACAATGAATTTTGTTTCTTGATGAATGAGATACTCAAAAAGTTTTTTTCTTGCCTTAATACCTTTTCATTGGCGTCCAATACGCCCTACCCCCCACCCCCACCCCTCTTGAGATGACGCACGGCACATGTCAATGCGGTATTCAAATTGTTTCACACTGCAGCGCGGATGGCTTGAGTTACAGCTTCCACAGCTGGTGTTATGCGATGCCTCAGTTCATCCATTGTTGTTGGCAACGGAGGCACATAAACAGTCTTTTATAAACCCCACAAGAAATAATCACATACACTCAGGTCCGGTGACCTTGGAGGCCAGTAACGTAAGGCTGAACCATTTCGTCCAATGTGAAACTATGGCGGATGCGTTCGACGTCTGTGTCAGACACTCGGGGA
Source organism: Schistocerca cancellata (assembly GCF_023864275.1). Lineage (NCBI taxonomy): Eukaryota > Metazoa > Arthropoda > Insecta > Orthoptera > Acrididae > Schistocerca > Schistocerca cancellata. The sequence goes on from NC_064637.1 coordinate 105,739,742, forward strand.
AGGCAAACAACCTGTTTCTCGGAATTGTTCATGCCGTCGTCAAATGCTGTGTGCTGTAGGGAGATCCATACCATAGCTAGTACGAAAGTGACGCTGAACAGTTATTACTGACCCCACACTGCGCAAAACGTAGAAAACAAAACGTTTTCTGTTGTCCCGACACCATTTTTATTACAAGTGAAGTGGGCTTACACTGCTGCTACCAAGCGGGAACCATTTAAAACTCGACAATTTTCTTCCAACATACGTTGTTCATGTACATATATCAAATATCATAGTTATGATTCTTTTTAACCGGATGATTCTTTTTGATACACCTGTACTCTCTTCTGTGTACCTTCGTATTTTATGGCAGGCTACACATGCCAGAAATCTGGCGTTGTTGTTGCAATGTGTTTCTTGTTTTTGGCCCTTCGTAGATCGCAAAGACTTCTGCATATCATGTTTTTGTCGAATGCTAACGTTTCTCCGCGGTGAGGAAAGCTCTGCAGCGTTTCGTATGTGAACCTGATGTGGCTGTTCAAGAACGCCTCAGTAAATTGTCAGATAAAGACAATTACAATGACCCTGATTTCGAGTGTTTAGTGATCACAGTACTAATTCGGAGAAGGAAACTGAAAGTGATGAAGATGTGACCGGTGTCGATGTTGGAGAAGCGTACTTCTTTGGTAAGAACAGAAAGTTTTCGATGGAGAAAACAGGAGCCGCTAACCAACATTGGAACAAAGCAACTCAACCGCGTCGTGCTGCTGCCTGGACTGCAACAGATTCCGAAAGTCGCGGCGAGAAAACTTGCTGTTTTGGCGATATCAGCCTCAAATACAGAATTTTTTGTAAAACGAAAAACGTGAGCCTTTTGTTGTCCTTGTTTAAAGTGGAAAACAAGATATTCGTGTCAACAGTGTGGGAAATGCTTGTAGACCGAGAGCTATTAAAATTTTATTCAGGGCCTCAGAAGTGTTTTAAAATAAAAATTTGGTGAAATTTCTTCTTTGTTAGAATTATGGGGTGGAATAATCGGTCTAAGGCTGAAACGATGAACAGTGAACCCGAAGAGGATTTCAAATACAGTTTGTAGTAAGTGAAATGTGTTTTTCTGTACAGTTACGTTGCGAATCTGTAGTATTATTTCCTTGATGATAATATGTGATTAGAGAGGTAACTATGTGCTGTTATTGTACAGTAGTAATACATAAAATAAAAATAAAGTGCAAATTTTGCTGCGTTTTAGTTTTCAAAGTGTTTTAAATTCCGCATTGTTTAAAAAATGCAAATTCATGAAGTTAGTTTCCAAAACATTGAATTTATACATAAGAAATATAAAGACAATCTTGTGAGACCCCTTCATAGTAATTGTGTTCCTGCCAACATCTATAGTAGCTAAGGGTTAAATGGACTAAAACTGGATGTAGTTTGGGAAGCAGAAACGAAGACACGTCTCATAAGCTTAAAAAGTGTGTTAAATAGTGGAAATACCTTTTCGGGTTTGTGATTACTACCGTCTGTAGCTACAACAAAATATAATATTCGTTTGACATTGTCGCACGCCAACACTTATTTAACAATTGCTGTTGATTAAGTTCTTCCCAGTGTCACGTTCTTTTGCTGTCTCGTACTCATCAAGAAGTCTGGAGCTTAGCCTAGAAGACATTGAATATGAAACAGTATGATAGTACTTTGCTAATTCCCTTGCTGCTACCAGTTTGTCTTGTTTACATAAATGTGAAACAAAATGTAATTGTTGTAGACTACATTTTTGATTTATATTTTTTGCTAAAGGATCCGTAATATCTGTTCCTTCCCCATGTGCAATGGAAACAACACAAATTACACATTTTACTTCATAGTCACCTCTCCCTCGTTTTATGAAGAAACTGTCTTACAAATACTTCTATTGGAATGAACACTTCATTATGGGCATTTTAAGTTCACTTGAAACAATCAAACGCTATAATAACAACCACGATACGACCCAGACAGAGAAACAGAGGACCACGTTGCTGCAAATCTGAAACTGAACTAACAATCGAAACTGGCACACAATAATAAACCCTGAAGGCTGGTTCACAGTAAGCCATTAATTTAGTGAAGTTGCAAGTTGCTTAGTAGCTCCTCTTGACGCAAGTAAGCCAGCTCGCATTCACACACGATTTACACTGAAGAGCCAAAGAAACTGCTACACCTACCCAATATCGTGTAGGGCCACTGCGAGCACGCAGAAGTGCCGCAACACGACGTAGCATGGACTCGACTAATGTCTGAAGTAGTGTTGGAGGGAATTGAAACCGTGAATCCTCCAGGGCTGTCCATAAATCCGTAAGAGTACCGGGGCTTGGCGATCTCTTCTGAACAGCACGGTGCAAGGCATCCCAGATATCCTCGATAATGTTCATGTCTGGGGAGTGGTGGCCAGCGGAAGTGTTTGAACTCAGAAGAATGTACCTGGAGCCACTCTGTAGTAATTCGGAACGTGTGGGGTGTAGCGTTGTCTTGCTGGAATTGCCCAAGTCCGTCGGAATGCGCAACGGACATGAATGGATGCAGGTGACCAGACAGGATGCTTAAGTACGTGTTACTTGTCAGAGTCGTATCTAGAATCCCATATCACTCCCACACCATTACAGAGCCTCCACCAGCTTGAACAGTCCCCTGCTGACATACAGGGTCCATGGATTCGTGAGGTTGTCTCCATACCCGTACACGTCCATCCATTCGATACACTTTGAAACGAGACTCGTCCGACCAGGCAACATGTTTCCAGTCATCAACAGTCCACGGTGCTGGCGGGCCCAGGCGAGGCGTAAATCTTTGTGTCGTGCAGTCATCAAGGGTACACGAGTGGGCCTTCGGCTCCGAAAGCCCGTATCGATGATGTTTCGTTGAACGGTTCGCACGCTGACACTTGTTGATGGCCCAGCATTGAAATCTGCAGCAATTTGCAGAAGGGTTGCACTTCTGTCACGTTGAAGAATTCTCTTCAGTAGTCGTTGGTCCCGTTCTTGCAGGATCTTTTTGTGGCCACAGCGATGTTTTACCGGATTCCTGATGTTCACGGTGCACTCGTGAAATGGTCGTACGGGAAAATCCTCACTTCATCGCTACCTCGCAGGTGCTGTGGCCCACCGCAGGTGCGCAGACTATAAGACCACGTTTAAACTCACTTAAATCTTGATAGCCTGCCATTGTAGCACCAGTAAGTGATCTAACAACTGTGCCAGACACTTGTTGTCTTATATGGGCGTTGCAGCACCGTATTGTCTGTTTACGCATCTCTGCACTTGAAAACGCACGCCTGTACCAGTTTCTTGACGCTTCAGCGTAGTTGGCAGTGTTAGCTGTTGTGGAGTGTACGCCCCACAACATGATTCGGAGACTGAGGGCTAACCAAACTGAACATCTTACATCGGTTGTTACAGTGAAAAGGTGGAAGAAGAGATTGAAACTGTGAGAAGATACAGTGGGTACGAAAATGGATTGGTCTAAGAGCCTCCAATTTGCTTCTGAGAGAACTCGCAGAAAAATCGTCTGACTTTGGAGTGTGTGTTGAGTTCAGTGACGAACATGTGGTCATGTTTCATTACATCTTGACGTTTCTTGTTCTGAATTTGGTGTACTATGACAGTGGTTTTCAGCCTTTTTGAATATTCCGGCAACCCCCTACAACCATAATAAAAGTATGTCAGCGATTTCAAAGGCAACGTATTTAATTTTGTTTCCATTGATACTATACTGTTCGAGAAATGTGAAAAAAGGTCGCAGTTCTCCGCTGGCAGAGATATAATTTTAGTATTTGCCATGGCAGAGGCGTTGGGGTGAGAAGGGGTCAGCGGGGGTATAGTCGCGCGTTTTGGGTCACTACATTCAGTTGTCAGAGTACAACAGCAAATACGGACGTGATTATTGTCACGCACTGAGCGAGCATAAAATGGATAAGTTACGCGTGATATTTTTGTCACAGCAGATGATTTGCACGTAAACCTCGTTGTCAGTAATACACAAGTCGCTTCCACTGCTCCGCCGTTCCAGGCCGGAAGTTGATATGGTCCCTTCCCTCTCCCTGCAAACCTCTCATAGGTAAATACAGTACTATCTATACAAGACTCTCGCCGCCGTTGTTCCATTCTGCAGAAGCGGGAAGATATCGATAGACATCGTGTTGCTACTCACTGCTGCAAGTGTTTGCATATTTGAATTCAACAGGTTTAAATTAAATTCGTATTCATTTTTATAAATAAGTACCAGAGCTGAACGTGAGCGAATTTGCGAGGTTCTTTCACAAAACCTTGTCACTCCTGTGTGACATTCATGCCATAGCAGATGATCGTCAGGCAACATACGTTACCAGCCACGCTGCAATTGCTTTGTCCTGCGACTAACATTCAATGCTTCGCACTGCGGATACAGGGAGTCTCTCCCATTCTGAGTGCACTTTCGGGGTTGTTGCTTTCTTGACTTGGAGCATGAGTTGAAGACGAAACCATCGACGTTTGGGGTGGTCCTTGCGCCTCCAGAGCGAATAGCAATGGAAAAGATTTTAGCTGGAGAGTGCGTGTTGCTGATCCACAAGAAACAGATGATTGAAAGTGGACAGAAGACAATAATGCGCGCAGTTAAAAAGACGGTAATCTCATTTGATCCATTGTAAATGGTTCTGAAAGCCTGCGACTGTCTATAAATAACTCATCTGCTACCAGTCACGATTTTCTTATTTTATTTTTCGCACGACGCGTTTCGGGAAATGATTCGAATTTTCAAGTGTTTTTGTTTGTTTGTTATGTCATTACTATGTGACGTTCTCGATGTGTGAGATTTTGCTTCATTTCGTTGACTTTAAGTTTCCTTATGGTCCATTTGTGCAGGGTCACACACATACACTAAACATCACACACATCTTGTTGTACACTTTTAAACGTCGAAAACATTTTACCCAAACAAAACAGTGACACAGATGTTCTTACAAGTAGTCAACAGAGATGACATTATACACTCCTGGAAATGGAAAAAAGAACACATTGACACCGGTGTGTCAGACCCACCATACTTGCTCCGGACACTGCGAGAGGGCTGTACAAGCAATGATCACACGCACGGCACAGCGGACACACCAGGAACCGCGGTGTTGGCCGTCGAATGGCGCTAGCTGCGCAGCATTTGTGCACCGCCGCCGTCAGTGTCAGCCAGTTTGCCGTGGCATACGGAGCTCCATCGCAGTCTTTAACACTGGTAGCATGCCGCGACAGCGTGGACGTGAACCGTATGTGCAGTTGACGGACTTTGAGCGAGGGCGTATAGTGGGCATGCGGGAGGCCGGGTGGACGTACCGCCGAATTGCTCAACACGTGGGGCGTGAGGTCTCCACAGTACATCGATGTTGTCGCCAGTGGTCGGCGGAAGGTGCACGTGCCCGTCGACCTGGGATGGGACCGCAGCGACGCACGGATGCACGCCAAGACCGTAGGATTCTACGCAGTGCCGTAGGGGACCGCACCGCCACTTCCCAGCAAATTAGGGACACTGTTGCTCCTGGGGTATCGGCGAGGACCATTCGCAACCGTCTCCATGAAGCTGGGCTACGGTCCCGCACACCGTTAGGCCGTCTTCCGCTCACGCCCCAACATCGTGCAGCCCGCCTCCAGTGGTGTCGCGACAGGCGTGAATGGAGGGACGAATGGAGACGTGTCGTCTTCAGCGATGAGAGTCGCTTCTGCCTTGGTGCCAATGATGGTCGTATGCGTGTTTGGCGCCGTGCAGGTGAGCGCCACAATCAGGACTGCATACGACCGAGGCACACAGGGCCAACACCCGGCATCATGGTGTGGGGAGCGATCTCCTACACTGGCCGTACACCACTGGTGATCGTCGAGGGGACACTGAATAGTGCACGGTACATCCAAACCGTCATCGAACCCATCGTTCTACCATTCCTAGACCGGCAAGGGAACTTGCTGTTCCAACAGGACAATGCACGTCCGCATGTATCCCGTGCCACCCAACGTGCTCTAGAAGGTGTAAGTCAACTACCCTGGCCAGCAAGATCTCCGGATCTGTCCCCCATTGAGCATGCTTGGGACTGGATGAAGCGTCGTCTCACGCGGTCTGCACGTCCAGCACGAACGCTGGTCCAACTGAGGCACCAGGTGGAAATGGCATGGCAAGCCGTTCCACAGGACTACATCCAGCATCTCTACGATCGTCTCCATGGGAGAATAGTAGCCTGCATTGCTGCGAAAGGTGGATATACACTGTACTAGTGCCGACATTGTGCATGCTCTGTTGCCTGTGTCTATGTGCCTGTGGTTCTGTCAGTGTGATCATGTGATGTATCTGACCCCAGGAATGTGTCAATAAAGTTTCCCCTTCCTGGGACAATGAATTCACGGTGTTCTTATTTCAATTTCCAGGAGTGTAGGTCTTCCACAGAGTATGATATGTTTTTGTACAGAGGTTATTTAGCTTAACAATTTGGATCATAATTTACTTATGTATATTTTATGATTGTGCTTTTTTCTATGTGTTACTATTTTTATTTATGTATACTATCTAAACATCTGAAGAAATTGACTGATTCAAGTTTTTCGTTCTACATAAAACGAGGGAGAAGTAACTGTGAAGCAGAATGTAAAATTTGTTAAATGTTATGTTCCCATAGTACAAGGAGGAAGAGAAGATATTAAGGATTATTTAGCAGACGTAAAGCATAAATGAAACATGTACTTTGCAGTCACTTCAAAAAATAATGGTTAGTTATCTTGTTTCAAACTCATTCAAAAAGGGCAAATTAGTAGCAGCAGCGGAAGTTGCAATGTTGTGTCAAATGTCTTTTGAATCAGTGGAGTGTATTTCTGGGCTAAACTCCAAACTTTTTGATGATTTCGAAGCACCAGAATGATGCAACGTTGGGCAGAACAAAGTAAACAGCAGTTGTGAAATCATAGTGTGCGACACTGTCAAACAAATAGACGATGGTCTTTCAAAGGTTATTTTGGGGTAGCTACTTCCGGTAGTAATCACAAAGCCCCAGGAAATATTTCCATTAATTAATTCATTTTTTAAGGTTAAGAGAGGGGTCCGGTTTCTGCTTCCCAAATGATGTCCATTTTTAGCTAGTTTAAGAGAAATATCTAGTTCTGTCAGGCAAAAATTACGGCAAATCTAGCCTTTCTTCACGAATAAGTTGTACTTTGTCACTGAAGCAATGAGATTCGGTTGTTTTCACCTGCATTTCACCATCAGTCAGTCTCCAGATAGTTTTCTAATCCTTGGAACGCTAAATATAATAACTATTTCGGTAATGAAGTCGAAAAAATAATTAAAAACAAACATTAATCTTACGGGATTTGAGGTCCGCCAGTTACGCAAAACACCATTTTTCTCGGTACCCAAACATGTTTCGGCACCACTGTGTTATCATCAGTGGGTTTTCGTTTTCATTTATTCTTTACATTTGGCGAGCATGAATTTTCTGGACCACTTTTGTGTTAATTATTACAGGTAGCTTGCCATGTTTTCGTGTGGCAAGCACTTAAATTCTCCGCATCATGCTGAGATGTGATGCATACGTAGCTATAACAAATATTTTCCACATTACACCAGAACAAACCACAATCACATTGTGTTCTGGTGTAGTGAAAAGCGTTTTACTACGCTATTTGTGGAAAATACTTGTTATAGCTACGTATGCATCACAAGATCTCAGTATGATGCGGAGAATGGAAGTGCTTGCCACACGAAAACATGACAAGCTACCTGTAATAATTAACACTAAAGTGGTCCCAGAAAATTCATGCTCACCAAATCTAAAGAATAAATAAAAATGAAAACCCACTGATGATGGCACTGTGGTGCCGAAACATGTTTGGGTACTGAGAAAAACGGTGTTTTGCGTAACTGGCGCACCTCAAATCCCAAAAATTTTAACTGCAAACATGGCCAATACAAGGAGCTGCAAATCAAAGATGGATATTAATATTACGACTAGCGTTCTCGCCGCAAGGAGCGCTGGTGTCGTTACAAGTGATACGCAGTAAAATTTTTAATAGAGCAGTTAGTTAGTTAGGCCGGTATTACACTATCAAATTTCTATGTCAAATGTCTTTGTCCAATAACTTTGTCAAAGATATTTGATGGTGTAATAGGGAACTTTGTCAAATTTCGTCCAGTATTTGATCAAATCTAGGGCCTCCCTGTAGATTTGATAAAAGAAGTCGCTTGTCTTCTGTTCACTGCAATGTGACATGTTACCACATGGAGCGCTAGCATCGCTGCATTCTGTCGTCTGTATTGTTTCTATAAACATTGCGGGTAAATGCAATTGGTGTGTGCCGACAACTACAAAATTAATAGAGATGTATGAAGCTGATGAGGCACTTTACAGCGTGAGGCACGCTGAATACAAAAATAGATTACGAAGATTGGAGACCTGACCTAACCTAACCTAACCTAACCCTCTCCTGTAGCAAGGAATCGGAGTGTTAGAGTGAGCCTGTCTTCTGCAGAAGTAGCAGTTCTTAAGTGCATATTGTGCTTTGTGATATGAGGATACACTTCATTGAGCACATACAGAAATGTATGCTCATCCATTCTTAAGGAACTGATGTACGACTTGACGTCCTTCACTATAAGCTCACGCGTAACAAGTTTTGTTGAATGCTTTTATCGTGTCGTCGTAAAACCCAGGTATGTTTCCATTTTTCCCCCGCTTCTCTTCCGCATATGGACACAGTGCAATTGTGGTACATGCAACTGCTGCGGTTAATAACAAGTTGTTGTTGTCAGCCATCTTGAGCTTTGACGAAAAATATGATGAGAGTGTAATACCCCTTCTAGCGCTACGTCGAAGATCTTTGTTCAAATGGCTCTGAGCGCTATGGGACTTAACATCTGTGGTCATCAGTCCCCTAGAACTTAGAACTACTGAAACCTAACCAACCTAAGGACATCACACACATCCATGCCCGAGGCAGGATTCGAACCTGCGACGTAGCAGTCGCGCGGTTCCGGACTGAGCGCCTAGAACCGCTAGACCACTGCAGCCGGCCTCGAAGATCTTTGTCAAATATATTTGACGGAATATTTGATTACATCTTTGACAAAGAAATTTGATAGTGTAATACCGGTCTTAGTGAGTGTGTAGATTGTGTTACGTTAGACGGCTGTGCCACGCGGGGATGTCGGGAAGCCGGGTTCGGCTACGGCATGTAAACGCAGCGACGACTGGCCGCCGTGTTTGTGCCGGCCACGTGTTCAGGTGGCAGCCGGCGCTCTGGCGTGACCTTGGCGCGTGGGGCCCGTCCGGGGTGGAACGTCACGCCTAGTGCGGCCGCCCGCCGCTCGCGGCAGCACCGCCGGGCCGCGCGCTACTCGCTTGTCTCCCCCCCCCCCTGTACAGTTCACTGTCCGCTGCCGCTGCGTAGACATGCTGGCGTAGCTTATCTCCAGCGTGACGACACGCCTCCGGCACCGTTCTTCCGATAACATTCAGCGTGGAGTAAGTGAAGGAACCGGAAGCTGCCACATTACTCCATTCTGCGCTTTTCGTACATTAGGCTCCAGCGTAATAAGACATCGCGAACAGAATGACCTCATCTGTGACGACTAGCATGGCTCCCGAAAGTATCGGTCGCGCGAAAACCATTTTGCTTGTTCTCGCATGACATCCTAAAGCCACGGATCGAGGCAGTCTACATATACGGCTGTGTGTTCATCCCTTACTCGACAAACCACAGTGAAGTCGCACAGGGTACTTTTCCATTGTACGAGTTGTTAGAGCTCATTCCCATACCACGTTCGTATGGAGCGCGGGGAGAATGTATGACCTCACTATCCCAACGGGACAGTACGTAGGAGGTTGTAGCATAGACGTAGAGCAGTGGTTCCCAACTTGGGGGTAATCACCCCCTGAAGGGTAAAATGTAATTTTCTGAGGGGTAAAAACAAAATATCGGTCACAGAATTGAACTATTTTTAAGAGATCATTACTATTATCACTACGTCGTTAGACTGTAATACTGATTAGATAAGTTACCATAAATTACATTTTTTTCTTCAAATGCTTGCATTAGCCCGTAACACAAAGTGGTGGACCGCCACGCACCTTGCGGTGGCCTGCGGTGTAGGTATACACAGGTATCTGTAATGAAGTAGTGGCTAATAAAAGCAGCTCAAGTATTCGATAACATCTTGACACGAATCCGTATTTGGTGGGAAGATTGTCAGCTTGCTTTAAATTTTCAAAAGAGTGAAATTTTTCACTTCACAGAATAAGAAAAAATAGTGTTATGACAGAAGTGTCAATGAGTAACAATCGCAGTTCATACAAATACCTGGGTATAGAGGCATGAAATGGAGTGATGGCATAGGCTCAGTCGTGAATAAAGGCAGGAGGGGGGGGGGGGAGGGAGGGCACACTTAGGTTTATGAGTAGCACTCCGTCTTCAGGCCACAAATGGCCCATCGGGACCAACCGACCGCCGTGTCATCCTTAGATAAGGTTGCGGATAGGAGGGGCGTGTGGTCAGCACAGCGCTCTCCCGGTCGTTACGATGGTTTTCTGTGACCGGAGCCGCTACTATTCGGTCGAGTAGCTCCTCAATTGGCATCACGAGGCTGAGTGCACCCCGAAAAATGGCAGCAGCGCTTGGCGGCCCGGATGGTCACCCATCCAAGTGCCGGTCACGCCCGACAGCGCTTAACTTCGGTGATCTGACGGTAACTGGTGTATCCACTGCGGCAAGGCAGGATAGAGTACTGAGAAAATGAAATCGCCTACAAAGGAAGTTGCTTAGGAAATAATAGTGCGACGAATCGTAGAATTTTGCTCAAGTGTGCGGGTCCTGTTCCGAATGGGGCTAACAAGGGATGCAAAACATTGTAACCTACCCATTATATTTGTTTCTGTATTGAAATTTAGCCCAACTCTACCTCCCATTCTCTAAAAGGTCTACGTATTGTCAAAACTATGTACCCGCAAACTGTTATCCAAGTTAAGCTGGTAGGCTAACCTTTAGCTAAACAGAAACTAATTTGAGTTGAACTGTAACTGGTTTCAACACATCTTGTTTTTATATTAAATGCGCGACTGAAGTAAAAAAAAAATATAGCCTAATTAAAATTTCCACTTGTCTCGCGTCTTGGCAACATTGTTGCAGATGTCTCGAAAGGACAACAGCAAACAGCAGGCAGGCAGCGGCTAGGCGAGATTTCTGTTTTTAAGTAAATATTCAAACTGTTGCATACATGGCGCAGTGTGGTAATGCGTAATGATAAATAGTAGAATGGGGAGGGTAACTGATCCTATGAAATGATATTCCAAGACAACGACTTTAGTGAAGCTTTGCGTTATCTTCATACATAGCATTGGTCTGAACAATATTATGCTTCACAAAGTGAACAGTGATTTAAAAAGGGTACAACGTTAACAGAGAATTTCTATAAAAAATCAAACAGCTTAATCAGTTGAAATATTAATGCATGATTCAGGGAAATTGGGTGGTGTTTCTCTCAGCTAGTGAACAAAGTAAACTAGCTGCCAATAATTATTTCTGCAAATTAGGTGCGCCGTGCTGCAATCTTACAGAGGCAAAGACTGTGCCACAAGACCAAAGACTGTATGACAGACGATTTACGTAACTTGATCTCTCTTTGATGTGCACATCGATAACATACAAAAATCAAAATGATATGTCCACCTTAGATATCCTCCATTTCTCCGACCAGAACTTTTCGACGGCGATTTCAGATGGGTAGTCGGCAGCTCGTGGTCGTGCCGTAGCGTTCTCGCTTCCCGCGCCCGGGTTCGATTCCCGGTGGGGTCAGGGATTTTCTCTGCCTCGTGATGACTGGGTGTTGTGTGATGTCCTTAGGTTAGTTAGGTTTAAGTAGTTCTAAGTTCTAGGGGACTGATGACCATAGATGTTAAGTCCCATCGCGCTCAGAGCCATTTGAACCATTTTTTTTCAGATGGGTATGGAATGTAGCCAAAATTCCAAACATCGTGGATAGAAACATACAAAACATGTTACAAAGAGAAAATTGCTTTACAGGAATGTGAGTTGAAGAACTATAAAAAATTCGAGATCATGCGAATTAAGTTATGAGTCGAATTCACCCCATGTTTTATGTGTTTGAGAACGTTCTGCACAGGGCTATTTTGAGAGTTAATATGTCACATTAGTATTGAACCAGTATTGGTGATCCACATATACAGGGTTATTACAAATGGTTGAAGCGATTTCACAGCTCTACAATAACTTTATTATTTGAGATATTTTCACAATGCTTTGCACACACATACAAAAATTCAAAAAGTTTTTTTAGGCATTCACAAATGTTCAATATCTGCCCCTTTAGTGATTCGGCAGACATCAAGCCGATAATCAAGTTCCTCCCACACTCGGCGCAGCATGTCCCCATCAATGAGTTCGAAAGCATCGTTGATGCGAGCTCGCAGTTCTGGCACGTTTCTTGGTAGAGGACGTTTAAACACTGAATCTTTCACATAACCCCACAGAAAGAAATCGCATGGGGATAAGTCGGGAGAGCGTGGAGGCCATGACATGAATTGCTGATCGTGATCTCCACCACGACCGATCCATCGGTTTTCCAATCTCCTGTTTAAGAAATGCCGAACATCATGATGGAAGTGCGGTGGAGCACCATCCTGTTGAAAGTTGAAGTCGGCGCTGTCGGTCTCCAGTTGTGGCATGAGCCAATTTTCCAGCATGTCCAGATACACGTGTCCTGTAATGTTTTTTTCGCAGAAGAAAAAGGGGCCGTAAACTTTAAACCGTGAGATTGCACAAAACACGTTAACTTTTGGTGAATTGTGAATTTGCTGCACGAATGCGTGAGGATTCTCTACCGCCCAGATTCGCACATTGTGTCTGTTCACTTCACCATTAAGAAAAAAATCTTGCTTCATCACTTAAAACAAGTTTCGCACTGAACGCATCCTTTTCCACGAGCTGTTGCAACCGCGCCGAAAATTGAAAGCGTTTGACTTTGTCATCGGGTGTCAGGGCTTGTAGCAATTGTAAACGGTAAGGCTTCTGCTTTAGCCTTTTCCGTAAGATTTTCCAAACCGTCGGCTGTGGTACGTTTAGCTCCCTGCTTGCTTTATTCGTCGACTTTCGCGGGCTACGCGTGAAACTTGCCCGCACGCGTTCAACCGTTTCTTCGCTCACTGCAGGCCGACCCGTTGATTTCCCCTTACAGAGGCATCCAGAAGCTTTAAACTGCGCATACCATCGCCGAATGGAGTTAGCAGTTGGTGGATCTTTGTTGAACTTCGTCCCGAAGTGTCGTTGCACTGTTATGACTGACTGCTGTGAGTGCATTTCAAGCACGACATACGCTTTCTCGGCTCCTGTCGCCATTTTGTCTCACTGCGCTCTCGAGCGCTCTGGCGGCAGAAACCTGAAGTGCGGCTTCAGCCGAACAAAACTTTATGAGTTTTTCTACGTATCTGTAGTGTGTCGTGACCATATGCCAATGAATGGAGCTACAGTGAATTTATGAAATCGCTTCAACCATTTGTAATAGCCCTGTATTTTTAGCACACAGGAAGTAAGTTGGAGTGTCTATATCACTCAAGTCCTACATTTCTGAAGCACAATCACATATGGCAGTAGCAATTTGCACGATGGAAATAAGAGAGAGTGATTGTCACAAACAAACAACCTTTCTTTATCTAGTTGTAATAATGTCACTGTTGTGGAAGCGACTCACAGACCCAGTGAGACTAAGCTCAGTTCTCAGCTGACACCACCCCCCCCCCCCCCCCTCTCACATACATCTACATCGATACCCTGGAAATCACATTTAAGTGCCGGGCAGAGGGTTCATCGAACCACAATTCTCTATTATTCCAATCTCGTATAGCGCGCGGGAAGAATGAATACCTCTGATTTCCCTTATTTTATCGTGGTGATCATTCCTCCCTATTTAAGTCGGTGCCAACAAAATATTTTCGCATTCGGGGGAGAAAGTTGGTGATTGGAATTTCGTGAGAAGATTCCCTCGCAACGAAAAACTTGTTTCTTTTAATGATTTCCAGCTCCAAACCTGTATCATTTCTGTGACACTCTCTCCCATATTTCGCGATAATACAAAACGTACTGCCTTTCTTTGAACTTTCTCGATGTACTCCGTCAGTCTATCTAGTAAGGATCCCACACCGAGCAGCAGTATTCTAAAAGAGTACGAACAAGCATAGTGTAGGCAGTCTCCTTAGTAGGTCTGTTACATTTTTTAAGCGTCCTGCCAATAAAACACAGTCTTTGGTTAGCCTTCCCCACAACATTTTCTGTGTGTTCCTTCCAATTTAAGTTGTTCTTTATTGTAATACCTAGGTATTTAGTTGAATTTACGGCTTTTAGATTAGACTGATTTATCGTGTAACCGAAGTTTGAGTTCCTTTTAGCACTCATGTGGATGACCTCACACTTTTCGTTATTTAGTGTCAACTGCCACTTTTCGCGCCATTCAGATATCTTTTCGAAATCGTTTTGCGGTTTGTTTTGATCTTCTGATGACTTTATTAGTCGATAAACGACAGCGTCATCTGCAAACAACCGAAGATGGATGCTCAGATTGTCTCCCAAATAGCTTATATAGATAAGGAACAGCAAAGGGCCTGTACACTACCTTGGGAAACGCCAGAAATCACTTCTGTTTTACTCGATGACTTTCCGTCAATTACTACGAACTGTGACCTCTGTGACACACACAAACAGTAAAATGTAGTAGTATCTGCTTGAAGCAGACTGTAGATCCATTGATAACTTTAAAGCGGTCTTGAAATGTCGAAGAATTCCTTATGTAAATCAGTTGCAGCTTATATTTGTGAAGTATGCAAATATTTGACTGAAATTTGCATTGTGCTAAAACTTTCTGTATTCTTTGCTGCATGTTATTAAGGTACCAAGGTGTACGAAGTATATGAAAGAATTTTCTCGGACCAAAGTGGGCACAACTGATATGTGTATACAAAAAAAGCTTATTTACAAAATCATCGGGTCTGCACACAACACAAAGCGTCACTGACTGTACATCTTTTGAAAAGAATAAAAGTGTCTTATTGCAGTGTTTGTTTTGTCATATCATTTACATTTTACAATTTTCCAGATAGGGTCCTTTATCTGTTCATGCGCCATGTCCCAAAGGCTACGTTTCGTATATGCAACAGACTGAAGTTTTTCTTCTTGAAAAAACCATTACGAACAAGTGATGAAGTATCCGCTACAACATTTTGAGAACCAGGAATATGAACAACATTGAAGTTAAACTCTTCTAAATACAAAGCCCATCGTTTCAAACTATCATGGTTTAGTTTAGATGCTATTAGAAGTTGGAGTGCTCGATGATCATTGTACACTTGTTATGTTTCCAAAATACGAACCAAAATTTAGAAAATGGCGAAATAATTGCCAATGCTTCCAACTCGGTTACAGAATAATTTCGTTCATATTTAGGTAAGGCACGACCGACAAAGGCTGTACTTCTCTGTACAGTTACACCATTGTCTTCAAATTCGTGAAATAGATGAGCGGCAAACCCAATTTTCGATGAGTCCTTTAAGAAAAAAATCTCGTGATAAATCAAGATGTGCAAGTATTGGAGCATTAAAATGATCATCTTTCAAACTTTGAAACTCTAACTGTGGTTGTTCATCCCAGTGCCATATAGCGGTTTTGTTAGTAAGTTAACATAATTTAGAAATGGCTAGAATTTTAATATTTAAAAAACGGCAATAAAAATTTTCTAAGCTATGGAAACTTAAGAGTTTGACATTTTGTGGATGGGGGGGGGGGGGGGGGGGACTGCCGTAATTGCTTCAGGTTTCTCTGAGTCTATTTCAGTACCTTCTGATGAAATTCTATGACCAAGAAAGTTTTCTCTCTTTCTTCCAAACTCTGATTTTTCTAAGCTGATAGTGGTTCCCTAATCCTCAAGAATGTGCAATAAACTTCTCAAAATACGGTTATGCTGTGACCAAGATTCTTCTACTATATCGTCAACATAGTGTCTTTTGAACTAGTCGGGTAAAATGGTGTTCAGACCGTGAATAAAGGCAGCTGACGAGATGTTGAGGCCAAAAGGTAATTTACGAAACTGGTAGCACAAACCAAAACGTAAGAGAGCATTATACCTACAATGTGGGTGTAACTCTGTTTGCCAAAAACTTATGGTGTAAGTCTGCAGAAGATAAAATTTGCACACCATAGAAACTTTGCAAGAATTCTTCTAATGTTTGTGGTCTATCTTTTTCTGTTGAAATAATAGTGTTAATCTGTTCAGAATTCAATACAAGTCTAATCGCGCCATCTTTCTTCTTCACAATATGTAATGGGCTGTTATATGAACTGACAGCAGGTTCTATGATTCCTTGTTCTAGCATAGACTGAATTTCTGCCTTCATTTTTTCTTTGTAGCAAGCTGGAGAGATGTATAGTTTAACGCAAAACTTATTGTGCTCTTTGACCTGGAATTTGTATTGAAAACGCTTAATAGTTCCTGTGTGATGTATAAAAACAATGGAATGTGTCTGTATATCGATTTCCTGATCAGTGTCATAGTAAAAGGTATACACACAACTTATGTCGTTACGAAAGTATTCCGATTGAATTTGCGATGCATTATGTCAAAAAACATGAACAATTTATTTCTTCTTCTTGTTTCGAGATCCAGTCTTGAAATGTTCCTACTTCAGCGGCATTGAAATTCAAAACTGCTTTATATTTGTTTAGAAAATCTATCCCTAATATTATTTCAGTTGACAAGACAGGAAAAATCAAGAAATTCACCGAAAACTTAAAGCCCCTGTGATCTATACCCTCCTTCCTAATTCCATCTATTTTACACATTAGTCTTTTATGAAGATTTGGGAGGAGCGAAGATTACAATAAACTTTCTAGTTTACTTAGCTTGTCATGTAGAGTTGGCTCCAGTTCTTCATGTCTAGGGGTGTGATTCTTGAAACTGAAAATGTCACATTTTAGATCCTCACGGTTGGATTGATCTAATTAAATTTGAAGATTGTTGTTGCAGAATTTTTGTTTTTACGTAAATATATTTTTTACGTTTTAGGTATATCATACAACCTTTCGATTTTTCACATTAGCAAAGCCGAAATTACATAGTTAGCAAAAAATACAAACAAACGTCCGAACAGATCAGAGGCATGCTTACGACTCTCACACTCTGCGGAAATAAAAATATTCCAAAGGGTTTACAATTTTTCGTAACAAATAAATTTCTAATAGTTTCTGTTACGTTATTACTTTCGATTATTATTTCATAAATGAAAGGAGAAATAAACATAGTATTTAATAATAGAAATTTTAAGTGTGCCATAATTCGTAATTTCAAATGTTTATAAAATTTTTTTAACTGTACATTCAGAACTAGTTCTTACCGATTATAACATCGATACAAACATTTTGTAAAGTAATTCATTTTCATAAATTTTAGCTTGAAATATAACGTACTGTGTATAAAATTACATGAAAGTTTTCGGAAAATCAACTGAGATAATACTGACCTGTCCAAAGTTCGAAAGATAATCCTGGTATCGACAACTACTGTCGGGGAAAAGTAATGCTAGAGGAGAATGTCCCGTAACACCTTGACACAAAAAACCACGTCAACACTTTTTCCAGAAATCGCTCCTTGTATTTTAATCTTATTTAAAGGTAAAGTAGGACAATCTGTTATTGCCATACACTTGTAGAATGCAGTGTCACTGACCACAGAAATAGGATTACCAGAATCAAGGACAGCGGAAAGGGTAATTTTGCCTACTGAAATGTTTATTACTGGATATACTACAGGGTTTTGCTTCGAGTAAAATGTCTCTACTGTCCTCAAAATGCACGAAGTTCAAAGTTTCGGCAGCGGCGTGTTTTTTGTGATCCATAGAAGTGCTTGGTGTTGGGATCGCAAGTCATTGTCTTGCTTTTGTTTCCACGTCGTTGATTATCTCGCTCATTTGGTGATCTGTTGCACTGGGCTGCCCCTTCCACAATTTTGCCACTGTGATTTATGATGTTGACTACTGCGACTATGTTGGTTGCTATTTGCATAATTGTTGTTGTGCCATGTATTTTGTGGATTTGATCTACATTGTGCCCATCAAAATTTGCACAATTTCCATATAAGTTAGTGTATTGTCTTTGATTATTTTGGTTTTTACGATAGTTACGGTTACGCCTACTCTCATTACCATAATTCCTGTGATGTCTGTTATATTCAAAGTCAGACGTCCGGAAGTTGCTTGTATCACAATAATAATAATTCAACAGCGAGAACTGTGCGTCATATGGACGATGTCTGTTATCCCGTCTGTAATTGTTTCTGTGGTTGTGTTTGTTATGCGAGTTCCCAAAGTTTTTGTTTTCACGTAGTACAAAAGCATCTCACGCGTCGTAGTTTGTTTTGTTTGTTCTTGTGTTCTTTCGTTAAACCGTTGTCGCTGTCCGATTCCAATTCCTGAAGTAATGTGAGATATGCTTCTAAATCATCTTTACATCTGCTGCTCAAAATTACGCGTCTCAGGTCAGTAATTCTGTTAAACAAACGCGAATAAGCTCTGACGGACTGTATGGATTTGATAAATACTGATTTCTGCGTACCATGTCTTCAAAGTATTTTACTGGGTTAGAGAAGTCAGACTGTTTAAATTTTCGTAAAATTTTGTCCAATGTTTTGTGGCATGCGACCAAGTAGGCTGACAAAAATGCTCGGTAGAAATTATTTACACTTTGGCAGTCTCTCACTATTGAGCGCATTCTTGCCACAGGTTCATTTTCCAAATAACCGCACAGAAATTGTAATTTATGTTCAAGTCGCCGATTTGGTGGTAAAGAATAAAGGACCTGATCACTCCATGCTTGGGGGTGAATTTCGTTAGTGTAGTTCCTGAAAACATTGAATTTAGCATTTTTCTGTATTAACCAGATTGGTCTCTATAGAAAGACATCGGCGATTCATTGTGTTATATCGTGGAGAATGACCTAAACGACATAAATTTGTAAGGTCACCAAAGTTTTCTGAATATGGACGTAAACAGTCAAATTCCTCCTCTTCGTCGTCGCAATTAAGCATTCTTTCAGTACGCTCGACTTTTTCATTTATAGTGTTCCTATAACGTATTGTCCTGATTAATTTTCTCCTAGTTGCCTTTATAATTTAGTAATGATTGGTATTCTGCTGTGTCTGAAAATTGTACTGCCACTGTGTCATTTGAATCTCTATCTGCACTGTCTGACAAATTTGCCATTTTCATTGTCAGGTCATCAACTATGTTAAGATGTTCGTTCTGTTCCTTGGGCTATGTAACTGTCGCACTCGGGACTACTGTGTTGATTTTAGCTAACAACTCGTCATTACGCTGGATTGTTTTCATGTTCTGTTTCCCCTCGCGAAATAGCTAATTCTTGGTTGAACGCCATTTTTAATTTTTCCCCTACGTGAATTACTGCTTTCTTCCTGTAATTTTTTTAAAAATATTATCCATAAGTCATTTTCTATTTTGTTCCTGTGACTTCCCATTGTCGTCTTGTGTTTCGTCGTTCTTCGTACACATTTCGTCTTGTGTTCCCTTCCCTAATCTCAGTCAATCCCCTCTCTCTGTTCTTCCCCCCCCCCTCTTTATTCATTTGCTCTTCATTTCCCCTTTCTCTGCCCATATTCTCTCCCCTCTCTGTCCACCTATTCCCCCCTGCACCCCCCTCCCTCCCTCCCCCTCTCTCCGTCCCTCCCTCTGACCTTCAGCCTAGTTTGTTGTTGTTGCAAAGGCAACCTTGATTCT
The DNA here is from genome assembly GCF_023864275.1 of Schistocerca cancellata. Classification (NCBI taxonomy): domain Eukaryota; kingdom Metazoa; phylum Arthropoda; class Insecta; order Orthoptera; family Acrididae; genus Schistocerca; species Schistocerca cancellata. The sequence continues at coordinate 105,759,549 of NC_064637.1, forward strand.
TTTGTTGTTGTTGTTGTTGTGTTGTTGTTGTTGGAAAGGCAACCTTGATTCGGAATAGAATGGGTAAATCGGTTGGGATCAATGGCATACGGGGTATGAGAGAGACCTCTCCATCTGCTGGAGCTGTTAGAATAGTAGCTTCAGTGACCTTATTTCGCGTAGTTTTAATCTGCGAATGGGTAGGGTTACAAAGCATCGGAGTATTCAGATTCCACAGTAGTATTCTAATCGTAAGCCGAAAACCCGTAAATACAACTTTCCTGTTTTCTGTGAAATCTAACTGCGAAGAATAAAACGAAACAGCACTTTCTTTTCTATGCGAATTTTGTTTAAAGGTATATATAAGGAGAAAGAATATATGTAAGAAAATTTGTGAACATCACAGCACCGCAATTTTCTCCTCGCAGTCTTTTAAATAGAAAACTTGTACACTGTTAAAAAAAATTAGCATATGTCCTTCTGCATGTTTGTTATACCATATGAAGAAATCTTAAATTACACCGAAGAGGCAAAGAAACTGGTACACCTGCCTAATACCCTGTAGGGTTCCCGCGAGCACCCAGAAGTGCCGCAACCGCAACACTACATGGCATGCGCTCGACTAATTTCTCAAGTAGGGTTGGAGGGAACTGACACCATGAATCCTGCAGGGCTCTCCATAAATCCGTATGAGTACAACAGGATGGAGATCTCTTCTGAATAGCACGTTGCAAGGCATCCCAGATATGCTGAATAAATTCCATGTCTGGGGTGTTTGGCGACCAGCGGAAGTGATTAAACTCAGAAGAATCTTCCTGGAGCCACTCTGTAGCAATTCTGGACGTATGGGGTGTCGCATTGCCCTACTGGAATTGTCCAAGTTCGTCGGAATGCGCAGTGGACATGAATGGATGCAGGTGATCAGACAGGATGCTTACGTACGTGTCACCTGCTAGAGTCGTATCTAGACGTATCAGAGGTCCCATATCACTCCAGCTGCACACGCCCCACACCATTACAGGGCCTCCACCAGCTTGAACAATCCCCTGCATATGCAGGGTCCATGTATTCATGACGTTGTCTCCATACCCGTACACGTCCATCCGCTCGATACGATTTGAAACGAGACTCGTCCGTCCAGGCAACATGTTACCAGTCATCAACAGTCCATTGTCGGAGTTGGCGGGCCCAGGCGAGGCTTAGCTTTGTGTCTTCCAGTCTTCAAGGGTACACGAGTGCGGCTGAGAAAGCCCATATTGATGATGTTTCGTTGAATTGTTCGGCAGCATTGAAATCAGCAGCAATTTGCGGAAGGGTTGCACTTCTGTCACGTTGAACGATTCTCTTCAGTCGTCGTTGGTCCCGTTCTTGGAGGATCTTTTTCGGGCCGCAGCGATGTCGGAGATCAGATGTTTTACCGGATTCCTGGTATTCACGGCTCACTCTTGAAATGGTCGTACGGGAAAATCCCCACTTCATCGCTACCTCGGAGAGGCTTTGTCGCATCGCTCGTGCGCCGACTGTAACACCACGTTCAAACTCATTACAATCTTGATAACCTACCTTTGCAGGAGCAGTAACCGATCTAACATCTGCGCTAGACTCTTGTAGTGTTACATAGGCGTTGCCGACCGCAGTGCCGTATTCTGCCTGTTTCTGTATCTCTCTATTTGAATACCCATGCCTATACCAGTTTCTTTGGCGCTTCAGTGTAGTTACAAACTACGGCATGCATTCAACATGCAAACGTCTCTACAGATTTCAGATTAATGTTATGACGTATTCGATATGCCTGCCGTTATTGGCAATGATGTGGCGCAGACGAATAGCGATATTCTGCATTACCCGCCGAAGTGTCGGAACATCGATACTGTCGATGACCTACTGAATGGCTGTTTTCATCTCAGCAATAGTTTTGTGGTTATTGCTGTACACCTTGTCTTTAATATAGTCCCAAAAAAGAAGTCGCATGTGTTCAGATCCGGAGACTATGGCGGCCAATGGTGCCCCATGTCAGTCGCCTCTGGGTACCCCAGAGCCAGGATGCGGTCCCCAAAATGCTTCTCCGTGTCATCAAACTCTCTCCTGCTTCGACGGGGTCGAGCTGGTCCGTCTAGCATGAACCATATCTTGTCGAAATTAGGGTAACTTTGGATAGTGGGGACGAAATCATCCTGCTAAATCTTCACGTACCGTTCGGTAGGCACCATGCCATCATGGAATATGACACCGATTATTGCGCGACGGGACACTGCACATCACACAGTCACCCGTTGATTCTCAGTCCCCCAACGCGCCAATTTTGCTTATTGACGAATCCATCAGAACCATACAGACGCATACTTATTCCCATCATGCCCCCGCCAGTTTGAACGTCTTAACGCAAACCTCTCAGAAGTTATGGCGCTTGTATTTAATATAGTTCAATAACTGTCACCACATAAATAGTCTGTAGCCGTCCGAATTTTATTGGAGTATCGTACGAGAAGTTCAATAGGTAAAGATCTTTTAGAGATTTTTGGTAACACCTTTTCGCCGGCCGCTGTGGACGAACGGATTTAGGCGCTTCAGTCCGGAACCGCGCTGCTGCTACGGTCGTAGGTTCGAATCCTGCCTCGGGCATGGATGTGTGTGATGTCCTTAGGTTAGTTAGGTTTAAGTAGTTCTAAGTTCTGGGGGACTGATGACCTCAGAAGTTAAGTCCCATAGTGCTTCGAGCCATTTGATTTGAACAGCGTTTCCTAGTTATATATTACATAAATATTTATATGCAATATATTTTTCAAAACTGTGTAGCCTCTTTTCGTCAGGACGTTTTTTAGGCTATCGTGTAAAAATTCGAAGTAAATGGGTCAAGAACTTTCGAAAAGTTTTGCTAAAAACCTTTCCCCTTTATATAGCATATATTTATTTATGTACCGTACTGAATTTTGCATCATAAACTGTTTTCGAACATTACGAATTACCGCGAGGAAAAATATCTGTTGACACATAGTCAACACACTCGAAGAAAATGATTTTATTTGATATCCCGTATTATCGTACTTTTGGTAACAAACGTAAGTGTGGCACTGAGTCGAATACTTTTCGGAAGTCGAGAAATACTATATCTGCTTGGCTTCCGGGATGTGATGTGAGGAACGTGCGAGATGGGATTCTTTCGCATCACTTACTTTCGAAGAGCTAGGAGATCCAGTATTAGAATCGGAATTTAAAAGAGCTTTGGAGGACTTACGGTCAAATAAGGCAGAAGGGGTAGATAACATTCCATCAGAATTTTTAAAATCATTGGGGGAAGTGGTAACAAAACGACTATTCACGTTGGTGTGTAGAATATATGAGTCTGGCGATATACCATCTGACTTTCGGAAAAGCATCATCCACACAATTCCGAAGACGGCAAGAGCTGACAAGTGCGAGAATTATCGCACAATCAGCTTAACAGCTCGTGCATCGAAGCTGCTTACAAGAATAATATACAGAAGAATGGAAAAGAAAATTGAGAATGCGCTAGGTGACGATCAGTTTGGCGTTAGGGAAAGTAAAGGCACGAGAGAGGCAGTTCTAACGTTACGGTCAATAATGGAAGCAAAGCTAAAGAAAAATTAAGACACGTTCACAGGATTTGTCGACCTGGAAAAAGCGTTCAATATAAATTGGTGCAAGCTGTTCGAGATTCTGAAAAAAGTAGGGGTAAGTTATAGGGAGAGACGGGTCATATACAATATGTACAACAACCAAGAGGGAATAATAAGAGTGGACGATCAAGAACGAAGTGCTCGTATTAAGAAGGGTGTAAGACAAGGCTGTAGCCTTTCGCCCCTACTCTTCAATCTGTACATCGAGGAAACAATGATGGAAATAAAAGAAAGATTCAGGAGTGGAATTAAAATACAAGGTGAAAGGATACCAATGATACGATTCGCTGATGACATTGCTATCCTGAGTGAAAGTGAAGAAGAATTAAATGATCTTCTGAACGGAATGAACAGTCTAATGAGTACACAGTATGGTTTGAGAGTAAATCGGAGAAAGACGAAGGTAATGAGAAGTAGTAGAAATGAGAACAGCAAGCAACTTAACACCAGGATTGATGGTCACGAAGTCAATGAAGTTAAGGAATTCTGCTACCTAGGCAGTAAAATAACCAATGACGGACGGAGCAAGGAGGGCATCAAAAGCAGACTCGCTATGGCAAAAAAGGCATTTCTGGCCAAGAGAATTCTACTAATATCAAATAGCGGCCTTAATTTGCGAAGAAATTTCTGAGGATGTACGTCTGGAGTACAGCATTGTATGGTAGTGAAACATGGACTGTGGGAAAACCGGAACAGAAGAGAGTCTAAGCATTTGAGATGTGGTGCTATAGACGAATGTTGAAAATTAGGTGGACTGATAAGGAATGAGGAGGTTCTACGCAGAATCGGAGAGGAAAGGAATATGTGGAAAACACTGATAAGGAGAAGGGACAGGATGATAGGACATCTGCTAAGACATGAGGGAATGACTTCCATGGTACTAGAGGGAGCTGTAGAGGGCAAAAAGTGTAGAGGAAGACAGAGATTGGAATACGTCAAGCAAATAATTGTGGACGTAGGTTGCAAGTGCTACTCTGAGATGAAGAGGTTAGCGCAGGAAAGGAATTCGTGGCGAGCCGCACCAAACCAGTCAGTAGACTGATGATCAAAAAAAAAAAAAAAAAAATGTGTGTGGAACCCACGTCATTCTGCCCGAGATACTTCACTTCAGTATGTTTCAGTACAACAACGAATTGGATGTCATTGAGGGAGGACGGTAATTTTTTGGGGCTCTTCTGCTACCCTTGCAGACTGGTGTGATCAGCTGTAGGCTGAGAGTAATGGTACACGGCGGAGCTGTAGTGCAGCCGAGCGCAGACACGCACACACCTCGCCAGGGCGACGATTGGAAAATTACCCTCGGAGACAGACGCCTTGAGGGCGCCTTTGATCCGGTCTGTGAACGTCTCTCGCGCTGCCCGGCGATCCCTGTCCCAGACTAAACGCTTCCCTTGTCGCTCACGTCCCCGAAAGCGTTCGCCCATTTCCCCGCGGGAATTTGCACCCCTGCTTCGGAATGGCGTGTTACACATTTACCACTACTAACCTTTTCTGATAATACAGTTATAAATATTGTTGTTGTTTTGGTCTTCAGTCCAGAGACTGGTTTGATGCAGCTCTCCATGCTACTCTATCCTGTGCAAGCCTCTTCATCTCCGAATAACTACTGCAACCTACATCCTTCTGAACCTCCTTAATATATTCATCTCTTGGTCTCCCTCTACGATTTTTACCCTCCACGCTGCCCTCAAATACTAAACTGGTGATCCCTTGATGCCTCAGAATATGCTCTACCAACCGGTCCCTTCTTCTAGTCAAGTTGTGCCTCAAATTTCTCTTCTCTCCAATTCTATTCAATACCTCCTCATTAGTTATGTGATCTACCCATCTAATCTTCAGCATTCTTCCGCAGCACCACATTTCGAAAGCTTCTATTCTCTTCTTGTCCGAACTATTTATCGTCCACGTTTCACTTCCATACATGGCTACACTCCGTACAAATACTTTCAGAAACGACTTTCAGACAAATCTATACTCGATGTTAACAAATTTCTCTTCTTCAGAAACGCTTTCCTTGCCATCGCCAGTCTACATTTTATATCCTCTCTACTTCGACCATCATCAGTTACTTTGCTCCACAAATAGCAAAACTAATTTACTACTTTAAGTGTCTCATTTCCTAATCTAATTCGCGCAGCATCACCGGATTTATTTCGACTACATTCCATAATCCTCGTTTTGCTTTTGTTGATGTTCATCTTATATCCTCCTTTCAAGATACTGTCCATTCCGTTCAACTGCTCTTCCAAGTCCTTTGCTGTCTCTGACACAATTACAATGTCATCGGCGAACCTAAAAGTTTTTATTTCTTCTCCATGGACTTTAATACCAACTCCGAATTTTTCTTTTGTTTCCTTTACTGTTTGCTCAATATACAGATTGAATAACATCGGGGATAGGCTACAACCCTGTCTTACTCCCTTCTCAACCACTGCTTCCCTATCATGTCCCTCGACTCTTATAACTGCCATCTGGTTTCTGTACAAATTGTAAATAGCCTTTCGCTCCCTGTATTTTACCCCTGCCACCTTCAGAATTTGAAAGAGAGTATTGCAGTCAATATTGCCAAAAAGTTTCTCTAAATCTACAAGTGCTAGAAACGTAGGTTTACCTTTCCTTAATCTTTCTTCTAAGATAAGTCGTAGGGTCAGTATTGCCTCCTGTGTTCCAACATATCTACGGAATCCAAACTGATCTTCCCCGAGGTCGGCCTCTACCAGTTTTTCCATTCGTCTGTAAAGAATTCGCGTTACTATTTTGCAGCCGTGACTTATTAAACTGACAGTTGGGTAATTTTCACATCTGTCAACACCTGCTTTCTTTGGGATTGGAATTATATTCTTGTTGAAGTCTGAGGATATTTCGCCTGTTTCATACATCTTGCTCACCAGATGGTAGAGTTTTGTTAGGAAATGTTAAAAATTTAAAAAACCTTGATACAAGAAACTTGTAAAAAAAAATATGTGTTGCCTTGAAAGACTCTTCGGGTTTGCGGCCAGATCCTAAAATCAAACCCAGCGAGGTGGCGCAGTGGTTAGCGCACTCGACTCGCATTCGGGAGGTCGTCGGTTCAATCCCGCATCCGGCCATCCTGATTTGCTTGAGGTAAATGCCGGGATGGTTCCTTTGACAGAGCACGGCCGACTTCCTTCCCTATCCTTCCCTAATCCAATGAGACTGATGACCTCGCCGTTTGGTCTCCCCCCCCCCCCCCAGATCAATCCAATCCAATCCTAAAATTAACTTGATTCAGTATTTCGGCGATCTAATAGTTCGCCATCTTCAGGAGAGCGCCGATGTTGACAAGGGAAACTACCCATCGGAGACCCCCTCCTCCCTACCTCTCTCAGATTTAATGGTAAGGTATCCTAGTGTATAGCCCGTCAAAAAATAAACACAGATAAAGGATGAAGACACTAAGAAAGTGCACCGAACTGAAAAAAAAGGCAGAATGGAAATAGTCAACGGTCCAAGAACAGGAAGTGCAATAAGGAGCAATCAAACAGCGATGGCGTCGTGGATAAGTGTCCATCGTGATGGATTGCCAAGTGGGCGACCCGTGTTCGAAGCTCCCTCGTGCCATTTATTTTTTTCGCAACATTATGAACCGTCCGTCCGGTCATTGAAATGTTTGTTCTCTTTCTGTAGTCTTCGCAGGTTTATTCGTATGACTGGTTTCGGTTCATTTAGAAACATCTTCAGATCAGATATTTCGGTTACAGGAGTAACCCGTCCAAATCACCTGTGACGCAGCATGTGTGAAAGTTGCTGTATTTGGACGGGCTACTCCTGTAACCGAAATATCAGATCTGAAGATGGTTCTAGATGAACCGAAACCAGTCATACGAATAAAGATTTGCAATCAAGACGGATTATAAGTAACATTTTAAAATCACTGGTTGCGGCTATCCTATCAGACATTATGTCTGTTTTTGCAAAGTCTTGGCAGTTGTCACTATACATTGGTCATTGCCATGGAATCACGTGGTAAGAATACGTAACCGCCACGGCGCAAGTAAACGTGATGAATAGTGGGAGCAGTCGGGTTACCACATAGACGTCTCGCAGAAATGAAAAGAGCAAATAAACGGGTGTAACTATGTTACAACGAAGGAATTCAAGTGTCAAGACTTCCAAAACGGTACGTAACTTCAAAAACGTTAAAACCATATGTTTTGACATTACACAGAGGAACTGTATGATTGTGAAACTGTTGCGTTCATTTGTTGCAGCTTATATGACAAACTATAAAGTTTTCATAATTTCCTTGGAATGATCGCATTCACATTCTTACGAACACCTATATCGGGCAAGGAGGCATATCTCACTCACTCACCAGTAGTACAAATTAGGTACGTCGATAAGAGATTCCTGTCATATGTCACTAATGCCGTGTGATCAGACGTGTTTTCGAGTGTAGGATTTGGTTGACTTGTCGCCTTGTCACCAAAAGTTTGCGGATCCCATTCGAAAGCCTCTTCCTTTCGGCTGCTAATAGTATAGTTGTGCAGAATCAACGGTCATTATTGGTCCCTACCTTACACCTCGCTGTTGAAAACTCACGTTACACCACGATACAGACACAAATTTGGATGCAACGAACAGAAGAAGGAGGAAAGAAAATAAGAGGTGATTTTCCCTTGTGAGTCTCGCTTTGAACTGATCAGCCAGCAGCGTTCTTTTCAAGATGGCGAAGTTGGATCGTCAAAATATTCCGAATCGATTTGATTTTAGGATCTGGCAGCAAACCCAAAGAGACTAAGACCTATTACGCCGGGAAAACCTATGAAGTCACAATATGTATTGCCCTTTTAAGTTTGATACAAAGCAGTAGTATTTTGGTCCAAGCGTCGTCGCGCCAGGGGACCGCCGAGTACATAAAAAATATTCAAAAGAGAAGTTAGCAGCATCTGTCCTTTTATAGCCACTGTTTGCCGTCATCTCCTCCAAACCTGCGCGTGCCGCATGGATACCACAGAATAGCTAGTGAAGTTGTAATTACTTATTATATAAAATACGAAAAACAATTCCCGTTCAAATAGCTTAATTTTGTTACTCTTTATTTTATATCATATTTGTACATAATTACGTACCAATATATTTTCACGCATTAATCTGTCTTACGAAGCATATGTCGTGGAGCGATTTGACGATAGCATACTACCTCACTCTTCATTAAATCGCGAGCGCGAATCGGAGTAAATTCATTTAGCACTAGGAGTCAACGATTTGATACTGTTGTTTTGTTATTTACCTACGTTGCCTCCATTGCTTACTTGTATTTAACTTCCATGCTTCGTCATATTTAGGTTATTCACTTCTTATTTTATTTACTTAGCGGTCACCCGACGCGCGTATTTGTCGGTCTTGCAATTTTTAATTTGAGTTTTCTTTCATGCATATGATCGACACTCTGTCCTCACATTCGCACAAATACTTTGACGGACAAAAGACGAAATTGCGATGCGAGATTTTATCACTTATCTGATTTACGTGTTTCTTTTTGTAATTCACGCATACATTCAGTGATCATGTTTTAGTATATATGTAGTTAATTAAGGTAGGTAATGATGTAAGCAATGTGCAGTGGCGATAATTCTAAAAAAAAAAAAAAAAAATGGTTCAAATGGCTCTGAGGACTACGGGACTTAACATCTGAGATCATCAGTCCCCTAGAACTTAGAACTACTTAAATTTAACTAACCTAAGGACATCACACACATCCATGCCTGGGGCAGGATTCGAACTTGCGACCGTAGCGGTCGCGCGGTTCCAGACTGAAGCGCCTAGAACCGGTCGGCCACCAGGCCGGCGGCGATAATTCTAAATCAAGTGGGAAGAATGTTGGCTGTCATTGCGCTCTCATGCAGTAGGCTGCCTTAACTATTAGGGCAAAATCATTTGATTTAATACTGAATTGCCGGCCGGGATGGCTGGGCGGTTCTAGGTGCTTAACTCTGGAACCGCGCGACCGCTACGGTCGCAGGGTCGAATCCTGTCTCGGGCATGGATGTGTGTGATGTCCTTAGGTTAGTTAGGTTTAAGTAGTTCTAAGTTCTAGGGGACTGATGACCTCAGAAGTTAAGTCCCGTAGTGCTCACAGCCATTTGAATATTAAACAATTATTGTAGACCTCAGAAGTAACTACAGAAAATCTGCGAGGGCGTATGTTTATTTTCTACAGTTGAGTCACTGTCATCCTTTTTTCTGCTAATCATTTTGAGTTCTACGGTCTGGTACTACGTAACTTGAGGTAGCCCATATATTGCTTAGCGTATATCAAGAGAGCACGCTGGCGAAAAATATTTTTACTTAATTTAGCTGATGAAATTTAAATGGCTGAACCGACTTTCATGGAACATCGTTAAAAACCATCCCTATCAAACCAACCGCCAAATTAAAAAAAAAAAGAAAAGTGAATTAAAATTTGACCATTCGTTTGGGAGCTACGCACACGTTAAACTTATAACACCCCTCTGTCGGGAGTTGAAATACCTACTTGATTTCCTTTTCGTGGTCTTCAGTCCTAGTACCGCTTTGATATAGCCCTCTGTCCGGTCAGCCCTGTGGAAGTCTCGTCATATCTACGTAACTATTGTGACATTCGAGGAACGTTCAATAAGTAATGGAGCACATTTTTATCCTCGGCCAATTTCGGTTGAAAAAATGCGTAATTTGTTGTGGGACATCGTGGAATATTCCCACTTCAGCCCATAATGTCATGAAGTTCCGATACGTGGCGGCCTTATACGTAGTCTTCAAATTGACGCCTGTAACGGAGTTGGGTTCCAGGCAGGGAGCTGTCACTGAGTTTCTTTTGGCGGAAAACCAGAGCATCACAGATATTCATGGACGCTTTCAGAATTTCTACGAAGACCTGGCAGTCGTTGGACGAACCCCTACGATGTCCCGCGTACCAGCCGGCCGCACACAGGTGTGCTACCATTGTACTAAACAATATTCTGTGTATTGTTTGAATTGTTTAAACAATATTCCATACACTGTATTGGTACGTCGACGATATTCCGTGCCCCGATTTGTTCCCCTTCATAGCACGCCGTCCTGGACTTGCATTCCAGCAAAATAATGCCAGCTCTGACAGGGCGAGAGTTTCTACTGCTTGCCTTCGTGATTACCAAACCCTGCCTTGGCCAGCAACGTCGCTGGATCTCTACATCTACATGGATAATTCGCAAATCACACTCAGGTGCCTGGCAGAGGATTCATCGAACCACCTTCACAGTAATTCTCTACGAGGTGCATTCAAGTTCTAACGCCTCCGATTTTTTTTCTCCAGACTGGAAAAAGATAGAAACATGCGCATTGTTTTAAAATGAGGCTGCCTTCATTGTCAATACGTCCCAGAGATGGCAGCACCATACGGCAGATGGAATTTAGCACCAGCGGCGAGAATGAGAACTGTTTTAAATAAAATGGCGACGTTTTCCTTACTTGAACAGCGAGCAATCATTCGTTTTCTGAATTTGCGTGGTGTGAAACCAGTTGAAATTCATGGACAGTTGGAGACATGTGGTGATGGAGTTATGGATGTGTCGAAAGTGTGTTCGTGGGTGCGACAGTTTAATGAAGGCAGAACATCGTGTGACAACAATCCGAAACAATCTCAGGCTCGCACAAGCCGGTCTGACGACACGATCGAGAAAGTGGAGAGAATTGTTTTGGGGCATCGCCGAATGACTGTCGAACAGATCGCCTCCAGAGTTGGCATTTCTGTGGGTTCTGTGGACACAATCCTGCATGACGACCTGAAAATGCGAAAAGTGTCATCCAGGTGGGTGCCACGAATGCTGACGGACGACCACACGGCTGCCCGTGTGGCATGTTGCCGAGAAATGTTGACGCGCAACGACAGCACGAATGGGACTTTCTTTTCGTCGGTTGTGACAATGGATGAGACGTGGATGCCATTTTTCAATCCAGAAACAAAGCGCCAGTCAGCTCAATGGAAGCACACAGATTCACCGCCACCAAAAAAAATTCGGGTAACCGCCAGTGCTGAAAAAATGATGGTGTCCATGTTCTGGGACAGCGAGGGCGTAATCCTTACCCATTGCGTTCCAAAGGGCACTACGGTAACAGGTGCATCCTACGATAATGTTTTGAAGAACAAATTCCTTCCTGCACTGCAACAAAAACGTCCGGGAAGGGCTGCGCGTGTCCTGTTTCACCGAGACAACGCACCCGCACATCGAGCTAACGTTACGCAACAGTTTCTTCGTGATAACAACTTTGAAGTGATTCCTCATGTTCCCTACTCAGCTGACCTGGCTCCTAGTGACTTTTGGCTTTTTCCAACAATGAAAGACACTCTCCGTGGCCGCACATTCACCAGCCGTGCTGCTATTGCCTCAGCGATTTTCCAGTGGTCAAAACAGACTCCTAAGGAAGCCTTCGCTGCTGCCATGGAATCATGGTGTCAGCGTTGTGAAAAATTTGTACGTCTGCAGGGCGATTACGTCGAGAAGTAACGCCAGTTTCATCAATTTCGGGTGAGTAGTTAATTAGAAAAAAAAATCGGAGGCCTTAGAACTTGAATGCATCTCGTATTATTCTAATCCCGTACAACGCGCAGAAAAAACGAACACCTATATCTTTCCGTGCGAAATCTTATTTCCATTATTTTATGATTATGATCGTTTTTCCCTATGTAGGTCGGCGTCAAAAAATATTTTCACATTGAGAGGATGAATAATAATGAATGTATGGCATTGGTGGCCGGGAGACCGCTCGCTGGGCGGTTCGGCCGCCGCTCCACAAGTTCTTTAACGCCACTACGGCGACTTGCGAGTAAATGAGGATGAAATGATGATGAAAGACACACAACACCCAGTCATCTCGAGGCAGAGAAAAACCCTGACCCCGCCGGGAATCGAACCCGGGACCCCGTGCGCGGGAAGCTAGAGCGCTCCCGCAAGACCACGACCCGCAGACACGTTCGGAGGAGGAAGTTGGTGATTGAAATATCGTGAGAAGATTCCGCCGCAGCGAAAAACGCCTTTGTTTTACTGATGGCCACCCCAAATGCTGTATCATGTCCTTGACACACTCTCCCCTATTTCACAAAACGTGCTGCCCTTCTTTGAACGTTCTCGAGTTGCTCCGTCAGTCCTATCTGGTAAGGATCCCACACCGCGCAACAGTATTCTAAAAGAGGACGGAGAAGCATAGTGTAGGCAGTCCCTTTAGCAGATATGTTAAGTTTTGTGAGTATCCTGCCAATAAAACGCAGTCTTTGGTTAGCCTTCCTCACAACATTTTCCATGTGTTCTTTCCAATTTAACTTAATTAGGTATTTAGTTGAATTTACGGCTTTTAGATTTGACTGATTTATCACATAATCGAAGCTTAACGGATTCCTTTTTAGCATCCATGTGTGTGACCTCTCACTTTTCATTATTTAGGGTCAACTGCCAATTTTTGCACCATACTGATTTCTTTTCTAAATCGTTTTGCAATTTGTTTTGATCTTCTGATGACTTTACTGGTTGATAAACGGCAGCATCATCTGCAAACAACCGACGATGGCTGCTGAAATTATCTCCTAAATCGTTCATTTAGATAAGGAACAGCAAAGGGCCTATAACACTACGTTGGGGAACGCCAGAAATCGCTTCTCTTTCACTCGATGACTGTCAGTTGCTACGAACTGTGACCCCTCTGACAGGAAATCACAGATCCAGTCACATAACTGAGACGATATTTCGTAAGCACGCAATTTTTCTACAAGTCGCTCCCTCTCCAAATGAGAATACGAGGGCTATCCACAAAGTACTTTACGTTTTGGAATTAAAAATAAATAAAGTATTGGAATTTTTTTTGTTATATACAGATGAAAGCCGCACTTAAATACTACTTTTCTACACAGTTGCCATTTAAATTGAGGCACTTATCGTAGCGATGGACGAGCTTGGAAATTCCTTCGTCGTAAAATTCGGCCGCCTGCGCCTCCAACCACGTGGCGACTGTCTTTTGGGACAGAAAAGGTGTGATTTTTGTGGATTTCTTGGAAAGAGGCACTACAATAAACTTTCAAAGGTATTGCCAAACTCTGCACAACCTCAGAAGAGCAATACAAAACAAGCGCAGGGGAAAGTTGGGCTCAAAGATCTTGCTGATTCACGACAACGCCCGGGCCCACACGGCAAATGCCACTCGTGAAGTTCTCGAATCTTTTAAGTGGGAGTTGTTTCCTCATCCGCCGTACAGTCCCGACCTGGCACCGAGCGACTTCCACTTATTCCCAGCAATGAAGAAGTGGTTGGCTATGCAGCGTTTTGATGACGACGCACAGCTTCAAGAAGAGGTAACCACGTGGTTGAAGGCGCAGGCGGCCCAATTTTACGACGAAGGAATTTCCAAGCTCGTCCATCGCTGCGATAAGTGCCTTAATTTAAATGGCAACTATGTAGAAAAGTAGTATTGAAGTGTGGCTTTCATCTGTATATAATAAAAAAAATTTCCAATACTTTATTTTCAATTCCAAAACGTAATGTACTTTGTGGATAGCCCTCGTATTTGGAGGATTATGGGCAAGGCATGTTAGACGATCTAACGCGCTAACTGGACAGAATTTGGCACAATGTCCCTGAGGAGGACATCCAACAATTCCATCAATCAATGCCAAGCCAAATATTACTGTTTGCACAAAGGCCAGAGATGAACAAACGCGTTATTGACTTTTCCAGTTTGTGAAGCTCCTTCTTTTGAATAAATGATCGAAATTTTCTGAAATTTTAATCATTTGTTTGTCTGTGCATGTACACCACATGCACGTATTTCCGTCCCAGTCAGATAATTCCCTCGTGGTGCGTTGTTTTTATTTATTTATTTATTTACTTCTTTTTTTTAGTATGTTAAGGAGAAATTCGGCTCATCTCGCCACTTTCTCGAACCAAAGTGTTTGGGCCTCGCGCTTCGCCACAGCCCAGACGCCTCCAACCAGAGCGCGGCCTCCTGTGTTGCAGGTATCTCGCACGAGTTCTCCGCGGTCCCGGAGAACGTGACGGCGGCGGCGGGCGAAGTCGTGCGTTTCACGTGCCAAATCCAGTCAGTTCCAAGTGCGACCATCGCGTGGGAGCACAACAAGAAGCAACTACCTCAAAACAGCAGGTGAGTGGCTGCAGTCGCTAGAAGCTTCCACTGTAGCAGAGATTCATTGGTACTTCCAGTACTGCCTTGTGGCCTTTTTTTCTGTCTCAACCCTCCAACAGCGCTGATAGGTCATAATGAAGAAACATCAGCAGAATACCAAACGTCATCTTACCATCACGCCAGAGGATTTGAGGGTTTGAGACAAAAAGCATATTCAGTAATAACTATAGGTTTATTACTTCTGGATAAACGATGCGCAGTTATAAAAGAATTATATCACTAGAAGACGGCTGTGATTACAGATATTATATGTATGAGACATTCAGGGAACAAGAAGCCCAACAAGTGATACAACACACCATTTTTGTCATGTGCAAGAAAGAAATGGGTGTCCTACGCTCAATTGCGAGATGTAGATCTTATACAAACAGTAAAACACAGGGAAATCTGTAATAAGGTTCATTTTAAATTGTAATTTTTCTTCAGGTTTAAAGTACAGAGAATATGTATGTACTAGGAATATTCAACAGTGGGTCAGGAAAAAGGATACCACAACGAGATAATTTTAGGAAAAGTAAGGCATGTTATTGCTTGAAAAGACAATTTTATGTCTCTCTGATAGACCGGCTTACAGTGCCACCTAGGGTGAAGAGAGGTGATACGCACGAATAAGCCAATTCCTTTTATACATTAGGAAAATGTGCAATGTATACTCCTGAGAGCTGTTTATTGGCGATTGGAACATGTTAGAATTTAGGAAAGAATTGGACTGCGATTATGTAAAGAATGATATAAAAACTGCTACGAGGTCAAACAACTAGCTCGACCTCCTTCAGAATTACAGCTACGTAATGCCAGCAAAAGTTGTGATTTGACTTGATGCGTTATCCCTAAAAAAAAAAATGGTAGCTCACCAACTGACAAAGTAGTAAGTATACAGAATGCTTTTTAAAGAAGCAGCCTTTCTCTGTTTAGTAACAATCTTCTAAATCTGTACAGCTGATGCACTACGTAAAAGATACGAACGTTCCAGAGCCAGCAACAGTCCCCTCATTCAATATAGAAAGCATGTATCCCACTATACCGGTAACAGACCCAACAGACATTATACGAAAAAATCTAAAAACATACAGTCGCTCCCTGTTAACACATTACTCAACTACTCGCGTTAGTAGTGCTTATAACGCTACATGGGACCCCCGTTATGAGCCTTGGCAAATAGTTTTATAAACTATGTTGAACCTTAGACGGTTTTTCAAAAATATTTGGAAAAGAAGAAGACATTTTGGTTCAAGTTAGGGATGACAAACTCTGCTTTATACACTCATGCTCATAAATTAATGATAATTGCAGAATGTGGTGCCACACAACGTGGCACTACAGAAAACTGGTGCTAATAGCATAGGCACATAGGGAAAACACACGACACAGATCTGTAAGTCCACGGTGCTGGTGATAAGTTGAGAAAACCGTCCCGCCGGAACAGATGTGCTGCAAAACGCCACTGTTTCCTGCACATGTACCCCGACATCAATATGGGATATGATCACCATGCACACGTACACAGGCCGCACAACGGGTTGGCATACTCTGGATCAGGTGGTCGAGCAGCTGCTGGGGTATAGGTTCCCATTCTTGCACCAGTGCCTGTCGGAGCTCTTGAAGTGTCGTAGGGGTTTGAAGACGTGCAACGATACGTCGACCGAGAGCAGCCCAGACGTGCTAGATGAGGTTTAGGTCTGGAGAACAGGGAGGCCACTCCATTCGCCTGATATTTTCTGTTTCAAGGTACTCCTCCACGATGACAGCTCGGTGGGGCCGTGAGTTATCTTCCATCAGGAGGAAGGTGGGACCCACTGCACCCGTGAAAAGGCGGACATACTGGTGCAAAATGACGTCCCGATACACCTGATCTGTTACAGTTACTCTGTCAAAGACATGCAGGGGTGTACGTGCACCAATCATAATCCCACCCCACACAATCAAACCACGACCTCCATACAGGTCCCTTTCAAGGACATTAAGGGGTAGGTATCTGGTTCCTGGTTCACGCCAGATGAAAACCCGGTGAGAATCACTGTTCTGACAACACCTGGACTCGTTCGTGAACATAACCTGGGACCACTGCTCCAGTGACCATGTACTGTTTTCTTGATACCAGACTTTATGGGCTCTCCTGTGATCAGGGGTCAGTGGAATGCCCCTTTCAGGTCTCCGGTCGAATAAACCATGTCCGTTCAGTCACCTGTAGATTGTGTGTCTGCAGACAGCTGTTCCAGTGGCTGTGGAAAGGTCCCGAGCTAGGCTACCTGTAGCACTCCGTGGCCGTCTGCACGCACTGATGGTGAGATATCGGCCTTCTTGTGGTGTTGTACACCGTGGATGTCACGTACTGTAGCTCCTGGACACGTTTCCTGTCTGCTGGAATCGTTGCCATAATCATGAGATCACACTTTGTGACAGATGGAGGGCCCGCGTTACGACCTGCTGTGTTTGACCAGCCTCCAGTCGCCCTACTATTCTACCCCTAACAACGTCTTCAGTATGTGTTCTTTGAGCAATTTTCAACACACAGTCACCATTAGCGTGTCTGAAAACGTCTGCACTCTTACTCGCTGCACCGTACTCTGACATGCACCAACACACCTCTCCGTATTTGGACTGCTGCCAGCGCCACCGTGTGACGACCGCAGGTCAAATGCACAGTATGACCATGCCTGAAGCAATTTAGGGAAATCACGGAAAACCTAAATCAGGATGGCCGGAGACGGGATTGAACCGTCGTCCTCCCGAATGCGAGTCCAGTGTGCTAACCACTGAGCCACCTCGCTCGGTACAGTGTTAGTTTTTCGCCAAAAGCTAACGAACAAGCACAAAGTGTGAGCAGGTGCATTACTGTGGTGCAAAAACGTTTCGCCACGAATCCAGGCTTTTTTTTTCAGATTGCTTTCTGCAAACGGCGTTGAACTTCTAGGTAGTAATCCTCATTGATAGCTTGACCTTCTGGCAAGAAGTCATCATGCACTATGCCGGTAAAACCGAAGAAATCCGTGAACATAACCTCCGCATTTGTCGAGCTTTTTTCAGTCTTGGTCTTCCTGAATGCCTTGTTTCGCCACCTGTTAGGACACGTTTCATTGCTTCTCTATCGTTGTTGACTTCACAACGTTTTTGCTCGAAATGGCGCCTTGTGGCACAAATTTTACTGTCACGCATTTCTTACCCAAAATATCGAAAAACATTTCATAGCATGAGCCAGTTTACATGCCAGGATTAGAAGTATCTTCTCCGAGTGTGATTTGGCCATCGTTCATTCACTTTTTCATCGGTTGTTGACTTGCTGAGGAGTCTAGAATGTTCGCCATTCTCAACTTCTTTACGGGCATTTTGGAAATGCTTACACCACTCGTGAACCCTTGTTTCACTCATAGACTCACCAATAGCAACAGTCAACATTCCTAAAAGATTGTTATGTTTTATTCCATTTTGTGGCAAAATTTAATGGAAATTCTCTGATCCATTTTTAAAATAGTAATCGACCATCTTAAGCAAACACGTGTAACCGTCTTGACAACTGACGTCAAACTAAACATCCAATATGGCTACCAGTGTTCAGATATATTTCAGACATGCTTACCAACGCAACAAGGAAAAATCGTGCCAATCGAACTAATAAACGTCGCGAAATTACACAATTCCTGATACCTTTTGAACACACATCGTACAGAGAAATCACAGCATTGGAAAAGGTAATGTTTGCCTATCGAAGCAAATACTTGGCAATTACCCTAGAAAATTGGGGACTACTGAAGATCGGGATACAGTCCGTCGGCTTTGACCAATGACGACAGATTATGCCAGAGATGATTTATTACACAGTTTTAACACCAAAGCCAAGTGTTCGTTAGCAAAGGAATGTAGGAGAGAAAAACAGATGGTAGACATATACAGGGTGGTCCATTGATCGTGACCGGTCCAAATATCTCACGAGAGAAACGTCAAACGAAAAAACTACAAAGAATGAAACTTGTCTAGCTTGAAGGGGAAACGAGATGGCGCTATGGTTGGCCCGTTAGATGGCGCTGCCATAGGTCAAACGGATTTCAACTGCGTTTTTTAAAAATAGGAACCCCCATTTTTATTACATATGCGTATAGTACGTAAATAAATATGAACGTTTTAGTTGGAACACTTTTTTCGCTTTGTGATAGATGGCGCTGTAATAGTCACAAACATATGGCTCGCAATTTTAGACGAACAGTTGGTAACAGGTAGGTTGTTTAAATTAAAATACAGAACGTAGGTACGTTTCAACATTTTATTTCGGTTGTTCCAATGTGATACATGTACCTTTGTGAACTTATCATTTCTGAGAACGCATGTTGTTACAGCGTGATTACCTGTAAATACCACATTAATGCAATAAATGCTCAAAATGATGTCCGTCAACCTCAATGCATTTGGCAATACGTGTAACGACATTCCTCTCAACAGCGAGTAGTTCGCCTTCCGTAATGTTCGCACATGCATTGACAATGCGCTGACGCATGTTGTCAGGCGTTGTCAGTGGATCACGATAGCAAATATCCGTATGTCGCTGGAAGACCACGAAGACTTGACCTCCGTGACCACAACACACATTGATATGCCGTCAGAAGTGATAAAAAATGCTTTATTAAGTCTCTAAACATGGCTCATGAATAGCGGAAAATGAGTCACTGCTTAACGGCAAGAATGAGCCACTTCTTGTGGAGTGCACATGATGCTGCCTTTTTTTTCCCCAAAAGGGCTAGGCGGTAGGTTGACGTCCTCTGATGAACACACCAGGAGACACGCAGATAGTGAAATCAGACCGCATTCACAGGAAAGACAGTTCGACTCACAAGCTACAACATTGTCGCGAGTAAAACAGTGACCCGTATACAGGATGGTCCATTGATAGTGACCTGGCCAAACATCTCACGAAATAAGGATCAAACGAAAAACCTACAAAGAACGAAACACATCTACCTTGAAGGGGGAAACCAGATTGCGGTATGGTTGGCCCGCTAGATGGCGCTGCCATAGGCCAAACATATCAACTGCGCTTTTTAAAAATAGGAGCCCCCATTTTTTATTACATATTCGTCTAGTACGTAAAGAAATATGAATGTTTTAGTTGGACCACTTTTTTCGATTTGTGATAGATGGCGCTGTAATAGTCACAAACTTGTCAATACGTGGTATTACGTAACATAGCGCCAGTGCGGACGGTATTTGCTTCGTGATACATTAGCCGTGTTAAAATGGACCGTTCACCAATTGCGAAAAAGGTCGATATCGTGTTGATGTATGGCTATTGTGATCAAAATGCGCAACGGGCGTGTGCTATGTATGTTGCTCGGAATCCTGGACGACATCATCCAAGTGTTGGGACCGTTCGCCGGGTAGTTATGTTATTTAAGGAAACAGGAAGTGTTCAGCCACATGTGAAACGTCAACCACGACCTGCAACAAATGATGATGCCCAAGTAGGTGTTTCAGCTGCTGTCGCGGCTAATCCGCTCATCAGTAGCAGACAAATTGCGCGAGAATCGGGAATCTCAATAACGTCGGTGTCGAGAATGCTACATCAACATGGATTGCACCCGTACCATATTTCTATGCACCAGGAATTGCGTGGCGACGACTTTGAACGTCGTGTACAGTTCTGCCACTGGGCACAAGAGAAATTAAGGGACGATGACAGATTTTTTGCTCGCGTTCTATTTAGCGACAAAGCGTCATTCACCAATAGTGGTAACGTAAACCGGCAGAATATGCACTTTTGGGCAACGGGAAATCGACGATGGCTGCGACAAGTGGAACATCAGCGACTTTGCCGGGTTAAAGTATGGTGCGGCATTATGGGAGGAAGGATAATTGGCTCCCATTTTATCGATGGCAATCTAAATGGTGCAATGTATGCTGCTATCCTGCGTAATGTTCTACCGATGTTACTACAAGATGCTTCACTGCATGACAGAATAGCGATGTACTTCCAACATGATGGATGTCCGGCACATAGCTCGCGTGCGGTTGAAGCGGTATTGAATAGCATATTTCATGACAGGTGGATTGGTCGTCTAAGCATCATACCATGGCCCGCACGTTCATCGGATCTGACGTCCCCGGATTTCGTTCTGTGGGGAAAGTTGAAGGATATTTGCAACCGTGATCCACCGACAACGCCTGACAATATGCGTTAACGGATTGACAAAGCATGTGCGAACACTGCGGAAGGCGAACTACACGCTGTTGAGAGGAATGTCGTTACACGAATTGCCAAATGCCTTGAGGTTGACGGACATCATTTTGAGCATGAGCATTTATCGCATTAATGTGGTATTTACAGGTAATCACACTGTAACAGGATGCGTTCTCAGAAATAATAAGTTCACAAAGGTACATGTATCACATTGGAACAACCGAAATAAAATGTTGAAACGTACCTACGTTCTGTATTTTAATTTAAAAAACCTACCTGTTACCAACTGTTCGTCTAAAATTGCGAGCCATATATTTGTGACTATTACAGCGCCATCTATCACAAAGCGAAAAAAGTGGTCCTACTAAAAATTCATATTTCTTTACGTATTACACGAATATGTAATAAAAATGGAGGTTCCTATTTAAAAAAAAACGCAGTTGAAATCCGTTTGACCTATGGCAGCGCCATCTAGCGTGCCAACCATAGCGCCATCTGGTTTCCCGCTTCAAGCTAGACTAGTTTTGTTCTTTGTAGTTTTTTCGTTTGACACTTATTTGTTGAGATATTTGGCCCGGTCACGATCAATGGACCACCCTGTATACAATAAGTTTGCTTTAATTTACGTCTATGGTCACAAACCTTTTGTTAACAGATTACCGATTTCGGTCTATAATGACCATCATCAGATCTGTTTTGGTCTTTGATGACCATCATCAGATCTGTTTTGGTCTTTGATGACCATCGTCAGATCTGTTTTATAAAAACAGATCTGATGATGGTCATTATTGACCAAAACCGGTAATTTGTTAACAAAAAGTTTGTGACCACAGACGTAAATTAAAGGACAATTCGTCTGTCAAAACAAAGTTCACGAATGCACTGCTTTCCAGAAAAATACTAGTGCTCAAATTATTCTCGGGACCGCATTCAGAGGAAATCTACTGTAAGGAGCGCGGGAATACCAGGATCATGTAATATTAGTTGGAGGCGACTTTAACCTACCTATACTGCGGCATCCGTGAATTCATTAGAGGAGGTACAGAACGACAGTCGTGCGAAGTACTTTCGAAGACGTTACCGAAAGCTAGTGGAAATAACCTAGACCTTCTAGTTACAAACAGGCCTGACCTTAACGATAGCGTCAGTGTAGAGACAGGGATTAGGGACCATGATATCATAGCGACTGTGGTTACGAAAGTTAATAAATCAGTCAAGAAGGCTAGGAGAGTATTTTTGCTAGATACAGCAGGTACACAGTTGTTAGTTTCCCTCTCAGAGAATGAACTGACGTCATTTACTTGCAGTATGGAACTTAACATCTGAGGTCATCAGTGCCCTAGAACTTAGAACTATTTAAACCTAACTAACCGAAGGACATCACACACATCCATGCCCGAGGCAGGATTCGAACTTAAGACCGTAGCAGCACCGCGGTTACAAACTGAAGCGCCTAGAACCGCTCGGCCACACCGGCCGGCCAAAGTTTAAACTGATTGTAAGTCCTGCTGTGGGAAATACGTGCCAAGTAAGTTGATTAAGGACGGAAGAGACCCGTACGGCTTAACAACGAAATTCGGAAAATGCTGAGGAAGTAAAAGCTTTGAAATTTCGATTAAAAAAACGAACCAAATGACGAAAGGCAAACGTTAATAGATGCGTGAGTCTGTCGGAAGATTTATGCGCTACGTTTACAACAACTACTAGTGTCATATTTTAGCAAAAGATCTTGCCGGGAACCAGAAGAAATTCTGGTGCCACGTAAAGTCGCTTAGCAGAACGAAAGCTTCCATCTATAACCCGTTAACCTGTCTATAGTGGCAGTAGAAGATAGCAAAACACAATCCAAAGTTTTAAATTTTGGGTTTAAGAAATCGGTCACGTAGAACAATAGTACAAACTACGTAGGTAATACGCATCCCTGGGGTAGAGGAACATCTGAAAGAGTTCAAAACATACGTCGCCAAGTCCGAATGGAATCCCAATACGGCTTTAAAACGAGTGCTCTACGGCGCTGGCCTATTACACTACTGACCATTAAAATTGCTAGGCCACGAAGATGACGTGCTACAGACGCGAAATTTAACCGACTGGAAGAAGATGCTGTGATATGCAAATGATCAGCGACACTGCTGGTCGCGTTGGTCGAGATCCAATGGCTGTTAGAATATGGAATCGGTGGGCTCAGCAGGGTAATACGGAACGCCGTGCTGGATCCCAACGGCCTCGTATCACTAGCAGTCGAGATGACAGGCACCTTATCCTCATGGCTGTAACGGATCTTGCAGCCACGTCTAGATCCCTGAGTCAGCAGATGGGACGTTTGCAAGACAACAACCATCGGCACGAACAGTTCGACGACGTTTGCAGCAGCATGGACTATCGGCTCGGAGACCATGGCTGCGGTTACCCTTGACGCTGCATCACAGATGGGAGCGCCTGCGATGGTGTACTCAACGACGAACGTGGGTGCACGAATGGCAAAACGTCATTTTGTCTGATGAAACCAGGATCATGATGGTCGCATCCGTGTTTGGTGACATCGGGGTGAACTCACATTGGAAGCGTGTATTCGTCATCGCCATACTGCCGTAAAACCCGGCGTGATTGTATGGGGGTGCCATTGGTTACACGTCTCAGTCACCTCTTGTTCGCATTAACGGCACTTAGAATAGTGGTCGCTGCATTTCAGATGTGATACGACCCGTGGATCTACCTTTCATTCGATCCCTGCGAAACCCTACATTTCAGCAGGATAATGCACGACCGCATGTAGCAGGTCCTGTACGGGCCTTTCTGGATGAAGAAAATGTTCAACTGCTGCCCTCTCCACATTTCTCACCAATTGAAAACATCTCGTCAATGGTGGGCGAGCAACTGCCTTGTCAGAAAACGCCAATCACTACTCTTGATGAACTGTGGCATCGTGTTGGAAGCTGCATGGGCAGCTGTGCCTGTACACGCCATCCAAGCTCTGTTTGTCCCAATGCCCAGGCGTATCAAGGCCGTTATTACGGCCAGAGGTGGTTGTTCTAGGTACTGATTTCTCAGGATCTATGCACCCAAATTGCGTGAAAACGTAATCAGATGTCAGTTCTAGTATAATATATTTGTTCAATGAATACCCGTTTATCACTTGCATTTCTTATTGGGATAGCAATTTTAATGTTCAGTAGTGTATGCACATATCGCTGTCACATGCCTTTCGTCACCTCAGTGTAAATGCAGATGCCTGCCAAGCCTGTAGGATGCACTGTTGTATTTTACCACGAACGCCATCGATGCAGTGTCCTCCATACGTTGAAAACTTCATTTGTGGTCAGAACGGTGTTCTCTGTAGGTGTGAGAGCATTATGTCGGAGCTAAGTGAATTCCAGCAAGGGGAAATCTTTCGTGCCCAGGGGACGGAGCGCTAGGGAGGCGCGGACAGCCAGTACTCGCCGACCGCTCGCGTCACAGGATGAACTGTCCGATGGACGGAGATGGCAGAGGGATCAGCCGTTGGTCGGTCGTTCAGTTGGTCGCCTCTTTGGGCGCCGTGTGTTTGGTCTTCTGACCGTTTCTGGGCCTCGTCACTGGGTCATCTTGCTGGACGTGGCTCGGTTCCTTCTAGTGCGGAGACGTCGTGGCCAACGGGCAAAAGTTACCTGTGCATAGTGGGGTCCGGACGTGTGTTTCGTCACCGACAGTCCTTAGGGTTTTTGTGTGTTCTAGTTGTTCATCAGTGATTCTGTTTACGAGTGTTGGAGTTTCTTGTGCCAGTATTTCGTGCAGCACTGCGTACCCTGTGTCAGTTCGACTGAGCGATGCTTTAAATGCTGTAATGCTGTCTGCGTACTGCAGTAGCCAGTTGGTCGGCTGCGACAGAGCAGCGAGTGAGTGTTTCCTTACCGGGTTGATCCTGTCTGCCACGGCATTTAGTTCCACAGTCGTTGTGATGTTCATGTATGTCAGTAGTTATTGTGCCTGGCTTATTAACGCAACAATATTTGAAGACTAGTGTTACTGGTCTCTTCGCCTCGCTGGCATTTTGGATGTAGTGCCGTTGGTGTGGTGACCGAAATCAGGTAGTTGGTTGGTTCGTCGGCTGTCTGTCGGTTGGGTTGCCTTCCGCTTAAGAGATTGTTGGTCAGGCTGCCATTCTCGCCTAAACGGGCGTTAGAGTTACAATTCCAGGCCGACCCTTGGAAACTTCTGAGCGCCGTTCCGTGTCTGTTACATAGTAACTTCCCTGTTTGAGTTTTAGTATTTTCGTTAATGTGTGGCCTTCAGCCGAGTTTTAATATATCCTGAATTAATGATCTTGTCTTACGCTTAAGGCATGAGGTTGTTATATTTTATAAGGGGAGATGAGATATTTTAAGATGAGGCTTTCTGCCTTATAAATTGAAACTCCTTGTAGGCCTTAAGGGGGGGTTGGACGTCAAAGGGGCCGCCTTGGAGCAGGAGAGACACCACAGGCCATTTTAATTTCCACTGTCTATACTTTTACAAATAAATTCATAAAACTTTGGCAGCATGACCAGGAAGGATTCAGGATTCACAATCATAGCAGTGGAAGTTAAAAAAATAATTTTTTTACAGGTGAAAGTTCATCGTTTTTTTTTCACCTCTATTGGCTGCGTTTGTTGCTATAGGTACACTTTTCTTCGTAAGTAAGAGAGATTCTTCGAAGAATTTTGCACAGCATACAAACCATACTTACAGGTGTATGAAACTCTAGAAACTATTTAATTTATGAAAAGATAAATGTGCTGTTACACTTCAAACTTAGTTTAGAAAAAACTCAAATATTATAGTTAATTATCTCAGTTTTTACCACAGTTTTTAATATATTTGGAAAATTCTAGTTTCATACACCTGTAACCCACTCTGGCCTGCTAGCGCAGGCGTTTTAGAAATACCGAAAAATACCGGTCCTTGGTTCAAATGGCTCTGAGCACTATGGGACTTAACATCTGAGGTCATTAGTCCCCTAGAACTTAGAGCTACTTAAACCTAACTAACCTAAGGACATCACACACATCCATGCCCGAGACAGGATTCAAACCTGCGACCGTAGCGGCCACGCGGTTCCAGACTGTAGCGCCTAGAACCGCTCGGCCACACAGGCCGGCGCGGTCATTTAGAACCAAAATACCGGTATCGGTTCTTCCCGACCCGTGTCTTAGACGACGGAGCTGGTGGACTCACGATGCTGAGGTGGCAGGCGCGATCGCAGGGTCACGTGCTGCAGGCGAGAGATCCTTCTAGCGATCTAGCCTGTGGTCGGTGGGGACTGTTGCTGTCGAGCACTGTCTCGAACTTCGCGGATCGAGTGAGTGACTGACTATGGGCCAGGCGGAACAGTTTTCGGGCGGCACGTGAGCGCCGTAGGAAATGGGTCCGCGACTGTGGCGCTGTCTGAGGCGACGCTGGCGCCGTGTTGTTGTGCGGTGCTTCCCCTAAGTCGTCAACATGCTTTCGTTTGGTGGCCGCGGACGTCGAGTCTGTTGTTTGTTTCGCAGCGGCCGTGTTGTGACGACAGAGTCGCCGGTGGGCTGAATGCGGTGCGGTACAGCCGAATTATCCAGGCGCACTGCAGAAGGTTCCCAATCTTTCGTAGACCATCACCCTGGACTGCGATCCGACATTAGGGCGGTATTACACTATCAAATTTCTTTGTCAAAGATTTGATCAAAGATGTGATCAAATATGTGATCAAATATGTGATCAAATATTCGTCGAATATATTTGACAAAGATTCTTGACGTGGCGCTAAAAAGGGGTATTACACTGTCGTCATATTTTTCGTCAACGTTCAAGATGGCTGACAACAACAACTTGTTATTAACGACAGCAATTGCGTGTACCACAATTGCACTGTGTGCACATGCGGAAGAGAAGTGGAGGGAAAAAAGGATACGCACCTGGATGAAGCCGTGGGATTTACGACGACACGATAAAAGCTTTCAACAAAACTTGTTACGTGAGCTTGTAGTGGAGGACGTCAAATCATACATTTCTGTATGTGCTCAGTGAAGTGTATCCTCATATCACAAAGCACAATACTCACTTAAGAACTGCTATATCTGCAGAAGAAAGGCTCACTGTAAAACTCCGATTCCTTGCTACAGGAGAGGGTTATTAGGTTAGGTCTCCAATCTTCTTAATCTATTTTTGTATTCAGGGTGCCTCACGTTCTAAAGCGCCTCATCAGCTTCATACATCTCAATTAATTTTGTAGTTATCGGTACACACCAATTGTACTTACCGGCAATGTTTATAAAAACGCTACGGATGACAGAACGCTGCAGCGATGCTAGCGCCCCACGTGCTAACATGTCACATTGCAGTGAACAGAAGACAAGCGACTTCTTTGATCAAATCTACAGCAAGGCCCAAGATTTGATCAAATATTTGACGACATTTGACAAAGTTCCCTATTACACCATCAAATTTCTTTGAGAAAGATATTTGACAAAGATATTGGACAAAGAAATTTGATAGTGTAATACCGGCCTTAGGTAGTAGCCCTCACTCCTTCCTCCACATTATCACAAACTTTATCACCTATCTAATCTGTAGAATGAAAGACTTTTCTTGGAGAACTTCTATTTTTTAATGATGAAAGGTGAATGATATTTAGCTCGTGTGTGTGTGTGGGGGGGGGGGGGGGGGCGGGGGTTGTTAGGATGAATGACGAAGGAATTTATGGTGCGTCGTAAGTGCTATCCACAACTCACTTCTCAGATACTCACTTCAAAAACATACTTCCACTGCATTATTCCCCTCTAATGCCGCACTTGCTTGACCTGTGCGCTATACTTACTGTTCGCAAATCACTTGATTCCTGCACTCGTTGCTTCTGAACAGGATGTCAATGCTTTGTGTCTGACCATAGCCAGTAGTAATAATAATAATAATAATAATAATTCACATCTAACTAAATTATTTAACAGTTACATTGCAGACCCATACACATTCCCTGATACACTTACACATGGAATAACTTATCTGAAACCTAAAGATCAAGCAGACACAGCAAACCCAGCTAAATATCGCCCCATAACATGCCTTCCAACAATATAAAAAATATTAACTTCAGTCATTACACAGAAATTAATGACTCATACAACACAGAACAAAATTATAAATGAACAAAAAGGCTGTTGCAAGGGAGCATGAGGATGTAAAGAGCAACTGATAATAGATGCAGAGGTGACATATCAAGCTAAAACTAAAGAAAGATCGCTACACTACGCATACATTGATTACCAAAAAGCTTTTGATAGTGTACCCAACTCAAGGTTACTACAAATATTGGAAATATACAAAGTAGATCCTAAATTGATACAGTTCCTAAACATAGTAATGGAAAATTGTAAAACCACACTTAATATCCAAACAAATTCAAATAATGTCACATCACAGCCAAAACAGATTAAGCGTGGAGTATACCAAGGAGACTCATTAAGTCCTTTCTGGTTCTGCCTTGCTCTGAACCCACTATCCAATATGCTAAATAGTACCATTTATGGATAAAATATTACTGGAACGTACCCACACAAAATCACACATTTGCTATACATGGATGATCTAAAACTACTGGCAGCAACAAATCAACAACTCAACCAATTACTAAAGATAACAGAAGTATTCAGCAATGATATAAATATGGCTTTTGGAACAGACAAATGTAAGAAAAATAGCATAGTCAAGGGAAAACACACTAAACAAGAAGATTACATATTGGATAACCACAGCGACTGCATAGAAGCGATGGAAAAAACAGATGCCTATAAATATCTAGGAAACAGACAAAAAATAGGAATAGATAATACAAATACTAAAGAAGAACTAAAAGAAAAATATAGACAAGACTAACAAAAATACTGAAAACAGAATTGACAGCAAGAAACAAGACAAGCTATAAATACTAATGCTATACCAATATTGACCTACTCATTTGGAGTAGTGAAATGGAGTAACACAGACCTAGAAGCACTCAATACACTTACACGATCACAATGCCACAAATATAGAATACATCACATACATTCAGCAACAGAAAGATTCACATTAATCAGGAAGGAAGGAGGAAGGGGTTTATCGACATAAAAAACCTACATTATGGACAGGTAGACAATTTAAGAAAATTCTTTCTAGAACGAGCAGAAACTAGCAAAATACACAAAGCAGTCACTCATAAATACATCGGCTACACCACTGCAATTTCATAACCACTCCTACAGCCCTTTAGATCATATAACATTAACAGATACGAAGAAAGTAAATTGGAAAAAGAAAACACTACATGGCAAGCACCCGTATCATCTAACACAGCCACACATCGATCAAAACGCATCCAACACATGGCTAAGAAAAGGCAATATATACAGCGAGACGGAAGGATTTATGATTGCAATACAGGATCAAACAATAAACACCAGATATTACAGTAAGCATACTATTAAAGATCCCAATACCACAACAGATAAATGCAGACTTTGCAAACAACAAATAGAAACAGTAGATCACATCACAAGCGGGTGTACAATACTAGCAAATACAGAATACCCCAGAAGACATGACAATGTAGCAAAAATAATACATCAACAGCTTGCCTTATAACATAAACTTATAAAAAAACACGTTCCCACATACAAGTATGCACCACAAAATGTACTGGAGA
Organism: Schistocerca cancellata; assembly: GCF_023864275.1. NCBI lineage: Eukaryota > Metazoa > Arthropoda > Insecta > Orthoptera > Acrididae > Schistocerca > Schistocerca cancellata. The sequence goes on from NC_064637.1 coordinate 105,789,178, forward strand.
ATGATGAATACAAATTATACTGGAACAGAACCATAATAACAGATAAAACAACACCACATAACAAAACCTGACGTCATACTCACCAATAAAAAGAATAAATTAACACAACTAATCGAAATATCCATACCCAATACAACAAATATACAGAAGAAAACAGGAGAAAAAATTGAAAAATACATCCAACTGGCTGAGGAAATCAAGAACATGTGGCATCAGGATAAAGTTGACATTATACCAATTATACTATCAACTACAGGAGTCATACCACACAATATCCACCAGTACATCAATGCAATACAGCGACATCCAAACTTATATATACAACTACAGAAATCCGTAATTATTGATACATGTTCAATTACCCGAAAGTTCCTAAATGCAATATAACATATACCGTACAGTTAAAAGGAAGCCACTCTTGATCAAGGTCCGCGTCACTTTCCATTTTTGACCAGACATAACGTCTGAGAAAAGAAATAATAATAATAATAATAATAATAATAATAATAATAATAATGTATACAACACTATATTAGTCCTTATATGCACTCATGCTTATAAATTAAGGATAATGCCGATACATGGTGAAACAACGCTCTGGTGGGCGGTTTGCGGGTTTAATTCACCTCAGGGTACGACCATGCGCTGCATTTGACCTGCGGTCGCCGCACGGTAGCGCTGGCAGTAGTCCACATACGCAGATGTGTGTTGGTGCATGTCAGACTACGGTGCAGCGTGTAAGTGTGCAGACGTTTTCAGACGTAGTATGGCTCAAATGGCTCTGAGCACTATGGAACTCAACATCTTAGGTCATAAGTCCCCTAGAACTTAGAACTACTTAAACCGAACTAACCCAAGGACACCACACACACCCATGCCCGAGGCAGGATTCGAACCTGCGACCGCAGCAGTCCCGCGGTTCCGGACTGCAGCGCCAGAACCGCTAGACCACCGCGGCCGGCTCAGACGTAGTAATCGTGACTGTGTGTTGAAAATGGCTCAAAGAACACATATTGATGACGTTATGAGGGGTAGAATATTAGGGGGACTGTAGGCCGGTCAAACAGCAGGTTGTATCACGGGTGCTCCGTGTGCCACAAAGTGTGATCTCAAGATTATGGCAACGATTCCAGCAGACAGGAAACGTGTCCTGGCGCTACAGTACGAGACGTCCACAGTGTACAACACCACAATAAGACCGGTATCTCACCATCAGTGCCCGCAGCTGTTCGACCACCTGATCCAGAGTATGCCAACCCGTTGTGCGGCCTGTGTACGTGTGCATATTGATGTCGGGGTACATTTGCAGAAAAAGTGGCGTTTTGTAGCACATGTGTTCCGAGACGGTTTTCTCAACTTATCACCAATACCGTGGACTTACAGATCTGTGTCGTGTGCGTTCCCTATGTGCCTATGCTACTAGCGCCAGTTTTGTGTAGTGACACGTTGTGTGGCACCACGTTCTGCAATCATCCTTAATTTACGAGCATGAGTGTAGTTACTGCTGTGTCGTGCTGTAAATTTATTCATTTACCTGTTTCGAAGCGAGTAATGAAGCAATTTCTGGACTACTGCGGGTACTACCCACAACTTGAAGACATTTTCTGGAGATATTTAGCGTCTGTTACGTATATGTCTCACTTTTATGATCAGCGATGTACGGGCGTATAAGCTTACTTTTTCTGCTTCACCAAGTGACCGTGGACCTTTCTGTGTGACATACATTTTAACACCAAACGTGTGCCCGTTCCTGCTCGGCCGTTGTGGCCGAGCGGTTCTTCTGCGACCCATTCACTAGTGACGTAACGACAGCTACCCACGAATCCCTTACTCGCAGTCCCTGATTCCTGTAAGAGATTGAGGCATGGTCTGCATCCGTACTGCGAGACAGGATTTGCGCTAGCTAACAAATGCGGCACTGCCAATGTGTTCGTGAAAAGACATAATCTTACGGGGATACCGTGTGGGCCAGATGCCTTCCTGGCGTCTAAGGATCTTAACTGTTTTACAATCCCAGATACACTAAACACTATGTCAGCCACCCTTGCGTTTGTTCGATAATTGTAAGGGGAATGGTGCTGCAGTCCTCTACCATAAACGAGTTTTTGAAAACTAGTTTTAGAATTTCGGCCTTCTGTTTATCATCATCCGTTACATTACCCGTACTGTCAGCAAGAGAAGGTATTGGATAATTTGTAGCGTTTATACATACCACCACATTTTTTTGGGGGTTATTTTTAGAATCTGCAGATAAAATCGTATATATATCTCCCTTCACAAGAATACTTCTGTGGCTACTTTGTTATAGTACTTATACAGGTAAGTGCAACTAGGGCAGATCAATCAAACTACTTCTGTAATGAACACAATTAGTAATGTTCAAATCTACGTCTACTTCCTCAATACTAGCAAGCTTTCGATAAAAAAGTATAAATATTGCTCTCAAATTCATTAAGAGAATCCCTCATTGACCTTTTGACAGCTTCTTTCATTTCGCATAATTTCTGTTCGTCAGTGGGGCCGTGAGTAAGTTTAAAACGACTGTGCTAAATTCTCTGCTTTCTCAGCAACTTCCTAATATGTTTGTTGTACCAAGGTACATAGTTCTCTAGCACGTGGTGGACAATACCTTTAAATTCCGACCAAAGATGCTGAATATCTTTGTGTCCCGCGGTAAATTCTTGGAGCTGACTATGAAGATATTCAGTAATGATACTTTTATTTGATTTCTAAAAGAAGAAACTCTACGCTGTTTTTTTTTTTTTGAAAAAAAGATTTCCACTGACGTAGAAGCCACAGCGACATTATTGTAATAATACCTTCTTCTAGATTAGCTTCCTCAAAAAGATCAGGTTTGTTTGTCGCCAAGATATGTTCCCATCTCGAGTTGGTTTTCTAACCAACTGCTCAAGGTTGTATGCTGAGAGCGCTCCTAGAATAACTTCACGGGAGTCTTTCCTTCTGCCTCCTGTGGTAAACGTGTAATTTTCCCAGTCAGTGGATGCCAGATAATAGTCTCCACGTATAACTAATGGATAATTTGGATATTTATTTCCTATGTACTCAAGACTTTCCCTGAAACGTTCTGGTACGTTTGTTGCTGGTCTATAAGAACATCGTAATACAATGGTCAATACTTGTCTGATTGACACCTTTATCCACACCACCTGCCATAGCATCAGGCCTAGGCTTCCTAAACTTTGTCCAGTCCGAGTTCAAAATTTCACTGCTATTTATGTCTGGTTTCAGCCAGCTTTCGGTATCTAATACAGTATTGGCATCGCTACTGGTTATTTCGGAGACTAACTGGGGGATCTTTCTACAGGCACTTCGACAATTAACTAACGTGAGATTTAGCATATTTAAATCGTTTGGAATTACCTGTTTAGGCGAACTAACAATTTTTGCAGTTGGCACACCCACAGCAGTGTCATGAAGTGGCAATTTTTCAGGCCAGCGGTTCGTTTCCCGTTGGGAGGAACCTAATTAAAAAAAAAAAAAAAACCATGTGCATCCCACAAGTACTGTACTACCCATGTAGCTTGGCCGGCCGGGTGTAAACGTCCAGGCAGGCAGTTCTCACATCCGCATGGCTGCCGTGTGGACGGCGGGGCGCGGCAGCCCGTACCGACACTACTTACCAGGCTGCAGCGACAGCAGCTCGTCACCCGGTCCTAAGGTTTTGAACGGAACCAAGCAAATGGTTCGCATTAACCCTAGGACGCCTAAGGGTGGGGGGTTTGTTGAACCCACAATTTTTTTATGTCCCCTACTTTTGCCCAAGGAACATTCATACTACATATTCCCTTTGAGTTATTGTTTGTTGGCTATTTTATGAAATATTAGTGTAACTATATTTTTTGAAAATTCCTGCTTTGAAAGAAAAAATGAATAAACTTATTATGGGTCCAACAACCCCCCCCCCCTTAGGCTTCCATGCTATAGAAAATTTCCCTTAGTAGGATTTCGTATTTCTCATCTCTGCAACAATGCAAGTTAGTTTCTTGTTGGTTGGTATTTTTGATATTCACAACAATCTGTTTACTTTCAGAGGAAGTGATTTTTTTATGTCAGTCAGCTGTTATTTATCTTGTAAACTTGCAGTGAGTTAGTGCCGTACCCAACAAGTAAGCCTCCAGTAACTTTGGTGTCCTACACAGCAAAAACGAAACCAAGTAAAAACTTACTGATGTTGTCAACAATGCACCAAGATAAAGGTACTGTTGGAGGAGAGAAGAATAAAACCGAGATAAATGCATATTATAATTCCACAAGGTGGAATTGATACCATTGATCAAATGGCAAGAGGGGAACAAAGAGATGGCCTCTATCTGTATTTTGCTTTCTCATCGACATTTGTGCTGTCAATGCAACCACCATATTCATCCAGCAACATCCAAGATGGAATGAAAAGAAACACAACAAACGGAAACTTTAACTCCTACAAGCTGGGATGGAACTAGTGAAATTGCAGGTAGAAGAAAGAAGTGCCAATGCAATAGGGTTATCTAACCAAATTGTTCAATCAATGGAGACTGTTCTACAAAAGAAAATCAAAGAGGTGACAACAGAAGCACGTCAGCCTCCTGCAGGGAAAGGTCGGTGTAAGAAAAGCTAAAGCAAAGAAGCAGAAGTACAACAATCTAAGTAAACGAAAACAGTATTGTGGACAGTGTCATAAACATGTGTGTAACACACATTCAAAAAAATTGTGAAGTGTGTCTCTTGCCTTGAAGTTGAGGATTCAGAGTAGTCTATTGTATATGAACACAAATGTATTTTGTATAGTAATATGTCAATTTTTTATTCACTCAATCCAATATTTATAACAATTAACAACATTTATTAACCGATGCCTGAGTTAAAATACATAAACCATTTTGAAAGTTGTAATTTTTTGTCAGTAAACTTATTTAATACCTGTGGGCTCGCCGAACCCCCCCCCCCCCTCCTTAGGCATCCAAGTTAGAAAAAAAGGCTTCGGCATCCTAGGGTTAAATGAGTGTTCTTGTACAGACCCCTGAAGAAGAGAAGAAATTGAACGCAGTGACTTCATCCAATCAACATGAGAGTACCATGTTCTTGTTGAAGTCTTCAGAATTTTTCAACTATTTTATGGTTGGTATAGTAAGTACACCTGTCTATCCGGCATTCGAAGCATCCAATCTGCCCCTTTGCCGTCTCTGCTGCAGCGCAGCGCGTCTCTTTGCTACGCCGCGGTGGCATCGCTGAGGGCAACGGGATGCCCCGTAATTCTGGAAGATGCGAACCCTCGTGCCATATGCGGAGTCGTCATTTGGGCAGGACGCGAATATGCACCAGCACGCGATCGCGGGAATTGTGTTAAAAATGTTAATCTGTCGATTATGAGAAGTTAATGCTGCAAAGGCGACCGTACGGAGAGAAGAATGGCAGTGGCTAACTCATTGTGTATTGTGAACGATGAGGACATGCAAGTGTTGTGTGAGTACGGTTAGGAACAGCGTTAAAGTGATTTGCAATCAAGGAAAGAATAAAATCGAATGGCCGTACAGGTGTGATGTCTAATTCATAACCTAATTCACTATCGGCTGGGGCTGTTTTGTGTTGGTATGAATGGAGTCGATAGGGGATGTGTCGTATGCTACAAGGTTGAGACTAATTACCGACACATGTATCTTGGGAGTAAGTCTGGGCCAGAAGACATTAGCTGACCTAGATGTCCAATGCCTTTAAAAATGTCAAATAGCGAGACAAACAGTGCCAGCCGGGACATGATTCGCTTTCTGACAGGTCGCGGCCCAAACCCTGCGCACTTACAACTGCGCAGCCCGCAACCACAGTGCTACCTGTACTTGTGGGAAATATGGATTCCCAGAAAACGCTGAACCGATACAGAACAGCACACCAGACACCAACGCAATACGACAATGACATGACAGGGCAACAAGATATAAAGATGAGGGGTGGGGGAGGGGAGATAATAAATAAAATCGCTGGTGATGTCTCCAGAACATTACATAACAAATACAGATAGACACGGCCGTAATAACAGAACACTACAACATACACGAAGCACGTAAGACAGCAGCTCCAATTCGCACAGCAACACACACAGCGAACACCTTCGCCAACACGCAGCGCTGACAACCTTACACAACGCCTAGAATAATTAAACTGTATTAGAATAAACAGAGTAATGTAATCAGTCCCGTAACCCTGTTCTAGCTTCAGTATAAACAGCAGGCATATTCATTCCGCGGTCATTTTACCGCTCTTGGGATGTAAGACTCGTAACTGAACACTTAATATATAACATAATGGGCAAAGTTCAAGACACGTAACATATGAACTGAAGGTTAATTCATAAACCTAAGAACTAACATACTTTTCACTCACACATCTCTGAGCTTTCCACAATGTACGTAATAGTGTTACTCCAAATAGTGTTTACAAACATTAATCTGTAAATTAAACTGTAGGTAAACGGGACTTCAAGGCTCAGAGTAATTCCGAGGCTTTCACACCAGGGTGCCTCAAATAGGATAACATTTCTTTCTGTCTTCCTATCCAAATCTTTCCTGTCATGTATCATCATATCTTCTTAAAAAGTGAATATTTTTCCTTTCAGTTCCAAATTTACTTCATTATTGCTTCCATTCTTATTGCTGCAAACAATAATTGCTATTTGTAATATGAAATATATTTTGTAATCTATATGAAAATCTGTAAAATGAACGACCTGTTATAAAATGTAATGAACAGGTCTCTAAATGAGCAACAAATCAAGTTCTGATATAAAAAGGAGGGCAACTTAAATGTATAGAAGCTTTTGCCGATCTGCATGTAAGAATAGAGGATTCAGTACAAAGCCGCAACACATCCTTCAGAGACTGTATCCGACATATACATATGTCGGCAGTCACAATTAGAGAAAACGAGACGTTTTAAATTTTGTTGTAATCTGTATTCCTGTTCTATAGAACTTTTATATATTACTGTGGATCTGAAAGATATTTAAGAACCAAACACGTGTGTATTAAAATGTAATATTGTAACATACAGAAACGTCAACTGCAACTCGACGTTTAAGAGAAAATTTAATACTAAATGTAGAAAAGGAATGAATTAAGTGCTGATGTTTCAGAGTGATCTGAGACAGTGGTGGACTTGCAAAATGCCCCTATGAAGACTTGGTAATGGGACGATAGGGTGTGGCAGTGGTTACCTGTGCTGAATGGTGTCCATGGGATGTGCTAGCATAACGAGTCGTATTTATATTTACTGGATTTTTTATGTTGTTAGAGTTCCACACCCACGTCGGTAAAAACGGAAACGTTATAGTACCACGTTGTTGTCTGCCTGTCTCTTTGTTCGCCCGATTGTCAACAACCCTTTTTCTCTGGAACTGGTTAAAATGGTTCTAAGCACTATGAGACTTAACATCTGAGGTCATCAGTCCCCTAAACTTAGAACTACTTAAACCTAACTAACCTAAGGACATCACACACATCGATGCCCGAGGCAGGATTCGAACCTGCGACCGTAGCAGTTTCGCGCTTCCGGAATGAAGCGCCTAGAACCGCTCGGCCACCGAGGCCGGCTGTGTAGTACGGAGGAAGTGCTGTTAAGTTATGCCTGTTTTCTTTGTGGCTGCTGTGTGGTCCTCTTACGAAAACGCGAAACAGAGAAGGATATGAACACAATTTGCAGCATTGTGTATCGCGTACAGCGCTGGGACAGTTTGGAGAGGGTGATTGATTGTATCATCGTGACAATGCAGACTGTCATAAAGCAGCAGATATATGAGGCCATGGTTTGTGGGCAATACCATTCCTGAAATGGACTAACCTGCCCAGAGCCCTGACTTGAACTCAAAGGAACGCCTTTGGGATGACATAGAATGTCGACTTCGCTCCAGATCCCAGCGCCCGAAATCACAGCCTTCTCTGATTTTGGCTCTCGAGGAGAAATGGGCTGCCATTCTGCATTTACTGCAAGTGTCTACACCAGGGGTGAAGATTGGACACACCCCATTGAAACGCCCGCTAAACCTGGTGGGCAGAACAGGAAATAGGATTGTGGAAAGGGCCAAGGGTTGAGATCAGTTTCTGCTTCTAATTGTCGTTTATTGTAATTTAGCAACTCTTTCGCGGCTGAAGGCCTCCAACAAGAAATCTCAACAAGATAAAAATCCAATTAAGATAGCAATAAAAGAATTCAAAAAAACAACGTAAATGGCTGAGGGCCACAATTAAATTTCAAAACTTCAGAATATATTACCAAAGAACTTTAAAAGCAGAAGGCCAACATGTTTAACAACAAGAAATCTTTAAAAAATCAACAAGATAAAAACCCATTTAAGATAGCAATAAAATAATTTAAATAAACAACATATCCAAGATTCAACACAAATGGCTGAGGGCCACAATAATCAATCTTCAAAATTTAAAAATCAATTTTTCAAAATTGTAGGAAACAAACAATAACCAGAAGCCTAAAATTTAAAATAGCTGACGACAGATAAACAGCAGTGGCAATCAGAAGGCCTCCAGGGAGGTCGGTCTGCCCTCGTTCACTTAGGTGAGGCAGGTGGTGAACCCAACTATACTTGATCCGCCGGAACCCAACCAGGGGGCAGCCACGGACCGACCGACACAACGACTTGCTTCCCGTCAATCAGTACATGAGAAACCCAACCGGCAATGTTACAAACGTGATAACCCACAGTGGAGTACGTATTAGCTGTCAAAATTACACACCATGTTGGACAGTGGCAACAGGTGAGGAAAGGACGCTGCCTGAATTTACGTTAGTGACCAGGGCAGGTAACCGGAACTCTAATGGCCACTAGGCAGAAAATTCCGCTGGTACACTTGAATTTGAAACACGGTAATAGTTAACTCCCTCAAAAGAACACTGCCTGAATTTACGTCAGTGCCCACGGCAGGTAACCAGAACACTAACGGCCACAAGACAGATAATTCCACTGGTGCACTCAAATCGTAGTCGACCAAAATAGTTAATTGCACCGCATGGCGGCTACATTTCAGCAATAGAAACACTCGGTGTTGCTCACCGGAACCCCCCCCCCCCCCCAAAAAAAAGCAAACCACCGAAGTGAACCAGCACAACAAGAATAGACGTGGCTTGGGTAGTTGAAACGACTACTCAGCTTTGACGCGCTGGGTTGGTGAACCACGAAGCTCGTAGCGATCAGACAGCTCCACACACGCTCCGACACTGCGCAGGGACTGCGAACGGCCTCAGCCGACTGCACGGCGCGGAGACAACTTCCCTCGTGCGCAACAAACGACCGACTCCTCTCACAGTGCAGATAACATCTAAAATAGTCATCCAACTGCACACACAACCTGTCAAACACTTGCACAAAGACCTGAACGATACCCAACAGTAACTAAGCACACACAAAGATAAATCGGTAGTCGATGCGCGACCGAGATCCACCAAGACCGTGGCCCGGCTCAAGTGATGCTTGGCGGCAATGGTCGGGCGAGCCATGTCGACGCAGACCTCACTGCTGCTCCAACCCGACTGCTCTAGTGCCGCGTTACAACTCCCAGACTGGCAGGTCCGGACTGCGCTCCAGACACGTCCCAACTGACTGGCAGTCCCGAACTCGCGACCCGAACTGTCGACACAAACTGCTCACGACTGACAACGAGCGGGAATTAATAGCAGTCGAGCAAAGATAGTACGAGAGGGAATATATCGATACGCGCTTCTAGCGCCGGTCACGGTCAGGCAAGCAGCAACTCAGTGACAGTAGAAACTGAAATTAACGTAGTGGGGTGGAAGTACGTTAAAAACAGGGTGTAAAATACAGGGCTATTACAAATGATTGAAGCGATTTCATAAATTCACTGTAGCTCCATTCATTGACATATGGTCACGACACACTACAGATACGTAGAAAAACTCATAAAGTTTTGTTCGGCTGAAGCCGCACTTCAGGTTTCTGCCGCCAGAGCGCTCGAGAGCGCAGTGAGACAAAATGGCGACAGGAGCCGAGAAAGCGTATGTCGTGCTTGAAATGCACTCACATCAGTCAGTCATAACAGTGCAACGACACTTCAGGACGAAGTTCAACAAATATCCACCAACTGCTAACTCCATTCGGCGATGGTATGCGCAGTTTAAAGCTTCTGGATGCCTCTGTAAGGGGAAATCGACGGGTCGGCCTGCAGTGAGCTAAGAAACGGTCGAACGCGTGCGGGCAAGTTTCACGCGTAGCCCGCGGAAGTCGACGAATAAAGCAAGCAGGGAGCTAAACGTACCACAGCCGACGGTTTGGAAAATCTTACGGAAAAGGCTAAAGCAGAAGCTTTACCGTTTACAATTGCTACAAGCCCTGACACCCGATGACAAAGTCAAACGCTTTGAATTTTCGGCGCGGTTGCAACAGCTCATGGAAGAGAATGCGTTCAGTGCGAAACTTGTTTTCAGTGATGAAGCAACATTTTTTCTTAATGGTGAAGTGAACAGACATAATGTGCGAATCTGGGCGGTAGAGAATCCTCAGGCATTCGTGCAGCAAATTCGCAATTCACCAAAAGTTAAGGTGTTTTGTGCAATCTCACGGTTTAAAGTTTACGGCCCCTTTTTCTTCTGCGAAAAAAACGTTACAGGACACGTGTATCTGGACATGCTGGAAAATTGGCTCATGCCACAACTGGAGACCCACAGCGCCGACTTCATCTTTCAACAGAATGGTGCTCCACCGCACTTCCATCATGATGTTCGGCATTTCTTAAACGGGAGATTGGAAAACCGATGGATCGGTCGGGAGATTGGAAAACCGATGGATCGGTCGTGGTGGAGATCACGATCAGCAATTCATGTCATGGCCTCCTCGCTCTCCCGACTTAACACCATGCGATTCCTTTATGTGGGGTTATGTGAAAGAGTCAGTGTTTAAACCTCCTCTACCAAGAAACGTGCCAGAACTGCGAGCTCGCATCAACGATGCTTTCGAACTCATTGATGGGTACATGCTGCGCAGAGTGTGGGAGGAACTATTATCGGCTCGATATCTGCCGAATCACTAAAGGGGCACATATCGAACATTTGTGAATGCCTAAAAGAACTTTTTGAGTTTTTGTATGTGTGTGCAAAGCATTGTGAAAATATCTCAAATAATAAAGTTATTGTAGAGCTGTGAAATCGCTTCTATCATTTGTAATAACCATGTACATGATGGCGGGAACACGAGCCACGCAAGGCTCGGCTTTATTAATGTCCACAAACAGATGTAGGAATATTTGTGATGAGGTAGTAAGCAACAGCAACAGATGTGTGGTCTGAAAAGTTAATACTTCTTGAAATTAATTGTAAAACTGTCTACATCGCAAGGCACGTTCCTTGAAAGGTGACCGGTTAGGGTGATCTTCAGACCTTCAACTATATTGATGGGCAGTGGTCGTGCACGGAGCAGGCACCACTGAATGACGATAGTCAACTGTTGACAGCTGAACTCAGAGCTATTGTCATCAATATGGTTGAAGGTCTGAAGATGATGATGGTTCAAATGGCTCTGAGCACTATGGGACTTAACATCTGAGGTCATGTCCCCTAGAACTTAGAACTACTTAAACCTAACTAACCTAAGGACATCACACACATCCATGCCCGAGGCAGGATTCGAACCTGCGACCGTAGCAGTCGCGCGGTTCCGGACTGCGCGCCTAGAACCGCTAGACCACCGCGGCCGGCCTGAAGATGATGACGTCATGATCGAAACCGGTCACCTTCGATGTAACCTGTTTAAAAAATCAATTCTAATATATTTGTGTTCGATGACTTTCTCCAGAAACATTTTCAAAAATACTTAATATTTTCGCTGCCAGCTGCGTAAGCTTTCCTGTGTGTTAGAATGGCAGATATTTTTATGGTTTTTCTATGTTTATTACGAAAATTGGCCAACAGTGAAGGCGATCGAGGTCGTCGTATCGTCGATGTACGAGATTTCGTATTTAAAAGCGGGGGAATCGTACCCTGTGAAATGACGAGTTTGACAGTCTGCTGAGATTAATAAGTTCCTTCATTCAAAGTGTTAACTTCTTGTATCCCCGTTGACAGTTGATCTACACCCAATGTGATTTTTTTTTTCCACTGCTCGTAGTGAATGCAACATTGTACACATTTTACGTGAGTTTTTGTTTCCATTTGTTTCAGATACGTTACTGTAGAGCCGGGAGTTCTCTACATAACCTCTGTTGAAAGCTCAGACGAAGGCAACTACAGGTCAGTATCTTGTACAAACCTTTGGTTTGTACGTGCTGTTATCTACAATTGTTCATGATAAGTGAAGCTGACAGTTTCTGACGTCAGTTGTTATTAGTGTAAATTATCTGTTAGTGCTACATGAAATGTGACGAATTGACATTCTGCATTCGGTATGTTTCGCCATGACAGTTCCAGTGTAGCACTCCGTCTTCAGGCCACAAGTGGCTCATCGGGACCATCCGACCGCCGTGTCATCCTCAAGGAGGATGCGGATAGGAGGGGCGTGGGGTCAGCACACCGCTCTCCCGGTCGTTATGATGGTTTTCTGTGACCGGAGCCGCTACTATTCGGTCGAGTAGCTCCTCAATTGGCATCACGAGGCTGAGTGTAGCCCGAAAAATGGCAACAGCGCATGGTGGCCCGGATGGTCGCCCATCAAAGTGCCGGCCACGCCCGACTGAGCTTAACTTTGGTGATCTGACGGTAACTGGTGTATCCACTGCGGCAAGGCCGTTGCCAGTTCCAGTGTAGAGCGTGTATTAAAAAAGAGTGCCGAGCACTTTTACATATTAATGGAACCGACGACCAATTGTCAAACATACAAATATTAACACTTGCCGTGCGGCTAAGGTACTATTACGGTGCTTGTGGAAATGGCGGCGAATGTAGTATTTCGTCACGCCAGAAATGATGAATTTCTGCGGTGTCAAACACAATATATATTTGTGGCTCTCACAAACGTGTGTTAGATCTCCAGTCTTTGTAGTTTCTGCTTGATAGTGGTAGCAGTAACACTGGAAAATCCGTCGTTTTTGAAACCTTTGTTATCGTCTCTTGTTTCGTAGCCGTTACCTAACGTTCATGTTGGCTCTGTTTCATGTGTTTTGTGTATTATTGCGTTCGAAGTGTAAAGTGGAGAAACGTCTGGAGCAAATGATACATTTAAGTCCTCGACGAGTCTGCAGATGACGGGAACGAAATATTTGATGATGATTCGGACTACACGTTTATGCTATTATTTTTGCGGGTTGAGTTGTTATGAAGGCTTTTCCTGCAGTTATATCAGGAAATTAGTTCGAGCATATGATTCCAGCGAGTGTAATGTTGGACTATGTATCCCTCCATGTTTCATTTCGTATCATACTCTGTTGGACGTGTCTGTTATGTAGTTCTTTAGATTTAAATTGCTTGCTCACTGCTGTAGGTATTTTAATACCTGAACGTCTTTTTCAATTTTTTTCTGCGATAATTACTATTAAATTGAAGTTTATCTGTGGGTTCAGATTCAGTACTAGCAATTCCAAAATACGTATATTTAAAGCAGAAAGTCCAATAAACCTAAAAATGTTTTGAAATTCGGACCACATATTTGTAGACACGAGTTGTATCTTCCAAAAACATCATATTTTAGCCTCTCCACAGGTAACGTCAGCTACGTACAAGGCCAATTTAGCGTCCTGACTAAAATTTGGCAACATTGCCAACAACACGATATTTTGGGGAAATGGTTTTGCTTCTTTCTCAAGATGTATGAGCAGAAAAGGTGTAATTGTTTCAGAAGTAAGACACACATTGCCGGAAATTAAAATTGCAGTACCAGGCTGGATGCAAGTAACGGAATTTTAGTTACTTTAAGTATACTGTATAATAGGAAGAACACACGATCAAATTTATAGGTGATTTGTAGGTGTACAGGATGCGAAACTCAGTATCCAATGTTGCCACCTCTGGCAGCATTAGTGGGCATTGAACTGAGCTCTGATGATGGGTACGGGTGTTGTTGTTGTGGTCTTCAGTCCAGAGACTGGTTTGATGCAGCTCTCCATGCTACTCTATCTGTGCAAACCTCTTCATCTCCCAGTACCTACTGTAACCTACATCTTTCTGAATCTGTTTAGTGTATTCATCTCTTGGTCTCCCTCTACGATTTTTCCTCTCCACGCTGCCCTCCAATACTAAGTTGGTGATCCCTTGATGCCTCAGAATATGTCCTACCAACCGATCCCTTCTTCTAGTCAAGTTGTGCCACACATTTCTCTTCTCCCCAATTCTGTTCAGTACCACCTCGTTAGTTATGTGGCCTACCCATCTGATCTTCAGCATTCTTCTGTAGCACCACATTTCGAAAGCTTCTATTCTCTTCTTGTCTAAACTATTCATCGTCCACGTTTCACTTCCATACATGGCTACACTCCATACAAATACTTCCAGAAACGACTTCCTGACAAATCTATACTCGATGTTAGCAAATTTCTCTTCTTCAGAAATTATTTGTTTGCCATCGCCAGTACATTTTATATCCTCTCTACTTCGACCATCATCAGTTATTTTGCTCCCCAAATAGAAAAACTCATTTCTACATTACGTATCTCATTTCCTAATCTTATTCCCTCAGCATCACGTGACTTAATTCGACTACATTCCATTATCCTCGTTTTGCTTTTGTTGATGTTCATCTTATATCCTCCTTTCAAGACACTGACCATTCCGTTCAGCTGCTCTTCTAGGACCTTTGCTGTCTCTGACAGAATCACAATGTCATCCGCGGACCTCAAAGTTTTTATTTCTTCTCCATGGATTTTAATACCTACTCCGAATTTTTCTTTTGTTTCCTTTATTGCTTGCTCAATATACAGATTGAATAACGTCGGGGATAGGCTACAACCCTGTCTCACTCCCTTCCCAACCACTGCTTCCCTTTCATGTCCCTCGACTCTTATAACTGCCATCTGGTTTCTGTAAAAATTGTAAATAGCCTTTCGCTCCCTGTATTTTACCCCTGCTACATTCAGAATTTGAAAGAGAGTATTCCAGTCAACATTGTCAAAAGCTTTCTCTGAGTCTACAAATGCTAGAAATGTAGGTTTGCCTTTCGTTAATCTATTTTCTAAGTTAAGTCGTAGGGTCAGTATTGCCTCACGTGTTCCAACAATTCTACGACATCCCAACTGATCTTCCCCGAGGTCGGCTTGTACCAGTTTTTCCATTCGTCTGTAAAGGATTCGGGTTAGTATTTTGCAGCCGAGGCTTATTAAATTGATAGTTAGGTAATTTTGACATCTGTCAACACCTGTTTTCTTTGGGATTGGAATTATTACATTCTTCTTGAAGTCTGAGGGTATTTCACATGTGACATACATCTTGCTCACCAGATGGTAGAGTTTTGTCAGGACTGGCTCTCCCAAGGCTGTCAGTAGTTCTAATGGAATGTTGTCTACTCCAGGGGCCTTGTTTCGACTGCTCTCTCAGAGTCTTCACGCAGTATTGTATCTCCCATTTCATCTACATCTACACCCTCTTCCATTTTCATAATATTGTCCTTAAGGACTCTATATACTGGTTCCACCTTTCTGCTTTCCCTTCTTTACTTAGAACTGGGTTTCCATGTGAGCTCTTGGGATACGGATATCTGGTTCCATACTGATTCGGCCCTATGTCATATTTCAGTCGCAGTGGCTTCCTGGTCAATTTATTCCCGACGAGCAGATGTTTCCTTTGGGTGAGAGATGTGAAGAACGTGCTGGCCAGAGTAAACAGTCGAAAGAAACCCTCTTTGCCGAGGTGGGTCCGGACTAGGGGTGTAAACGTAACAGCTAAATTGTGCACTGTACGTATACGGTATGTGTCCGTGGTCGTGTAGCACTAGAGCACAAGGCTAGGGGTCCACTCAGCCTGCTATCAAATTCACTACCAGGTTTCTTTTCCGGGAATGTAAGGCGGCGAGGGAGATGGGTCGCTGCCCCCCCCCCCTCCCCCTCTCCCCTACCTCCTACTGCCGCGGTGAGCAGGAGGTGGCAAGTTGTGCACCCGTGGTCTGGGAGTAGCGTCTTTGATAAGTAATCAAAACGTCCTCGGTTATAGGTTCGAAACCGGCCGCCGCTTAACTTTTGGTTAATAATCAGCATTGGTTCAAAAAATGGTTCAAATGGCTCTGAGCACTATGGGACTTAACATCTGAGGTCATCAGTCCCCTAGACTTAGAACTACTTAAACCTAAGGACATAACACACATCCATGCCCGAGGCAGGATTCGAACCTGCGACCGTAGCAGCCGCGTGGTTCCGGACTGAAGCGCCTAGAACCACTCGGTCATCGTGGCCGGCAATCCGGCATAGGAAGTCACTCTCATTCTGTCACCCGACTAGTCAAAGAGCGGAAAGAGGTTCACGATGACGACGACGATGATGATGATTGGTTTGTGGGGCGCTCAACTCCGCGGTTATCAGCGCCCGTACAAAACCCCAACCTTTGCCCAGTCCATCTCACCACTTTCATGAATGTTGATTAAATCATGAGGACAACAGAAACACCCAGTCATCTCGAGGCAGGTGAAAAAATCCCTTTCCCGCCGGGAATCGAACCCGGACCCCGTGCTCGGGAAGCGAGAACGCGACCGCGAGACCACGAGGTGCGGACGAGGTTCACGACATTCTCTTGCCCTAGGGGTTGGAAACTGCTCGTAAAGGCAGGAGGTGCAGAAGGCAATGGAAACCACTGCATTAAAGACACATAACGTATATCCACAGGACATGCAGCCTGTAGTTGGAAAGTGTCATGATGATCTCTGTATTGGCAAAAGGTTCCGGAATAGCCCCCCCCCCCAAGGGGGAGGTGACCAAGAGAAAAAGATTGAATAACCAACGAAAGGATAACGTTCTACGAGTCAGGGCGTGGAATGTCAGAAGTTAGGGAAGTTAGGAAATCTGAAAAGCAAATGCAATTGCTCAGTCTAGATATAATTGGGGTCAGTGAAGTGAAGTGGAAAGAAGACAAAGATTTTTGGTCAGTTGAGTATAGGGTAACTTTAACAGCAGCGGAAAATGGTGTAAGGGGAGTGGGATTCGATATGAATAGGAAGGTAGGGCAGAGAATGTGTTACAGTGAACAGTTCAGTGATAGGGTTCCTATCAGAATCGACAACAAACCAACACCGACAACGATAGTGTACGACGTCGCAAGCTGAAGGTGAAGAGATAGAGAAAGTATATGAGGAGTTTGGAAGCGTGTTACAGTACGTCAAGGGAGATGAAAAATGTAATAATCACGGGGGACAGTAATGCAGTTGTAGAGGAAGGAGCAGAAGAAAAGGTTACCGGAGAACATGGGCTTGGGTAAGTAATGACAGAGGAGAAAGACTAATTGAGTTACGTAATAAATTTCAGCTAGTAATAGCGAATACTCTGTTCAAGAATCACAAGAGGCGGAGGTATACTTGGAGAAGGCCGGGTGGTACAGGAAGATTTCAGTTAGATTACATGAAGGTCAGGCAGGGATTTCGAAATCAGATACAGGATTGAAAGGCTTACCCATGAGCAGACATAGACTCAGATAACAATATAGTAGTGGCGAAGAGTAGGCTGAAGTTTAAGACATTAGTCAGGAAGAATCAATATGCAAAAATATGTGACACGGGAGTACTAAGGAATGACGAGATACGCTTGAAGTTCACTAAGGCTCCAGATACAGTAATAAGGAATAGCTCAGTAGGTAGTACAGTTGAAAAGGAATGGACATCTATAAAAAGGGCAATCACAGGAGTTGGAAAGAAAAACATAGAGACAAAGAAGATAACTGCGACGAAACCATGGGCAACAGAAGAAATACAAGGGTGGTTTGAAAAAGAGTTTCCCCCAGGCCTGCAAAATAGTTGTCAACTCCGGCTATCAATTTTTCGTTTCAAGTTAATCTCCGTCTACCAAGAAAAATTTTCAGTTTTTGGGAAGAGATGGAAGTCTGACGGAGCCATATCAGGTGAATAAGGCCGGTGTGGCAACAATTCATACCGTAGTTTATGTAATTTTGCCATGGCGACGGCACATGTGCGCGGGCGCGTATTGTCTTGATGGAACATGACTTTTTTCCTTGCTAAACCTGGCCTTTTTTCGCGTATCTTTAGTTGCTCTTTGACCAGGAGGGTAGCATGGTATTCTCTAGTAATTGTTTGCCCAGTGGGGAGATAATCTACAAACAGAATTCCCTTCGTATCCCAGAACACTGATTCTATGACCTTTCCTGCCGAAGGAATTTGGTGGCGGAGAATCAGCATGTTTCCACTGCTTTGACTGTTGTTTTGTCTCTGGGGTACAGTAGTGCACCCAAGTTTCATCTGTGGTCACAAACCGGCGGAAAAGTGTAGTTCGTTTCTCCTAAAACAGGCCAAACATTGTTCCTATGTGTCTGTTCTCGTGGGTTTTTGATCTAGCGTCAAGGGTCGCGGCACCCATCTTGCAGATAATTTTTTCATTTCTGATTCTTCAGTTAAAATGTGATATACCCTTTCAGATGACATCTGGCAGGTGTGAGCAATCTCACGCACTTTCAATCGGCGATCCTCCGTGAACATTTTGTGCACTTTTGCAATAGTTTCTGGAGTAGTGACACATCTTGGCCGACCACTGCGCTGATCATCATCTAAGCTCTCCCAACCAAATTTAAATTCATTTGTCCACTTGGCAACAGCTGAAGGAGCAGAGTCCCCCAGTGTATTCTGGAAATCGGCATGAATGTCCTTTGCTTTCATAGCTTTGTTTAAGAACTACTTAATCACTGCTCGAATTTTTCCCACCTTCGCAAATCACTACGCGGGAACAACAGAACCACGTCACCGCCACAGCTCTCTTCCAAGATCACTGACGTGGCACGTGTTTACAGGCAACAGTCTAATGAATATCACGTGAACAACTCGTTGCGCTAGCGCTGACCTCTCGTGGTGATTCCGAAAACTTTTCAAACTACTCTCGTATTTCTGTTGATCGATGAAAGGAGGAAGTACGAAAATGTTCCGGGAAGTTCAGGGATGAGGAATGAAATAAGTAGGTAGTGGTTCAAAGGGTTCAAATGGCTCTGAGCACTATGGGACTTAACATCTATGGTCATCAGTCCCCTAGAACTTAGAACTACTTAAACCTAACTAACCTAAGGACATCACACAACACCCAGTCATCACGAGGCAGAGAAAATCCCTGACCCTGCCGGGAATCGAACCCGGGAACTCGGGCGCGGGAAGCGAGAACGCTACAGCACGACCACGAGCTGCGGACAGTAGGTAGTGCAGAGAAGCTAAGACGAAATGGCTGTGAAGAAATCGAAAAAGAAATGATTGTCGGAAGGACTGACTGACCATATATGAAAGTGAAAACAACCTTCGGTGAAATTAAATCAAGTGTGGTAACATTAATAGTGCAACGGGGATTCCACTGTTAAATGCAGAGGAGAGAGCGGATAGGTGGAAAGAGTACACTGAAGGCCTCTATGAGTGGGGAGATTTGTGATAGAAGAAGAAACAAGAGTCGATTTAGAGGCGATAGGGGATCCAGTATTAGTATCAGACTTTAAGAGAGCTTTGAAGGACGTAAGACCAAATAAGGCAGAAGGGATAGATAACATTCCATCAGAATTCCTAAAATCATTGGGGGAAGTGGCAACAAAGCGACTATTCACGTTGGCGTGTAGAATGTACGAGTCTGGCGACATACCAAATGACGTTCGGAAAAAAATCATCCACACAATTACGAAGACTACAGGAGCTGACAGGTGCGAGAATTATCGCACAGTCAGCTTAACAGCTCATGCATCCAAGCTGCTTAGAACAGTAATGTACAGAAGAATTGAAAATTGAGAGTGTGTTACACGATGATCAGTTTCGCTTTAAGAAAGGTAAAGGCACCAGAGAAGCAATTATGACGTTGCGGTTCATAATGGAGGTAAGGCTAAAGAAAAATCAAGCACAGCCGTAGGATTTGCCTACCTGGGAAAAGCGTTCGACAGTGTAAAATGGTGCAAGATGTTCGAAATTCTGAGAAAAGTATAGATAAGTTATAGGCAGAGACGTATAGGCAGAGACGGGTAATATACAGCTCGTGCAAGAGCCAAGAGGTAATAATAAGAGTGTACGACCAAGAACGAAGTGCTCTGATTAAAAGGAGTGTAAGACGGAGTGACATCAAAATTCAAGGTGAAAGGATATCAATGATACGATTCGCTAATGACATTGCTGTCCTGAGTGAAGGCGAAGAAGAGTTAGAGGATCTGCTGATTGGAGTGAACAAATAAGCAGTGAATATGGCTCAAAAATGGCTCTGAGCACTATGGGACTCAACATCTTAGGTCATAAGTCTCCTATAACTTAGAACTACTTAAACCTAACTAACCTAAGGACATCACACACACCCATGCCCGAGGCAGGATTCGAACCTGCGACCGTAGCAGTCCCGCGGTTCCGGACTGCTGCGCCAGAACCGCTAGACCACCGCGGCCGGCTCAGTGAATATGGATTGAGAGTAAATCGAAGAAAGACGAAGGTAATGAGAAGAACAGAGAAATTTGAAATTTGGCACAAAGGTGTCTACAATCTTCCTCTGTAACTATGCAGAAACGTGGTGCTCAACGACGTCACCGTTATACTTGACGACGCTTCAAACGGCAAGGTTTCGACACTTACGAAGAAAGGAAGTTTGTGCGTGCTGTAAGGGCGATTCGGCCCGACGCCACCGTAGACGTGCCACACGATGAGGACGTCGTCACACCCGCCTTTACTCACGTTCCACGCCTTCTTTGGCCGCCTCTGTCATGGCGGTCAGAACCGCGACGCTCAGCGATCAGATCACGCTGTTTTCTTATGGGTGGCGGAGAAAATATTCCAGAGACATTGCCGCTCAGAAGGCACGAAAAGGCCTCAGGAGATGTCAGAAAGGACGTCAGTGAAACAACCTCCTCCCTCGGGACGTTGTTTCCCATACATTTTGCGGTCGCAACCGACAGTTGTTAGATTCGACACAAAGACCGCCTCGCAGCTGCTGTAGCGCCTGAAGGTTAGGCAATACTGCGACAATTGCCCACCTAGAGCAGCCGCGAGGCTGAACCTGTGTCGAAGTTTCTGGCAGGTAACACGTGTAAAGCCGTCGGCACACGGACCGTGC
Source organism: Schistocerca cancellata (assembly GCF_023864275.1). Classification (NCBI taxonomy): domain Eukaryota; kingdom Metazoa; phylum Arthropoda; class Insecta; order Orthoptera; family Acrididae; genus Schistocerca; species Schistocerca cancellata. The sequence goes on from NC_064637.1 coordinate 105,810,321, forward strand.
ACCCGAACGTTGAGCGTGCCGAGTTTCTGACGTCAAAGCGTGGAATAGCACGTTCGGCAGTCTTTCCGAACGTGCAGAGCAATATCTGGCATGTCAGATATTCTGAGCGTGCGTCTGAGCGTTGACCAATGAGATGGCACAACATCTCCCCACACGGAGTTGTGAGGCGCCATATTGGCATTCATTTCAAGCCTATACGTGTATATGCCGTTTCTGCGCACCAGCGAATTGAGAATCACTCGAAAAATCATTGTTAACTGTGTTATTCGTTGCAATAAAATAATCAGAAAAATCATATTCGTGGCAACTTTTTTTTTTAAAAGCTTGCGTATTATGAGAGTATACCATTTGAAGGCAACGACACACCGAGGATCCACTAAAAGCACATTGTTCTTTGTACAATTTGTTATAATTTCATTTCAGTCAGTAACATAACTGCGATTAAAGCTTTTAGCAACTGGTAACATAGTAGAATTGGCCGTCAGATAATTATGTCGTCGTAGGATAGTGGGTAGTGTAACTGATTTTCAACTGAATGCGTGTTCCGGCGGTGGTTCGCGATTCGCCACGTCTAAATTCTTTTCCTAACTTTCGCGATTTTAATAGGTTCTGATGCTTTGTTATTATATATAATATTTGATGTTATGAAAATTTATGTTCACCTTTTATTGAGGAATGAGTTTGTTCGATTGGCTTTATCTACAGGACAGCTTGCGCTATTTGTAAAAGAAAAAGGAGCAAAACATTGTTGTTGTGGTCTTCAGTCCTGACATTGGTTTGATGCAGCTCTCCATGCTACTCTATCCTGTTCAAGCTTCTTCATCTCCCAGTACCTACTGCAGCCTACATGCTTCTGAATCTGCTTAGTGTATTCATCTCTTGGTTTCCGTCTACGATTTTTACCCTCCACGCTGCCCTCCAGTATTAAATTGGTGATCCCTTTATGCCTCAGAACATGACCTACCAACCGATCCCTTCTTCTAGTCAAGTTGTGCCACAAACTCCTCTCTTCCCAATTCTGTTCAATACCTCCTCATAAGTTATGTGATCTACCCATCTAACCTTCAGCATTCTTCTGTAGCTCCACATTTCGAAAGCTTCTATTCTCTTCTTGTCTAAACTATTTATCGTCCATGTTTCACTTCCATACATGGCTACACTCCATACAAATACTTTCAGAAACGACTTCCTGACACTTAATACTCGATGTTAACAAATTTTCTCCAGAAACGCTTTCCTTGCCATTGCCAGTCTACATTTTATATCCTCTCTACTTCGACAATCATCAGTTATTTTGCTCCACAAATAGCACACTCATTTACTACTTTAAGCCACTCATGTCCTAATCTAATTCCCGCAACATCACCCGATTTAATTCGACTACATTCCATTATCGTCGTTTTGCTTTTGTTGATGTTCAACTTACACCCTCCTGTCAAGACACTGTCCATTCCGTTCAACTGCTCTTCCAGGTCCTTTGCTGTCTCTGACAGATTTACAATGTCATCGGCGAACCTCAAAGTTTTTGTTTCTTCTCCATGGATTTTAGTTCCTACTCCGAACTTTTCTTTTGTTTCCTTTACTGCTTGCTCAATATACAGATTGAATAACATTGGGGAGAGGCTACAACCCTGTCTCACTCCCTTCCCAACCACTGCTTCCTTTGCATGTCCCTCGACTCTTATAACTGCCATCTGCTTTTTGTACAAATTGTAAATAGCCTATCGCTCCCTGTATTTTACCCCTGCCACCTTCAGAATTTGAAAGATAGTATTCCAGTCAACACTATTAAAAGCTTTCTCTAAGTCTACAAATGCTATAAAAGTAGGTTTGCCTTTCCTTAATCTTTCTTCTAAGATAAGTCGTAGGGTCAGTATTGCCTCACGTGTTCTAACATTTCTACGGAATCCAAACTGATCTTCCCCGAGGTCGGCTCCTACCAGTTTTTCCATTCGTCTGTAAAGAATTCGCGTTAGTATTTTGCAGCTGTTACCTATTAAACTGATAGTCGTTGCAAAGATTCTGCTACTGGGTAGGAACAGTGATCAAGTAAGAATGTCCTTGGCGTTTTACAATAATGTGGGAATGGTGAAACAATGTTTATATTATGTAGAGAACTACTTCAAATTTGTATCGCACTGTTTGTAATGGAACTTTTATAGGTCTGTGTCCTTACTGATGGGACATGATACTTTCCTTTTCGTCTTAAAACATGTATATGGATATTGAAGTTTTTATTTGTGCATATTACCTATAGAACAACATGGTTAGCATATGGACAATGGAGGAAATGTGCGTTTTAATAGAGCTAGTGTGGGAATTTTACGCACACCCGTTTAGTAAACTGTGTGATTTACGAACTAGATACATCCCACCCCTGCCGCTGGAATGCGTTGTGATCGCGTATAGCACATTGGGGCCCATGTACCGTGTGCACAAGTCGCTTCGCTTCTGAGCGTCCAGCGGCACGTTGAACTCAGCACGCTCAACGTTGACGTTCGACAGCACGGCCCGTGTGGCGACGGCTTAAGGTGCTCAACAAAGATGCTTCGGTGGGGCCAAGAGTGTTGCCAAACCGTGGCGCTCTTAGAGGAACTCTTTGCCGTTTTATTCACGCACATGTTAATGTCACATGTACCAACATTCGAGTTTTTTTTCTTTTGTTTTGACAACACACCTTCACCCATCATCACTATTTTGATGGTCCTTCTGAAAATAGCCTCCTCTGGATGTGATGCACTTGTCCCAGCGTTTCTGCCATTCTGCGAAGACGTGCTGAAAACCAACTTTTGAAAGGTTCTTCAGAATTGTCTCCGCAGACTTCACTACCGCTTATACAGGGTGAAAAGTATTTAAACCGACAAACTTATGGAGGTTGTAGGGGACATTGAAACAAATATTTTCCCCTAATATCATTTTTTCCGATGACGATTATTTAAACCGGTGGAGGCCGTATTACGCTCTTCAGTTGTAGGCAACTACTATCCGCCAGTGTAGTTGTGCATTGTCTCTGTTTACTAATGGAGCGATACACCTGGAGTGAGTACACAACTGATATGGTTGGTGGGTACTACGTAGCGCACCACTACGGACGACCTGTACAGCGGGTTTATCAACAACAATATCCTAATCCCCGTATCCCACATCATACGACCTTTGCTGCTGTGTACCAACGGATGCATGAGACCGGGTCATTTACCAGATTACCTGGACAGGGACGCCGTCGCACGGTAAGAACGCTGCAAGTTGAGGAAGCTGTCTTGCAGCATGTGGGGCGGGATCCTTCAATCAGCACTCGTGCAGTTGCACGTAACATGGGGACGAATCACGTGAATGTAAGAAAAGTCCTTCGAGAGCAATTGTTAGTCCATTTCACTTACCACGTGGATTAGCACAGGTCGTCCTGTACCATGGCCTGCTCGATCTCCAGATATGTCCCCTCTGGACTTTTTGTGTGGGAGAGATGCGCAATCTTGTTTCTGCAACTCCTGTTGCATCAGAAGAGGATCTGGTTGCCCGGACAGTAGCCGCAGCAGGAACAATTCAGGATACTCTTGGGGTTTTTGCCCGTGTCTGACAGAACATGATCCGACGGTGTAACCTTTGTTTACGTGTCAATGGAGGAATTTTTGAAAATCCACTGTAATTGAAATTGGGTTGTGTTAATGTGTTGTCTCTTGGTCATAAAAAAATTGAAAAGTGTTTGTTGGTTTAACTAATTTGCCGCCAGAGAAAGCTTCCTCTACCGCTTTAAATACTGCTCGCAGGAAAAAATGACATTAGGGAAAAATATTTGTTTTGATCTCTCCTACAACCTCCCAGAGTTTGTCGGTTTAAATACTTTTCACCCTGTATGACGGAAAGTGGCTCCCAAGGTTTCATCATCATCATTTAAGACTGATTATGCCTTTCAGCGTTCAGTCTGGAGCATAGCCCCCTTATAAAATTTCTCCATGATCCCCTATTCAGTGCTAACATTGGTGCCTCTTCTGATGTTAAACCTATTACTTCAAAATCATTCTTAACCGAATCCAGGTACCTTCTCCTTGGTCTGCACCGACTCCTCCCACCCTCTACTGCTGAACCCATGAGTCTCTTGGGTAATCTTGCTTCTCCCATGCGTGTAACATGGCCCCACCATCTAAGTCTGTTCGCCCTGACTGCTACATCTATTGAGTTCATTCCCAGTTTTTCTTTGATTTCCTCATTGTGGACACCCACCTGCCATTGTTCCCATCTACTAGTACCTGCAATCATCCTAGCTACTTTCGTATCCGTAACCTCAACCTTGTTGATAAGGTAACCTGAATCCACCCAGATTTCGCTCCCATACAACAAAGTTGGTCGAAAGATTGAACGGTGCACAGATAACTTAGTCTTGGTACTGACTTCCTTCTTGCAGAAGAGAGTAGATCGTAGCTGAGCGCTCACTGCATTAGCTTTGCTACACCTCGCTTCCAGTTCTTTCACTATGTAGCCATCCTGAGAGAATATGCATCCCAAGTACTTGATACCGTCCACCTGTTCTAACTTTGTTGCTCCTATTTGGCACTCAATCCGTTTATATTTCTTTCCCACTGACATTACTTTCATTTTGGAGCTGCTAATCTTCATACCATAGTCCTTACATTTCTGATCTAGCTCTGAAATATTACTTTGCAAACTTTCAATCGAATGTGCCATCACAAGTAAGTCATCCGCATATGCAAGACTGCTTGTTTTGTGTTCACATATCTTAATCTCACCCAGCCAGTCTATTGTTTTCAACATATGATCCATAAATAATATGAACAACAGTGGAGACAGGTTGCAGCCTTGTCTTACCCCTGAAACTACTCTGAACCATGAACTCAATTTACCGTCAACTCTAACTGCTGCCTGACTATCCATGTGAAGACCTTTAATTGCTTGCAGAAGTTTGCCTCCTATTCCATAATCTCGTAGAACAGACAACTTCCTCCTAGGAACCCGGTCATATGCCTTTTCTAGATCTATAAAGCATAGATACAATTCCCTGTTCCACTCATAACACTTCATTATTTGCCGTAAGCTGAAGATCTGGTCCTGACAACCTCTAAGAGGCCTAAACACACACTGATTTTCAACCAATTGGTCCTCAACTAATACTCGCACTTTCCTTTCAACAATACCTGACAAGATTTTACCCACAACGCTGATTAAAGAGATACCTCGGTAGTTGTTACAATTTTTTCTGTTTCCATGTTTAAAGATTGGTGTGATTACTGCTTTTGTCCAGTCTGATGGAACCTGTCCCGACTCCCAGGCCGTTTCAGTTATCCTGTGTAGCCATTTAAGCCTGACATTCCACTGTATTTGATGAGTTCCGACTTAATTTCATCCACCCCAGCTGCTTTATTGCACTGCAATCTACTGACCATTTTCTCCACTTCCTCAAATGTGATCCTATTTCCATCATCATTCCTATCCCATTCTACCTCGAAATCCCAAGGTTTGGAATACAAAAAAGCCACACGCGACTAAATCCCGGCTATAGGGAGTGTGAGGGATGCACTTCACATTGACGTTTGCAAGATATTCGGCAACAACATTTGCAATATGCGGCCGTGCATTATCATGGTGCAGCATCCAGCTCGTTTCACGGATACGTGGTCTTTCGTGCCTGATATGGGCTGCCAACGTATTCAGCAAAATCCCTGTAGAATTGTTCAGTTATTGATGCGTTTGTAGGTACAACATGCTGATAAACTATTCCATCAATATAAATAAAATGAGATGACAATATTTTTTGGGAGGGGGGGGGGGAGTTTTGCTGTTTGCTCTCAGGATCAGAATTGCGTAGCCAAGTTTCATCAGCAGTGATTGCCTGTGAAAGAAAGTCCGAATCTTTTTCAAAAATCTGCTTGAACTGTACGCAGACCTCCACCCGAATGTCCACCTACATCTATACTCCGCAAGCCACCTGACGGTATGTGGCGGAGGAGACTTCGAGTACCTCTGTCGGTTCTCCCCTCTATTCCAGTCTCTTATTATTCGCGGAAAGAAAGATTGTCGGTATGCCTCTGTGTGGGCTCTAATCTCTCGGATTTTATCCTCATGGTCTCTTCGCGAGATATACGTAGGAGGGAGCAATATACTGCTTGACTCCTCGGTGAAGGTATGTTCTCGAAACTTCAACGAAAGCCCGTACCGAGCTACTGAGCGTCTCTCTTGCAGGGTCTTCCACTGGAGTTTATCATCTCCGTAACGGCTTCGCGATTACTAAATGATCCTGTAACGAAGCGCGCTGCTCTCCGTTGGATCTTCTCTCTCTCTCTCTTCTATCAACCCTATGTGGTACGGATCCCACACCGGTGAGCAGTCTTAGAATCAAACGTGCGCAAACACTTCTCGTGTAAATATTGTCACCTAATTGTGGACGGCACCCAGTGAAGTTTTCTTTCAAATTTATTCGTCTGTCCTCTCTCACGATGACAGCAGCGGCGTTGATGTTATCTTCCGTAAGAGCAGTAACTGTACCTCCGGCTAAAGCTTCCTTTTAAATTGATTGTCTACCCTCTTTAACTGTAGGCAATACCAACACGTATCATCAGGGGGAGAGCGAGGAGGAATTTAAGGGTTTGTTGGGTTACGTTATGACGACCACAGAGAATAAAAAAAAACGCTAACTTCGTTAATAGTTATTGACTTTTACTCGCAACAAACTTTTTAAAAAGTTATTGATTTATAAGCTGGTCATGAACCTGAAAATATTGTACATGACGTTCATTGTGAAACGACACATTTACTACTAAAGCTTAAATTTTCGGCTAAGTAAAACTGAAAAATTTAAAATTTAAGACATTGTATAATTTGGTTGAAGACTTAATTAAAAACAATAAACATTTTTCAGAATTTTATAATGAAAAGTACCTGACTAGGTTATAATATTTTCAAAGGGTGGGCATAAAGTACCCCCTCCCCCTGCGAGGATTAAACAGTTTCTCATGTTAGAGCCCTGCTCTAGGGAAGAACAGACTCTCCCTAGGCCTCGTGTAACATTGCATAGGCCAGAGCTCAAGGTCTGTTCAGACGAAAGCAGAATTCGGAAGCCGCATACTGTTCATCGCGCATTACCTGCATTGTTGCGTCGTATATATTTCAATATAACTTTGCAACGAATATAGATTTAGAGTTCGAAATTCTCGAACTTAAATTTAAAGGCACGAAAAAATGTTTCGTACAGATTTTGGAAATAGCGTTTTTTAACTTAGATAACTGTATCTAGTCCCTTAAGGGTCCGCTTACCTCAGTCAGCATATAAAATAATCTGATTTTTTAAGTTAAAATTAATGAAGGAATCAATTTTGACCCACACAGTGGTTACGGTTACTACAAGCCACACCACAAGTCGGGAAACGGGACCAAATTTCTAATAGTGTACTGACGAGTTGAGATTTTCACACACAAATGTTTTATTCATGTCTGACAGAAACTAAAAGGTTGTTTATTGCCGTACTGTTAAACACGCCGCTAACGGCAATCAAATCATTCGTAGCAATACAAGTTAAAAATTTTTTTTTTAAATAGAAGCACCAGTACGGCAATCAACAACCTTTCAAAACACGCCGCTAACGGCAATCTTAGTAAACAGGCTACTGAAGTATATACAGAACTTTGTTAATAAAGTACGGTGAGGTAGTGAAGCCATTAAAAAAAAATCAAAGGTCTCAGCAAACACACGACTACTGACAATAAAGGAATGGAGGAATTTAAAAAGTTTTCAAACAAAAGTGTCCTGGAATATCATTAGAACGTATCAGGTATGACGGACCCGTGTAAGGCGGCCACAAATCACCCACTCATGGATGCCCAGGCTGGGCAGAATACTGACCAATTTAAATACGCCTGTAAACACAATTGCCACTCTCAGGCTGGTCACTGCACCGACTTTTAGCCAGCGAAAACTTATTATAAGATGGCTTAACTTGCTGACAGAATTACACCTCGTGCAAGGAAACATTACACCAAACATTCCTGAATGAGCGACCACATGATCAAACAACAAGAAGCATGAATTTACTCATGACACACGACAGAATAGCGAAACAATTAAACTGCCAAAAATACACCTCCCATCGGACAGTAACGAGAGGAGGAGGAAAGATCAGTGTCTTCAATTACACCGGTGCCGGGGACAGGAAACCCTGTCACCGGAGGCCACAAGGCAGAAGAGACGCTGGTTACGCAAACTTATTAGTTATGATTAAACCTTCCACTAACTTAACTTGCAATTATGCTCGAACAGGCAGTACACGACCTCCGACGGCAAGGATCCACACATCCGACCGCGCACGCGTCGCCAGCGTACCCAACACGCCACGGTCACGCGACAACACGCTCTGTCACCGGAGTTAACGTCTTCTCTGCAACGTTGACGGATAGTGACCGCTCCTTCATGTTAAATGTCTTCTTTTTAAACTGCAGTGTTGAAACGGAGGGCTTAAAGAAGCTTGTTAACGTACACACAACCGACATACGTCACGTGGCGACTCGGTACAACCGACCACGTCTGGTCCGCGCTGGCGAGCCACACTGCCCTCCCGTGTCCACCAGACTCTCTCTGCGCACCCCGTACTTCCGCGCCACCACACGAAGTTACCACCGGTCAAAGATCTCACTTCCTCCGTAGCAGTTTCCCGGAAGCAAACGCAGATATCGATAGCAGAGAGCAAAGACAACCAAGCAGCCACTTACTGACAGACAACATATCAAACAAACATGTCAGGGAAAGAAAAGGAAAACCAAAGCAAATTAAACACAAGGTGTAGCACGAGTCGATACACGGCTCAAATTTAAATCTTTTTGCTCATTATTTATTGGTTCTTGAACGACATTTTCTGATTTTTTTAAAAAAATTCGGTCAGAATTAGGCCACACTGCCGCCGCCGCCCCCCCCCCCCAATCAGAGGAGCTAAAGTAGCTCTGTCCAAAATACGGTGTGTCCATAACGGAAGTCCTCCATCTGCAAATCTTATCTGAGAGCAAGAAACAAACAATTTTCTTAATCTATAGAATATTACGGCCGGAGCGATAGAACGGTTTCTTTTTTAATTTAAAAAAATGATAATATGGCGGACGTTAGAAACAGAGATGTAGTTTGTCGTATGTTTTCTCACGTTGTATGCTATAACTAATAAATAAAAATGAAAAGTAGTCTGTTACTATTTGTTGACATGCCTGAGGAGTAATTCAGCCAAATCTCAGAATGAAACTTTTTTAACTTGCCCGCAATCCATTTCGTCAGTTTGAGATACAGTGTATTTCAAGCTCACAGAACTGTTCAATAGGGAATCGTTCTAAAATTTGGCTGAATTGCTCGCAAGGCATTTCCACAAAGAGTAATAGCCTATTTTTTGTTTTAATTTATTCATTATTTATCGCCAAAACCGTGAGCAAAAGCACACGACAAAACTATATCTTTGTTTCACATGCCCGCCATATTATTTTTAAAAAAAAAAAAAAAACTGTGCAATTACTCCGCTCATAATATCCTGTAGATTACGAAAATTGTTTGCTTTTTGAATTCAGATAAGATTTAGAGATTGTAGGACTTCCGTCATGTACACACCTAATTTTGGAGACAGCAACTAACTCCTTCTACGGGGCTTTAAGGTAACTTGCCTGTCAATCGGCTTCAATGAATCGATGTTTTGTTTTTCATCTTAAAATCTATATTTAGAGTTTTTTGAACAAAACAGTGGTTAAAAGAATTGGACATCAAGAGGTTAAAAATCAACTTAAAAATATCTTGGTGTGTTTCCACACCCATATTTAGCGCTACTTTCATATGTCAGTGTTGACATTAGATCCCTGTTCGACAAGCCCTACTAGACAACTACTTTTCAAGTTGGTAGCCCTGTTGGAAGATACGCTTTGCGACGCTCTTTGTTTCCGTTGTATAACTGGTTTTTCAGTCTGTAATTTGTTTTAGTGTAGGGGAGTTAGCAGGTGTGAAATTTTATATACAGGGTGAGTCAAAAGTCCTTGGACAGCTTCATAAGTTGGAAGATTAAAGGAAAAATTGAAATGTGATGATGGGAGAATGGGTTTGACGTGGGGCCGCAACTTTCAGAGTGAATGTCATTCATGGCTGCCATCTTGAAATCCGCCATTTTGGATTCAAGTCTTTTTTTTTTAATGGGAAGGGGGATGTATGACACATCAAATAACACTCGCTTGAGCTCTGGAATTTAGTGCTGTAATTTGTTTTTGTCTATCTTGTACAGTTTGGAAGTTATTGATGTTCAAAGTTACCTTGATACCAACTCATGTCTCGGGATGGACAACACGTAGAACATGTGCTGTAGCAGTCGGTATGGAGGTAATTTCCCAACTTGGAACATTAAATACCTCTAAACTGCATAAGATAGACAAAAACAAATTACAGCACTAAATTCCAGAGCTCAAGCGAGTGTTATTTGATGTGTCATACATCCCCCTTCCCATAAAAAAAAAGACTTGAATCCAAAATGGCGGATTTCAAGATGGCGGCCATGAATGACATTCACTCTAAAAGTTGCGGCCCCACGTCAAACCCATGCTCCCATCATCACATTTCAATTTTTCCTTTGGTCTTCCAACTTATGAAGGCGTCCAAGAACTTTTGCCCTGTATTTGTCGGGAATTTCCTGTATACAAAATTGTTTCTCCAACATAACAAAAACTCATAAATTATTACATCTGTTACAAGAGATCTTAGTTTATCTCGTCAGGATGTCCCTCCAGGCGTTCCGATCTTGTATATCTTCTTGCTCTGCGCCAAGTCCTCTCATTGTGTTAATCGTACATTTTGGAGCCAGACGGTCGTAGGCCGTCCTCTTCTCTTCTTTCCTTCTGGTTCCCATTCCAGGGTCATTTTCGGCATTCTGGCTTTCTCATTCTTCTACGTGAGCGTACCATTGTAACTTTCTCTTGCCCATCACGTCATGTATTCTCTCTTCTACTTTTATTCTCTTTATTATTTCGTCGTTTCTTATTTTCTTTTTATTACGTGTTTCAGATTGGTAGTCCAAGTCTCCACTCCATACACAACTATGCTCTCTCGTATCGATTTATACGTGATTCCTTTGGTTCGGTTTATTTCAGTTCTTCTCCATAAGATTGAGATGAGCGTCCCAGTGACCTTTCTTCCACTGCTAATTCTTTTATAATTATCTATCTCTGATTTTCCCTCCACCTCTAAAATGGATCCCAAATAACAGAAAGTATTGACAGTCTTAATTTTCTTCCTCTCGGAATATGAGTCATCTGACATGGGTCATCATTAGTGAGGTATTCTGTTTTCTGATAATCCAGAGTTTCTTTATTCCATTGCCAACTGGTTACATTTATAATTTGCATCCTCCCCGTCTTGTGCTATAACTACTTGATCATCAGCAAATAGTAGGTGATGTAAATAAACTCAATCTTTAATTTCTAGCCCCATCCCATTGCATTTACAAGACCATGTACTCAAGACTAATGTCTATATAGATTTTAAATAATGTTGGTGACATGGGTCAGCCTTATAACAGACTCTTGCTTTTTCTAAATTTCTGTGAAAGTGTATTACTAATTTTCACGTGACATATGTTATCTTTATATATTTTTTGTACTATTTTAATTAAAGGACCATTTATGTTCGCCATATGTAATACTATCACAGTTTTCTCGGGACAGTATCATACGCTTTTTCTAAATCTATGAAAATTAATCCTATGTTTTTTTGATTTTTCCCCGAGTTTTTGTAAGATCTGTCTTAATGTGAAAATATGGTATACGCATGATCTACCAACTGCGAAGCCACATTTTTCTTCCTGGATTGTAAATTTTATTTCCAGCTTATTTTTAATTATTTTTCCAAAAATTGTCATTAAGGTGTTTGTAACACAAATTCCTCGATAGTTCGAGTAGCTTTTGCAATCCCCTTTCTTAGATATATAGTATTAATATACCCGAGCTTCATTTCCTTGGGTTCTGAATCTCCATGTAGTGTCACAATTTTTTCACCACCATATTTTAAGAACTCCATACTAATACTCCGTGGTCCAGGTGATTTACCATTCTTCCCTGTTCTTAATACCTTACTCACCTCGCTTCCTAAAATTTGCATTCCCTTCCCTTCCTGTTCCCTTTCTTCCACCATTCTTTCCTTCAGATACTCTTCTCTGTCCTCATTTAATAATTTCCGGAAATATTCTTCTCATTCTTTTGGTCTTATCGGTTGAAGACTGGTTTTGACTTCGCCTTTTGTCGAAGTCCTTTTGATACTGACCACGCTTCTTTCACTCTGCCGGCCGGGGTGGCCGAGCGGTTCGAGGCACTACAGTCTGGAACCGCGCAACCGCTACGGTCGCAGGTTCGAATCCTGCCTCGGGCATGGATGTGTGTGATGTCCTTAGGTTAGTTAGGTTTAAGTAGTTCTAAGTTCCAGGGGTCTGATGACCTAAGCAGTTACGTCCCATAGTGCTCAGAGCCATTTGAACCATTTTTTTTTCTTTCACTCTCCAAGATCCTAGTTTGCTATTGACATTGGCACATGCCCTTTCCCATGCTTCATCTTTGCAATCCTTATTTTTTTATCACTTAATTCTTCTTTTTCTTGTAGGTTGTTCTCGTTGCTCCACCTCTATTTCCTCTGACCACTATTCCGCTGCACGGCTGTGGTTGTTTCCCCTTATGCTCTGCAGCTCTGTCGCTATGTTTATAACATTGGGTTTTATGTATTCATATATTTCCTCTGGATTTCATATGATTCTCCCATCCCATTTGGGACCAAAGAATGTTCATATACTTTTATCTCGTAGGCTGTGTTAAAGTGTAGATCATGAGGTTTCTCTGCACAATTCGGTATAAAACTCTTCATTTTTACTAGATGATGGTCTGATCCACACTGGGCTCCTCTATAAGATCTAACATCTGCTGCCTTGAAACTACTTGTCTGTCTAATGATAGTATAATCTTTTATAGAACGAAGTTCTCTCGCTTTCTGTTGCCAAGTACATTTATGAATATCCGTTATTTCCAGGTCAAACTGTTCACAAAGTTTCAATGAATCGTTCTCCACTGTCGTTATACGAGGGTGAGTTAAATGAAAACCTTAAATTTGTAATAAGCAATCGAAATTTCGCGCCGTCATCTTGTAAGTTGGTAAACATGCTACAAACAGCGTGCAGAATGGCCTGTAGGTGGCAGAATAGTGCAGATGCACACATACCGTCGCAGTACGAGTAACGTAGTGAAGGTGTGAAACCTATCGAAATTCATCGGCGAATAAAGGTTCAGTACGGTGATGCATGTTTGCCACACCAGCAACTCTACGAATGGAGTAGGAAGTTCGCAAATGGTGTGACTTCTGTGGAAGATGCTCCTCGTCCAGGTCAGGCACAACGAGTTGTTACTCCACGGGACATTGCAGCAGTTGAAGCCATAGTGAAGGAAAACTGCCGAGTGACACTGAATGACATTGCAGCATGTTTACAGATTAGTCATGGGTCAGCACACCACATTGTGCATGATGTGCTCGTTTCAAGAAGTGTCTGCAAGATGGGTGCCACGGCAGCTGACTCCTGAAATGAGAGAACGACGTGCTGATGCTTGTGAAGAACTACTTCGGCGCTTTGAACGAGAAGGTGATGGCTTCCTTGCAAGAATCGTTACTGGGAACGAAACCTGGGTTCACTTCCACCAACCGGAAACGAAGAGAGTGTGCAAGGAATGGCGCCATTCCTCATCACCAAAACCAAAGAAGTTTCGAACGGAACCATCAGCAGGGAAGGTTATGCTGACACTCTTTTGGAACGAAAAGGGCATCATTTTGGAGCATTACTGGCCTAGAGGGACCACTGTCACCAGTGCATCATACACAGATCTCCTAAAAAATCATCTGTGGCCAGGAATCAAATCAAAGCGACGTGCTGTCAGCAGGTGTCCTTTTGCAAGGCCCCACACTGCCTGTACAACAGTTGCAGCAATCACAGACCTGCATTTTGAGTGTCTTACTCATCCACCATACTCACCAGACCTTGCCCCAAGTGATTTCCATTTGTTTGGACCACTGAAAGACGCAGTGGGAGGAAAAAGTTCCGTTCTGATGAAGAGGTACGCCACGCAGTGCATGAGTGGTTGCGCAGACTACCAAAAGAATTTTTTTCTATAGGAATTTATGCACTTTGTAAGCGCTGGAGGACTTGCATTGAGCGTGGGGGAGATTATGTTGAAAAGTGATACAGCTTTGTACCACTTCTGCTCAATAAATAATCTTAAAAAAATATTTAAGTTTTTCATTTGACTCACCCTCGTATTCTGTCTCTCCATGTTTTTCCACTATCGTACATGATTCTTTAATTCGTACTCTGCCCTTCATGTCATCCATGACAATCAGTTTCTTCCTCCTTGGGATTTTTTTGTGCAGTCTCCCCAAGGATTGTCCAGAAAGTAGCTCTCTCCTGGTCTCTTGCATCATTCTTGGGTGCATATACACCAATAATTACAACTTCCCTGTCAAATAGTCATTTCTACCACAGTAATACGTTCATTAATGAATGTCCAATTTGTAATTCTCTTTACCCATGCTTTCCTTATCATAATGGAGAGTCCTGCATTGGACACCTCACTCCAAATATGTACATAATCACCAAGTTCTTCCTCTCCTTTGCCTTTCCTGGTGGTCTCAGAGAGTACGACAGCATCCATCTTGAACCTGTCAAGTTCTGCTGGTAATATACTCAATTTTGTGTAGATACCTTGCACATTCCAGCATCCAAATGTCCTTTTTTTCCGAGACATATTATTAGGTTTTTTAGCATTTCAATTTGTTCACGTGAACAGTTGGCCCATTGCACAACCACCAACCTGGGGACCAGGTAATTTATTCTCCGGGTTTTCTTCCTTTAGCCTTTGATAAACCAATGTCACGCTACGATACAGCAGCAGGTAGTTTTGGTCCAGCCCGGGTCTTTTATTTCCCCGATACCTATCCATTCCCATGTCCTCCAACCGGTGAGGCGCGCCATGGGAGACCAGCAACTCCACACGGGCTAGGAATATACCCTGTGATTAATGTGAGACAGTTGGTTCCATGAGAGTGGCCGAAGCTGAAAAGTGAGTTCTTGATGCAATTAAAGGCGCCAAAACAACAAGGAGAAACAAGAAAAGGAATGGAGAAGACAAGGAACATGTAAACCAAGAAGATTATGCTGCTGGAGTGTATTAGGAGTAACAGAAGTGAATCACAGATGAAATATAACTTTGAATTTCGTGAGAATCAAAACTTTTTTGTATGTTTATTGCATGAACAAAAGTCTGTTCGAGCTAGAGGTCTGAAATGTTTTTGGGATGTTTCAGGGTGCTATTTGGTGGAAAGTAGAGTACAGACACTAACATACTATCGACAAGAAGGAAAATACATTCAGGTTAATTATGTATAAAAGGTACCCATAATTTTGATTATGGGATCCATATATTTCTAGAATAAAACTTGTGGCTGAAATGACATGGTTGTAGTGTACCTTTTTTACATAGACAAGCTCTTATTGTGTACTTAAAAGTTCCTAGCATCTAAGTATGACAATCAGTGCATAGATTCAAAGTATGGACCGTCATTTACTCATATCCACAAAAATGTAATAAAATCAGTATGAAAATTAATGTGATTAATTGAGTACCAAGTATTCAACAAGAAATTGTGTGATTGTGCGCGTTCCTGTTACACCGCATCAACGCCGACTTTTTTTATCACGGAGTAGTTGCTGAAACAGAGTGTCACGGTTCTCCGTTGCCCAGCACCTCTTGTTCTTCGATTTCACATGACCGGAAAGATGGACCGTGCTTCGTCACTCGTGATTTAATGGAAAGAGTGTAACAAACCAAGGCTGTTGTTCAAAAAAGCACGTGCGGTAATCTACACGGTACTGACTCATCATCCTGTAATTGCTGCTTCAGATTCAGACTTTTCAATATCCGGTGACAACTCTTCCTAACTACATGCACCTGTTGGGCCAATGAACGTTTGGGCTCTGAATAACGTCTGCAGTAACTTGTGGTGTGCGAACTGAAGGAATGCTTTGTTGCTCTACATTTTGCACAGATCCTTAGGTGCGCCAAATTTTAGACTGACTGTGTACTACTCTTTATCTACATGTATACTTTGGAAACCACCGTGAGGTGCATGGCAGAGCGTACGTCCAATTGTATCAGTTATTACGTTTCTTCCCTGTTCCATTGACGCATGGAGTGCGGGAAGAATGCTTGATTACTTCTGTGGGTGCACTCCGCCATTTCAATTCCTTCTTCTATCGAAAAAGTCATTTTGTAGACCACAAAGAGAAACATCTAACTTCACTCTGGCAGCATTTGACAGAAGAATGCTAACAATCGGACATTGCATAAGGCTGTGCATTGTTGTAGCTGTTTATTTCAGAAGTCGGGATATTGAGTTCACATTCAAAGGGAAGGCGAGCTACGAGGCGTGTTTTTTAAGTAAGTACCGTTTTGAAATTAAAAAAAAAAAGACGTGCTAAGATATCTTAATAATTTTGTTTATACATGAAAGCCTGTACCTTAATCTACGCACTGACGCCATTACAGTCTGATTCTTCCTTGTTTACGTTGTGTACTGAGTGTTTTAAGGCGCGTTTACATTGAGCTCAGAACATGTTTTTGTTCTGAACATTGTGTGCAACTTGTTCCCCCAACATGTTGGCAACATTGTTCGTTGTTCGCATTCGCGTTAACACTAGCGACCAACTTTTCTACGTATTCGCGTAGTCTGCTGCGGTGAACTGATAGGTTACCGGTACTTTGTGTATTCACATCAAGACATTAAGCTATGTCAAGTGAAGAGGAAGAATTAATGACATTTGGTGCTGTATTAATAATACTTAACGAAATAAACAGACGAAGAAAACGATTTAGTCGTCGTCGGTGGACCAAAACATACTATAGAAGACGTGGTGGGAATGACATGCTTTGTGAGCTGAATTTGGAAGGCGGTTCTGACTTTCGCAACTTCAGTAGGATGTCGCCGTCAGATTTTGAAATGTTGTTGAATATTATAGGACCAGTTGTTTCAAAGAAAGTCACAAATTTCAGAAAAGCAACCCCTGTGAACCAAAGACTTGCTGCTACTCTTCGTTTTCTGGCATCAGGAGACTCCTGTCAAAGCCAGCCATATCTCAAATAGTTCCATTTCATCCAGGAAACGTAGATATTTAAATCCAAACCACTTCGTTTCGCAAAGTGTGTCAGTACCACATCCAGATTTTTCACTTTCCTCTATTTTTCTTTTCTCTCGTCGGTACTGAGATTTAATTTTTTTGTCCACATCACTGCTGCTGGTGCCAAGCGCCGCAACTTTTTGTAATGAATCATGTTTGATTTTAGCATTTTTGTAACCTGCACAACGTACATTCCACAGGCTCTCCTCTGCCTCATAGAGCGACATCAGCTGGAAAATTTGGTCTCGTGACCACTCCATTTCAAATAAAAATGAAGGGACATAAAATAAACGCACCACTACACTCCAGCAAAACAAATACCAAAACACTCACTCAGAGCAAACGTACACTAGCACTGCGTAGCGGAATTTAGTGGTAGCAGGCCACGAACAATGTTTCTTTGATCTCTACCGACACAGCCGTGGAACACTGATTTTGTGTTGCGAACATCGGTAGTCCATTACTAGCCACGAACAATGTTGCGAACTCAGTGTAAACGCGCCTTAGGATGCCTCCGATAATCGTGAGTCCCGCCAACTGTGAAGTACGGGCTGTTATAAGATTTCTTAGTTTTAAGGCCTAAAAGCGATCGATATTCATCGTGGGATCTGTGCAGTTTACGGAGAAAACATTATGAGTGATGGAATGGTAAGAAAATGGGTGAGAACATTTACAGATGGCCGCACAAATGTGCATGGTGGACAACGGAGTGAGCGGTCTTCGGTCGTTAATGAAAGTTTGGTGCAGGAAGTGGACAATAAGGTGAAAGAAAACAGAAGCTTTACTATTTACTCCTCGCGGGATGACTTTCCTAATGTTTCTCGTAGTGTGTTGTATGGCATTGTAACCGAGCACTTGAATTACCGAAAATTGTGCGCACCGAAAATACTGACGGATGGGCACAAAACCAAACGTTTAGACAGTGCACTAACTTTCCTTGAGCGGTACCACAACGACGGTGATGATTGTCAAATTGTTACGGGCGATGAAACATGGGTGGCCTACGTCACACCAGAATCAAAGCAACAGTCCATGGAAGTTGAGCAAGGGCATCGTTTTGCTGCAAGACAATGCCCGTCCGCATGTGGCGAATCAGACCAAAGATCTCGTCACATCTTTTCGATGGGAAACTCTAGATCACCCTCGTTACAGCCCCGATCTTGCGCCCAGTGACTACCATCTGTTCCTGCACTTAAAGAAACACCTGGGCGGTCAGCGTCTTCAAGACGATGACGAAGTCAAAACAGTGGTGATGCAGTGGTTAACAAGTCAGGCGGCAGACTTCTATGAGGAGGGTATTCAAAAACTGGTACAACGTTATGACAAGTGCCTCAATATTGACTGAAATTATGTAGAAAAGTAGATTAAGGTACAGGATTTCATGTAAAAATAAAAATATTGAGATATCTTAGCACGTTTTTTTTTTTTTAAATTTCAAAACGGTACTTAAGAAACACGCCTCGTACTCATACTTCAGCCACCCTATATTTCGCACTGGACTCGCATTCGGGAGGACGACGGTTCAATCCCGCGTCCGCCCATCCTCATTTAGGTTTTCCGTGATTTCCCTAAATCGCTCCAGGCAAATGCCAGGATGGTTCCTTTGAAGGGGCACGGCCGACTTCCTTCCCCGTCCTTCCCTAATCCGATGAGGCCGATGACCTCGCTGTTTGGTCTCTTCTCCCAAACAACCCAACCCAACCCAACCCTATGTTTTGTTGTCTGTGGGGGACTTCAGCAGCGGTGGCTTGCGTGTGTCCGGACAGATGCGTCGCGACGAACCCCGCGACGGGCAAGAAGCGGCCCAGCCCCGAGGCCCGGCTGTCGGTGCAGCGGCGGCCGGCGGGCGCCGCCCCCGCCGCCGCCGCCCCCGCTCGGCTGCTGCCGCCGCTGGCCGCCGTGGTGAACGCGACCGAGGGCGGCGCCGCAACGCTGGTGTGTGCCGCCTCCGGCGTGCCGCCGCCGGCGCTGCGCTGGCTGCACCCCGCCGGCGCCGCGGGGGCGGTGGGGGCGGGACTGGTCGCGCTCGAGCTCTCCAACGTGACGGCCGCCAGCGCCGGGGACTACACCTGCGCCACCGAGGACGGCGAACAGCAGCAGGTACTGCCCACAAACTAAGAGCACTCGGTTGCTTAGAAATCGGAAGGCTCTTACGGTAAGTCTGCTAAAAAAAGCAGGAAAAAATGTTTGTTTTGTAAACAGATCACCATATTCTCGACCGACTCTCCATTGAGGGACGTACGCTTGGTCCAGCGATACTCCACTTTCTTCCCATCAAACTCTGTAAAATACTCATTGATTGAAAATGTACAGGGTGACACACGGGAGACGGACGGCTTTGAACTGCGTAGTACTGAGGGCGCGGTGGTGGGAGGTGGTCGTCGTGGGGATAGTTCTGATCCACACGAGACGCCATTTCATTTACTCAGTCACTATGGAGCAGTGGGACTTGCTACGTCGAGTGTTTGTCTATGACAGTTTCGTGAAAAGTGGTGGGTATATTATTTCTACGCAGAGATAGTTTTGTTCGCAGTTTAACGTCGGACGACATGGAGTTGTTCCGAGCCGTAACACAATCCTCAGATGGGTGGAAAACTTCAGATCAAGTGAAAACATACTGGATAAGAAGCATCCTGGCCCGAGACGCAGAGTAATGATACCAGAACGGTCAGCTAGACGTCATGCTACTGACTTACGAATCAGTCGTGAATCGGTTCGACGAATTTTGCATGAAGAATTAAAATTCCATCCCTACAAAATGCTCATTGTCCAACAACTTGAGGAAACTGATTTTGCTGTACGAGAAGACTTCGCTTACAGAATGTGAGTGATTTTGGGATCGAATGAAAATGAAATTTTATTGATGAGCGATGAAGCTCATTTTCATTAAACGGGACCTTGAATAAGCAAAACCTACGTTACTGGGCCCCAGAGCATCCACTTCTTATCCACCAGCGGCCTCTACACTCAGAAAAAGTAACAGTCTGGGGTGCTATTGGCTCTGTTGGCATTATTGGACCTTATTTTTCTGAAGAGAACAGGGCAACAGTTACATTACATTCGTATGCTTGAAACATTCTTGAAACCAAAACTAAGAAGACGACAAATCCCTTTAAAACGCGTTCAGTTCCAGCAGGATGGGCAACATCGTACACCGCAAACTCTACAATGACAGTTCTTAGACTCATGTTTCCTGGCCGGATTAGCTCACATTTTGGCAATGTTCCTTGGCCTCCCAGGTCTCCCGACTTGTCAGTATTTGACTTTTTTCTTAACAATTGTGTCTGTAACCACAAACCACGGAATTTGGACGAGTTGAAGAATGCAATCATTCAAGAAATTGCTGCCATCCCTGCATATATTTTAGTCCGTGTGGTGGAGGATTTTGAGAAGAGACTTGAGTCCTGCATTCGAAATGATGGCCATCACTTTGTTAACTGAAATGGCAAATAATGAGCTTTGATTTTGTGTAAATGAACATGCATTAATTTCAAAGTTGGCTGAGTATTATTTCATTAAAAACTGCCCATCTCCCGTGTACCACCCTGTAGCTTCCTCATTTGATGACAATTTCTTACCAGCAAACAAAATTTTAATTTGGTGAACAGGAAGAAGTCACTGGCTAAGTTTTGTTAATAGAGTGGATGAGGAATCAGTGCAAAGCCCAGTTTGTGCTCTTTTGCCACCATTATCACCACTGTGTGGGATGGTGCATTATCCTGATGAAAGAGCACTTTTTTGGATGCCAGCCTTGGTCTATTTTCAGCCAATCAAATTTTTAACCAATTCAAAACTGTAGCATAATAGGGTCCAACTATGGTTCTATCTTTTCCCAAGTAATGTATGAGGACTATTTCTTGCGAATCCCAAAAAACCTTACCATCTGACAAAATGGTTGCCTTCTTCAGTGCACTTTCACTAACCTTTGTCCATTATTTTGACTGTGGTGTCAAATGACGGATCCGGTTCTCATCGACAGTCACAAATTGGTGCAAAAGGTCTCGTGGATTGTGATTAAATGTCACCAGTCATTGTATTGAAATGCTGTGACAGACTCGCTTTTTGTCAACTGTGCAGTCGTGACACCCACCTCGCACACATCGACTTGTGGCCAATTCTCCGTGCAGCATATTGTGCACTCGTTCAGTTGACATACCTGCATTCCCAGCAATCTCACAAATTTTTGTTTTGTTGTATTGCATTACAATATTGTCTAGTTTGTCAGTGGTTTCCTTTGTGGTGACCTCAGTTGGATAACCAGTTTATGCTTCATCTTCGGTGTTTGTGCAACCATTTTCAGATTCATTAATCCAGCAGTAAATGGTCTTCAAAGGTGGTGCAGACCCTGCGTGAACATCGTCCAGTTCTGTCTCGATGTGTGCAGCAATCAAACCCTTCAAATGAAAATGTGTAATAACAGCACAAACCTCGGTTTTCTCCATTTTCAATCACAGTCGACACACCATTTCGGACGGATTTCAGTAATGAACTGTAGGCTGTACAGTGTTGAAATTCTTGATACGATCCTTGGAGTAATTGCGCAGGCACAAGAAAATTACCAGACTTATGAGACCACCTGGCAAAAAAGTGAAGTACTAAGAATGTGACGGGGAAACAAAATGGAACATCACTGGTTCATAAGGCATGTGATGCTGCTTCATTGATTACAAAATCGAGTCAAGTTTATTAAGAATTTTGCAGTATGAGCCAACTTACGAGTATCACATTGCAACCCATCTGGCCGGAATCCGTGCAGTGATTCAGTTGCGAAGGATGTCACAGAGCTGTTGTTTCCTCTGTCGAGACGAGCTGGCCCACAACTGTTGTAACTGATCCTAAAAATCGTGAAAAATGGCAGCATGATACTGTCGCACAATAGGTAAGAGGTGAGGCCACAAGATGTCCGTGGCGTACTGTTGTGGTGTCAGAGTTCCCTCAGTAAAGGCTGTCCGTGACCTGATGTGGTACCCCGTGACTTTCCACACAGTGACACCAGGAGTAATGCTATTGTGCCTCTCCAAAACACTGGAAGAATGTGACCTCTTACTTGGCACCACCATATTTGCTGACTGCGGACATGAGAGGTAATACAGTACCACGATTTGTCACCGAACACAGTGCAACTTTATTTGTCGACAGTCTGTTCTTGGCGATCACATTGCGATCCAGCCTTATGGAGCGTTCATTTGTGCTGTTTATGTTTAGTGGTGTGCAGATTGCCTGTAATGCCCCAATCTGTGGTACAACTTGGTCAGTACAGAAAAATGTCACTGCCACAGAATTTAACATCAGCTGTGCCGATGACAGTCTAATTGTGTACTATGATCATATGATCTGCTATCAGCGAGACCTTATTAGTCTATGAATGTTAGACAGAGTTCACATTTGGGGTATTAGGCTAGCTACAGGCAACTGCATGTGAAAACTGCACTCATGTTTTACCATGTCATATTATTTAATAAGCCCTATTCGTGACAGGCTCGATCCTAGGGTGGTTTTTGTACTGGAGTTGGTGGTCTGTGAGAATAGTATTAAGAGAAATGTCATTTATTGGGCGTACCACTTCATTAAGGAGCCCAACACCTTATGACAGCTGTTGATACAAATTTGATAAACATTGTTCACGTGTGTGTGTGGGATATAAACATTTGAAATGTTTTAGCAGAGGCGTTCAGTGTTGTGAAAATTTGGTAAAAGTTGGTAGCATTCAGCACACTTTACCTGTGCTTCATACAACACAGTAAAATGTTTCGAGAGATAAAGATCTCGACAACAGGTTGCCGACACTCAATTTGTGTGAGTAAAACACTAAAAAACTCTAACAACACATTTACATTATACATGAAATGAAATAGGACATGTTGGAATATGTGCCATCGTCTTATGAGTTGCTATGCACTTGCTACCATTGTGTAAGTGGAGCTACTGACTGATACACAGTAGGAATCCATCAGCCACGTACTATTCTCTCATTTCTGAAAATACTACTTGCATACTGATTATTACAGTCACCATTACATCGACGATGTACTAAATACTCAATATTGTGTATCTGCATTAAAATAAATCCAAATAGCTGTTAGAAAAATCTTATTAACTCATTTGCACATTGAAGAACACTGTTGTATTACTTCTTGTGAACACCTGTTTCTAATTTCACCAACAAGTCCAGCTTTCTTCCCCTCTTTTTTGTATGCAGTATTTTCGTTTAGGGGTGGTATGTTTCGTACATACCAGCAACCAGTTACTTCTTAGGATTTCTTAACCTGAAAGTATATTCTTGTTCCTCGTATATGACTGATGAGCATAGAAGTGAACGATTTTGATGTAACACGAGTACTATTGTCCAATGTGTTTTATTTTATTTTATGAATTCTGCAAAGGCATTGTTAGAACGTTTTGTGTTCTAGACATATTACCTGGGTATCAGCACCTGCTGATGAGAACACTGTTACTAGAAATACAGCATTGTATTGAATGAAGTACATTTAAAGTGTGACGAATGCTTACAGTTTGTTGCTGAGAGAATATAATAACCACTATCTCATATCTGACAAATGGACAATATTTGAGTAGCTTGTGTAATTGGTTACGAGTACATGTGACGCTTCAGGTAAATCAGTCTAGACAGAATGATGACATGTTGTTTCTCTTTTCAGAAGGTGACACTGTCGGTTTGGCAGGCGCCGGAAGTGCGAGTGAAGCCACCCTCTCAGAGCTTTCCTGCCGCCAAGACTGTTCGCTTCAACTGTGAGGCAGTCGGGGAGCCCAAGCCAGAGATAGTGTGGTTCAAGGACGGAGTGCGGCTACACATCAATGGTATGTTCCAGTTCAAATACTGCTGCTGTCTGCATGGTCACAGAACACTTCAGAAAGTTCACTGACATCAGGCTACACCATTAAATGAAATGGCATATTGGCTTCTTTGGTGCAGTTGTCCTTTTTGGGTACAATTGGATACTTGCTTCGAGTTGGCCATTTGAGTGAAGTTGGCTACTCCGATCGTGACAAAGTGTCACTTGTCACGTTGATTGTCTCTTTCTGCCTCAATCTTTTGATCCTGTTGATGGTTTGTATGTACCAATACCAGTTAACACTTTGAAGTGTATTATTATTGTACCAAATGAAGATAAATTTTTAACTATGACTGTAGTATGCTTGCTTGACATTCATTCCCATTTCCCCCAAGGGCACTCCCTCCCCTACTATATTTAGTTGTTACATGGCAAAAGACTGAAGAATGTGTGTGCATTATGCTGTAGGGTGAGGGGATGGGATGTGATGGGATGGGCAGGAGAAGGTATTGATTTCCTGCATCCTCGTGGATTTGTCTCCCGGCTGCCTTGCCTTATTGATTAACTGAACAATTTGTTCAGTTTACTTAAACATGTAAAAAATAATGGTTCTGTTTCATGTAGTGGAAGTTTTGAACCTGCAATAAGAGTTACAGAGCTCACCAAGATTATTTCAAAAAGTAAAATTTTCTAGTTCAGGTAGTTCATTAAGTAACGTGTTATTTTAGTGAAAGTGTCAGAGTGTTTACAGCTACAGGGCAGTAACACTGAAACTTGGAAATAATTACAAAAGTACAAACATTCTAGAATATGATAATTTTGAATAGGAGTAACTTTTAAAATATTTAATTTTCAGAAAAAGTAAATCATTTGTTTGAAGGAGCAGAATGGAGATTTTCCCAAACGTCAGTACTGAACATATGTCATACTAAAACAAACAATTATTAGCGGAGTCTAATTTTGAAGCGCACATGGTTTGAGTGAGCCATAAATTTCAAATATTTCTTTGAATAAAAGACTTCTGTGTGAAATAAATGCAATGTTGCTGTCAGCAGGTTGTAAGCTATATGCTGGATACTAACATTCAGAAAATACATCTGGAATAAGAATTTCAATAAGTCGTATGTGATGATGAATCTTTTCGGTGATTAATGATGGACATTATTGTCACTCAGTAAAAATACCTTCATTTATTACAAAACTGACTGAAAGAAAAAATCTGAAACGGTACACAAATAATGTACCACCCGCTTTATCAAATGAAGTATCGCATATTTACATAAACACAAGTTGTGTATATGAGATCGCATACTACATCAAGTGACCTATATTGGGTACTTTATGGACACTAGTATCAGCTGCTTCAGTTGTAGAGATTTGCCTGTTACATCTCAATCTGGAGTGAAATGTTAAATATTGCTGAACAATAATGTGGGGAGTCATTTATATTTTATTAACTCCTCTTTATGTGCTTCCACACAGATATCTAATTAAATTTATAGAAAAACATCACATGTCTTACCAATCTAACCTCTAGCCACATACAGAGAGATTTAAATTTTTTGCATCACCTCCCATGTCATCTTTGTCCTCTATATGTGACATTAGTAGAGATGATAATCTTCAAACAAACTCATTATTGGCAGTAAAATACATAAAGATGAAAAATATGAATGTCATTTTAAGTCAGTAAACTTAGAGGATCAGTGGTGTTTATCGTGTAAAATGAAAGAGCAGCAACCACTCACCTGTAGCGACCGATGTATGGTGCACAGGAACATGTAGCACAGAACAGCACTCACACTAGTTTTTAAACTCTGGCTCTTTTCCTAGTAAAAGTACACTCATGCCATAGCAGTGAGACTGATTATTGTGTACGGGTTGTTGCGAGTAGTTGTCCAGGCAGATGCAGGTGATAGGGTGCAGGAGGTGAGTCTTTCAACAGTTAGCTGCACAAGACGGAAGCAGCTCAGAGGGTAGAGCATATGGAAGGGAGGGAGGGAGGGAGAAGGCAGTAAACAGTCTGAACGGGAAAGGAGTGGTGTGGATAGAAGAGAGAATGGAAAAGGTAAAGGTGAGGCAATGGGGAACAGGTTAGTGGAGGTTTAGGCTACGCGGCTTGTGAGAGTGCAAGATTTACTGGAGACGCAGTTCATACCTGCGCAGTTCAGAGAAACTTGTGCTGGAATGGAGTATCCAAATTGCCCTTATAGAAAGCAGCCGTTGAAGATATTAGTGTTGCGGTATGCAGCCTGTTCAGCAACTGAATGGTGAAGTTTGCATTTTGTCACAGTTTCGCACTGGCCATTTGTGTGAGTAGACAGAGAGTGCTGTACAGTGTAGCATAGCTGATATGTAACATGCCTGCTTTCAGATGTGACCCTCCCTTTTATAGGGTAGGATGTGGTGGTTGGATGTAAGAGAGAGATCTCGCACCTAGATTGGCGACCAGGAAATAACCCAAAGGCCGCAGTATTGGGAGCAGAATTGATGTAGGGATGGACGAGGTGTACAGGTTGGGTGGGCAGCAGAACACATCTTTGGGTGATATCGGTAGGATTTTGGGAAGGATATCTCTCATCTCGGGACGTGACGAGAGATAATCAAACCCTGATGAAGAACACGGTTGAACGTTTCAATGCCAGGGTGATACTGGGCAAACAGAGGAGTACTGGTCATGTGTGTGAGCTGTGCCTGCTTGTGTGAATGAAAACGCGTTTCCTTGCCCAAAGAAGGTTTTGGGGAAAGATATTGTATGTGTCTTTTCATTGTGCCTGTATGAAATTCATTGTATGATCTTTATGGTGAGTAACAATCTATCTTTTCCTTCTGTTGTTTACATTTCATTTGATTTTTGTAATAGATGTTTATCATTTATGGAAATTATAAACCACCAAAGTACCTTAAAAATCATGAAATATCAGCCCCCTAAATTAAAATATATGCTATTTATCGAGTGTCGAACAATTGCCAGTGCTCAAATTGACCGGTACTGTCTACTAGTGCTAAAATATAGAACCTACTAGAGTGTACCTCAGTATTGCTACTCAACAGAGTGCTTCAGTATTACCGCATTATCCGATGGCGTGCTCCACGTGTCGCAGGCCGAATGAAGCAGAGGGGTGCAGAACTGCTGATCGCAACGACGCAGATGTCCGATTCGGGCCTGTACCAGTGCGCAGCCCGCAACGCCGCGGGGGAGAACTACGCCGTCGCCCGGCTGTCGATAAAGTCGCCGTCGCGCATCGACCCTCCGCGAGGCCTCTCGTGTCGCACGCTGGCCTCGGGTGGCATCGAGCTGTCCTGGAACCAGCCTCCCGGCGGCAACTTCACCGCCTTCACTGTCCACTACCTGCCCACAGGTCTGTGCTGCTGCTGCTGCTGCTTAGACATCTTGTTCTGAGTTAAACTGTACACTAATACGGTATCAAAAAGAGCTTCCGGTAGACTACAAGTAATGGGAGGACGAAACATAACTACTCGCCATACGGTCAAAGCTTCGACTGGTTGACATATGTTAACAAGTTTCCACATCTACACTGCAAACCACTGCGAAATACATGGGAGAGGGTACTTTCCATTGTATCACTTATAGGGATTCTTCATGTTCCATTCACATACAGAGTGTAAGAAGAATAATTGCTTGAATGCCTCTGTGTACTGTACTTAGTCTGATCATGTGTTTTTGATACCTGAGGGGAAAAGTCATTATGGGTTGCAGTGTATTCCTAGATTCCCCATTCACACTGATTTTCTGAGGGTTAATAGAATGACGACAGAACACTGGCCACAACAGAAGCACAGAATGGTCCCATTCAAAAGAAATCAGCATACACATTACGAGATTTATCCCACTGGGAGACGATACAATCAGTTCCTCTTTGGTAGTACACAGTATGCCGCAGGTGAATCCACAACTGCACCCGTGTGAAACATACATGTCTTTCTTCGAGTTGCCAATGATGTGAAAATCACATAGTGAATGATCAGGGCTGTGTAGAGGATGTTGCAGTGTTTTCCAACCAAATCACTTTGTCCGATTGGCAGTGTCAGTGGTGGACGTTGTTATGCAACAATATGCTTCCATGTGACAGCACTCCTGGGCATTTTGATGTTATGGTACATTACAGTTTCTGTGAAGTGTCTTCATAGCACTGTTCTTTGCTTGTGTTTCCACGCTCGACAAACTCAACAAGCAGAGATCCCCTTTAGTCAAATGTAGAGAGCATCGTGACCTTACATGCCTGAGGGAAAACGGTGAAGCCATCAGTGGAAATATCTCACTTCTCCCCAGCCAATAAAATCCAAAGCAGTCCACAGAAGTTCTCGCAAGGTCACGATGACCTCTTTCTTTGACTACAGGGGCCCCTCTACACATTAAGTTCCTCAATGTGCAGAGCTATGAAGACGCTTTGCAGAAACTGCAATGTGTCATAAAGTAGAAACACTCAGGGACGGAATCATCCTGTTGCACGACAATGCCCTCCCCCACAGTGCCAACTGGACAAAAACTGGACTTCAGTGATCTGGTTGGAGAAACTGCAACATCCTCTGTACAGCTCAGATTGTTCACTGTGAGATTTTCACATCATTGGTGACCTGGAGCAAGATTTAGTCAGATAAGGAAATTCAAGAGTGCGGATCCATCAGTGTTTGACCACATTCTACAAAACAGGAATTGATTGCCTAGTCTCCCAGTGGGATAAATGCCGTAACACATTTGATGATTATTTTTGAATGGAACCATTCCGTGGTCCCGTTGTGGCGGGATTTCGGTTTTCATTTGACTGCCTCTTTTGTCTGAGCATGCCAGTTGAAGTACGTCACCCTTTCTGTGACAGTCTCCAGAGACTCAAACAGATCTGTGACGATACACAGTACCATTGTTAATGTACAGTAAATCTTCCCTGTTAGTCCTACCTGGTATATGTTCCACACATTTTAGCAGTATTCTAGGCTGGGACACACAAGTGTTTTGTGAGCTATCTCCATTGTAGAGTGACTGTATTTTTGCAGTATCCTGCCAGTGAACTGAAGTCTGCCACTTGTCCAATCCACTTTTTTGAGTCATCGGTCTTGACTGGTTTGATGTTGCCTACCATGAATTCCTCTTGTGCCAATGTTTTTATCTCACAGAAGCAACCCACATCCTCAATCATTTGCTGGATGTATTCTAGTCTCTGTCTTCCTGTGCAGTTTTTACATTAGACTGCCTCCTCTAGTAATATTGAAGTTATTCTCTGATGTCTCAACAGATGTCCGATCATCCTGGCCCATTTTCTTGTCAGTGTTTCCCAAATATTGCTTTTCTCGCCAATTCTAGAACCTCCTCATTCCTTACCTTATCAGCCCATGACTTCCCCTATCATTACAAATTGTTACATGCAGGTATTTGTACATGTTAATTATGACTCCTTGATGCTGTACTCATAGGATACGATGTTTTTCTTATTTCCTGAATTGCACAATTTTACGTCTAAAGGGTGAATATTTTGCAGCTTTTTTGAGATGGTGATTTATTGTCAATAATCACATTGTCTGCATGAAGTATGGAGGTTGTTATTAATATTGTCTGTCCAGGCATTAATGTACAAGGTACACCTGCAGTTGTTTCTATATCTGTTGATAACTCTCTGTCCAAGATGACTAACAAGAAGCCTTTAATTCAATCACACATTTGGTGTAATACTCCATATCACTGTACTTTTGTTGAAAATATTCCTGTTCTTTCATACAGTTTTCTTCTACAGAAGTAATTAATACTATAAACACATGTACATTGTTATTTATTATATATATTTTCTGTTAAGTAGCTCCAGAGTATGACATTGCATGAAAGAACAGCAATGTTTTCAATCTCATATCTGTGCCTCAAATAGATGGTGAGTGTTCACCTTTACATATTGCATTATTAATTTCTTGTTTTTTTTTAAACACCTAAGAATTTTTTTAAAAAAAGTTGCATAGCAGCTAACTGCTTCAATTATATCTTGTTTTTAATGATGGGAGTTTACACATGACTATAACACACATGTAAAGGTAACTATATGCCTGAAGATGTAGGTGCCAATCCTTAAAACAGTCTGTTCTCTGTAATAAAATGTGACTGAAACAACAAATTGTTTTGCATCATAAAAAGCCATTTTTTTTACAGGTCTACAAAACAAGGAATAAACATGCAGCCAGTACATTAAAAGTATTCAATTTTTTTTGTAACATCTTCTCTACCTTGACCTCTCAGTTTCTGTTTGCTGTAAAGCAGACTGTTGAACTGTTTACTTCATCACAGATACATATAAAATACCACTAGATATGATAGGAAACTCACTTACCTGTAGGTAGTAATGGAGTTGATCATTGATACAAGTCACTGACAGTGTCTTCAGCTGTTTGTGAATTGTCACCAGTTCCTCCTGTGCACAGACAGCGTCCACATGGCTTACCTATCCTACTACTGAAATTCGAATGAAAACAAAATGTAAACAAAACAAATGAAAACGAACGCTGTTGCCTACCAACTGGCTGCTCCTCAATGTTCAAACCACCTGATGTGGCACTGCAATCGGCATAAATCTCCACTATTGAAACTGTGATACACACAAATTTCATGCAATAGAGCAGAAACTAGCTCTAGTGTTTTTTTGATAGTACTGGTGGTGATGCTAATAAATAATGTAACAGAATGAAAAGTACACAATGCTATACAAACCAAGCGAGGTGGCACAGTGGTTAGCACACTGGACTTGCATTCGGGAGGATGACGGTTCAATCCCGTGTCCGGCCATCCTGATGTAGGTTTTCCGTGATTTCCCTAAATCCCTTCAGGCAAATGCCGAGATGGTCCCTTTGAAAGGGCACGGCCGATTTCCTTCCCCATCCTTCTCTAACCCGAGCCTGCTCTCCGTCTCTAATGACCTCATTGTCGACGGGACGTTAAACACTAATCTCATCCTCCTGCTATACAAACACTAGT
The DNA here is from genome assembly GCF_023864275.1 of Schistocerca cancellata. Taxonomy (NCBI): domain Eukaryota; kingdom Metazoa; phylum Arthropoda; class Insecta; order Orthoptera; family Acrididae; genus Schistocerca; species Schistocerca cancellata. The sequence goes on from NC_064637.1 coordinate 105,841,304, forward strand.
TCACTGTAGCTGAATGCACAGCAAACAGGTAGACAACTAAAATGTTTGTAAAGAATCACTGATTTGTCAATTGTCGATCATGATGGAGGTGAATACTGTTAATAAGTGGAGAAATAATGAAGCTCGGTTATTGATATTTATTTAAAAGTGCAGCCTGCTCCATGTCAGATATGTAAAGGAATTAAAGAATCTGGGAGTTTCTCTGCAAAGACCAGAAATAATTATAATTAACAGTCGCTGAAAACATGGAGTCTTCAAGCTAAGTATCAAAATATGCTATTAAGTTTTAATATATCGCAAAAATCTCAAAACATGAAACTGCAACTGCAACTGAATAACTTGTGGCAACTTTCATCTATACTGAGAGCAGCAGCTTGCAAACGTGATTTCAGCAAATGAAAAAATCTTGTTGATAGAATATGGCTCGGTTGATGAACTTGACGTCATTGACAAACTGATTAGTCTGCTTTGGTTGTGGTAAGTAAGTGCAAAGTAAAATTTATTCTCTCGCCTCTTAATTGTAGACTTTTTCTTTTATTTATAATTAATATGAATCATTAATTTATCAGGGGCAAATAAAATTTGTTGTTTTTTATACACCATAGAGAAACCAATATACAGTAGCTGCTAACAAGAAAATAATGATTTTTTTTTCTTCTTTCAGTTTCTTAGCAATTTTAAGCAATTTACAATTTATTTACTTGAAAGCCACATTTAATTTGTGGCATATAGTGTAACTGATTTATTAATATTTGGCAATATTGTTTCATTTTTATTAAACCTACTTATAAAATTAGCTAAATCTGCTTGAAAAAATTATGGGAAGGTAGTTTACAGGGTGGACAGGTGGGGGGGGGGCGACAACTTTGGCAATTCTGACAGGTGCAGGATGACCTCAGTATGGCTCTGTTTTCAGTGTTCATATTTAGTCTTTAGTTAAGCTTTATATGTTCATGGTGTATGTTAACTTCTTTTGCCGTAAATAGATAACAACTGATTATGATGTTGGTTTTGTGATGCAGAAAATTATACATTCATTTGCTGTACTGGTGCACAAGCTGGAAGTACCGTACACTGTTTGCTTACCTCGAGCCTCTCCACGCTGTGTGTCTTTTTGCAGAAGGAGGGGAGGAGACACAGTTGGTCACAGTCAATCAGTCAATCCGCGTGGAGGACCTGCAGCCGTTCACCAACTACACCCTCTACACACGCGTCTACTTCCAGCGGTCGGCCAGTGAGGAGTCGGAGCGAGTCATCTGCCGAACTGCAGAGGGAGGTACTGTGGCTTTGAGCAGATCCCACTGATTTTCTCCTGTCGTTTATTTATTTATTTATTTAGTGAATGCTATAACATGGGATATTATTATACAGATAAAACCAATGGCAATAAATAAAAAATGGTAAAATAAGAAATGAAAATATTTGATATGTGAAGGGATCAGTGAAGAAAGTACTAAACCAAAGCTTAGCAATGATTAATCTGACTGTGTTATCTGTAGTATTTCCAAAGGCATCACATGTTGGCAACAAGTGGCTTCATTTGTAAAGCTACAGGGCACTGTCCGCTATAAAAAAATGCTTTGTCTTATTGTATTTGTGACTGTGTCTTTGAATTTAACCATGTGCATAGCATGCAGTAACTCAAAATACAGTCTTGTGGGTTAGCAATTTCTTCCTCTAACCTGTTCATATACGGTTCAGTAGTTTATAATGTTTATTTCTTAATCCAGTCGGCCGCATCCATAGTCAGTGTCAGAAAGGCGTTTCCATTTGTCCAGATATGATGTTTTTCTCACATGATGTCCCGTGAACCACGGGTGAAGGGCAGCCAGCAGGTTTCATATTCCTACATTTTTAGAAAGAATTTGACACCATGTTCCTCTGCAGACTGTTAACGGAGGTCTGAACATACAGAACAGGTTGTCAGATACACGAGTGGCTTGACGACTTTTAAGTAATAGAACCCAGTATGTTGTTCCTGATAGGAAATTTTCATCAGAGACAGAGCTGTTAGCAGGAGTGCCCCAAGGATGTGTGATAGGACCCCTCTAGTTCTCTGTGCAGATAAATGGTCTGACACATAGTGTGAGCAGCAATCTGTGACTCTTAGCTGGTGGTGCTGTCATGTATAGGAGTGTGTCATCTTCGTGGGACTGTAGGAGGATACAGGATAATTCAGAATTTCTATTTGGTATGATGAATGGCAACTTGGTCTAAATGTGGAAAAATGTAAGTTAACGCAAATGAGTAGGAAAACCAAAAACAACCCCGTAATGTTTAGCCAGCCGAGGTGGCCGAGCGGTTCTAGATGCTACAGTCTGGAACCGCGCGACTGCTACGGTCGCAGGTTCGAATCCTGTCTCGGGCATGGATGTGTGTGATGCCCTTAGGTTAGTTAGGTTTAAGTAGTTCTAAGTTCTAAGGGACTGATGACCTCAGAAGTTAAGTCCCATAGTGCTCAGAGACATTTGAACCATTTTTGCAATGTTTGACTACAGTAATAGTGGTTTGCTGCTTGATGCAGTAACATCAATTAAAATGTGGTTGTAATGTTGCAGGGCGACACAAAATGGAATGAGCACGTAAGGTTGCCAGTAGGGAACGTAAATGGTGGACTTTATTTAATTGGGAGACTTCTAGGAAAGCATAGCTCATGAGGCAACATACAAAAGATTTGTGTTAACTATTCTCAAATACTGCTCAAGTATTTTGTATCCCCACCAGATTGGATTAAAGGTAGATATCAAAGCAGTTCAGAGGCATGCTGCTAGATTTGTTAGTGGTAGGTTCTATTAACACGTGTGAACACAAATGGGAATTCCTGGAAGGAAACGGTACTCTCCTAGTGGAACATTGTCGAGAAACTTTAGAGAAGTGGCATTTGTGACTGATCGCAGAACGGTCGTGCAGCTACTGACGTACATTCTGTCCAAGGACGACGAAGACGAGATGAGAGAAATCGGGGCTAGTCCAGAGGTGTGCAGATAGTCGTCTTTTTCTTGCTCCATTTTCTGAGTGCAACTCTGAAAGAGAGTACTGGCAGTGGTGCAAGGTATCACCATGTCTCACCATACAGTGGCCTGCAGAGTTTAGATGTAGATGAATGTGTCACCTCAACTGCAAGACTGGGTCCGGCATTTTCTTCCACCTTAAAAGAAAGTCCGTGCATTCTTCATATTTTGCTGTTTTCCACTTACTTCTGGGCAGCGTGAAGCCTGCTGGTTCATTGTGGGTGTTCAGTACAGTTTGTATTTTTGCCCGTGCTCGCTGCACTCCTATTTGTGGCACGTGTTTAATCCTTCATCAAGAAATATAATAGCAGCTTTTACTGCTGATTGTCTGGATTTTAGTTTTTAGCCTGTCAGATGTAGCACCTGGGATATAGTTATGAATGGGAAGCTTGGGGTTGTCCAGTATCACCTAATACTCTTGTAACAGAGTTTCCTGGTTTCTGTGTTCAGGTGGAGAGATTTGGAATCCAATAAACTGGTGTAGTTTTTAGGCATCTTGTGGTAGCACATATTTTAGTATCGAGTTTTGTGTCGAGCTTTCAGGTAATGTTGCCGTGTAGCCACACAGGACCAAAATAGTCTGCTGTGCTGTACAGTGATTCCAGTGCTGAGCAGTGGAGCATTGTGGCGGTTGATACTGGTGTAAACTTTGGCTGTACTATTAGTCGAGAATGATCCGTGAGTCGAGGATCTGTCAAGCTGGACACACAAATACTTTGGCATACAGAAATTCTGTTCAGGCAGGTTTGCAGTGGATGGCTGGTCCCTTATGCTGCTGAGATAGAAATGCGAGCATTCTGTTTTACTAGGACCGGGTTCGAGTCACGACATGCAGTAGCGTTCGGACGGGATCGAGATGTCTTCTGTTAGTACCCTTTCAGTTTCCTCTATGGATGTTTTGGGGAAACCAATGTCTAGGTCATCTGTGTAAGCATATTTTCTGCCCACAGTATGAGGAATATCTGAAAGGAATTGATGCCAGAACAGAGCATTGAGAATGTCCACGCTTCAGAGTTGTTCAGTTGCCAATTTCCCTACTCATCATAACTCTTAACATCTGTCGCAAGGCACATTATTTAATATGTTGAGTTCTCGTAAAAACAGTAGAAGTAGTTTCTCTCTACATACAGTATTATAAGCTGTAGTTCGATCAGCAGATTTCTCCCTCGTTGCTCTGTGTTGGGAACTTAAATCTTACTAATGTCGACACGGCATGGTGGCACTTTCAGTTGGGCTGTGGTCTTTAGTGGTTGAATTGTCAACAAGAAGGGCCTATTTTGTCAGTGAGGCTCTGTCGTGTAGTTATCGTTCAATGTACTGTCGAGCAGATATACATGAGTACACAGTAATTTGAACTCGGGGATCGCAGTTTTCGAATTCTGATGCCTACCTTTCAGTGAGCTTACAATATTTTTTATTTTCTTGTTAGTCCTACATCTTTTTCTCAGGATACATGCGGCCATGTGAGTGGAAGCTACTTAGGTCACAGTACGATGCACTACACAGTTCACAAGTGGGTTATGAAAAGTTGAAAAAAAAAAAAAAATTTGAAAAAGTATTTATCGTATGCGTGAATAAGTGAAAAATGTAATAGCGAAAGGCTCTAAAATACTCTACATCTTGTCTTGGTTGCCCCTTTGGTATTCATAGGTAGAAGGCCTTCAATAAGGAATGCAACAAATTATTTTTATGTAGTCTGGTTAGTTTTACTCAGGATTTCGATACATCATATTATTCCCCACTCTCTTGGCTACAGAATCCTATTTTTCAATGTGATGGCCCTATGCCACCTTACTGGGATACCACTCTACTGGTCAACATCTTGCTGCATCAATAACCTCCCCGTCATCCACGTACCACTTCTCGCAGCGTACATCCTTCGTTGGGTGAAACACAAGGAAGTCGGAAGGAGCAAGATCAGGGAGGATGAGGGAGAATGGTCCAGTGAAGTTTTGTGAGCTGCTCTTTAGTGCACAAAGTTGTGTGACGCCTTGTATTGTCATGAAGAAGGTGAAGTTAGTTTGCAACTTTGTGTTGATGAACAAGCTGAAGCCATTTCTTTAATTTCCTCGGGGTAGCTCGTGCACTTCACAGTTTATCACTTCACCGTGAGGGAGGACATCAAAGAGTACAACCCCTTCAGAATCCCAAGAGACTTTACCAGCTGAGGGTGCAGCTTTGAACTTTTTCTTCAGAGGAGAGGTGGTGTGGGACCAGACTGTGGCTTGCCGTTTTGTATCTGGTCGGCAGTGGTGAACCCGTATTTCATTGCCTGTGACGATGTTTTGCAAAAAATTGACCCGATTGGCCTCGTAATGAGCGAGCAACTCCACACAGATGGTCCTTCGTCGCTCTTCGTGCTGTTCTGTTTGGTGGCGAGGAATCCAGTGCACGCACACCTCTTGAGTACCCCATCTGCTGCACAAGTGTGTCAGCACTACCGGCGGAGACATCCGGCAAGACAGCAGCAAGATGCGATTGTGATCCGTCGATCACCTCGATTGAGAGTACCCACGTGTTCCAGCACTGCAGGAATCACAGCTGTGTTCGGCCAGCCGTAACGAGGGAGATCGGACAGGTTTGTGCGACCGTGTTGTGATGATCACAGGTGCGTCACCCGATGACTCACCGTGCTGTTGTTCACTGCCAGGACTCCGTAGACATTCTGCAAGCACCTTCGAAACTCAGTGACACCTCTCTGCTTTGAATGCACCTCTGTCACAGATGCCATTTTGAAGGCTACGCACAGATTTGCCACCTGTTGGGACTTCGTGAATCAGTGAGAGGCAAAAGCAGGACTATTCCATGATGTCCCACACCAACTTCCATGTTTTTTCAATCAAAATTGGCAGAGAAAAAAAATGTTTTGTATTGTGTTCTGAACATTCCTCGTATATTCCTAGATTCCTCACTAAACACTGGTTCTTTAAGCTTTGTAAGCTGCCCTTTGGGGATTGTTACTGCATGGCTTGAAGGGTGTTCCATTTCAAGTTTTTCAGCATCTTTGTGACACTGTCCTGTGGGTCAAACAAATCTATTATAGAATGAAATTTTCACTCTACAGCAGAGTGTGCGCTGATATGAAACTTCCTGGCAGATTAAAACTGTGTGCCGGACCGAGACTCGAACTCGGGATCTTTGCCTTTCGCGGGAAAGTGCTCTACCAACTGAGCTACCCAAGCACGACTAAGGCCCCATCCTCACAGCTTTAATTCTGCCAGTACCTCGTCTCCTACCTTCCAAACGTCACAGAAGCTCTCCTGTGAGGAGACGAGGTACTGGCGGATTTAAACCTGTGAGGAAGGGGCGTTAGTCGTGCTCGGGTAGCTCAGTTGGTAGAGCAGTTGCCTGCGAAAGGCAAAGCCTCGAGTTCGAGTCTCTGTCATGCACACAGTTTTAATCTGCCAGGAAATTCCAAATCTATTATAGTTCATGCAGCACTTCTTTGTTCAATATCCCCTGTTAGTCCTATTTGTGTTAGCCCCACACACTAGCCAATTAGTAAATATATTCAGTGCCGAGTTTGGAAATTAACATTTTTCTTGTTGCAGTATTACTGTTTTAAGTTACAAACAAATAAGGAAATGTTGGGACACCTACGTTGACAGCACATCTGCTCTGCACAGTTCCGACGACAGCGCCACGGGTGTCGGTGCAGACGGTGGACGCGACAACGGCATCCGTGAGCTGGCAGCCGCTGACTCCGGTGGAGGCGCGTGGCCACGTCGCGTCCTACAAGCTGCAGTGGGGGCCGCAGGGGGAGCCAGCTTACAGCGTCGAGGAGCTGCCGCCCTCCACCACACACTATGTCCTCACAGGTTGGTCGATGTGACACTGTCTCTGGAAGGGATACTAGGCTGTAATTTGATTGCAGTGCTTCGTCACTTCAGCTCATAAATATTTTAAGGTAATTCCTGACATAGGTATTAGTACAAATTTTGAGGGGAATAGGGAGTTAAAGTTCAGAGCGAAGAAGTAAAAACTTCGCCATTTGCCAGTGACATATTAATTCTGCCAAGAATGGCAAAGGATTCAAAAGAGCAGTTGAACCGGGACCAGTTTATGACACGAGCGCCACAAGTAACTACTTGTGGCGCTGAGCTGAGATGGGTACCTGGGACACCTCGGTGCAAAATTCGTATACAGGGTGTATCACATTTATTACTGATAACTGACACGAGTGAAAATATACTATAACAGAAGCAAAAATGTTTCAGTAAATGAGGGTCCAAATAAGAGGTGGTGTTTGAACAATTGCAAATGTGTGGTTGTGAACACCCCACTGATTTCAGTATCAAATTTTATGCTAGTTAATACAAATATATTTCAAATTTAAACTTTCTAATTTAGTCACTATCTAATTGGGCTCAAATTGCAAGTGAGGTCTATCTTAGCAAGAAATATAATACAACAACTTTAGCATGTTATAAGTTAGAAATTACTAGGGACCTGAAAAATTTTCATTTGTGATAAATGTTAATATAGATGCAAATTCTGCCTCGAAATGTGAAAATGCGACATTACCTAATAAATGCTGTTTCATAAATTGCCAGATGAATGCTACTTTCTGGCAGATTGTATCAATATGAACTGTTATTAGAAATACTTTGAAATATTTCTTTATTTTCTGTGTATCAATATCAAAAATGTAATGAATTTTTGGTTATTGGTATTGCATACCAAGATAAAATGCAGCAGAATGTGTTTCCGAAACAAAGTGCACGAATGCAATGATATATCGCTCTGCTCGATGCTCTGTTGCCACATCAACTGTTGGTGGCTGAATAGTCTCATAAATGCTGCATAATGCACTGTAAGACTCGGCCATGGGGGTCTAGCATTTTAGAACAAAGAACCATGTACATTTGTTTGCTAGCTAAAGCTCTGAAGTTCGTATAATCACTATGCTTACATGGGACCCCATTTCTGCAGGATGAAAATTGAATTTAAGAAACCATTTTTTACTGTTACATTAAGGGCTGAAACGGTTTTGCTAGACTGACCAAATATTGCATCTGGAAATTACCTGTATTGGTTTCTGATTTAGTCAGCACAGTGGCTGATTCTCTTCAGTTAAATATTAGAGCCAACATCTTCATACCGAGTCTAACATTTGTACTTCTCCTTCACTGCACAAAAAGTCATTCCTTCGACATTAGCCAAAACATTTTAACAACAAGACATAACCTGACAACTTAAGTATGTTTAAAAAACAGTTGTGTGTTCACACGGGAATGAAAATCAATTGCGGAAGTTGAAATCTGGCAACTAGAACCACATTTCCAAATCAATTTTGGAGTGTTTACGTTACCAACCAGAAGCAGAACTGGAAAACTGGTTTATGAAGTCCTGTTTTGGAAGCCTCTTATAAACATAATGACTGTGGGCACTTTAAAGTGACAAACCAAACAGTATATAGTTATTTTATAAATGAAGCTATGTGATCAGTGGTCATAAAATTTGACAGCAATATGATTCTGTGGCTTACAAAGGAATAATGAATCATTATGTAAAAAATAGTCATCCATATAAAATATGCAGAAGTTTACAGATCTGAAAATGGTTGTAGAAAGTAACTGAAACTAGTCATGACGCTTTAGTTGTACAAAAAAAATTGTGGTCTAGGTGTTAAAAGTTTTTCACATTAAAATGTTTTTTATTTAATAAATTACGTTACCACCACTGTCTCCCTCCTGACAACGTCAATGCTTCACTAATTCAAACTATTGAAATCCATGTCATTGTACCAGTGTGAAATGCAGAATGTGGAGCTGTAATAATAAATAAAATTACTTTGTCACACTGGTTTTACAGTCACTACACCACAGTGTAAGGCTCTTTGGAACGCCTAATTTTCTATTCCATACTGTACAAGTTGTTGCCGAGGCTCTAAAGAAATAGACAGTTTTCAAATCTAATCTTGCTTAGCTATCCAAAGCTGCTGAACTGTTTATCAATTACTGTGCAGCCTTAGAATGTGCATCTTAGTGCTAAGCAAAGAAATCAGAGGTTACACTTGGTGCAGAAGCTAACTAACTCATGTCGGTGTGACTCTGCAATCTTCGGCATCAGTCATATGATGTCCAAACTCGACCGTTGCGCAGTTACTGATAATCTGCTATGCAGATTCAGTTAATTACGAGAATTTAGATTTGAGAGCCTACGAGGAAGAGTGCTGCAGTAGGGGATGAAACTGAAGGCACAGGAATGTGGCATGGACAGATACCCTGTGCCTGTACAACTAAAATCTGTGCCATTTACCCACCCCTGAGTAGACCACCATCCTCTATTTATTGCTTTGTACTCCAGCAAGAGGATCTCCCAGTCTGCAATGCCTGTGGCTCGTAATCACTTCATGTAACATTTTAAGTGAGTGCCTTTTATGTTGTGACGAGAGGGTACTCTATTTCAGCTGGTGATGAGGCAAGTGTGGTAAACCTCCCGAACTTTTGTGTTTTGTCTCTACTGTAGCCTAAGCTTTTAGACTGAAGATTTTTTGTGTGTTGCCCAGTGGGCAGCCCATCCTTTTTATTCCAGCAATAAGTTGGCTGCAGCTATGTGCTGTGCTATTTTAATACTTTCAATGTTTTTTGTTCCTAACTGTAACTTCTTGGCTTAACAAAATATATTATTTTTGTGTGTGCATGCACACATGTTTTTGGGCCATTTTTGTAATTTTGATTGTTGTTCAAATTTTATTATTCTGGGACATATATTTTATCAACATGCATCTCACAAAATTTTCATACAGATACCTAAAAACCTTGCTGTTCTGTGCCCAAAACATATCATCATAAACAGCATTGTGTGATTATATGAAACACTGTTCCCATACAGGCTTGGAACCGGGGAGACATTACAACGTCAGAGTCCTGGCGGCGACAAGCCGCGGCTACCCGACGGAAGACCTGCCGTGGGTCACAGTGCAGATGCCCAGTGGCAGTGTGGATGGGGACGAGGGGCCAGGTGGCGGCACGGGTGGGAGTCCCGTGGCAGTCGCCCTGGTCGTCACACGCGTCAATGCCACTGTGCTGCAGGTCAGAGCACTGATCTTCCAAAAGGCCTCCTAGTGACAATAACAGATCTAGGTTCTAAACAAACATTTATATATATATATATACTGTTTAACCCACTGTCAAGTGCTTGGAAAGGGATATTTCTAGTTAAGGTTTCTTCCTGTTCCAGGTGCATGTAGAGTGCAGGAAGAATGGCTGCTTATATGCCTCTCTGTGGGCAGTAATTAGTCCAATCTTGTGTTTGTGGTCCCTGCGGGACATACTTTGAAATTTTTGAAGGTAGCTGTGGTAAAATACAGTGAATGAAAGTTATCTGCAGCTTGTACAGAAATCAGACTGCAGTTATAAGAGTCAAAGGGCATGAAGGAGAAACAGTAGTTGAGAAGTGAGTGAGACAAGGTTGTAACCTATCCCTGATGTTATTCAGTCTGCATATTGAACAGCGTGAAGGCCAACTGACGATAAATTTAGAAAGGGGAGTAAAGTTCAGGGAACGACATAAAAACTTTGAAGTTTGCCGATGACATTGTAATTCTGTCAGAGACGGCAGATGACTCAAAAGAGTGACTGAACAGAATCGATAGTGTGTTCAAAAGAAGTTAAAAGATTAATATCAGCAATAGTAAAACATAGATAATGAACATCATCTAAAATAAAATGGGTAATGGGATGCTGACAAATTAATTCAGGTGATGCTGAGGTAATTAGATTAGGAAATTAGACACTAAAAGTATAAAATTAGTTTAGTTACATGGGCAGCAAAATAACTGACAGTGGCTGAAGAAGGGAGGACATAAAATGCAGACTGGCAATTGCAGGAAATACGTTTCTGAAGAAGAGGAATTTTTTAACATTGAATATAATTTTAATGATTAGGAACTCTTCTCTAAAGGTATTTGTCTGAAGTGTAGCCTTGTACAGAAATAAAACAAGGATAATGAGCAATTCAGACAAGAAGAGAATAGAAGCTTTTGAAACGTGGTACTACAGAAGAGTGCTGTAGATTAGATACATAGATTGAACAACTAATAATGAGGTACCAGATCAAAATGGGGACAACAGGACTTATTTTTGGCACAAGAAGGGATTGCTTGATAGGACACATCCTGAGACATGAGGAAATCGTCAATGTGTCAGTGGAGGGAAGTATTGGTGGGGAGTAAAAATTGTAAAGCGAGACCAATGCTCGAATACAGTATGCAAGTTTGGATAGATGTAAGTTGCAATAATTATGCAGAATTGAAGATAATAGCACAGGATAGGGTAGTGTGAACAGTTGAGCAGCAAATGAGATGACATCTGGCATATGAGGTGTGATCAAAAAGAAATGGGAATTTCTGTGTTTCTTAAAGAATTTTTATTTATTCAACAACATCAACTTTGTCCTTTAGTAATCGCCGTCAGATGTAATACAGTTATGCGAGCACTTTTTCCAGTCTTGGAAGCACCTCTGGAACGCACTTTTCAGTATGGCGTTTAGCTTCTTCATCAATTTCTTTTTTTATCTGATTGATGGTGGCAAAATGGTGGCATTTCATGGTTCTGTTCAGCATAGGGAATAGAAAGAAGTCACAGAGGGCCATGTCTGGCGAATACAGTTGCTGAGGTACCATAATGGCTTGTTTTTTGTCAAAAAATTAGGAACAAGCATCGAGGTGAGATTGGAAGCATTGTTGTGATGCAATGTCCGTGAGTGATTTCACCACAATTCTGGTCTTTCCTTCAGATTGCTTCATGCAAATGGCATGTGACTTCTAGGTGGTGTTCCTTATGGACCGTGCGACCATAAGGCAGGAACTCATGATGCCCTATCCCATTGTAATTGAAGAATGCAGTGAGAAGAACCTTCACACGTGATCGATTTTGTCGAACTTCTCTCGTTCTTGGCTCTTCAGGCAGTTTCCATTGGAACGATTGGCTCTTTTTTTCAACTTCATATACATATAGCCATGTTTTATCATCTGTTTTAACTTTCTTGAGAAGTTCAGGATCATTGCCGACTTCATTCAGCAATTCCTAAGTGATGTCTATGTGGCGTCATTTGAAAGTCAACAATTTCACAACAAACTTTGCTGCTGCACGTTTCATACCCAAAACATCTCAACAATTTGCTTTGCATGATCCGAAGGATATACTGATATCATCAGCAACTTCGCTGATGGTGATTTGCAATTTTTCCAGAAGTATTTTATTTAGTTATTCCACATTATCCTCAGTAACTAATGTGGTAGCGCGTCCAGGGCGGTTGTCGACTTCAACTTCTCGGCCCTCTCTGAAAAATTTATACCCTTGTAAACTCTTGCCTTAATTGTAGCAGATTTGCTAAAAGCCATATTCAACATTTCAAACGTGCTGCACTTTATTCCATTTTGCAAACAAAATTTAATGCATATTGTATGATCCTTTTTTTTTTTTTTGAAAGTAGAAATTGGCAGAGCTGTTGAAAACATATATGACTGTTTTTACTGTCAGTAATAAACTAAACACTGAAAAGAGCTGAAATTGCAAATTTACATCACGAGCACATGTATTGACCAGATAAAAAAAAAAAAAAAAATAGAAAATTGGATGTATGAAACTTGTGAAATTAAAAAATTCCCATTAATTTTGATCACACCTGGTATGCTCAGAAAACTTTGAACACATTATTATTTGTAAGCAGGCAATTCTATTGCACATGTGTGACTTTCAAATGAGGACTCCATACAGAGTGTGCAATACGGACACTGGTTATTTCTACATGCCAGCAGTAACAAAGAGCCACTGCCTGATGATATTGAGCAGTTGCTTTGAGAAAATACTGTGGTATACACAAAATATGATTCGGTGGCAAGCGAAGAGCCATATATTTATAACTTGTGTTTGAGAACTTTAAAACTTTCTGGTTCCTTCTGTATATAGATTATTTATTTCCAATTTTTATTTCATGAAATAAAATTTAAATACATCAGGTTAATATTTTTGAATATCCTAGTATATTCTTTAGCAAAAAGTTAAAATTTTGGATTTTCCTAGAGCAACAAGTACTGAGGGAATTTATACCTTTACTATCTATTCCCCAGATGCTGTGACTGCCTTTCTTGTCAGTGCTAGCAGCTGAAAAATGTTTCAAATGTGCAGTGTTTTCAATTCATTGTATTTTGGGAACTGGTGTTTATCCTGCATAGGTCGCATGGAAGAAGCCGAATACTTCGGTTGACGATGGAGTACAGCTGTGGTACAGGCCGCGTGGCAGTTCAGAGGTCGGCCCCTTCACGTACGACGCCAACGCGACACGTGCGGTGCTCACGGGTTTAGGTAAGCTTATAGCTGTACCTGCAGACAGGAGCTGACTGGTGTGAGTGCCACGAATGAAGGGGAGCCAGCTGCTAGGGGTCTACAGGAGTTAGTTATACAGTATCAGCCAACAACAGCCACTGCAGGCTATGTAAATTGTTCCATCCATCTCACCTCCACCTGCTCCCCTCTTCTGTATCTCATTAACAACTTATCCCTCCTCCTCCTCCTCCTCCTTCTGACAGAAACATGTCCGCAAACTCATATTTATTGATCAAGTGCCACTGCTATGTGTGACATATACCCTAGAAGATATTTCAGTTATGTTTCACAATTACTTTTATTATTAAAATCCAAAGTGCTATACACACGAAGGTAAGTCATGGATATAGTACCAACAAAAGTCACTAGATTGCAGGCTGATGAAAAGACCGAACAGAGCCCGAGATTTCCCAAACTCTGATGTAAACTGTTTGAACAGTTTGAGTCATGCTCAGACATAGCCCTACTTGAAACAGTGAAAACTGAGGTGAAACAATAGAAGACAAATTCTCCAAAAATACAGTGAGACACTTATAAGTAAGGAGCCAAAGCATAATCTATGATGTAATTGTTATTGGTAAACTTTTGGTTTGAAGTTGCTGTACATTTGCAGAAGTCAGAACTGGAAGCCTGGAACTTGATTTTTATGAATGCTGCAGGTGAAAACGTATTCATCTGGCATGTTCTATTGACACCCAGTGATTCAAATATGCCCTCCAATTTAAAGCCATTGCAGTTCCCTGTGCAGCTTGCATTTGCTATGACAACAGGGCACAGGGCCAGTCACTTAGTGTGGTAGATACTAAACATCCCGGACAATGCAGCTAATATTAAAGAAATACAAATGGACAGGAACAGTATGTCATAACATACGAGGGGCGTCTGAAAAGTCCATGCAAAGTCCAAGAGATGGCACCATCAGAGTGTATTGAGGTCATGTTTAGTTAGTAGCATCTTTGGAAAGAACGCTCACCAAGTTTCAGCCATGTTGGCTTATTTCTTTGTGATTGGCATTCATGTGAATCAAGGTATCAAGGAAGTCGAGTGATTGTCAAAAAATGACAAAAAAGAATTTCATGTGATGATTAAACATTACTTTATGAAAGGCAAAACGTCTCGGGAGACTAAAGAGAAGCTTGATAAACATTACGGTGACTCTGCACCTTCGATTAGAACAGTTTATAAGTGGTTTCAAAATTTTCAGAGTGGCCATATGGGCACAAGTGATGCTGAATGTTCTGGGCGCCCTGTGGAGGTTACGACTACAGAAATCATTGATAAAATCCATGATGTGGTGATGGATGATAAAATCCATGATATGGTGATAGATGACAGAAGAGTTAAGGTGCGTGAGATAGCTAGTACTGTGGGCATCTCGAATGAATAGGTACATAATATTTTGCATAAAAATTTGGACATGAGAAAGCTATCCGCAAGATGAGTTCCGCAATTGGTCACGCTTGGCCAAAAACGGAATCATGTGAAGTGTTGCAAGGATGGTTTGCAGCTGTTCAGGAAGAATTCGCAGGACTTTAAGCATCATTTCATCACTGTGGATGAAACACGGATACATTACTATACTCCTGAGACCAAACAACACTCTAAACAATGGGTTACCAAGGGTGAATCTGCACCAAAAGAGGCGAAGATTGTTCCTTCAGTCGGAAAGGTTATGGCAACTGTCTTTTGGGATTCGCAAAGTATAATCCCCATCGACTATCTGGAAAAGGGTAAAACTATTACAGGTGCATATTATTCATCGTTATTGTACTTTTTGAAAACAGAGCTGCAAGAAAAATGCCAGCGTTTGGACCACAAAAAAGTCCGTTTCCATCACGACAGTGCACCAGCACACGCCTCAGCAATTGTGGTCACAAAATTATTGGAAATAGGATTCCAACTGATTTCCCATCCCCCCTATTCTCCGGACTTGGCTCCCTCGGACTACTATTTGCTCCCCAATTTGAAGAAATGGCTGCCGGGACAAAGATTTTATTCAAATGAGGAGGTGATTGCAGCAACTAATAGATATTTTGCAGACTTGATCAATTCCTATAATTCGGAAGGGATCAACAAATTACAACATGTTGGACGAAGTGTATAAGTCTAAGAGGGCACTATGCTGAAAAATAAGAGGTTTACTCCAAACACGTAAGTAGTTGTTATTTTTGTATGGACTTTTCAAATGCTCCTCATACATGCTCTGATGAGCCAAAACTTTATGTCCACTTTTAGAGTGCAATACTGCAGAAATTCTGCACAATGAGGATTTGACAAGCCCTCAGCAGGCTTCCAGAGGTAGGGATGCCGCACCAGATGTCTACAAACAAGTCACACGGTTCCCACAGACTACGGGCCAGTGTCTCAATTAGGCAGAACTGGCATCTGATAGCATCCCGTATATGTTCTGTTTTCTTCAGATGAGGTGAATTTGCGAGTTCTCTTCCGAGCTTCTCATACCGGTGTAGCAGTTCTAGCATTGTGACATCAAATTATTGTGTTGGAAAGTGCCAGAACAATTGGGGAACATGTCGAGTGTGAAGAGATGCGCATGGTTTGCAATAACGTTCCTGTAGTCTGCAGCTGTCACGGTGCCTTTGATTACCACTGGAGATTCCATCGAAGCCCAGCAAACCTCGCCTGCGGAACATTACTACCCCCACCACTCTGTGTATGTGCCGTGGTGCGTTTTTTGAGGAGTAGTTCACACGACGACGGCACATGCGGCGGCAAACGTGAACGCGGCGTAATGAGCGTAACTGACGGTGTCGTCGAGTTGGTACGGTAATGCGTATGAGTCGTCTGCAGTGGAGCCCAATGTTTGACACTGTGTGCAGAGCAGTGTGTACTGAAACACCTGTGCTTGGCATCAGCAAATGTCACTAGATCTGCCACAGATGCGGGCCTTATTTGTGCTTTACAGAATGGACGAGTCTCTGTACTGCATATTCTGTGAGGAATGTCTGAACATCTGATGCATTGTCACCTACCCACAGCTCTACCGTTCTTCGACTACTTTCCATACCTGTGCACAACAACAGTGTTTGAACAGCTTGGCCATTTCCGAGATGCTTGATCCCAGGCACTGGACCATAACAGTCTGCTCTTTGTCAGAGTCACTTACGTCAGTGCAATTCCCCATTTGCAGCTATATCAAATGATTCTCCCCTTTTCCTCTGCTCTGCTTATCTATTTTCTAACCCAGAAAGATGGCCGCAATGCCAGCTGTCAGTACTAAATGTCACAGTGGGCAGGTATCGTAATGTTCTGGCTGATCAGTGTATGGCAAACTACAGATCAAAAGAACATCACAGGATAATGTGGAAACCTAAACCAGCAGTTAAATTGGCAATACTGTACACACAAAATGCAGTAACACATTGTCACACATTTAGCCAGGAAAAGTAAATGATCATTAATGGTGCTGTGCTTTATTGTATTTCACAACAAGAAATGTGTGATGCTGCGAATGAATCTGAAAGTTAGGTCGGAAACATCCTTCCCTGGACAATTTCCTAACAGACAGCACTTTCAGATAGAGGCAGAAATCGGACAAAAAAGTGACTATATATATTTTGTAAAGAAGTGTGTTAGGTGTAGAAAGCAAACTGAATTTATTAGTATGTTTGATTTCAGATCACTGATGAAAAAAAATCAATAGAAAGAAATATATATGGTTATATAAATATGCATTTTTTTAGGAGTCAGAAGGACAAATTTGTAACACCTGAAATACTTCAGTAGTATATATATGGGCAGTAATTTGGACAGGTACTAATCATTTCACATTAGTAAGTATGGTAATTGAGTTATTTTATTTCAATGGACTGAATCTGCAAGATGCTCCTGGCTCAGCCATCTCCTGTTTTGATGAAACCTGTACAGACTGTACCAGAGTGACCTATGTGAAGTTCTGAAGAGTGTAAGCTTCATTTGTGACTCAGTGTAGCTACTAGTGCTGTTTTGATAAGGGTTGCCTCTCTTTGGAACTGTAGATGTGCAAAGAAGAAATGCTTGAGTGTAGCAAAAATTGTTTCTGACCTAATAGCTCTAGGGTTCTGTTACTTGCTTCCCCGATGTGCAACTTACTATACAGATCAGAGAACAGAAGTAGACGCAAGGCAACACTGCCAGAGGTATAATCTCTTTTTAAACTGTTGCAAAATGTTGTGACAATTTTTGCCCATTTTCTGACAAGGAACAACTAATGACTAAAACATTCTGCAGATGTGGTCAGTGGATTAATTGTTAACCTGTCTGAAAATTAGTGAATTATGGCTTTCATAGAAATGTATTCACTTGTTATCAGTCTCTGAAGTTATCAAGGAAGACAAAACACCTTTGATTAAAAAGCCTGATGAAGGAAGCTATAGTTTCTCAGAGGCCCTTGTCTCACGGTAAAAGTAATACTCCCATGATGTCATCATAAGCTATAACTTTATACATTTGTGTAATATTTGTGACTGTTAATTGTTGTTTATTCAATATGTATGCGTATGTGAAGTCTTATTGTGGTTGGGGGTTTGATGAAATTGTGACACGTATGCTGCTGGTCTTGTTTTGCTCATGGTAGACAAGTTAGTTTTGTTACGACCAATGAGAAAATGGATCAAGAAAAGGTACATTAGATTTACTAATACAGTGTTCGCACACTCAACCAGAAGACATCACTTTTGCTAACTCAAGTGTTGAATATTATTATTATTATTATTAAGCATTACAATCCATGAAGGCTTTTTGCTGCAGAATGGACAATGTTGAACCACTTTGCTCTGTCTTTACAAGTAATTTGCCACTGTCTGTCATGTCCTAGTTTTCTGAGATCGTCTTGAATATTGTCCAAGTATCTCATGCGTGGGCGTCCAAGAGGTCGTCTTCCGGTGGGAATCTCTTCAGTCACTTTCTTGATGGTCCTGTTTGGTGGTGCTCTGATGACATGCCCTATCCATTTCAGTCTTTTGGCTTTAATTTTGGCCACTATATCGGAGTCTTTATATAATTTGTAAATTTCATTGTTATTTAGCAATCTCCATTCATCACTGATCCTATCTCTTATGGGTCCAAATATTTTTCTCAAAATTTTTCGTTCAAATACTCTTAATCTGTTTTCCTCTTTTTTTGTGAGAGTCCAGGTTTCAGATCCATAGGTGAGTACTGGTATAATCAATGATTTGTATACTTGTAGTTTGGTGTTCCTAGATATTAACTTACTTTTGAAAACTGTCAAGAGACTATAGTAGCATTTGTTAGCCTTCTGAATTCGTGATTCTATTTCAATTTTTATGGAGTTGTTAGAGGTTACTATTGTACCAAGGTAATTAAATTCATTTGTCTTTGTGAAAGCTGTGTTATTAATTTGCAGTACATTATTATTTGATGGATAGCGGGATAAGATAAAGTACATTGTTTTGTCTGTATTCAGCTGGAGGCCTGTGCCATTTGTGGCTTTAATTAATTGTGCTGTAAGAAGCTTCAAATCATTCTCACTGTCAGATAATAATGCAATGTCATCGGCGTATGCTACAATGTTAATTTTGCTTTCCAGTTGTGCTCCAATTTGTAGTAGCTTTACTTTTTGGATTATTCTATTGATTACTATGTTAAAAAGAACTGGTGAGAGTGAATCCCCTTGTTTGACTCCAGTTTTAACCTCAAAGTCTTCAGAAAGTTTGCCAGCTACTTTTATTTTGTATTTTGAGTTTAAAGTGCAAGCTTTTATTAAATTTATCAATTTGTTAGGGATGCCAATCTGCCTCATGCACTTCCATAAATATTCCCTGTTGATACTGTCAAAAGCTTTTTTAAAATCAATGAAAAGCATATGTACATTTTGATTGAATTCATATTTCTTTTCACCCAACATCCTTAGGACATATATATTGTCAATAGTCGATCTGTTAGGTCTAAATCCACATTGGGCATCATCTAGGGAGTCTTCAACGTAAGGGCTTATCCTTGCTAACAGTATATTTGTCAGAATTTTATATGTTGTGTTTAGTAACGCAATTCCTCTGTAGTTTGAACAATTTGTTGGGTCCCCCTTCTTGTATATAGGGCACACAACTACTTCTTTCCAATCATGTGGGACCTGTTCCTGCTTCCAGATGTTGGTGATGATTTTGTGTAAGCAGTTTACAAAAGGAAATTTACTGAGCTTCCATATATCTGTGTCTATACCATCACTTCCAGGAGCTTTATGTCTCTTCAGCTTCTTGATGCTTTCTTTAATTTCTGCTAAGCTGGGCTCTTCGTCCGATGGGTCAGCAGTAAGATATTCATTGTCATCTTCCTGAGAGACGCTTATAGTTGGAGCATTTAGTAACTCATTAAAATATTCCTTCCATCTGTTAGCAATGTCACTTCTTTCTGTTAGCAAGGAGCCATCTGGGTCTGTTATGAACTGTCCATAATTTTTTATATTCCCACTTTTAAACATATTTATGCTCTTGAAAAATCCTCTGGAGTCTGTGGTACGGTCATTCTCAGCTCTTCTTAATTTGTAATTCATAAAATCCCTTTTCTTTTTCCTAATGAGTTTCCTGGCATGTTTCTGTTTCTCTTCAAAAATAAGTTTGTTTTGTGTTATTGGTTTTTGTAGGAATTTTTCCCTTGCTAATTTTCTATCTTCGATAGCGTTCGAGCACTCGGCATCAAACCAGGGGTTCTTAGTTGTAGTATAATGTCCCAAAACTGAGGTAGTTGCTCGTGTGATATTTTCTTTCAGAGCGTTCCAGGCTTGATTAGTATCATCATTGTTAATTTTACTTTCCACTTCAGGTTTGTGTGTTTCTAATTCTCTAATGTACTGGTTGAGAATGTTTGGGTTTTTCAGTTTCATTGTATTAAACCTAGGAACACCATTTAATTTAGACCATTTATGTCTTGAGAGTGAGATCTTGAACTTGGCTTTTACAAGAAAGTGATCCGAATCGCAGTCTGCTCCCCTTTGACTTCTGATATCATGTATGCATTTATGATGTTGTTTTTCGATTAATACATGATCAATTTGATTTTTTGTGATGCCATCTCTTGAGGCCCATGTTTGTTTATGTATATCTTTATGTGCAAAATATGTACTTTTGATCAACATGTTTTTGGAAGTGGCAAAGCTAATAAGTTTTGTTCCGTTTTCATTACTCTGCTGATGTAGACTATGAGGTCCAATTGTAGGTTTATAATGATTTTCATGTCCTAACTTGGCATTGAAATCTCCTAGAATTATTTTAATTGAATTTTTCGAGAATGTATCATATACCTGTTCCAATTTGTTGTAAAATTCTTCTTTAATATTGTCCTCTTTATCCTCTGTTGGAGCATGGCAATTTATAACATTTAAAGTCTTATATTTGCATTGAATCGTAATGTGAGATATCCTTTCATTCACTGCCTCAAATTTCCTAATAAAAGGTAACAATTTGTTGTTTATTATAAATCCTGTCCCTAGTGCATGTATTTGTGTATCATTTCCCCCATACATTATTGTATACTTATTTTTGTTTATACTTCCATTACCCGTCCATCTGATTTCTTGTACTGCAACTAAATCCATTTTATACCTTTCAAGTTCCTGTATGACATTTATCAGTGATCCTGATCTATAGAGACTTGAATAGGTGATGGAAATTATTAGCTCATTGAAAAGCAGTATTCTTCTGGCTGTAGTGGTATCTCAGGCAAAATACTAAATCTTGTGTGAGTTAACCTTTATAACCAGTCAATGAGTCAAAAAGTATTTCCTGAAGACCAAGTTATGTAGTAATAACACCTATTTATAAAAGTGTTGATAAAAGAATAATTTCTAATTATAGACCCATCTCCCTCATCACTTATTCTTTGGGGAGGAGGAGGGGGGGGGGAGATAACTGGTCCATTTTTTCTGACAGTAAAACTGTTTAACAGCAGCTGAGTTTGCCTTCACGTAGTCATCTCTGCAGAAAAAGCATTAGAGTATCTCAACAACTTTGTTCTGGCATGATTAATAAGAAAAAAATTAGACCTTTATCATTCATTTGTGTGAATCATAAAACTCAGTAAGGGAAACTGAAATAGTGTGGCCTTAAAGGCCACAGATGGATCAGTCCTATGTCAACAACAGAATACAGAGAGTCCCCTCAGCAAATTGCACTACAGGTAAAAAACTAAATTTGCGGTGGGGAAACATGAAATATGCTTCAGTTGAAACTTCTGGGCTGAGAGGCCGGGTCGATGTATAAAATTTCCACCTAACGTTTCATCTACATCTGCGGGAGACATTTTCAGAGGTCATCCGGCAGTAGGCGGCCATGAAAGCCTACATTGTATGATAAAATATGCTTTCTCACAAGGATCAGTACTCGGCCCACTACTTTTCTTGACTTGCATAAGTGATTTAAGAGCAGTGTTTGCTGATGACACAAGTATTTTGGATCTCAGAAAGTAACTTACATATGTGATTTAGTGCCTAGATCAAAAGTATATGTCCTACAGAAATGTGCAATAAGTGTATTATGTAAAGTTGATAACCGACCATCGTGCAGAAACTCTGCAGTGACCTAGTGACTGGTACACATATGCACCAATACATTTACTCATTACTAGTACATGTGGTTAGTAGCAAGAGTGCATTTTGGATGAATTGTGAAATTCATAGCCACAAAACTAGAAACAAAGATTATTTTCACATAGATTGTGCATCTCTGTTAGCATTTAGAAAGAACTTTTTAAGTTCTGATTTGAGCATGCATGCCTCCCCCCCCCTCCCCCCCCCCACCTCACACACACACACACACACACACACACACACACACACACACACACACACACACACACACACACACACACACCCTACCTACGCATGTTCCTACATTACCTGCCCATCTGGCACAATGTAGGGATGCATAGTAGGAAGTAGTTCATAGAAACAGCAGCTAGTGTAAAATGAAGAGCACCAGCTTGAAAAAATAGCTGTCTTTCTACTAATCGACATAATAACCCAGTTTGTAAATCTACAAACTAAAAAGTGCCATCTCATCTTATAATAACAGTAGCTTGGAAAGTACATGATATATAAACTGAGCAAAACAAGGTGGTTACTGAGGAGGCTGTTGGTGGATACATTAGTACTAGTGAAATGGGCCTAGGGCACTTGAATTCACATGTAAAAAAGTTTGATTGGTTTCTCAACTGGCTGTGTGTGCCCATGACACTTGTATGTGGAAGATCATTTTTTAACTATCCTTGCACACACTTGACATTCCTCTGTCCAAAAAGTTTGGTTGTTATTGAACTGATCTTATCCACTCCTGACACTTCCAGGTAAAAAAGTGGCTATTTTTTTTTAACTGATCATGTTCACCTCTGACACTTCCATGACAGAAATATAATTTGGTTGTCTTTTGAAGTGAGCTTGAACGTACTTTACACTTCTGGCTGGTTGACATTGTAACTGGTGTGGTACACTCGTGAGACTTTTATGAACAGTTTGGCAAATAGCAACTCCGGGCCACCTGTACTCAAGTGTGCTCAGGAAAGCAGTTAATGATATTTGGTGTGCCTGTGTAATGCATCACACGCCTATTGGACAGGTTTTCTTGGTACGGTTGCTTCTGGGTATGTCATTTCCATTCTGACAAAACTCGCAACGTATGAAGAAGACAACTGGGCTCCTTGCTGAAATATTGTGGAGGAAATAAAAACAACAAGTTGGTTGAATACCCAGAACCACACCATTAGACTTTTTTATTGTTACTGTTTATAGTGCTACAGTCACGAATCCCATGTTGCAGTGGAAGGGCCACTGTACGAGATCCGCGTACGCTCCGGCGGTGTGGCCGGCTTCGCAGTGTCCGTCCCGTCGCTGCCTCCCCCGCTAGATGTCTCGGCCACTCCTACCTCCCCGCGGTCCCTCCGCATCGCGTGGACCGCCTCGCCGGATGTGGCGCGCTACAGTGTCGCAGTTATACCTCTGGGCGTTCCGGGTGGAGCAGAGGGGAAGCAGCGGCACTTCTTAGTCAGGTATGTCGGAGGTTGCCGTGCTGCCGGTCACAGTCTCTCAGGAAAGGAAGGTTGCGACTCATCTCAGTTATATACTAGGTGTAAAAATAATAGTGAATAGTAACTTTCCTTAGTCTTGCAGTACTTTGTCAGGAGGAAATGGCTGGTAAAGAAATAACAAAAATGCCAGCACATACTTTGTGAGAAAGGGCCAGGCAAAGTGAATAGGAGAGTAGTCCTACTTGTTTGTAGGAGGGAAATTAATTTTGTACCACCTGGTACACAGTACTAATAGAGAGAGAGAGAGAGAGAGAGAGAGAGAGAGAGAGAGAGAGAGCGCTAGCTGTTGCCCTTGAATAGTTTAGAAACAGTGTGTAATAAATGCTGACATTTCATATTACCTGGAGGAAACAACTCTAACTTTGCATCATTAATTAGTTTATGCGACATGTGAAGGCTTATTAGTATTACACTTGAATCTCTGAGTATTTGTAAATTATGTATAGTGAAAAATCTTCAGCATGAAAATGGTTAATATGAAAAATAGGTTTATTGTTGTTGTGGCCTTCATTCTGGTTACTGGCTTGAGACTGCCGTCCACACTGGTCTGTCCTGTGCAAGCCCCTTCATCTTTGCATAAGTGCTGCAGCCTACATCCATCTGAACCAGCTGTGTTCGAGCTCCCGTCTCCACCTACAAGTTTTATGCCCCAGTTTGTGGCATCATCCTTCATCGATTTCCAACAGGGATGAATCACTATTTTGTTTCCAACATCTGACAGCTTCAAATTTCTGCAAGTTCATCTTCATGCAGCACGGTTGCGGGACCTTGGCTGTTCAGTATAAAATGTCAAATCAAAACACCTTCAGCTGTCTAAATTTCCAGAGTTTATTTTGTTTCTGTTATCGGTTTCAGCGTTACCTTATGCCATCTTCAGGCCCCCTGACTGACATATAGGAGGAATCTGACCTCTGGTATAAGTCTGCAAGATTGATTGTACAAGAAGTGAGATTCTTCATACATACATACATTAATACTTATTCCATAGATCATGAATATGACACTTTGTAATAATGTGGAACATGCCACTTCAATGAAAGTTTTCTTTACACAAATTTATTTATTTTACAGTTACTACTTCATATCTAAAAATTCACCTGTTGAGTAGGAGTTGTCGTTCAGAAATTCTTTTAATTTGTTTTATATGTTGGTTGAATATCTGTCAGGCAAAAGACAAAGATTTTTGTGGCAGTATAATTCACCCCCTTTCTGTGCCAAAGTCAGATTTAACCCAGAATAGTGAAGATCATCCTTTCTTCTAGGGTTGTAGCTATGCACTTCGCTGTTATTTTTGAATTGGAATGAGTCAGGTCAGGGATGTCAGTCAGGGAGCCTGAAGATGGTGTAGTATGACACTGGAATTGGCAGCAAAAATAAAGTAAAATCTGGAAATTTAGATGGCTTAGAGCGTTTTAATTCACATTCTTTATTCCAACATCTTCACCCCTTCCTCTACAAGCAACTTTTGTTCTAAATAAAATTTTATTCAGCAATAAGACCTAAGATTTCTGTGATGATTGGATTTTTTATTAAATAAAACTGAATAAAATTCCCAATTTACAGCATACATACCCACTTCTGCCCAACAAAATATGTTCACACTGGTTCACCCTGGTTACTGCGTCTGTGTCGAATCTGGCTGAAAAATGGTTGTGTAAAATAGACTATTGTAAAGAATGTGATCCACATGCAATAATTAACATGCAGCAGGTAAATCATTAACACATTCACCTATGCCCTGCCCTTCAAGTAGATAGTCATATCAAAATGAAAATGATGTGCACAGTATGTATAATTTCGAGGTAACAACACAGTTCACAATTGATTCCTATTATCCCAGTAAGCATTATTGAAATTTTGCACAGTCCATTATAATAATTACACATTCACTTTCCAATATGCGAACCTTAGATAAAACTCCGCACATCGTACGAGCTGTAATTTGTACTATCTTGTCTGTGGTGTACATTTTCCCTGGTTTTAGATCTGTACTTTTCACAACATTCTGCAGACTTTAATAAAAAAGCTTCCAGGAGCCTCTCTTTTTATAAGATTACAATAATTAGAACTGTGTTTATACGTTGTTGTTCACTGACTTTTTGCAAATTATAATTAAACATTTACATTTCTGATTAACTGAACAGTGGGCAAAGATTCTTCTCAATGTGAGCTTTTAGATTCAACAATAATTCTATTGAATTATGCTACCTAGTCACCAAAATATCATATTCTGTTTCAGTAACAATTTTTTAGTTGAGAATGCTAATTAGTCTGAAACTAAAAAGAGTGCAAAAGTTGCGAACATATTTTTATCATTAGCTGTATAGATTCATCATTCATTTATATATACTTTTGATTTACTATATCAGGAAGTCAGTAATGGGATACATGTTTATGTAGGAAGGATGGTATCAAAACCTGGAACTGTGGTAATCATAATTAGCATAGTTTTTAGATAAATTAATTACACTTATGAGTTCCAATTAACCAAAAGAATGTAATAGATAATAAAGTCAAGTTAGATAAGCCCTGTGTCAATATTTGAGATACAATGCTCATGTCCTAAAATAACGCTATATTTGAAAAAATCCTTTTTTTCCTTCATAAATTTATCAGTTGCTTTTCACAGAGCACACAAAAACTAGTTACAAAATCTCCTGCTAGATGTTCGTATCTGTGTTACGCTACTTGCAGTGTTTACTGTTTCTTGCCTCTAGATATCATTAGTGGTACTATTCCCCGTTTCACTACAAGTGAAATACATGATAACAGGTGCATTTAAGTTTAAAGTGAAATGTGCATACCAAGAACATTTAATTCAAAATGAAACAAGCGATGCCACGAACATTTCTGCCACGCTGTTCTCTCCAATACCAAATTGATGATTCATTGATACCTTAAATTACCCTATCAGTCTACACCTTCCTTTAGTCAAATTGTGCCATAAATTTCTTTTTCTCCCCAACTAACTTCAGTGTGCCATTAGCTACCTAAGCTTCAACGCTCTTCTACAGCACCATATTCCAAAAACTTCTATTCTCTCCTTATCTGAGCCACTTCATCATCATTGACAGAGGTTATTAAAACACACACACACACACACACACACACACACACACACACACACACACCTCAAATGGAATGATACAACAGTGGTTTTATTGATGATCTGTTTAGCCAGAGAACAGAGTTGAGGTATCTCTTGTTCTTTTTTCTTAGCCTATTTTACTATCTGTTGGATGACAGCAATACTCCAAAGTACTCATAGTATAATATCATTTGATTTTTGTCTGTTCTGTCTATTGGTCTCATAAATTTCACTGTCCAGCTTCTAAGTATCCCCTTTTCTAGAATGAGATTTTCTCTCTGGAGCGGAGTGTGTGCTGATATAAAACTTCCTGGCAGATTAAACCTGTGTGCCAGACCGAGACTCGAACTCAGGACCTTTGCCTTTCACGGGCAAGTGCTCTACCATCTGAGCTACATAAGCATGACTCACTCCCCATTCACAGCTTTACTTCTGCCAGTACCTCGTCTCCTAGTTTCCAAACTTTACAGAAGCTCTCCTGCGAACCTTGCAGAACTAGCACTCCTTTCTTTCAGGAGTAGCAACTTTCCTGCTGACTCGCAGATAAAGACTCTCACAATTAAAGCTTTCGGCCTTTAAGGCCTTTGTCAACAGTAGACACACTCTCTCTCTCTCTCTCTCTCTCTCTCTCTCTCTATCTCTCTCTCTCTCTCTCTCTCTCTCTCTCTCACACACACACACACACACACACACACAAAAATGCAACAACTAAACTGCATTTTGGTTCCTCTAGTGTGGTGCTGTGGTGTAGGGATACCTTTGTGTGCCAGGACTTCAGGTATCTGTTGGCAAACAAACAAAAAGTTAATTATATATTTTAATTATTTTCAGGTAATAATTAAAGCCTTGTGGCTACATTGCATGAATGTGTGTCAGAGCGCCTTCACAGAGACATGTGCAATGACATTTTATTTCACAGCACGCCACCTGCCATTGAGGTGACAGAGCTGGAGCCCAACACGCTATACGAGGTTAAGATACGCAGTGAGGACTCGGCTGGACGGAAGGGTCCCTACGGGCAGACTATGGAAGTCAGGACACCAGAAGACAGTGAGTAACACCAGAACTGCTAGTCTTTATTCGCCACTTTTCATTAAAAATGAAGTGTGTTTCATCATAGATATGTGATAATAGGTATTAGTGAAGCCCTGATATTGTCAGGAAGGAGACAGCGGTCTTAATGTAATTTGTGGAAAAAAAATTGTGTATAATTTTTTTTAACAGCTAGACCATCTCCCACTCCCCTTTATATAATTATAGCACGGTAACTAGTTTCAGCTGCTTTCTGCAACCGTATTCAGATCGTCAAAACTGTAAAAAAGCATTGAATATGCAGCAAAAACTATCATCAGTAGCTTTAGTCATGCAATTGCGTGCATTCTTTTTTTCAGCCAACAAGACTACAACATTATCTGGATACAGACTTCATTGTGAGCGGACGACCATCGTTTAAACTGTAATTTCATTAGGTGACAATAATAAAGAAGGCAAATGGCCAGTTGCATTAGCAAAACTGCATCAAAAGCCCATTATTTGCAATTGTACTGCAGCTGCTATAGTGAGAACAATATCTCCAACTGTTACAAGAATTGTCAGCTGCTCCATAGCCTGGCGTACAAAGGAGTGACTGTGCTCGGTGTATAAAATAGTTCATCTGTATAAAATTTGCAAATGTTGACGAATAGAAGTCAAATGTCAGAAGCCCAACCAGCCTGGAAAAACATGTCGGAACTTTTTACTAACACAAGTGGCCATTCATTTTCTTTATTACTGTCATCTTGCAAGATTATGGCTTACAGGCCGGCTCGCTCACAATGAAATTTGTAACTACGTAATGTCATAATCATGTTGACCCACAATAAAAATGCATGTAACGGCATGATTACATCTAATGATGATAGTGTTCACTGCATGTCAGTGAATGCAACAAAAATTTAAAAAACTAATATCCATGTGTACAGTCTGCAAGCCACCGGATGGCATGTGACAGAGGGTACTTTGCTTATCACACAAGATGTGTATTGGACATGGTAGAATCATTCTGCAGTCAGCTCCAAATGCTAGTTCTCTAAATTTTCTCAATAGTGTTTCTCGAGAAGAATGTCTCGTTCCCTTCAGGCATTCACAGCTAAGTTCCCAAAGCATCTCTGTAATATCTACATGTTGCACAGGTAACAGATCTGTCTAGCAGCCCATCTCTGAATTGTTTTGATATTTTCCTTTAATCCAGCCTGGTGGGGATCCCAAACCCTCAAGCATTACTAAAAAAAGGGTCACACTTGTGTTCTGTATGCAGTCTTCTTTAAGATAAACCACATTTTCCTAAAATACTATCAGTAAACCAAAGTTGATAATTCGCTTTGTTCATTCCATGCTATATTGCTTTTCAATTTTACACCGAGATGTTTAATCGGCACTACTGTCTGTCAAGCAGCCTGCTATGAGGCGTGTTTTTTTAAGTAAGTACCATTTTGAAATTAAAAAAATATGTGCTAAGGTATCTTAATAATTTTATTTTTACATGAAAGCCTGTACCTTAATCTACTTTTCTACATAATTTTCGTCAATATTGAGGCACTTGTCATAACGTTGTACCAGTTTCTGAATACCCTCCTCATAGAAGTCTGCCGCCTGACTTGTTAATCACATCACCACTGTTTTGAATTTGTCATCGTCTTGAAGACGCTGACCGCCCAGGTGTTTCTTCAAGTGCACGAGCAGATGGTAGTCACTGGGCGCAAGATCAGGGCTGTGTGGAGGATGATCTAGAGTTTCCCATCGAAAAGATGTGATGAGATCTTTGGTCTGATTCGATGAGATCTTTGGTCTGATTCACCACATGCGGACGGGCATTGTCTTGCAGCAAAACGATGTCCTTGCTCAACTTCCATGGACTGTTGCTTTGATTCTGGTGTGACGTAGGCCACCCATGTTTCATCTCCCATAACAATTTGGCTTAAGAAATCATCACTGTCATTGTGGTACCACTCAAGGAAAGTCAATGCACTGTCTAAACGTTTGGTTTTGTGCACATCCGTCAACATTTTCGGTACCCAACATGTACACAATTTTCGGTAATTCAAGTGCTCGGTCATAATGCCATACAAAACACTACGAGAAACGTTAGGAAAGTCATCCCACAAGAAGGAAATCGTAAAGTGTCTGTTCTCTCTCAGCTTATTGTCCACTTCTTGCACAAAACTTTCATTAACGACCGAAGGATGCCCACTCTGTTGTTCATTATGCACATTTGTGCAGCCATCTTTAAATGCTCTCACCCGCTTTCTTACCATTCCATCACTCATAATGTTTTTTTCGTAAATTGCACAGATCTCATGATGAATATCGATCGCTTTTAGGCCTTTAGCACTAAGAAATCTTTTAACAGCCCGTACTTCACAGTTGGCGGGACTCACGATTATCGGAGGCATCTTAAACACTCGGTACACAACATAATCAAGGAAGAATCAGACTGTAATGGCGTCAGTGCATAGATTAAGGTACAGGCTTTCATGTAAAAATAAAATTATTGAGATATCTTAGCACATCTTTTTTTTAATTTCAAAACGGTACTTACTTAAAAAACATGGCTCGTACTAATGCTCTGTTCGAACTTTATGGGATAGTTTTTCCTAGTCATCTGAATTACATCTTTCTTCATTTAGTTTGTCATTTTGTGTCGTTCTACAATCATCTAACGACGACACTGATTGTTAGTGTCTGGATGTCCTCCTGTGGCATATCATCCTAATTCTGTCCAATTGGTGTGTTAGAGCATCAAAATCTTGAGATGGTTGGAGGCCCTGTCTATAATGCTCCAACTGTTCTCATTTGGGAAGACATCCAATGCCCCTGCTGTCCAAGGTGGGGTTTTGAAAGCACAAGGACAAGCAGTCGAAACTCTCACTGTGTCCAGGCAGGCAGTATTGTGCTCAAATGTGAGCCCAGGAAGGTTTGCCACGAAGGGCAACAAAATGGGGCACAGAATATCGTCGACATACCGCTGTGTTGCAAGGGTACCACAGATGACAGCCAAAGGGGTCCTGATAAGAAAAGAAATGGCAACCCGAGACCATCACTCCCGGCTGTCTGGCTGTACGGCAGGTGACAGTCAGGTTGGTATCCCATCGCTCTCCAGAGCATCTTCAGACATATCTTCGCTGGTCATCGGGTCTCACATTGAAATGGGATTCATCTCTGAAGATGTGTCTGGAGATGTCTGGACAGTGGTGAGATACCAACATGACTGTCACTTCCCTGGAGTGATGGTCTGGGGTGCAATTTCATTTCACAACAGGACACCTTGGGTTGTCATCTGCAGCAATGTTACAACACAGCAGTGCGTCGACGATACTCTACATCGTGTGTTGTTGCACCCCGTGGGAAGCCATCCTGGGCTTACAATTCAGCAAGACATTGCCCACCTGCACGTGGCAAGAGTTTCTACTGCTTGTCTTCTTGCTTGCCAAACCCTACCTTGCCCAGCAAGGTCACTGGATCTCTCCCCGGTTGAGAATTTTTGGAGCATAACGGGCCTGTCCCTCCAACCAGCTAAGATTTTGATGATCTAATGTGTCGTTTGGACAGAATTTGGCACGGTATCCCTCGGTAGGACATCCGACAACTGTATGAATCAGTGACAAGTTGAATAACTGCTTGCATAAGCATCAGAGGTGGACTAACACTGAGACACCCGCTAAACCCACTGGGCAGAACAGGTAATAGGATTGTGGAAAGGGCCAAGGGTTGAGGTCAGTTTCTGCTTCTAATTGTCATTTATTGTAATTTAATAACCTTTACAATCAAAGCGGCATATAGCCTAATCTTTACCAAATCCAACTCTTTCACGGCTGAAGGCCTCCAACAAGAAATCTTAACAAGTTAAAAATCCAATTAAAATAGCAATAAAATAATTAAAAAACAACATACGCAAGCTGCAATACAAATGGCTAAGGACCACAATTGAATTTCAGAATATATTACCATAGACCCTTAAAGGCAGAAGACCAGCATGTTTAACAACAAGAAATCTTAAAATCCAATTGAGATAGCAATAAAATAATTCAAAGAAGCAACATATGCAAGGTGCAATGCCAATGGCTAACGGCCACAATTAAACTTCAAAATTTTTAAAATATACCACCATAATCTTTAAAGGCAGAAGGGCACAGTGTTTAAGCTTGAAAGATAAATTTAAAAATTAATTTTGCAAAATTTTAAGAAAACAAAACAAATAACCATAAGCCTAAAATTTAAAATAGCTGACAACAGATAATTAAACAGCAGTGGCAATCAGAAGGCCTCCAGGGAGGTCGGTCTGCCTTCGTTCACTTGGGTGAGACAGGTGGTGAGCCCGACTATGCTTGATCCGTCGGAACCCAACCAGGGGTCAGCCACAGACTGACCGACATAACTCAAACTGGCAATGTTACAAATGTGATTATCCACAATGGAGTATGTATTAGCTGCCAAAATTACACACCATGTTGGACAGCAACAACAGATGAGGAAAGGACGCTGCCTGAAATTAAGTTAGTGGCCAGGGCAGGTAACCGGAACACTAACGACTACTAGGCAGAAAATTCCACTGGTACACTTGAATTTGAAACATGGTAATAGTTAACTTTGCTCAAAAGAACACTGCCTGAATTTATGTCAGTGCCCAGGGCAGATAACCAGAACACTAACGGCCACACATGAAAATTCCACTGGTGCACTCAAATTGTAGTCGACTAAAATAGTTAATTGCACCACATGGCGACTAAATCTCAGCATTAGAACCACTCGGTGTTGTTCACTGGAAAGCCTTCCCAACAGCAAACCACCGAAATGAATCACCACAGCATGAATAGATGTGGCTTGGGTAGTTGAAACCACTACTCAACTTTGATGATGTCCTGGGTCGGCAAACCACGAAGCTCGTAGTGATCAGACAATTCCACACGCGCTCCGACATTGCGCAGGGCTGCCAGGGGCCCCAGCTGACCGCACCGCACGGAGATAACAACTGACCCCTTGCTGGAAACTATGTGCACCAAACCAAAGATGGTACATGGCGCAAATATCGATACACATCACTGCTGCCACATGTAGAAGGAAGAAGAACTACAACGTAACCACGACAAGGGTGGGAAACCAAACACAGTTAGACAGCGAAGTTCACGAAAACGCATAGTTGGGAGAGAGCGCAACTCAAATGCGTTATTGACTTGCTCAGTTTGTGAAACTCTTTCTGTAGAATAAAGCATCAGATTTTCTGAAATTGTAATCATTTGTTTGTCTACTGATCTGTGGTGAGTCATTTTCTTCTTTTGTGTATATAGGAAATTGATTACACTCACAACATACTAACACAAAATCTCATGGAACTCTCATTTCAAGAATCATTAACACTTGCAAACAGTGTGAAAGGAAAACATTACTTAAAACACAGTATACTCTGTTTGGGCCCTGCTGTGCAATATGTGACTATAATGTACCACTCCACTAAAGGCACACATACTTTCTCTCCTCATTGTACAGTGCAATTGACACAATTCAGAATTTCACCACCAATAAACTGATAGAGATTAACTGCAGACCACAAGTGTCCATTTCTCCAAAGCCACTTATCTGTGTATCTTTCCAGAGTCACCATCCTCTTGCGCCACTGGAGAAAGACATCGATTACACTCCCAGTCTGTCGTGTTCACGAACGCTCGGCCACATCCCACATACACCGTCAATTATTCAGAATATCCTGGCTCCGTAGCACACTAGCTCACAGCTGACTTCCTCAGCTGTCAGTTACTGACCAATTGACTGCCATCCATGTTCAACTGCATCACACTGTGTTGGCTTAGGTCTTATTTCTAATCTCAGCTCTTCCTCTAGATCTGCATTTCTTACTGTTTCCTAACACATCTCGTACATATTAAATATTGCTTTTTTTTCTCTCTAAAGTTTTGTAGCTATTTTTCTGAAGATTTCGAGAACCTCAGCCCACATTGCCGTAACAAACACTTTTTGAGTTTGAAAAATACAAATTCTGTGTTATTACGTAATGTGTAGCTGTCATAATATTACAAGAAAGTGTAGCAAATTACATTGTGCGAATTAAAATGACTTTCTGCTATGTTGAATGTCTATTTATGACTCTCTCAAATGCCTGTGAAGCATGAAGACTTTGTTTTTCCTACTGTGACCACTAGATGTAATTTTTGGTGTTATTATTTTTGCTTCATAGCTGTCACCTGGTACGTTGGGACCACTTAGCTATGCTAAATTCTGCATTTGGTCTAGTGCTTTATATGTATGTTTCTCATGTAAATTGGCTATGAAAGAAATTTAAATGA
The DNA here is from genome assembly GCF_023864275.1 of Schistocerca cancellata. Lineage (NCBI taxonomy): Eukaryota > Metazoa > Arthropoda > Insecta > Orthoptera > Acrididae > Schistocerca > Schistocerca cancellata. The sequence goes on from NC_064637.1 coordinate 105,875,103, forward strand.
AATATCTTGTACTTGCCTATGTATTTGAAGGTCACATCTTTTTTTTTGGTTTTGTGTCTGCAATAATTAACATTGAATTGAAATTTCATTTGTGTATACAGTTTCAACATTATCAGTACCAAAGGTCATATGTTTAAATGGAAAGAAGAGCAAAATTTTGAAATTCCAACTACAGATTTATAGAAACAAGTTATAACTTCCGCAAAATCACAGACGTTAGTCAGCCTGCAGGTAATGGCAGTTACCTATGAGATCAGCAGTGATTCGAAGGCACCTAATTGTGTCACCTGACGAGTCTGCACCTGTCTGCAGTCCCGAGCCACGTGCGGGACGTGAGGACGGAAGCCCTGAACCAGACAGCCATCCGCGTCACCTGGCGTCCGCCCGCTGTGCTCAACGGCGTCCTCGTCGGCTACACAGTGGCTGTCGATCCCAACCGCACGGCTGCTCTGCCCGGCAAAGCAGTCCGTGCTGCCAGCGTGTCCGCCGTGAAGCACTCTGCCGACGTAAGTGTGCCTGTTGCTTGAAACACAGATTGCCACATTGATTCTCTGAACTCTGTCGCCAAAGCTGTATTTAGTCCTTTAAATTAAAAAATGTGCACATAATTTCCTCTCACCATGTCAAAAATAAACATACCACAACAGTTGCAGTTTAACATTCAATATATTTTCCTCCTCTTTCAATTTGCTGACAACTCGTACTAATGTGGTACGTTATTACTTCAGCTTACATCATCATTCTTCATCATAATTGCTCCTCTAGCTTCTTTTGCAGTATGCCTGTGTTGCTATATATTTCTCTGAGGGGGGAATGGTGATCCACGGAACGCTTATTGCTACATCCAGGCATGTATTCCATTTAATTAAATTATGAAACACAAATTATCTGAATATTTATGTTTAACATGTTATGTTATTTTATTGTCATTATTGAAGTGAAAAATTACAACAAAAACTTCTGACATTACAGGAAAACTTTCATATGTGAAGAACCCTTGCATGAGGAAGAAAATAATTAATGAACAAATCAGTTTAAGCTATAACTTACTGACCATGTTAGCCACTAAAACAGTAACAAGCAAAAATGTAAAACATAACCAGACTAAATCGTTAATTATCTCCCCCTCTCCCTCTCACTTTCTCTCAAAAAGAAAAAGAAAACCTCACACAAAGAAGATGACTCCTCCCCCGCCCCCCTCTTTCCTGCCGCCGTAAAGACGAACTTTAAATAGTTCCTTATACAGAATACTGAGTGACAAATAATTCCCCTGGATGAATGCTGGGCAGTGGCTGGCTTAACCCTTTTGCGGGCACATTTTTTGTAGCAACACAGTGAAGATAATTTTTTTGCTACCCTATTAGAATTGTGATCAATTTTATTTTTGTGATTTAGGACCAAAAACTGTGGTGGTACATACAGTACACACGGTACCTTTGTAAGGTATTAAAACTGTAGTGGTAAATGGATTTCCCACTTACCTTTTGTTAGCTGATATGTGTTGCCACTACACATAAAAAATAATGAACAGTGGTTTCTGTTTTTATTTTATGTTTTCTTTTACAGTATTTAAAAAAATATTTGTTTCCGATATTTAAGTTTGTTTACCACAATCTGAAAACAACCTTAGAAACTTTATCACACAGTAGCTGATAATAATGTATATTGCATTAGCAAAGCAATGTGTCCCGACAACAGTAGTGATCCCACAACAAGCAGAAACTGATTGCTGTAGCAGTTTTCATACACCTGGTGCACTGTATACCACAAGATGTCAGGAATAGACAGTGGTAGTGAGATGTATTCCCAAAAGCTTTGGGATACCTCTAAGTTGCTGGTAAGTATGCTTCCCAAGGACCACAAATGACAGATTAATTTTGTGGTAAGTATATTCCCAATCCTCTTCAAGAAACTATTGTGTTGGTAACCATAGTTCCCAAGAACCATTCAAACACCATTGTTTGGTGGGATATATACTTCCCACAGTCTCGAAGGCTATATTTCAGAATGAACAGAAACTACAGCGGTGCAGTGGACTGCCAGTAGATGCCAGGAGCTTACAGAAGTGGTAACACATATTCCTTTAAATGCTGTAAAGAAATACGTTTAGTGGGAAGTTAAAACCGTCACAGGTATTTTAGTTCTGAATGACTGATATTTGTTTGGTCTCAGTTGTAACGGGTCTTTATATTTCTCACCAGTAACCACATAAAGAACCAATATTTTAATTTGCCGTTGTTGTGGTGCTAAAATTATTGGGTTTTAGATACAGTAAAACTCTTTTTTTTATGTTCCCACATTTATATTTTCCCACTTTCTACTTTCATTGTGTCGGTGCCAATAGAACTCCTATTCCCTCAATACAGTGCTTTTCCATCTTAACGATTCTGTCTAACAACTTTTTCCACATTTATTAATTTTTTCTGTCTTACTATAATCTTAACATTGATTTTTATACAGATTTCTGCAAGAAGTGCATTGCATTTTTGCTCAGAATCAGCCTCGGAACAAAGCAGAAAATGCAGAGTATACACAAAGTTATTGAGTATGTAATGTAGCATTAGTGCAGTAAGGAAGATTTTCACTGTTGGTGTGTTGGGTTACAGCTACAGAATGAAGGTGTATCATGCCTGCTGCCATGTGTAGTCTATCAATATTTGGGAGGGTGTCAGACCTGTCATGTGTAGCCCAACACTATATATCAGTGGCAGGAAATTCTGTGCCTTCCAAAAGATAGGCATTGTCGTTGAAGAATGATGTTTTTGATGAAAGGAGTTGATATACATATCAACATGTTATAGAACGAGTAGTCATGAACAGATTGGACAACAAATAGCGGCCACTGCATTAACTCATTACTGAAATTTTAACTTCTTCTTTTGCTAATGCCTTTGTCCTGCAATTTTCGCAGGGTCAGAATGCTTATAGTTGGATTTGGGATGGTTAATGTGAAGGGGTGGCCAGATACCCTTCCCTACTGTCACCCCGTACCCCCTGGGACGGAATCAGTGAACCCCAGCCGTCTGCATCTAGTGTAAATCATGAAATAGTGCGAATGTGTGTCAGATGTCTGCTAGTCGTGTAACTGAAGCAGGACGTGGGGACCAGCCCAGTATTCACCAAGTGGGATGTGGAAAACTGCCTAAAAACCACATCCACGCTGGCCAGCACACCGGCCCTCTTCGTTAATCCGCCGGGTAGATTTGATCAGGGGGTTGGCACGCCTACCCGAGTCCAGGAAGTAGCACATTAGTGCTCACGGCTAACCTGGCGGGCTCATTACTGAAATTTTAACTACTGTTGCATAACTGTTCCAGATAAATCTTCTGGTTTGCCTACTATCAGAATAATTCATTTGAATTTTTTGAATGAGCATTTTTAGTTGTGTCAGAAAAATATCAGTTGTATTCAAATTCCTGCTAAAAAGTCAATAAGTATATTTTACAACGAAACAGGTTTCCGCTTTGAGGAATTAAAGAAAATTAACTCTGCAAATTTTACACAACAGCTTATTATCTATGAGACATTTCTTTGAAATAATAAAAGAGAAAGGAAATTTAGGCAACAGTACTGAATTAAAAACCTAACAATTCATTTAAAGTTTATCTCAGAAATAGACAGTAGCTAATCTGCTACCTGTGTCTACATAACATGCCATTGTCTGCTTGCAGTCCTTGGAACTGGACTGCTTAACGTGAAGAGTTAAGTTCCCAAAGTCAGTTTTCACCCATTTCCATAATGCCTAAATAATGATACGATGCTCGATTACAACATGATTTTTTAGCAGACTTTCAAAACATTGGAATCAGTAGAAAATAACAGTACTCAACCCTTGTATGTAGTTATTTTATTGATATTTTGATCCTACATACCTTGAAATGTGTAATGCAAAAGTCTATAGGTGTCTTAGAGTTTTTTAACTCTTTGTTTGATGACGATATTTATTATAAATAGCAATGAAGAACCAAAAATCAAAATTTTGAACATGGCTGCGTGTTCAGAGACCATGAATAGCTACAATTGAAAGAAAAACAGCCCTCGGTCACTATTTTTAACAAATTAACCTGGTTTCAACACTGCTAGGGGTGTCGTCTTCAGAATTTAAAACAAAGAATGGTCTATATTCTATAACATGGTCACAGAACAATAACTAAAACGTACGATAGGGTATAAGTACGGAATCATCGTAAAAGACTGACAGTGTCATTTATAAAATAGTAAATATGCCAGAAGGGCATTAGTCACTAAGATATTTAAGATAAAGATAACTGTGATGGCGAGCCACTAAGGGCTGCTCGTTACTTGCGTGGTGCAGGTTGCAAAACTTTAAATATCTTTGTGACTAATGCCCTTTTGGCATATTTACTATTTTATAAATGACATATAAGTACTGTCAGTCTTTTACGATGATTCCGTACTTACACCCTATCATACGTTTTAGTTATTATGCTGTGACCCTGTTATAGAATATAGACCATTCTTTGTTTTAAATTCTGAAGAAGACACTCCTAGCAGTGTTGAAACCAGGTTAATTTGTTAAAAATAGTGATCGAGGGCTGCTCTTCTTTCAGTTGTAACCGAAAATCAGTTATTTCAAGAACCATTTATTTTGTGTGGTTTTAACAGTCAGGTTAAACCAGAGATGAAGAAAATTGGTATAACCTAGAAGCAGTTGTCTGAGAGATAATCGCCTTCCGTAATTCTGACTTGCTCAGGTGTCCGGCCTACAGCCGAATGTGCAGTACTTCGTGACGGTGTCTGCTCGCAACGGTGCGGGACACGGCCCGCCGTCCGGCGCCAAAGCGGTGGTCATCAGGGTGGCCGGAAACGAGTCGCGTGAAGTCACGCCCGTCCCGACTGCGCTGCCGCCTCCTCCCGGTGACCAGCCACCTGTAGTCTACGATGACCAACACCTTGGTAAGTCCCCTTGCAATTTAAAATGGGGTCCTAGACAGGGACTGAAAAACATGGTACCTTGCATTTATCTGACTGTGCCCTTATTGATTGAGCTACCTGGACACACTTTACGAAGTGGATCAGACACAGCGTAGGGGATTGTTTCCAGAATGATTCTTTACTGAGCAGTAAGTTGTGTGACAATTTGAAACTTCCTGGAAGATTAATACCGTGTGCCAGGCCGGGACCCGAACCTGAGACCTTTGCCTTTTGCAGGCAGGTGTTCTACTGACCGATCTATCTGAGCGTGACTCACAGCTTTACATTTGCCAGTACCTTATCTCCTGACTTCCATACTTCACAGAAGTTGTCTTGCATATGTTGTGGGACAAAACCATGTGAAAGAAAGAAAATGTGGCAGAAGAAAAGTTGTGAGTACAGTTTCGTGACTCGTGCTCGGATAGCTCAGCGACTGAAAACAAAAGATATAAATGTAGTGTGTTACTTCTTATGTAGATTTATCTAGATAACCTTTGGTTTGAGACTGAGGCTACCACAGGATATCTTCAAGTGTTGTATGTGTTGAGTGTAGATAATAGCCTGCACTTTAGCCTCCTGTGCATGGGACACATTCAGAATTTTGTAATTATAATTTATTGTGCAGTTTTGTAATGACTCTGCAGAAGCATCCAGTTATCACAATTATTTGTAAATGACTGTACAGTGCTATTACTAGTAACTAATGTTAACATTAAAAATAAATCATAATTACATATACTCTCAATAACCAATACTGATCACTCAGTGTTTATTGTTGCTTTTAAGGTTATCATTTACTCGCCATCCATTTGTACTTTTCCATCATTTGCTTAGTTCCTCTCCCTCACCTATCTCTTCTGATAACATCTCCTCTGCACTTATTTCTGTGTCTAACAGCTACTCTGGAAATGTCTAGTCTATTCCTAGATGTTTGTGATTGTGTTCAGTAACGGGAATGTGTCAGCATTCCTAACTAGGAACGTCACGTCGCCTGCCACGCTGAGGGGTTTCATGTCTGCTAACTTCCACCACATGCTCAGGGGATTCTAAATCAAACATTTGTGCAACGCTGATTGTCTCATTCCGATTCTATGTCAGTATAGTGGGTAATGATTATGTCGTGTCACAAAATGAACCATTCCTCTGCTGGGGAAGATAAGTTTCAATTGGTCTTTCCCTGATGTTCGTAAGGGGGCTGTACGCCCGATGTCCTGTATTTGCACTGTCCCAAGGCTTCTGTCATTTGTCAAGTGTCTAGTCTCAAAAGATCTATCTTACTAGTCACTCAGGAACACGTAATTTCTTGCACTTTCTGTGTTATCTCTCTGCAACCAAGATACTCTCAAATTATTCTCATTTGTCACCTTTCCCTTTATAATCGTAGACAAACAGCTAAAGGCAGTTTAGTGACTTCTAGCAAGATGACACAGAATTTGACAGATGTTGAGACAGCTCCTAAATTCGGGGAGGGGAAATTAGGCAAGTAGGGAGAATTAAATATGTAGCTGAAGTGGTCTGACAAAACACAGTCTTTGGGAGCTGTAATAATTGAGACAAATTTAGCATGCACTATGTGATGAAAAGTATCCAGACACTGCTGGATAATGCCATTTGACCACCAGATAACAGAAGACGTGGATACACCAGTGTAAAAGGAGGTGGAGAGTTGTGTTGTTGGTACAGGAGCAATAACAGCAGAATATGTCACTTAGGAAGGCTCAGTGACTTCTGATGTGGACTAGTCATCGGATGCTGCCCGAGTAACAAATCCATCAGGGACATTTCAAACCTCGCAGAGCTGCCCAGGCAGACTGTTAGCGATGTGATTGTGAAGTTGAAATTTGAAGAGACAGCCACAGCTAAATCGATATCATGTAGCCCTTACATAAAGACAGGCGAGGAGTATTGAGCATTGTGGAGGGTTATTTTAAAGAATTGCATGAATACAATTGAATAAATCTTTCATGAGAAATGAAGTGCTACCAGGAGTCCAAATAGCATAATGACTGTTGTAGAGAGTTAAAAGGTTGGGTTACAGTGGTCAAGCTACTCTTCATAATCCACGCACTCTTGTGGTCCGTGATAAGTGACGCTTGAGGTGCTGTAAAGGGAGGCACCACTGGACGGTGGCTGACTGGAAATGACTGGTACAGAGTGACGAATCGCGGTATTCCCAGTGGCAATCCGATGGAAGGGTTTGGGTTTGGCGGATGTCTGATGAACATTACTTGCCATCATGCTTATTGGCAACACTAAAGTACAGTGGAGATGGTGTTACAGAGTGGGGGTATTTTGTGATTAGTGTGTGGTCCTCTTATTATGCAGAAGAAAAAGCTAAATGCAGAAGATGTGAATATATTTTATAGCATTGTGTACTGCTAATAAAGCAGGACCTGTGAGGCAGTGGGCCATGAACAGGAACATTCAATCAGATGGGCTGTGCACCCAGAGAACTGGTGTGAACCCATTGGAACACCTGTGGGACAATTTAGAACATCAACTTCACTCCAGGCACCGTGTCTGGCATCACAACCTTCTCCAGTTTTGGCTTTTTAGGAACAGTGCGCCACCATTCCTCAAGAGAAATTTAGACATCTCACTGAAAGTGTTCCCAGCAGACTTCAAACCGTCATAGAGGGTGGACATACCACGTATTAAATGTCCACACTAATGGGTCTCCAGATACTTTTTATGAGATAGCGTACAAACTCACTATGAACATCTGCATAAGTGATCAATGCAGAATGATAATATTAGCAGACAATGACCCACATTGATAGATTATATGCAACAGAAAATGTGAACCTTCCGAGAACGGGATAACTTGGGAGGCTGGAACTTGTGGGACAAAGGATTCTGGGGGTGATATCGAGACCTTGAAGAACAGGAGACAGTCAGAATGGAAGACGAGCAAGCCGAGAACTGTGTACCCGTATGGGAATGGAAATCTGTATTTTTCGAACACATCCTTAGACTGGATTGAGGGAGGTGGACATCTCAGACAATGTAGATGTTTGTGAGGAAGAGAACCAAAGTACGCTGTAACCAAGGGGTACATTCATTCATAAGTGAAAAAAAAATACAAACACCACTCAGGGGTTAGCTCATATGCCTACTGTGACTCTATGATCGTGAGGCACAAGATTGGTGTATTGCCAACCCGTCTAGCTGCTAATACCGGTACGTGAATCCAGGTGACGCTGCTGCTTTGTTAGTGAAGCAGCTCCTCATTTGGCCTCACGAGGCTGAGTGGACTACATTCCAGACAGCCCTACCTCAAAAAAATCTGAGGAAGTACCAGGAACTGTACACAGGTCCTTCTGCAGCGATGCTTACCATTAGGCTACAGCGCCATTCGTAGGGTCCTCGAAGGTGTGGATAGAATAGTCATATTTTAATAGGCAGGAGCAACTGCTGATACTGACTCAGTACCACACTCATACACTTATTGTCAAAACTCAAACAATGGAAAATCCAGGATGGAATGTAACAATACCAGAGAAGGAAAGTTGCTACTCACCATATAGTGGAGATGCTGAGACACGAGGGGAATTCTCCTCTGTGGTCGGACTTTGGGATGTGGTGGGAGACTGGAAAGATAAGGCACGGGAGATTTGTTTTTGTACAAGAATGGGAGGATAATTACGGTAAGTTAAGGCGCTTGTGAGACCCTCGGTATGTTTTGAGAGGGACTGCTCGTCACTCGGTACCATCCGGGACTGGAGCAACTGAATTACATTCTCCGCCAGGGTTTCGATTACTCTTGTCGTGCCCTGAAATGAGAAATGTCCTGCCCACTATCCTTCCCACCCTTCCTACCGTGGTATTCCGCTCTCCACCGAACCTACACAATATACTCGTCCGTCCTTACACAACCCTTACTCCCAATCCCTTACCTCGTGGCTCATACCCCTGTAATAGACCTAGATGCAAGACCTTTCCCATACATCCTCCTACCACCACCTTCTCCAGTCCGGTCACTAACATCACCTATTCCAGCAAAGACAGGGCTACCTGTGAAACCAGTAATGTAATTTACAAGCTAAGCTGCAACCTCTGTGTTGCATTCTATGTAGGCATGACAACCAACAAGCTGTCTGTCCGCACGAACGGCCACCGACAAACTGCGGCCAAGAAACAAGTGGACCACCCTGTTGCTGAACATGCTGCCAAACATGATATCCCTCATCTTAATGACTACTTCACAGCCTGTGCCATACGGATCCTCCCCACCAACACCAGCTTTTCTGAATTGTGCAGGTGGGAACTTTCCCTGCAATACATCCTACGTTCCTGTAACCCTCCTGGCCTCAACCTTTGTTAGTCACTGTCCTCACCCATCCAGCCCCCTCCCTGTTCCCATTCCAGAGCCGTCATTTCACCGCCATACCCAGTCTTTTAATTTCTTTCATTTCTCTCCTTCCCACTACTTACCCCCTTCCCCCTCTGCACCTTCTCTTCTGCCCTCCGTCTAAGCTGCAACACTTGACTGTCCGTCACTCCCACCATGCTATTCCTCCCCCTCCCCGCCCCAGCCTCCTCCGTATCCCCACCCAGTCGCCACACCCATCATGCACTGGTGCTGCTGTTTGCAGTGTGGTCTTAGCTCTCTGATACTACAGACATGTGTGCAAGTTGTGTGTGTGTGTGTGTGTGTGTGTGTGTGTGTGTGTGTGTGTGTGTGTGTGTGTGCTGCTGACAAAGGCCTTAATGGCCGAAAGCTTTAATTGTGTGAATCTTATTGTCAAAACTTCGATTGTACGGGTTATCGAGCAAAATCTGTGACTGGATTGAGGACTTTCTGGTAGGGAGGACACAGCATGTTACTTTGGATGGAGAGTCATTATCAGATAAAGAAATAACTTCAGGTGTGTCCCAGAGAAGTGTGTTGGGACCCTTGTTGTTCATGTTGTATGTTAATTACCTTGCAGACAACAATGTCACATCTTGATAAGTTTTCAAAGTGTTGCAAAGATGGGCAACTTTCTTTAAGTGTGCAGAAATGTGAAATTGTGCACTTCACAAAATGAAAAAATGCAGTATCCTATGACTGCAATATCAGTGAGTCACAGCTAGAATTAGCCAACTCGTACAAATACCTGTGTGTAACAGCTTGTAGGGATACGGCAGAATGATCACATAGGCTCAGTTGTGGGTGAAGCAGGTGGTAGACTTCTGTTTATTGGTGGAATACTGGGGAAGTGCAGCCAGTCTATAAATGACATTGCTTACAAATCATTCGTGCGACACATTCTAGAATATTGCTCTAGTGTGTGAGACTGCTACAAAATAGGACTAACTGGTGATGTTGAATGTATAAAGAGAAGGGCAGCACAGATGTGTTTGACATGGGAGAGTGTCACAGTGGTACTGAAGAAATTGAATTGGCAGTCTTAAAGATAGGTGTAAACTATTCCAAGAAAACCTACTAACAAAAGTTTCAAGAACCAGCTTTAAATGACTACTGCATATTGCTCACATAGGAATCCCAACGATAAGATCAGAATAAATACTGCATGCACCATAGCATTCAGTCAGTCATTCTTTCAGCACTCCATACGTGAATGGAATGGGAAGAAAGACATATAACTGGTACAATGGGACATACCCCATGCATGCACTTCACGGTGGTTTGCAGACTATTGATGTAGATTTAGATTTCTTTGTATGTGATAGGAGAAAAACTGCTACTGTTTCCATCCATTTCTATTAACAAAACATTTTTACAACATTAATGTAATATATAATGTTGAGATTTATATTTGTTTCACATATATAAATTTGTTACTGTTGAGTGTATCATTAATAACTATATCTCTTGTTTTTCAGCAGTCTTGATGTCAACAGTTTAATTGGACCAAATACATCACATGTATCTGCTTTACTTGAAGAGTGGAAATGGAAAATTGTTCTAAGTGCAAATCTCTCATTTGTCATGAGAATGAATAAACACTGTAACTCTTTACATAACTGATATATATCCAAGAAACTGAGAACGTATGCTGATACCACAGAATTATCCTGCTCAGTGGATTACCTAAAAAGATCGGGGAAGGGGGTAAATACTTTATTAAGAATGTTCTAAATGCCCTACCAAGAAACTGACTGGTTTTAAGTGTCATTAAGAAAGTTTTTAGAAGTTGTTTGTTGCAGAGAAAAAAACCACAACCAGCCAGTGTTAATAATGCTATTTATTTACACAAATAGTGACGTTACTAGTTTTGAACTAACAGGTTCATACTCAGTTGTTCATGTGTTTATATCACATTCGTTGTTGCTTACATTAGTAGTTAGTTGTTTTTTAGCCAACAACTAACATAAACAACAAAAATTTGGACATGCATCTGAAGATGAATCTGTTGGTTTCAAACTGGTAATGGTGCTATTTGTGTAAATAAGTAGCATTATTATGGAGTGGGGTAGCGTAGTGGTTACCACACGGGACTAGCATTCAGGAGGAAGATGGTCCAAACATGCATCCAGCCATCCTGATTTAGACTTTCCACAATTTTCATAAATTGCTTAAAGCAAATGCTGGGGTAGTTCCTGCGAATAGGCACAGCTGCTTTCCTTGTCTATCCTTCCCTAATCCAAGCTTGTGCTCCATCTCTAATGACCTCATTGTCGATGGGACGTTGAACACTAATCTACTTCTTCTCCTCCTCAGATAGCATCATTAACATTAGCTGTTCAGTGTTTTCTACTTTGGGAGGTTCAACTTACATTTTTTGTACATGGTCTAAAAATGTTATTTGTTGACAAAATAGCAGGGAAAAGTTTTTGTTCCATGATCCATTAATACTGAGACAGTATGTTTTATTTGTGATGATGCAAGTACAGAAATAAAGCATTAAGTTTGTAACTAATAGGACTATTATGAAATGATAATTAAATGGACACCCTAGCTGCAAACAGGCATTGATATACTTCATAGGGGACATGTTGAAAATGTGTGCCCTAGCCACCAAGGGCACAGAGAATAGCGTGCCTGCAGGGATTTATCCCTTGCACACTCCCTGTGAGACCCACATTCCCAGCATGTCCATATCACTACATTCGTAGTGCACCTAATAGAGTTTGCCCATCATGTTCATGACTTGTGGCAGATTAATCTACCAAGTCCAGTATGAGTTCGGGCATAGCGTGTGCATTCGCACAAGAAGGTCAATGGCCGGGAAGCCATATTTTAACTATATATGATGATAGTATCTGTTCCCGAAGGAACAGTTACCGTTGATGATAGAGCATCTGTCATGTAAGCAGGAGATCCCGGGTTCGAGTCCCGGTCGGGGCACACATTTTCAACATGTCCCCAGTGAAGTATATCAACGCCTGTTTGCAGCTAGGGTGTCCATTTAATTATCATTTCATTCTAGTAAAGCTGCATGGTCATCAACGGTAACTGTTCCTTTGGGAATAGATAATACCGTCATATATAGTAGAACTAGGGATGGCTAAAACCACTTCTCATATTTTTTAAATGTCAGAACCCAGCCCGATACAAAAGTCATACACCATTCACTAACATATGTTTCAAAGACTTTCTACATAGTTTAGCACCTGAATCAAGTCTAGGGATATGCAAGACAGGCCTCAGAACACAGTGGCACTGAAAATGAATTTTGTGAAAAATGGCACTTTTCCATTTCCACTCTTCATCTGTAAATGTATCAGTAATCAATAATATTATTTGGGGGGGGGGGGGGGGGAGAGAGAGAGAGAGAGAGAGAGAGAGAGAGAGAGAGTTTTTTTTGTCTTTGTTTCACAGCTTCATTTTTCTGGAGTCTCAGTCACACAGTCATAAAAGACAGTATAAGCTATAGAGCCTGACAACATTTAGCGAATCTCCTAGAATCAACCCCATGAAAATGTGAACAAACTTCTTGTAAATGTTTCTTATTGTAAATGAGCTGGTATTAATAAGTGATAGAAGACTGGCGCAATACCAGGTGTACCAGTATGAAATGAGCGTTAAGATACAAATGTGTCGAAAGGGAACATTTGTTGTGAACGAGCCTTAATTTTTTTTTGTTTGGTTGGTATGACATCTGTCAAAGATATTTAGTACATATCAAGTCATGGAACAAACAACATCATATGTTTTCATTGTGTTAACAATGTCCAGTTTTGTACCAGAAAGTGATGATTTGTGGAAAGCATTAATTTTTTGTTTTCATTTTAAAAAAAAAGTGCTGCAGAGTTGCATCGAACGCTTGTCGAGGCATATGGTAGTCGTGCTCTATCAGAAGCAACATGCAAAAGATGGCTTCAACGGTTCAGAAATAATGATTTTGATGTAAGAAATGAGGAATGTGGGAGACCACGAAAAAAGTTCAAAGACTCCGAATTGCAAGCAATATTGGATGAAGATGATACTTTGAGTCAGAAGCAAATGGCAGCAATGCTAAATGTTGCACGACAAACAATTTCTGACTGAGCTATGGGAAAGATCCAAAAGTGTGGAAAATGGGTGCCACACAAATTGAATGAAAGACAGATGGAAAACTGAAAAACCATTTGTCAAATTTTGCTTCAAAGACATGAAAGAAAATCAATTTTGCATCGAATTATTACTAGCGATGAAAAATGGATTTATTTTAAGAATCGTAAACGGTAAAAATCGTGGGTTAATCCCGGACAACCGTCAACATCGACTGCAAAACCAGATCGATTCGGCAAGAAGACAGTGCTCTGTGTTTGGTGGGATCAGAAAAGTGTTGTGTGCCACGAGCTTCTGAAACCCGGTGAAACCGTGATTACTAATCGCTGCAGACAACAAATGATCAATTTGAACTGTGCATCGATTGAAAAAAGACCAGAACGGGCCAGAAGACACGGCAAAGTAATTTTTTTACACGACAATGCACCTGCACACAAAGCAAAACTGGTTCAGGATACAATCAAAACACTTGGCTGGGAGCCGCTACCCCACCCGCCCTATTCACCAGACTTGGCCCCTTCCGACTACCATTTGTTTTCATCAGTAGGACACGCATCGGCTGAGGAACACTTCAATTCCTATGAAGAAGTCGAAAATTGGGTGTCTGATCGGTTTGCTTCCAAATTTCAAAAGACGAACATTTGTATTTGCGTGGTGTCCACAAATTTCCAGAAAGATGGTCAATATGTATAGAAAGCAGTGGTCAGTACTTTGAATAAAATGTTTTTACTTTTCAATTCAAAATTGGCGTTTCATTTTCACAAAAAAATGCTCATTTCATACCGGTACACGTGGTAAATTGTATGTGTAAAATTAGTGTGTCACGTGGTTTACTGAAATCTGAGTGTGAGGCACTGTCCACCAGTTTCACCCGTCCCTCCGGCAGGCATCGCAATCGGAGTGTCGGTGGGCCTGGCCTGCGTCGTGGTGTGCGTGGCGGCCTTCCTGTGGCGCAGGCACTGCCCCAAGGTCCGGGGCGGGCGGCACCGGCGGGGCCGCGTCCCGGGACTCGCGGGGTGCGGCGGTGGCGCAGAGGGGGTCGGCAGGGGCACGGCCGGGCGGTACGCGCGGCCGCAGCAGCGCCAGTGGGAGCTGGAGGTGCTGGACGCGGCGCCGCCGCTGGCCGAGTCGCACATCCCGCCTCCGGCGCCGCCCGAGCTTTTTGACACCAAGGTGAGCGCGCGGGCAGTGCCGCACTCCTACCGGAGTGGCCCAGTGAGGTAAAGGTGTGAGTGCATCGACTACGTGTTTGAGATCGGGGAAAAGAGGTCTCTATTGAAGGTCGCGAAATGTCAGTGTGTCCCGGTGAGGAGGTGGTGGAGGGACGTCGAACAGATGTGTAGAACTGTGTCTCTTAACGTTCATCAGTTGCACAATTTTTGAACACGTATTATGTTCTAGTATAATGACTTTTCTGGAGTCTAGAAATTTACTCTGTAGGAATCAGCACGGGTTTCGAAAAAGACGATCGTGTGAAACCCGGCTCGCGCTATTCGTCCACGAGACTCAGAGGGCCGTAGACACGGGTTCCCAGGTAGGTGCCGTGTTTCTCGACTTCTGCAAGACGTTCAATACAGTTCCCCACAGTCGTTTAATGAACAAATTAAGAGCATATGGACTATCAGACCAATTGTGTGATTGGATTGAAGAATTCCTAGATATACGAATGCAGCATGTCATTCTCAATGGACAGAAGTCTTCCGGAGTAAGAGTGATTTCAGGTGTGCCACAGGGGAGTGTCGTAGGACCGTTGCTATTCACAATATACATAAATGACCTTGTGGATAACATCGGAAGTTCACTGAGGCTTTTTGCTGATGATGCTGTGGTATATCGAGAGGTGGTAACAATGGAAAATTGTACTGAAATGCCGGAGGATCTGCAGCGAATTGATGCATGGTGCAGGGAATGGCAATTGAATCTCAATGTAGACAAGTGTAATGTGCTGCGAATACATAGAAAGAAAGATCCTTTATCATTTAGCTACAATATAGCAGATTAGCAACTGGAAGCAGTTAATTCCATAAATTATTTGGGAGTAGGCATTAGGAGCGATTTAAAATGGAATGACCATATAAAATTAATCGTGGGTAAAGCAGATGCCCGACTGAGATTCGTTGGAAAAATCCTAAGGAAATGCAAGCCGAAAACAAAGGAAGTAGGTTACAGTACACTTGTTCGCCCACTGCTTGAATACTGCTCACCGGTGTGGGATCCATACCAGATGGGGTTGATAGAGGAGATAGAGAAGATCCAACAGAGAGCAGCGCACTTCGTTACAGGATCATTTAGTAATCGCGAAAACGTTACGGAGATGATAGATAAACTCCAGTGGAAGACTCTGCAGGAGACACGCTCAGTAACTCGGTACGGGCTTTTGTTGAAGTTTCGAGAACGTACCTTAACCGAGGAGTCAAGCAGTATATTGCTCCCTCATACGTATATCTCGCGAAGAGACCATGAGGATAAAATCAGAGAGATTAGAGCCCACACAGAGATATAACAACACTCTTTCTTTCCATGGACAATACGAGACTGGAATAGAAGGGAGAACTGCTAGAGGTACTCAAGGTACCCTCCGCCACACACCGCCGGGTGGTTTGCAGTGTATGGATGTAGATGTAAATGTAGA